>NW_028317844.1:19086666-19708333 GCF_062004578.1 Staurois parvus
ACCCAAGTCATCATATGCAATTGTTCTCTGCTGCCATGGCCAGGCATAGATCTGAGATGATAACGCTCATCTCAGAATGACCCTGAACAGGGGAGGGCCAATTATCAGTCTGTGGGCATAAATGGGAGCGAACACTCTCAGTCCAGCTAGCTCTGATGAAGAAGTCACAGCCTTCGAAACGCGTCAGTTTCACTTAGGTGTCTACCCCCATGATGGGATTCGCGCTGGCTCCCTGTCTCTGAAGTCCCCCAGAGGACTTACATGCCTGTTTTTATTCGCTGTTTATGAGTACCATTCCTTTATCAATAAATTTTTGATTACTGAGGTAATGCGCAAGGTTGGTGCGCTTCTCGTTTTTTGTTTCACTTGACCTGAACATGACCTGCTCTACAAAATTCGACCCCTCATAAACCACCTCACTGAGAAATTTTCAGATGTGTATGCACCCCAGCAAAACATCTGTGTGGATGAGTATCTCATTCACTTCGCTGGCCACCTTGCATTCAAACAGTACCTCCCCAGCAAGCGTGCCAGATATAGAGTCAAATTGTATAAGCTCTGTGTGAGGGCCACAGGCTATACATATAATTTTAAGGTTTATGAGAGAAACAATTGAGTACTGACGTGATACTTTTTTTATTTGCACTAACAAATAATTTTTAGGACAAGCTTTTGGGGTATGTCCCCTTCTTCAAGGTCCAGGCAGTACTCCAAAATTATTTGTTAGTGCAAATAAAAAAGTATCATGTCAGTACTCAATTGTTTCTGTCAAAAGTACACTAATATGGCTACAATCACCTCAAACAAGGGTTTATGAGGGAAGAAACAGTGAAGTAAAGCCCCCAGCCTGCGCAGACTACATGGGGAGCAGTGGCAAGATAGTATGAGACTTGGTGTCTTCTTTGTTCCGCAAGAGAGTTTGTTTATAATAAAGTCTGAACTTCCAGTCTATCTGGTAAGGTACATTGATTGACAGGTGTCACATGATTTGATTGCACTATTTGATCACTCTTTGTTGTGTGGCGTGGCACCTACTCACACCACATGGAAAAATGTTGATTATATAAGAGAGTTGCTACTCTTTTTGGATAAAAGCAGGAACCCCAATCACTGGATGTATTTGTGATCACTGGTCACGGGTTGTGTGAATATTTGGAAGCAGTACACGCACCATTCATTACTATGTTTAAGGATAATGCACTATGTTTAGTTTATTTGTTTGAGGTACTATGGATAGAAGAAGATGTATTGCTCTGAGGAATTATGGAGAATTTAGGGATCACTAAGAACTGGTGAATTTTAAAGAAGAGTTTATCAGGGTACATGGAGAACTTTTGGAAGGACTCTCATTATTTATTTTGGTTGGACACTGACTAATTTGTTTATATACACCACGTTCCAAATTATTATGCAAATTCTATTTAAGTGTCACAAAGATGCAATATTTTGTTTTTCAGTTCTACTCATGGATGGCATTGTGTGTCAGGGCTCTTTTGATCACTAAAAACAACTTCGGGCACCTGTAATAATTAGATTGGCCGGTGAGCCCAATTTAAGGAAAAACTACTTAAGGAGGGTGTTCCACATTATTAAGCAGAGCACCATTTTCAAGCAATATGGGGAAGAAAAAGGATCTCTCTGCTGCCGAAAAGAGTGAAATAGTTCAATGCCTTGGATGAGGTATGAAAACATTAGATATTTCATGAAAACTTAAGCGTGATCATCGCACTATTAAGAGATTTGTGGCTGATTCAGAGCACAGACGAGTTTGTGCAGATAAAAGCACATTGAGGAATATTTCTGCCAGATCCATGCATCAGATCAAGAGAGCAGCTGCTAAAATACCATTACATAGCAGCAAACAGATATTTGAAGCTGCTGGTGCCTCTGGAGTCCCACGGATATCAAGGTGTAGAGTCCTGCAGAGTCTTACAACTGTGCATAAACCTTCTATTCGGCCACCACTAACCACTGCTCACAAGCAGAAACGGCTGCATTGGGCAGAAAAATACATGAAGACTAATTTTCAAACAGTCCTGTTCACTGATGAGTGCCGTGCAACCCTGGCTGGTCCAGATGGATAGAGTAGTGGATGATTGGTGGACGGCCACCCTGTTCCAACAAGGCTGCGACGTCAGCAAGGCAGTGGTGGAGTCATGTTTTGGGCTGGAGTCATGGGAACAGAGCGGGTCGGCCCCTTTAGAGCCCCCGAAGGTGTAAAGATGACCTCTGCAAAGTATGTGGAGTTTATGACCACTTTCTTCCCTGGTACAGAAGGAAGAACTATGCTTTCTGTAATAAAATCATCTTCATGCATGACAATGCACCATCTCATGCTGCAAATAATACCTCTGCATCAATGGCTGTTATGGGGATAAAAGGAGAGAGAGTCATGGTGTGGCCTCCATCCTCCCCTGACCTCAATCCTATTGAGAACCTTTGGAGCATTCTCAAACAAAAGATCTATGAGGGTGGGAGGCAGTTTACATCCAAACAGCAGCTCTGGGAGGCTATTCTGACATCTTGCAAACAAATTCAAGCAGAAACTGTCCAAAAATTCACAAGTTCAATGGATGCAAGACTTGTGAAGCTGCTATCAAATAAGGGGTCCTATGTTAAAATGTAACCTGACCTGTTAAAATGTTAAAATGTTGTTAAGAGTTTGATTGAAATAGCTTTTGATTTCAGTAAATATGCTGCAAACACAACAAATGACAATTTTCAGTTCTTTACAACCTATAAAGTGTTTGGAAACTTACTGTGCGGAATAATTTGGAACAGTGCATTGTACGTTTTTTATGTTTAAAAAAAATACTGTTATCATTAGGAGGTTTGTTCAATAAAATTTGAATTGTACTCTTAATAGTTGATAACATGAGAATTATGCTGACTGTTATTTACATCAATTATTTAGGTAAATGAGAAAAATATAATTTGCATAATAATTTGGAACACGATGTAGTGACCTCCATTGCCTGTACCAACATTACATGTATGCCCAACATTAGAAGTGGGTGGATGCAGGGCGGTTTATTCTAATGGCAGCGATTTCTTCATCCACATCGATCAAAGTAAATGGAGGGATCTGTTAGGTTCTCTTTTTTCGTTCAGCCCTCAGGTTGCATGAAAAAAAAGAACATTACATATATGTCCAACAAGGACTAGTGACGTACTGGTATGTGATGTACTGGACTTTGAGTGGTTATACCAGGATGATACCCAGTTATACCGGGAATATTCCTGCAGCTATAGGCATCATCCTGGAATTGTTTTTTCAACCGATGGTCAGCTTTCATGTAAAAGCAATCCTAGAGGCTAATTAGCCACTGGATTGCTTTTAGAAGCAGCGGGAGGTGATCCCCCTCCTCCTGCCATCTTCCACAGCTTTCTCGGGCTCTCTCGTTCCACTGGGGAACCCAGGAATGCAGCCGGTGGTTTTGTCTGCTGACCATAAGGCTAATCAGAGACTGGAACAGCTTCAATCATCTCTATAGTCTAAAAAAATGGAAGCTCCGAGTATTTCATCACTTCAGTTTTACCAGATATAAACATCTAAATTTTTAAAATAGAAAACCATTTGATCACACTAATCTTGGTGTGATCAGATGCTTTAAGGGCAGATGAGAGATCTACAGTTTAATAGACCCCAGATTTCTCAGAAAAGAATACCTGTCACTGCCTATTGCTATCATAGGGGATATTTACAATCCTGTGATAACAAAAAAGTGATACAAAAATAAATAAATAAGTAAAAGGGCCAGTGCAAAAATAAAACAATCTAAATAAATAATAAAATAAATAAATAAAGCAACACTGTCCTCCCACGCTCGCGCACAAAGCATATGCAATTGTTGGCCCTGTGTCAATATGTAAACAGCGGCTGCACCATGAATGTGAGGTATCACTGTGAACGTCAGATCAGGGGAAGTAATTATAGCATTAGACTTCCTCTGTAAATCTAAATTGTTAGCCTGTAAAATGTCGCCTATGGATATTACAAATGTGTGCAGTTTGCCGCCGTTGCACAGGGCGTGTGTAGTTTTAAAGCATGTCATGTTTGGCATGTATTTACTCAGCATAACATCATATTTTATATTTTACCAAACAAGTGGCCAATATATTGTGTTTTTGTGCATTCAGATTCAAAAAGTGTATATTTTCAAAGAAATTTTAGTTAAAAAAAATCGCTGCACAAGCACTGTGTGACATAAAAAAATTGCAACACCCACCATTTCATTCTCTAGCCCCTGCTTTTAAAAAAAATATATAATGTTTGGGGTTCAAAGTAATTTTGTAGCAAAAAATACTGATTTTTTTCATGTGAACAAAAGAGCGTCAGAAGAGGCCTCATCTTCAAGTGATTGGAAGTGTGGGTGATGTGCACTAATGTAGGTCATAAAATGCCAGGATAGCACAAAACCCACCAAAATGACCCCTTTTTGGAAAGTAGACACTCCAAACTATTTGCTGAGTGGCATGTTGATTCAAGAGAAAAATTTATTTTTTACCACAAGTTTTTTTAAAAAAAATTACACAAAGTTTTCATCTAAATGATATTGCTCACACATGCCATGGGTATATTTAGACTTACACTCCAAAACATATTCTGCTACTTCTCCCAAGTATGGGAATACCACATGTGAGACTTTTTGGCAGTCTAGCCAAGTGCAGGACCCCAAAATCCAATCAGCGCCTTAAGGCTTTTAAAGGGCTTTATTTCCTCATTACACTTCCTGACTACCTAACATAGTTTCAGAGACACTGAAATGCCAAAATAGTACAACCCCCCTCCCCCCAAATGAATTATTTTTGGAAAGTAGACACTTCAAGGAATTTGATAAGAGGCATGGGGAGTATTTTGCAGATGTCGTTCGTTGCCAGAGGTTTTTGGAAATGAAGAAAGAAAACTAAAATGTAATTTTCCCTTTTTTTTCTTTTTCAAAACCTTGTGACAAAAAAATTAGATTGGCAAAATACTCACCATGCCTCTTATAAAATTCCTTGGAATGTCTACTTTCCAAAAAGGGGTCTTTTGGAGGGGGTTGTGCTATGCTGGAACTCAGGGGCCTCTGAAACTGTGATATGTAGTGAGGAAGTGAAACGAGGAAGATATGCACCTTCAGGCTTTCAAATGGTCATTGGATGTGGGCTCCTGTATGTGGCTAAACTGCCAAGACGTCTCACACATGTGGTATCCCCATACTCGGGTGAAGTAGCAGAATATATTTTGGGGTGTAATTCCACATATACTCATTACATGTGTGGGCAATATATCATTTGACAACTTTGTGTAAAAATGTGTTTTTTTTGGTCATATTCCAAAAACATGTGGTAAAAAAACAAATCTTCCATTGACTCAGCATGCCTCTCAGCAAATAGTTTGGGATATCTAATTTCCAAAAAGGGGTCATATGGTAAAGGGTTGTGTTATTCTGAAATTCAGAGCCTCTGAAAATGAACTGAAATGAAGAAATTATGCACCTTCAGACTTTCAAAGGAGCCATTGGATTTCTGGCTCCTGTTTGCAGCTAGGTTCCCAAAAATCCTCACACATGTGGTATCCCCATACATGGGAGAAGTAGCAGAATATATTTTGGCGTGTACCCATGGTATGTGTAAGCAATATATCATTTAAGTAACAACTTTGTATAAAAAAAAAATTTTTTTTGTCATATTCCAAAAACGTGTGGTTTAAAAAAAAAATGTTGTCCATTGACTCAACATGCCTCTCAGCCAATAGCTTAGGATGTCTGTGCACAAATAATACTTCAGCACAACAAATAACGCCTCAAATTCCTGTGTATACCAGTGCTGCTGACACGTACATGCGTTTCCACACACAAAAGATATGTCATAAAATAGTGCATATATCTCTATAACCTCATATATGAATTAAAGCATCCAAACCATGTGATTATGCAACAATGGTGAATACACCAAATACAACTTAAAAGTCCTCAGCAAGAGGAAGTCACATGATGTGATGTAATGCATAGAGTTTGCAGCAGAGTGAGGAGGAAAATGGAGTCATCCATACAGTATACCTACCTGGGTTAAAAGGGAAAGGCGGTATTTGACCTATGCAATTTGGGTCATAAAAGGAGGTGAGAGTATATATGTACTGTATGTCTCTGGTGGAGGAGCACCTATAGGAATATATGTGGATATAAGTAATAAAGAGCACCTGTTTTGTGAACAAATTATAAAGGCACAGATCAAGCACACATTATGGACTTTTAAGTTGTATTTAGTGTATTCACCGTTGTTGCATAATCACATGGTTTGGATGTTTTAATTCATATATGAGGTTATAGAGATATATGCACGGCACTATGTTATGACATAGCTTAGAGTGTCTGCTTTCAGAAAAGAGTTAATTTGGGGGGTTTTGTACTGCCCTGGCATTTTAGCCCTCAAGAAATGTGATCGGCAGTCAGAGAGTAAAAGCTGCGTAAGTTCCAATATATATACCATAGTTTATACATGCAATAACTTTCACACAAATGAATGATTATACACTTCTTGGGATTTTTTACTGAAGACATGTAGCAGAATACATTTTGGCTTAAATGTATGACTAGTTTTGAGCTTATTGGATATTTTATATAACAGTAGAAAATTTAGTTTTTTTCAAAAATGTTATTTGTTTGTTCATATCGCAAAAAACCCAGTGGTGATCAAATACCACCAAAAGAAAGCTCTGTTTGTGTGAAAAAATGACATAAATTTTGTTTGGGTACAGCATTGCATGACCACACAATTACCAGTTGAAATAGCGCAGTGCCAAATAGCAAAAAATGGCCTGGTCATTAAGGGAGGTAAATCTTCTGGAAGGCAAGTGGTTAATATCAAAAGTGCTACTGCTTATTATTTTAGAGAAGTAATTGGGTTTGGTGAGTGCAAAGAAGAGAACGGAAGTTGTTGCATTTATCACATGGTGATTTGAAGTGGATTGCATGATTTTCTTCACATGGATGGGCTATTTTAATTGCCTATTATTACACTGGTGTGATGGACAATTGAGCACTTATGTATCACATTTATGTTAAAAGGAGCATGTTGTTATTTAGATATTATTTGACTAATAATGACACTTTATTGATTTTTTAATACTTTGATTTACACAGTGGTACCTAATATCTAGATTGTGGACTAAATTGGAGGATTGAAGGAATCGATTATAGTTTGCTGCAGATGAAGGGATTATTAACAAGAGGTCATATCACTCAGTAGCAAGATTTTAAAATTACCTGTGTTGTTTATTCCCAAAGTAGGACATACATGGGCTATTTTAAAGGAAATCTGTACGGAGAGCATACCAAAGCTGTCAGTTGCATTGATTTAGTAAAGCATGTCCACTATGCAAAGTGAATTTTCAATTAGCGAAAGAAGTCAAGCAACCCAGTCATGTATAAAGAAAATTAAAAACAGTATTTTTGCTTGTATGTGATTGCAGTCAGCAAGTGAAATTTACTTTGCAAAGTGAATAAGGTGAAGCTGTATTGTTTGCAATCATACTTTAACCATTTGAGCTCCGGAAGGTTTTATTCCCTTCATGACCAGGCCATGTTTGCTATTTAGCACTGTGTTGCTTTACCTGGCAATTGCGTGGTCATGCAACATTGTATCCAAACAAAATTTATATTATTTTTTTTCACACAATTAGAGCTTTCTTTTGGTGGTATTTGATCACCACTGGGTTTTTATTTTTTGCAATACAAATTAACAGACAGAAAATTTAAAAATACAATATTTTCTACTTTATGCTTTAAAACATATCCAATACAAAAATAAACAAAATCAAATGTCTTCATAAATTTAGGCCAAAATGGAGTCTGCTACATGTCTTTGGTGAAAAAAAAATCCCAATAAGTGTATATTGATTGGTTTGTGTGAAAGTTATAGCATTATACATACCGTATATCATGGTATATACAGTATACTGGAATATATATATATATATTTATAATAGTAATAATGGTGATCAGCGGCTTATACTGGGACTGTGATAGTGCGGTGGGCAATCTGCCACTAACTGATGCTGTGGGGAACTGTCAGTACACTGACATACACTGGCACTGTTCTAATGGCACTGACTGGTAAGGGGTTAACATTTAAGGGAAATCAAAGGGTCAACGGTGTGCCCAACAATGTTTACTATGTGTAAAGTGTGGTGATTTTACTAAGAAACGTGCCGGAGAAAAAAAAATGGACCTTGGCTGCTGTCTGTAAAAAGCCCTGTGTTGTTTACCAACACAGGTACATTATGGTGCCTGTACTAGCCAACCTCTCTCAGTAAGGGTACTGCAGGTGGTCAGCAAGCGGTTAATTTGCAAGCAAAAATCCTGTTTTTTTTGTCTTTATAATCCTCCATTCACCCGATTAATCAAAGTTAACATCACTGTCCCCCATGGAATAATGGCTATAGGAGTAGACCCATGTGGGTGTATTGTTTCCAATCTTGCAATCGCGCAGGTAATACCAGGGTACAGCTTAATAACCACTAAGGGTATATACCTTTCCTAGGATCTACAGTTGTCCCTATGTCTGCCGGGTGGAGTGGTGCTTAAAGCTGGTCTAGTTATGATACTTGAATTTGGTCAAGTTGCTGGTGCTGCAACTCTCTGATAGCATGTAGAGAAAAAGAAAGTCTCCCACTAATTCCTGGACTTCATGGCCCCAAAATGGCAGATACCTGATCTTTTTTGTGCTTTTTTAATCATGTTATTCTTTATCCTTTTATTTTAATTGTTCTTTTGATTTCTTTTTTTTAATTCATATTATTTTATATTTGTTTATATTTTTTTCTCATAAGGTCTTTCTTGTCCTTGCACTCCATAATCAAATGGAATACAATGTGTCCATATTGCTTAACCAGAATGTTAATGGTAGGGTACACACAACGACCAACACCTGATCAGTTAAACATGGGCAGGTATCGCATGTATTATATTTTATGGACTTATTTTTATGTTAGTGTACTGCCCACAGTATTACAAACAGACATTTGGAAATTACACAAAAACTGCAATCAAAAGGAATGTACGTATAACATTAAAACGAAGAGAAAGATACATTTACGTGATAAAATCACCAGGAAGTAATGAGGTAAGTGTGTGAGGAGAGCAAATCCAGGGTCCACAGATCTTATCAATTTGTTTCATATTGCTTCTCAGCTTATACATCAGTTTGTAAAGAGGTAGAGTAATGAAGATCAAGGACAGCCATTCTGCTAGTGAGGGAGATGAGATAGTATTGGGGTGCCTGCCTTTCCACGCCCATGAACTTTAATGGCATCCCAGTTTTAGTCCGAAGGATTCAATATTGAGTTGGTCCAACCTTTGCAGCTATGACAGCTTCAACTCTTCTGGGAAGGCTGTCTACAAGATTTGGGAGCGTGTCTATGGGAATGTTTGACCAGCAGCGCATTTGTTAGGTCAGGCACTGATGTTGGACGAGAAAGCCTGGCTCACAGTCTCCGCTCTAATTCATCCCAAAGATGTTCTGTCAGGTTGAGGTCAGGACTGAGAAAATCAGTGTTAATATTTGGTACAGAAGCCATTGATTGCAATTACAGAGGTCAAACGTTTCCTGTAGTTCTTGACCAGGTTTTCACACACTGCAACAGGGATTTTGGCTCACTCCTCCACACAGATCTCCTCTAGATCTGTCAGGTTTCGGGGCTGTCGCTGAGCAACACGGAGTTTCTGCTCCCTCCAAAGATGTTCTATTGGATTTAGGTCTGGAGACTGGCTAGGCCACTCCAGAACCTTGATATGCTTCTTACAGAGCCACTCCTTGGTTATCCTGGCTGTGTGCTTCGGGTCATTGTCATGTTGGAAGACCCAGCCACAACCCATCTTCAATGCTCTCACTGAGGGAAGGAGATTGTTGCTCAAAATCTCACAATAAATGGCCCCATTCACCCTCTCCTTAATACAGTGCAGTCATGCTGTCCCCTTCACAGAAAAGCACCCCCAAAGCATGATGTTACCACCCCCATGCTTCACAGTAGGGATGGTGTTCTTGGGATGCAACTCATCTTTCTTTTTCCTCCAAACACGACGAGTGAAGTTTTAGACCAAAAAGTTCTACTTTGGTCTCATCTGACCACATGACTTTCTCCCATGCCTCCTCTGGATCATCCAGATGGTCATTGGCAAACTTCAGACGGGCCTGGACATGTGATGACTTGAGCAGGGGAACCTTCCGTGCAATGCATGATTTGAAACCATGATGGCGTAGTGTTCTACCAACAGTGACCTTTGAAACTGTGGTCCCAGCTCTTTTCATGTCATTGACCAGCTCCTCCTTTGTAGTTCTGGGCTGATTCCTCACCTTCCTTATCATCAGTGATACCCCACGAGGTGAGATCTTGCATGAAGCCCCAGTCCGAGGGAGACTGACAGTCATCTTTAGCCTCTTCCATTTTCTAACAATTGCTCCAACAGTTGATCTATTTTCACCAAGCTGCTTGGCAATTGCCCCGTAGCCCTTTCCAGCCTTGTGGAGGTCCACAATTTTGTCTCTGGTGTCTTTTGACAGCTCTTTGGTCTTGCCCATGGTAGTAGTTGGCATCTGACTGACTGTGGGGGGACAGGTGTCTTTAAAGAGCTCAGACAGGTGCTACTAAGTTAGATTAATGAGTGGAGTAGAGGTGGACTTTTTTTTTGTTTACAAATGGTTTTATTTCGCAAACGTAGACTGTAAGACAACAGTACAGTTTCAAGAGATACTTACAGCAAAAACAAGGCACTTTTGAAAAGTACAATACAGAAAAGTATATTAATATAAGAAAGGAGGAAATAGAAAGTAGAAAAAAGTAGATTGCAAGTACATGAAAACGTAGACAATTAAATAGGTTGAATGTTACATCTGTCAACAGTATATGCCAGTCAATCTTCACTTGGGATGTTGTTAATCATGCAATAAATGTCTATAATCCTTCCATGATTCCCATTTTTTTTCAAATAAGTGCATCTTATCCAGTAAGGTAAAATGAATATGCTCCATGAGCATTACAGCATCAACTCTGTGCAAAATGGAGGTTAAGGGTACAGTATTGGACTTCCAATGTGAGGCCACAGCCCACAAAGTGGCAATACAAATAGTATGTATCAGTCTCATAATGACATCAGAGACCCCCGGGATATGAGCCCCCAATAAACAGGTCTGTATAGACAATCATACTGGGATACCTGCCAATGAGGTAGCCACCTCAGATAACTTGCACCGAATCAAAGATGTGGTCGGACAATCCCAAAATATATGATGCAAAGTACCTGTGAGGCCACAGCCCCGGAAACATAAAGGGGATGTTTGTGGGAACAATACATGTAGTCTTGATGGGGTATAATACCATCTGGTTAAGACCTTAAGGGCAGTCTCACGAACATAAAGAGATCTAGAACTCCTGCATATGTTATCCACCATGGAATCCCAGTCCTCATCTGAAAGAGTGATACCACTATCCTCCTCCCATTTTTGTCTATATAGAGGGGGCATAGGAGAAAGACAGATCAAAAATTGGTGATAAAGATCAGAAAAAAGACCCCTACCCCTAGGAGAGTCTCGGCTGATGCGTTCAAAAAATGAAATTGGAGAAGAGGGTATAAGACCAAAATGTGAATTAAAAAAATGTCTAATCTGTCGGTAGCGATGATATTCACAAAGAGGAATGCCAAAAAACACGCGCAGCATATCAAAAGTAATATTAGATCCTCCTCTTTGAAAATCAGATAATCTAATAAAAGATTGATCATACCACCAATGAAATGTTTGAGGGGAGGAAAAAGCTGCAATGAAAGTAGGATCACCAAAAAAAGAAACACCTGGAGGAACAGAAGAGACCAGATTTAATTTAAATTTGTATTTGAACCAAAGTGTCAGTGAATGTGTCACTATGGAGATAGTTGTGATAGTTGCGCAAAACGAGCTGAGAGATAATATAGCCAAAAATCAGGAAGGCTGAGACCTCAGTCCGTTGTGCGTGGTACAAAACAGATGAAGTAAAACGTGGATGTTTATTACCCCAGATAAAATTATTAATAGTCCGCTGAAAGTGATCCAAAAATGTCTTCGAGACTGGAACTGGAAGTGCTCTAAAAAGATAAAGTAGTTTAGGCAAAATATTTATTTTAACTGCTGTAACTCTACCCAGAAAGGAAATAGGGTAACCATG
The DNA here is from genome assembly GCF_062004578.1 of Staurois parvus. Classification (NCBI taxonomy): domain Eukaryota; kingdom Metazoa; phylum Chordata; class Amphibia; order Anura; family Ranidae; genus Staurois; species Staurois parvus. Next base: position 19,098,848 of record NW_028317844.1, read on the forward strand.
CCAAATATTCAAGTAGAGAGACGTGATACACATGGTGGAAAATTAGCGGCAAACATATCTGAGTATCTAGGAGTGAGGTTAATAACCAAATAGGAAATCCGATCCGTGACCCAACGAAATGGAAACGAACTATGCAGAGATGCACTTAGGGAATCCGGAACATTAACGGGCATAATCACCAATTTGGCAAAATTAACAGTAAGACCTGACGCTATAGCAAAATCATTCAATACGGTGCATAACTTAGGCAATGAAGTTAACGGATTGGTAAGGAAAAGCTTAACATTATCAGCATACATACATATTTTGAAATGTGAAACTAATAATGGATAGCCAGAAATATCCAAATGTGATCTGATTGCTATTGCCAAAATTTCCAACACCAGCGCAAATAAAAGGGGTGAAAGAGGACAGCCCTGATGGGTACCTCTACCCAATGTAAAAAAATCAGAATTACAGCCAGGAAGCCTTATTCTCATTTTAGGAGATTCAGATAGGGTGTGTATACCAGCCAAAAACTCGTCACTGAAGCCCATTTTCTGCAGCAAGGAAAATAAATAAGGCCAAAGAACACTGTCAATGGCCTTGTTTATGTCCAGACTCATCAACAGAACCTCTTTAGAATGTAGATTAGCATCTTGAATAACATTTAGTGTGAGGCAAATGTTATCAGTAATAAATCTGTCTGGAATAAAGCCCGATTGGTCCGGAGAGACCAAAGAGGAGATTATAGGGGCCAACCTGTCTACCAAAAAACTATAGACCAATCTCAGTAATGAAAAACATTTTAAAATATTTAGCCGCATTTTGGCAGATGGTGGTCTGTGGTTTGGGTATTAAAGACATGTTAGCCAATAGCATCTCCTCAGGGAACTTACCACCTCGCAAAACATCATTAAATAAAGTTATCAAATAGGGAGCCAACGTAGTGGCAAAATGTTTATAATAACTAGCGGTGAATCCGTCAGGATCCGATGCAGTAGAGTTTTTTAACGCACCAATTGCACGGGTTATTTCCTCCAAAGTACAGGGGGGTATTAGGAGAGAGGCTATCTGAGAGGGTGTGAGAGCAGGGAGGGGTATAGAATCCAACCATATGTCGGATGGTGGAACAGAATTTGACTGTGGAGGAGCTAATAGGTTAGAATAAAATTTTTTAAAGATACTCAAAACTTCTTGAGGTAGAGATGAAACAGCGTCCGAGTTAGTGCACAACTTATAAATATGTGGGGGGCATAGAGAGTGATTCAATTTCCTTGCAAATATAGTGAATGCTGAGTTGCTATGCAACAAAAATGAGGCCTTCGACCAGCGGAGAGCTTTTTCAGTCTTTTGAGAAAGCAGAATATTCAATTCTAAACGTTTTTAAGATAATAACTGTTTATTAAGAAGAGATGGATTAGCAATATGACTTCTATAATGTGCTTCTAATTCTCGGGTAAGTTGTAGAATTTGCTGCCATCGTTTTCTATTTCTGGATGAAGCCATAGAGATAAGGCGGTCACGTAGGAAAGCCTTATGAGCTACCCATAGTGTGGCTGGAGATATATCAGGAGTAGAGTTAGACTGAAAATATTCCTGTATGGAAGTAACCAACTCTTGGCGAGAGTTAATATCAGTAAGCATAGACTCATTAAGTCTCCAAGAGTAGGGGGTTGGTGCCAATCCTATAAACGTGATAGATAAGGCTATAATATTGTGATCCAACCAGGGTCTCAAGTGAATGCAAGCTTTCCTAGAATTAGCTAATAAAATAGGGGTACAATAGATATAGTCTAATCTAGCATAAGAGTCACGTGGGTGAGAATAAAATTAATAATCCCTGGCTCCCGTATTATGCGCTCTCCAGGTGTCCACCAGTTGGAGGACATCTAGTTTTTTATTAAGGGATTTTGGGAAAGCCTGGGAAGATTGCGAGGAGGAGCTTCGGTCCAAAAGAGGGTTTGCTACAAGGTTAAAATCACCACCCACCAATAGATGGGGGGACAAAAACCTATCCAGAACACCAAAGAATTTAGAGAAAAAGGAAGCTTGTGCCAAATTCGGTGCATAGAGATTAGCAATCGTAAGTTCGCGACCCGAAAGGGTGCCTGTAACCACTTGCCGTCTGCCTGCTGTTTATAAACGGCAGGACGGTGGCACTCCAGGGGCGCTATTTCTAGCTGGGAGCGCGCAGCACCACGATCCAGTGCCCGCTGTGTCCTACGGACACAGTGAGACACCAATCGTCAGACGGCATCCCAATCATGTGATCACTGATTGGCCAATCAGTGATCACATGCAAAGTAGTAAGCAAGATGTCACTTGTGACATCATTGCTTACTACGTGTGAAATCTGTGAATGATCGCAGAGGTCACATGGTACAAGGCTATTCACAACAGCCTTGTACCATGTGACAAGCTGTGACCAATCACAGCTCACTCAGTATTTCTCAATGGCTGCAAGAATGCAGACAGAGAGAAGGAGAAATGATTGCTTTTACATCCTATATGGGTGTAAATACAATCACTGTAAAAAAAAAAAAAATCTTCATCACCCCCCACAAGTAGTACAGTGTCACCATGGTGACACTCTACTGCTAGGGTGACAGTATGTAAAAAAACAACAACACATAAATAATATAAAAAAATAAAATAAAAATGTAAAAAAAGTTTAAAAATTATATTTTTTGGTTATAAACTAATTTGGCTTATTTTTTATTACTATAAAGATAACGGAATACATTTCGGCCAAGATTTATGATGAAAGATTATTTATTTGCAAAATTTTATAAGATAAACACTTTTTTTCAAAATTTTTCGACATTTTCATTTACATAGCAAAAAAAATAAAAATCCCAGCGGTAAATAAATACCACCAAAATAAAGCTTTATCTGTCTCAAAAAAATGGTAACAAATTCATATGGGTACAGTGTTGCATGACCGTGAAATTGTCATTCACAGTGTGATAGCGCTGAAAGCTGAAAATTGCCCTGGACAGGAAGGAGGTAAAAGTGTCCCGACAGGAAGTGGTTAAGAATGATAAACCTACTGTCCGGATCACGATACACATGTTGAACCTCAAAGGGGAATGAATTATGTAGAAAAATGGCTACTCTACATTTAGAGGAATATAAGGTATAGTACCCCCTTCTTATAGGATTTATGAAAAAATGTTGGATGTTTTGCGGCTGCAAAATGTGTTTCCTGCAGTAAAATAATTTTAGCCCCTAGTCGCTTATATTTAAGAAAGGCTGTTTTGCGCTTATGCGAAATACATTGAATTACCATAGTATACAAAGATTATAGCTATCAGCATAAAAATACACATTGAAAAGACATCTCCTAGAATCAGTTGGCTAGACATAAGAACCTGTAGATCCACATCAGACATAGTTATAGTCAGTAGTACCAATCTGCGGGACATCCAGACCTCAATAAGGGTATTGCGACATCCACAGACCAGCACAAAACCAATATCATGTACTAAAGTTTTGAAAAGAGAAAAGATAAAAAGCAATAGAGGTAAAGCTTTAGTAGCTCCTACAATTAAGGGGATAGGTAAGAAACATGGATCAGGTAGGCAATTTGCCATACCTGAAAAAACAAAAAATTCAAACATCAAAGGGCCAAATGGGCCTAAACCCTGTCTCCGTAAACATGAAAAACGGAGCCACCACCCCACAATCGGGCGGTGACACCTCCGGCCATGTCAGCCGGCAGGGTGGGGTAACGTGTTCAAGAGTTTTAAAACCATTAAGAAGGTCCAAAGACCCTTGTTAAACTTTAACACATCCAGATATCCACGAGAAAGCAAACATAATTATCAGAAATATAGAAACATCTCAGCAGTGACCACAAAAATTCACATCCAACGGATGTGTGAGATACAAATGAGCAAAATCCCTGTATCCCAGTTTTTATCTCAGTCATAATACACTGAGGATCAGGTGGACTAAAAACCTTCATTAAAAAAATAGAAAATACATTATCAAAGGGCCAAACGGGCCCAAACCCCGCCATCCAGGAAGTGGAGATGCATCCCTCATCAAGGCGGCGACATCCCCGATCAGGCTAGATGGCAGGGTAGGGTCACCGGTCAGAAATTTATATGAACCTATGGGCGGCAAAAAGAGGGTCCGAAGACCCATGCTGAATTTTTGCACGTCCAAGTAGCTAAATATTAGATTAGAAATAGTGGTATATTAACATATAACAATTTGCAGCATCCTACAAAGGACTATCAAAACAATTGGTAATATGCAAGTGTGAAAGGTCTATTCAACCCGGTTCTTGTCGGATTCTTCTTCTATCTCTTCGTGGCGATGGAGTATGCCAAATGGGAGAGACTCGAGGGGTGAAAGGTAGACGTTGAGGTGATGGGGCGTCTGCCAGGCCCAATTTTGCCAAGATTTCTCTACCTTCGGGAAGGGATGTGGCTTTGTATGTGCTCCCATTATGAGGAACTATCAACTTAAAGGGAAAGCCCCATTTATAGCGGATACGAGCTGAGAAAAGGCAGTTGTAATTTCCTTCATTTTTCTACGTTTTTCCAACGTAGCTGGAGAAACATCTGGAAAGATTTGTAAAACCGAGCCTTCGAAGGATATCATTGGGGTATTGCGAGCAGCTCTAAGTATGTCTTCTTTGGTCAGGAAATCCTTCATACATAGAATAATGTCCCTAGGCGGTTTATCATTAGGAGGTTTAGGGTACAGGGCTCTATGGATGCGGTCACAAGCAAAGGACCCAGGGTCACGATCCGGAAGGAGTGACTTGAATAGCTTGGTGTGAAAGATCAGACACAGACTCCATAATTCCCCTGACTCACAGATTATTCCTGCGATTGCGATTATCAAGCTCCTCAACCTGTGCCTGCAATTGTGAAAAGGCCGTTTGTAAATGATCGTGATCTCTGGAAAGTTCACCATAAGCCAGGCTGAGTTCATCATGTTTGATTTCTAAGCGGTCGGTCCTGGAGCCCAATGTGGCTATTTCCTAAGAGAGAACATTAGTGCTTTATGCAGTTCTGATTGGAATTTAGCAGCCAGCTTGGTGTACATAGTTTCCAAGCAAGATTCCAGGTCCCCCTTTGTAAGTTGCTGTGTATATTCACTGACCAGAGCTAATGAATGAGCTGTGGTATCCTGCGTGGGATCGGACAGGGATGCACGTTCTGTGTTGTCTGGAGACATGCTGCAAATCTCATGTGTTTTAAGTAGGTATGTCGTGAGGGACTTTTGAGCTTGTCCCCTTTTTTTCTTGGTGGATGGCATACAGGGAGTCTCCTGAGGGTGATTAACTGGAAATTGGATAGCCAAGGGAGATAATAACCCCAGCAGACCTATGTCACCGAAACAGGTTTAGGGTTATAGTTACATAGATGCCATCAGGCTTATCCGCAAAAACTTTATATTGTAAAAATAATTAGCGGACCGTGGAGATGTAAAGAGGACATAGGCCGTGGTAAACCCCATTGATAGATCCCAGGAGCAAGATGCTGGCTCCAACTCCCACCTTAGGGTCTGAGAGGGACAGGGGGCCCGTGTGGAACAGAAGTCCCCCTATGATGATCTCAGGGCCTTCCAGGGCAGACCCAGGGGGTCCTGGCACTCCACTGGGAGCAGTATTTTGGCCTCAGTAGGTCTCCTGGCCCAACGGGGGCCGTGGCCACAGAGGGAGGTGGTTTCCGGAGTGGTAAACGGGAGCCCCGGACCTTGGATCACTAGAGGGGGACCCGATGGCCAGTAGCTGCCCGCCCCTTTGCCTCCTGTACTCACTGTGGCCCGGATGGGAGGAGATCTGTGTCAGGTGGAGTAGGCCGCACTAGGCCGCATATGTCCGTTGCCACGGGGAGTGGCAATATACCACGGCGCCCTTCTCCCAGACTCAGGGGATGTAGAGGGTGCCTCCGGTGTCCCCGGATGATCCACTCCCGCCCGGATGGCAGTGGATTTAAGTGAGAGGCACCGGATCCCTGGATCATGCGGCCGTGCCAGGCCATGGATGTCCGCCGCTGCAGAGGGAGGAAATATCACCCGGAGCCCCTCTCCTAGACACGGGGGATGCCACCAGAAACCTTCGCTGCCCCGTTGAAGTCTGCAGCTGCATGGATGGCAGCGGATTGTAAAGTTCGGCGCCGGAGCTCTGGATTATGCGGCTGCTCCGGTCGCCATCTTGGACACGCCTCCAGAGGTGGACTTTTTAAAGGCACAGTAACAGGTCTTTGAGAGCCAGAATTCTTGCTATTTCTTAGGAGTTCAAATACTTATAATACTCCTCCTCAAAATACTACACTCAGAGATTCTGCTCTCTCCTGGCTCTCATCCTACCTGTCACAACGCTCTTTCAGCGTTACCTATAATGCTACCACCTCCCCCTCACTCCCCCTCTCTGTTGGGGTCCCTCAAGGCTCTGTCCTTGGGCCCCTTCTCTTCTCCATCTACACCTCCTCCCTTGGCCAACTCATACACTCTCACGGCTTCAACTACCACCTCTATGCCGACGACACACAAATCTATCTCTCAACCCCCCACCTCACCCCCTCGGTCTCTGCCCAAATCACACACCTACTGAGCGACATATCAGATTGGATGTCGCTCCACTTCCTTAAACTGAATCTCTCCAAAACCGAGCTCCTTGTCTTCCCCCCAGCCCGAACCCCACCCCCCATTGACTTCTACATCACATCCGACAACGCCAATATCAAACCCGCTCTGCAGGCCAGAGTACTTGGTGTCATTCTGGACTCCAACCTATCCTTCCAGCCCCAAGTCCAATCTTTAACAAACTCGTGCAGACTCCAGCTCCGCAACATCGCCAAAATCCGCACGTTCCTAACCCCAGAAACCACTAAACAGCTCATCCACTCCCTCATCATATCACGACTCGACTACTGCAACTCCCTCCTCACTGGCCTGCCTCGCCGCTGGCTATCCCCGCTTCAGTCGTTCCTGAATACGGCTGCCAGACTCATTCACCTTTCCAACCGCTCCATTTCCGCCACCTCCCTCTGCCAATCCCTCCACTGGCTTCCGATTGCGCAACGGATCAAATTTAAAATCCTAACACTGACGTACAAAGCTGTCCACCATACTGCCCCGAACTACATCACTGACCTAATATCCAAGTACCGCCCAGCACGCACACTCCGCTCCTCACAAGACCTCCTTCTCTCTAGTTCCCTGGTCTCCTCCTCCCATGCCCGCCTCCAGGACTTCTCCAGGGTGTCACCCATCCTCTGGAACTCCCTTCCCCAACCCATCAGATTATCACCTACTCTCCTCTCCTCTCCTTTAGGCGTACCCTGAAAACCCATCTCTTCAGGGAAGCCTACCTCACCCCCTGCTAACTTGCTGACCTCCTCCACTCTTCCTACCACTCCATCCCCCACAGCTATCTCCTCCTGTACCACTATCCCGTCCCTTCTAGATTGTAAGCTCGAAAGAGCAGGGCCCTCAATCCCCTCATGTTTTGCATTGTATTGGTATTGTTCTATCACATGTTCTGTCCCCCTTTGTAATGTACAGCGCTGAGTGAACTATTGGCGCTTTATAAATACTGTATAATAATAATAATAATAATAATAATACTTATGTACAGCAGTGCAAGACAAATAAATTCTTTAAAAATCATATAATGTGATTTCCTGAATTTTTTTTTTAATTCTTTCTCTCAGAGTGGGAATGCACCTACAATGTGAATTTCAGATTCCTCCATGATTTCTAAGTGGGAGAACTTGCAAAATCGCAGAGTGTTTGAACAAGTTCTAAGTGGGAGAACTTGTTCAAATACTGCTGTTCCTCAATCTATATATACAGTATATATATATATATATATATATATATATATATTTAAACATACTATACATTTACATTTATGTCATTAAAAGAGAAGTGTGGGATTTGAATATAATAAACATACATATCCACCTAGGTCAGTGGTTCTCAACCTTTCTAATGCCGCGACCCCTTAATACAGTTCCTCATGTTGTGGTGACCCCCAACCATAAAATTATTTTCGTTGCTACTTCATACCTGTAATTTTGCAGTGGGAGGAATAGTGCCTCATCATTGGTGTCAGTGGGAGGAATAGTGCCCCATCACTGATGTCAATGGGAGGAATAGTGCCCCATCACTGATGTCAATGGGAGGAATAGTGCCCTATCATTGGTGTCAGTGGTAGGAATAGTGCCCCATCATTGGTGTCAGTGGTAGGAATAGTGCCCCATCATAGGTGTCAGTGGGGGGAATAGTGCCCCATCATTGGTGTCAGTGGGAGGAATAGTGCCCCATCATTGGTATCAGTGGGAGGAATAGTGCCATGTCATTGGTGTCAGTGGGAGGAATAGTGTCCCATCACTGATGTCAATGGGAGGAATAGTGCCCCATCATTGGTATCAGTGGTAGGAATAGTGCCCCCATCATTGGTGTCAGTGGTAGGAATAGTGCCCCATCATTGGTGCCAGTGGTAGGAATAGTGCCCCATCATAGGTGTCAGTGGGGGGAATAGTGCCCCATCATTGGTGTCAGTGGGAGGAATAGTGCCCCATCATTGGTGTCAGTGGGAGGAATAGTGCCCCATCATTGGTGTCAGTGGGAGGAATAGTGCCCCATCGTTGGTGTCAGTGGGGGGAGGAATAGTGCCCCATCGTTGGTGTCAATGGGAGGAATAGTGCCCCATCATAGGTGTCAGTGGGGGGAATAGTGCCCCATCATTGGTGTCAGTGGGGGGAATAGTGCCCCATCATTGGTGTCAGTGGGGGGAATAGTGCCCCATCATTGGTGTCAGTGGGGGGAATAGTGCCCCATCATTGGTGTCAGTGGGAGGAATAGTGCCCCATCACTGGTGTCAGTGGGAGGAATAGTGCCCCATCATTGGTGTCAGTGGGAGGAATAGTGCCCCATCACTGGTGTCAGTGGGAGGAATAGTGCCCCATCATTGGTGTCAGTGGGGGGAATACGGCCCCATTATTGGTGTCAGTGGGAGGAATAGTGCCCCATCATTGGTGTCAGTGGGAGGAATAGTGCCCCATCATTGGTATCAGTGGGAGGAATAGTGCCCCCATCGTTGGTGTCAGTGGGAGGAATAGTGCCCCATCATTGGTGTCAATGGGAGGAATAGTGCCCCATCACTGGTGTCAGTGGGAGGAATAGTGCCCCATCATTGGTGTCAGTGGGGGGAATACGGCCCCATTATTGGTGTCAGTGGGAGGAATAGTGCCCCATCATTGGTGTCAGTGGGAGGAATAGTGCCCCATCATTGGTATCAGTGGGAGGAATAGTGCCCCCATCATTGGTGTCAGTGGGAGGAATAGTGCCCCATCGTTGGCATCAGGGGGAGCAATAGTGCCCCAACATTGGTGTCAGTGGGAGGAATAGTGCCCCATCGTTGGTATCAGAGGGAAGTATAGTGCCCCATCGTTGGTGTCAGTGGGAGGAATAGTGCCCCATCGTTGGTGTCAGTGGGAGGAATAGTGCCCCATCGTTGGTGTCAGTGGGAGGAATAGTGCCCCATCGTTGGTGTCAGTGGGGGGAGGAATAGTGCCCCATCATTGGTAATAGTGACACCAATGATTGGGCACTATTCCTCCCACTGACACCAATGATACTTACCTTGCTGACCCCTGCTCCAGCCTGGGCTCGCTCCCTCCCTCCCTCTCCCATAGTACAAACACTTACCGGTCAGATGGCTTCCTTCTCCGGCCGCTTTCCTCCTCATCACTCGCTCGTGCTTCGCGGTGCCGCTCGGCTCCTCCTTTCCAAGCTCCACCTCCTCGCCGGTGATTGGCGGCCTGTGTGCCTCTCTTGAGCTACAGTTCCGGCGGCCAATCACCGACGAGGAAGGATTGATCCCGGGGGTGTGTCCAGATGACAGGGACGGCATGTCATCCCGCCCACACCTGCAGACGGATCAAGGAGCGGTGTCTCGGTTCCTAAGGCCATCGGAAATATGTGTTTTCCGATGGTCTTAGGCGACCCCTGGGAAAGTGTCGTTCGACCCCCAAAGGGGTCGCGACCCCCAGGTTGAGAACCGCTGACCTAGGTGGATGCAGCATTGGTCTGATATTGTATCTGCCCCCCCTCCTCTAAACCCAAGAACTAAGCAAAGACCACTAATCACTCAGTTCTTGGGTCCACTGTGAGCACACAGCGGTGACTGTGAATCACCGACTCTCTGCCCTGCCCCTTTGCGCTCACTAGAGTGCTGGGCTGTGGGAGGGCACAGGAGCTGCTGGTTCAGTCTCTTAGTGGTGCACTTTCAGTGGTGCCAGTCATGCATCTGGGTGAATATATATATATATATATATATATATATATATATATATATATATAGAGAGAGAGAGATAAAAAGTCTACACACCCCTGTTAAAATGTCAGGTTTTTGTGATGTAAAAAATGAGACAAAGATAAATAATTTCAGAACTTTTTCTACCTTTAATGTGACCTAAAAATTGTACAAGTCAGTTGAAAAACAAACTGAAATCTTTTAGGGGGGGGGGAGTAAACAAGTAAACATATACCCTCCTATGGAGGTCTCATCTAGACCCACTCACCCAGACCCAGCAGTCGTAAAGGTGATGGGGTTGGTATGCTCCTTTCACACAGAGCACCTTCCAAGTCCTCCCAAACCCTCCTGCTCTATCCTTCTCTTCTTTCCAGGCCCACTGCATCCGGCTATTCTCTCCAATCTCTATGAGGATTGCAGTAATCTATCAGCCTCCTGGACCCGTGTCCCGCTCTCTCGACAACTTCTCCGCCTGGCTTCCCTTCTTTCTCTCCTCCGAGCTACCCACCATCATCCTTGGAGACTTCAACATTCCTATCAACATCGATAACCCGGCTACATCCCAACGTCTCCACTTAACCTCTTCTTTTGCACTCGCACAGTGTATACAGTCCACCACCCAATCCGACGGGAACATCCTAGACCTCATCTTCTATCACCTCTGCACTCCCTACAACCTCACGAACACCCCCTTTCCTCTCTCTGATCACAACCTCATTACCTTCTCCATCTCCTCATCCTCAAACCTATCCCTCCAAACGTCAAACTATCACCAGCAGAAACCTTTGCAACTTGAACCCTGCCCCTTTCAACTCTGCAGCTGACCAACCTTATGACAGTATCCTTCCCCTGTCCTGCCCTGACCTGGCCACTACTGTTTATAACAACTCGCTGTCAGCCGCTCTAGACTCACTAGCAGCCCCAACAACACAAAGCATTAGACCCCGACCGCTACAACCCTGGCATACTGACCACACCAAAAATCTCAAACGACGCAGTCGTGTGCTGGAGCGACTATGGTGTAAAAAACTAAATCCCAACAAGCGTTCACCCGATATAAATCTGCCTTCCTAACCTACACTTCCTCCCTTCACGCTGCCAAGCAAGCCTACTTTGTTACCCTCATTAATACCTTCTCCTCCAGTCCTTGCCGGCTATTCTCCACTTTTAACTCTCTACTGTCTCCGCCCCCACCTCCACCCAGTACCTCACTCACTGCCCACGAGATTGCTAATCACTTCAAAAACAAGATCACCGCAATTCATGGGGACATCACCACTGCTCAGACTTCCACCCCACCTAGCATTTCTCACACTAAAATCCCCTCAACACTCCACTCCTTCGACCTCGCCACTGCTCAGACCTCCACCCTACCTAGCATTCCTCACACTAAAACCCCCTCTACACTCCTTCGACCTCGCTACTACTGAAGAGGTCACTAAGGTCTTCTCAGAAGCCCACCTCACCACCTGCCCCCTTGACCCTGTCCCCTCACAACTCCTACGATCACCCTCTTCCTCCATCCTACGCTCCCTCACTCACATCTTTAATCTTTCCTTCTCTACTGGCACCTTCCCCTCCCCTCTAAAGCACGTGCACATCACTCCCATACTTAAAAAACCCTCCCTGGATCCCACCGACCTAAACAACCTAAGACCCATCTCCCTGCTGCCATTTACATCCAAACTCCTAGAGCGCTTAGTCTATAATCGCCTGAGTTCCCACCTCACCGACAACAACCTCCTTGATCCCCTCCAGTCTGGCTTCCGCCCCCTACACTCCACCGAAACTGCCCTACTCAAACTCACCAACGACCTGCTAACCGCCAAAACTAATGGCCACTATTCAGTGCTCCTACTCCTCGACCTCTCTGCGGCTTTCGACACGGTTGACCACCCCCTCAAAAAACTACACTCTCTTGGCCTCAGAGACTCCACTCTCTCCTGGCTCTCTTCCTATCTATCACAGCGCTCCTTCAGTGTTACCTATAACGCTGCCACCTCCTCTTCACTCCCCCTCTCGGTTGGGGTCCCTCAAGGTTCTGTCCTCAGGCCCCTTCTCCTCTCCATCTACACCTCCTCCCTTGGCCAATTGATACATTCTCACGGCTTCCACTACCATCTCTATGCTGACGACACGCCCAGTCTCCGCCCATATCGCAAGCCTACTGAGCGACATATCGGATTGGATGTCACTCCATTTCCTCAAACTAAATCTTTCCAAAACTGAGCTCCTAGTTTTCCCCCAAGCCTGCGCCCCCCCCCGACTTCTCCATCAAGACCAACAACACTACCATCAGTCCCACCCCTCAAGCCAGAGTACTAGGTGTCATCCTAGACTCCAATCTGTCCTTCCAGCCCCAGGTCTAATCACTGACAAACTCATGTAGACTTCACCTCTGCAACATCTCCAAAATACAACCGTTCCTAACCCCGGAAACCACTAAGCAACTCATTCACTCCCTTATTATATCACGCCTCGACTACTGTAACTCCCTCCTCATTGGCTTACCTCACCGGAGGCTATCCACACTTCAGTCTATCTTGAATGCTGCGGCCAGACTCATCCACCTTACTAATCGCTCTGTGGCTGCAACCCCCCCCCCCCCGCCAATCCCTCTACTGGCTCCTGATTGCCCAACGGATAAAATTTAAAATGCTAACACTGACATATAAAGCTGTTCATAATACTGCCCCAAACTACATCACCGATCTTGTCTCCAAATACCACCCAAAACGTACTCTCTGCTCCTCACAAGACCTCCTACTCTCTAGCTCCCTGGTCTCCTCCTCCCATGCTCATCTCCAGGACTTCTCCAGGGCTTCCCCCATCCTCTGAAACTCCCTACCCCAATCCATCAGACTATCACCTACTCTGCTCACCTTTAGTCGCACTCTGAAAACCTATCTCTTCAGGGAAGCCTACCCCGCCCTCAGCTAATTACTGAACTCCTCCACTCTTCCTACCACTCCATACCCCACAGCTATTTCCTCCTGTACCACTATCCCCTCCCTCCTAGATTGCAAGCTCCAAGGAGCAGGGCCCTCGAACCCCTCGTGTATTGAATCGTATTGTTACTGTACTGTCTCGTGTACTGTCTCCCACCATAATGTAAAGCGCTGAGCAAACTGTCGGCGCTATATAAATCCTGTATAATAATAATAATAAAAACTAAAATAACGTGGTTGTATAAGTGTGCACACCCTCACAGGGATGTAAATGTGTTCAGAATAAGCAATCAAATTCAAAACCATATTAAATAGGAGTCAGTTCACACCTACCATCATTTATATTAAACTTGTTTTTATGTGAATTTTACAAGTTACAGAACAAGAGAGAAATAGGTTCACAGTTCTACAGGTATACAAGGTATTAGACATTTTTCAATCTGTATGGTTCTGGTCCGACAAAGAGGACAGGTAGAAGGTGGGGAGTGATATTCATTGTCTCACGTACACTGGGAACCATAAGAAAAGTAGGGGTGGGAAGGAAGGGTGGGTGAAAGGGGAAAGAAACAAGAAGGGTCAGAGAAATTAACAAAATGAACTAAAACAAATCATGGAAACATCAAAGGTATACTGTTAGTGTTGAAAACTTGCACTGTACATCTAGGATTGTGTGACCATAGAGCCCAGGAGCTACGAAATCTGGGATTAGAGAAGTGACAAAGCGAAAATCTCTTTTCCATTTCATATTGGGTATTCAGACCATGGATCACTCTGGAAATAGATCGTGATACAATTGATTTCCATAATCTAGTAATATTATTCTGTGCTGCATAGAGAATGTGGATGATAATACTACAGGGAACCTGTCTAGACCGATATGAAATACGGCTAATGCTGGTTCCGGTCTCACTATATTGCCTGTTATTTCAGAGATCACTTTAAATACACTATTCCATTAATGTAATTGATTTACAAGAGCAGATTATGTGGAATAGAGGACCTATCTCTCCTCAGTGACTCCAGCACTGCGAAGAGCAGGTAGGGTACAATTTGGACAGACGAACAGGGGTTAGGTTCCATTGATGCAATAATTTAAGATATAATTCCCAATGGGAGGCGCAGTGGGAAGCTTTGTAGGTTGTTTTAAAGGCCTTACTCCACATCTGGTCTGAGATGGTTTGAGGCAGTAAGAGGCAGTAAGAATTCACAATTTTTTAGAGATGAAGTCTTGGAATTATATATTGACTCAATAAGGAGGGAGTAAAATAATGAGATCCCTTTGCCTGGGTATTTGGATTTGTCGAGGAAAAGAAACACTTGTAAAGTTACTGTTGCGTTACAGGGGATTTTTTAATTTTCTAGACAATATGTAATTCTGAGGTAGTTAAATCTCTCATTTGAGGGTAATGAGAATTTGTTTTGGAGAAGTTGAAAGGAAGCCAACCTTTGTTCTATATAAAGGTCAGATAAGAAATGAATACCTGTGGTTTCCCAGTTAATTAAATTGATGTCGGGAATTAGATTGTGGAGGAAACTAAGGGGAGTGGATATCGATTTGGAAGCTGGGAAGGAGTGTGACAAGAAGGTTGACCAGGCTTCTATGGAGGCTTTAATACAGGGATGTGTGTGTGGAGAGCCTCTAGCATTGATAGAATGCAAAAGAAGAAGAGTCTGTGGTGTGGTAGAGTGGAACAATTGAAGTTCCATGTTAGTCCAAGTTTTTTTCCCTGGTTGGGTGCCACCAGTGGTAGATCTGATCAAGTAGCGTGGATAGATAGTAAGTGTGTAAGTGTGGGAGGCTTGCTCCTCTTCTGTGGTAAGGGTGAATTAGTAAATTATTGGTGCATCTAGGTCGTTTTGATTCCCAAATGAACTGTGAAAGTTGTTTTTGTGCTGCATGAAAAATTGCATGGGAACGATTATGGGAAGAGTCCTGAAGACTTTTTTTGTTTGGGTAAAACAAACATTTTCAAAGCAGCTATACACCCCAATTTAGATAATCCAAATGTCCATAAGGAGTGGAGTTCTTGAGGGAGAGAATGTAGAAATACTTTGTGATTAGGGTCATAAAGCTGTGATGTTGAGGCAGAGAGATTGATTCCTAAATAAGGAATTCAGTATTCAGCCCATATAAAAAGGAATTGTTTGGAAAGAAGATGCTGGGTTCTCTTTGGTGTATACAAGTTTAAGATTAAGACTAGTTTTCGTAAAGTTTATAGTAAGATATTTCAGTGTATGAGGTTAATATTTCTCTAATGAGTAGGGTTGGTAACCATTAGAATAATGTCATCAGCAAATAGACTAATTTTATGTTCAGCACCATGGTATTTGATGCCCGTGAAGAGTGGATCTTCTCGGATGTTTGTGACCAGGGGTTCAATAAGTAAATCAAATATTATTGGGGATAATAGACATCCCTGTCGGGTACCATTTGTAATGTCAAACGGCTTTGAGAGTATACCATCTGTGAATACTCTGGCCGAGGGAGAGGAATGTAACAACATAATGGCCCTTTGTATCCAACCTACGATACCAAGTTTTTGTAGTACAGCTTGCATAAATCTGCAGTGGATGAGATCGAACCCCTTCTCTGCATCAAGCAATAGGAGCAGAAGTGTTCAGTGGTCCTGTATATCATGAATTAAGGAGAATAAGCGCCTGGTGGCGTCCGGGGCCTGGCGACCTGGCACAAACCCCACCTGATCTGGGTGTAGTAGGGATGGGATGAGAGGGAGCAATCTGCAACCTAATATTTTAGCATATAGTTTCACATCAGTATTAATGAGAGATATAGGTCTGTAATTTTGTACTAGTTGTGGGTCCTTACCTGGTTTCCGAATAGTCGTGATAGTAGATTGCAACATTTCTTTCGGCATTTGACCAGAGGAGACAGCAGAATTGAAGAGGTTAGCTAAATGTGGGGTGACGATATTGGAAAATGTCTTATAGTATTCATTTTTATAGCCATCACTACCTAAGGATTTGTTAAGAGGTAAGGTACAAATTACAGATTCAATTTCTGTAGTATGAAATGGTTCTGAGATATTCTGTAATTGAGTTGGGGAAAGAAGAGGGAGTTTGATCGATCGGAAAAAAGCTCGTATAGCTTTGGGGGATGGTTGTAGGGTCTCCTGATCATCTTTGAGGTTATAATGAGACTGTTAGAAATATTAAAAATCGTTAGCTATATACAGTGGATTAGAGACAGGAGAGTTGGATTTTGGTGATCGAATCGTCTGAATTTTGGTCTTAAGGTGTTGTTGCTTAACTGATCTAGCTAACAGGGATCCTGCCTTATTACTTAGAGAGTAGAATTTTCCCTTTTTTTTTTTTTTTAAGTTAAGCTCATATTGGTACAGTAAAAGAGAGCAAAGTTTTTTTTCTCTCAGCTAATAAAGAGGAAGAGTTGGACTCAGATGGGTTGGTTTTGTTTAGATTCTCTTTGATTTTAATTGAGGCTAATACCTCTTCTATCTTATGCCTTCTGTGGGTACTTACTTGAGCATTTAATTTAATAAGAATCCCTCTCATGAATGCTTTGTATGTAGCCCACAAGACTTGTTTTGAGATGTCTGGCGTGTCATTGGTGTAAAAAAAAAAAAAGTAATGTGCTTCCCTGATTATTTTCTTTTGGGCAGGGTCCGATAGTATGGAGGAGTTCAGTCTCCAGGGTTTGAGATTCAACGGTCTGTTGGAAGGGCCCACGGAGATGGTAATTTGTGCATGGTCTGACCACGTCTCGATTGTTGAGTAGGAGATGCGTTGCAGTGTCCATTTGTCCATAAGGAAGAAGCCTATTCTTGAATACAAATGTAATGGTGAGAAGTATGAGTAATCTCTTTCTGAGCCGTGATGACATCTCCAGATATTGTAAAGGTTGTTAGTATGAAGAAATTGGTATAGGCTATGGTTCTGTGGTCTTTTGCCAGAGGATGAATCTAGTTGTACTTTTCCCACTATATTGAAGTCCCCACCTATAAGTGTATAGGGAACATCGTTAATAAGGCATACTAAGATGTGGAAACGGCCTTGAGGGTCCACATATTCAGAGTTAAAGTGGAAGTTAATCGAATCTTTGATTGCTGTCATGACTCCAGGTATCTCGTAGTGAAATTCTTGATTTGAAAGATAGGCGTTTTAGAAGAGGCAAAGTGAATTTCTTGGATAAAGATGATATCTGCGTGGAGAGCATGGATATTTTTGGTTAGGGATGATCTTTTATAGGGGGAGTTCAGGCCCCTGATATTCAGAGATATTATGTTAAGCCTTTGTTAAGTGTATATTTGCAGAAAGTGGTACTGGATAGGCTAACATACATTCTTTGGATTCACCATGAACATATAGAAACATGGTGATGTGGTAATTAAAGCTCAGAAATCTACCATTCAGATTTTAACCCATCAGAGAGTCGGGAACAGACGTGGTATGTGTAGTTCTCCCTGGACCGAACACAATTTGTCAGCTGCTTCCAATTCGCAATGCTTAGGGCCTTATATAGTTACACCGAAGTTGTAATGTCTGTATTTCTCCTCCCATCTGTAGATGTACATCTATCCAGGGGAAAATGGTGCCCATATTGTGGTCCCTGGCATTCAAATCAAGTGCGCAGGCGCAGCTGCATCATGCGCACTAGTGTTACATATGGCATCGGGAGGTCACCATATTGGAGACCGCCGCTGACACAGGACAAACTGACCCATTTGGAGCACAAAGGGCAGAGGAACTTCTGCCCTTAGCTCCATTAGGCCTCATAGAAGGCCCCCCCAGTCATGTGAAGACTGGGGGACCCTTTCCGTACCAAACATTCCAGCAAAATAAAACCCCAACCTTGCGGGGGATCGCACACTCAAATACAGAAAGCATGTATAGTAAACATAGCAAAAAACAACAATATAATCTGGACAGTATAACGAACCTTTGTTTCAAAATTGTTACAAAGCAATGATAACATTAACAGGGCAATCCTGCAGCACATATAGAATGTGGAGAAAAGATCTCCTTTAGTGAAGAAGGCAGATTGAATCATCGGTAGAGGTAATTGACAAAATCATAATTTTCAGTCTGTTTTACCAGAAGTGAAGCCCTCTAAGAATGGTCTATAATTTTCAGATTCATTCAAGCCAGAGTGGCGAGTTGCATCCAAGCACCTAATCCAGTGAATTTCATGCTGGAGTAGTGCTTTGTTCTAGTCGCCACCTCTGGCAGGAATATGTATTATATCAAGAGCTGAAAAAACAACCTTAGGCATTTTGTATTTGTGAACTGTAGCAACATGTCTACCCAGGGGTAAATACAAATTTCCTATTCTCATAGCATGAATATGTTTGTAAATACATCTCCAAAATTCTTGGCGTGTTTTACCTACATAAAAAGATCCACATTCACAGGACATTAGATACACTACTCCTTGTGTTTGGCAGTTAACAAAATGTTTAGAAACAAATTTATCGCCATTTGGAAGAATACGTTTTTCTATTGTCAAGTAGGTAGCAACCCCAAAACAATAAGAGCAAAATAAAACTTTTTTGACTTTATTTTTTAAATGAAAAAATAAGATAAATTAACTATTTGTAAATTAAAGAAAAATACAAAAAGGGTGAGATAGCAGCAACACAGTGGAAGAACCTGCCACTGATACATACATAAAAAGGAGTGAATGCAGGTGAGCTTACACTCCACTCCCCCTAGACACCCAAACTGCAATTCACTGCACAGTATCAGTATAAAATCAGTATTTTATCACACAGTATCAGTTTAAAATATAGTACTATACAGTATATAGCACTTATACAGGAAACACTAGTAGCACAGTACATGTAAGAATTATTGGGGCTTCAAAGTATCACCACAGCCTCCTCCTTGCACCTCTTGTTGCTCTGCTTTTAGGCACCTTTGAGATACTGTCAATCTGGCCAATGTTTACCCATCCAAAACTAAGAGATGTTAATTTTATTGAAAAATTTGTGAAATGGGGTATGCAGTTGTTTACAATGTGGGGAGGTGCTATTAACCATTTCCCGCCTGGCCAAAGTGCATAAATGGCCAGGCAGGTACTCTCAAGTTCTGGGAGGATGTATCAGTACATCAGGGTTGAATAGTTGCTTTTTTGAAACATTTTAGTGCAGAAACTAAGAAAAACATGTTTTCTTGCAAAATCTTTGTTTTTTTTTTCATTTGTACAAACTTACATACTGTAGTTGGTAAAGTTGAAAAAAGGCATCAGTCAATCCAGATAAACCTGTGTGGGTGTGTGTTTTTTGCTGTATTTACATAAAACCCATTAACCCAAGTGGTGAGTAAATACCACCAAAGCTCTATCTGTCTCAAAGAGTGATAAAAAAAATTCATTTGGGTACAGTGTTACAAACTGAGTAACTGTCATTCAAAGTGCGAGAGTGCTGAAATCTGAAAACTGGGAAGAAAGGGGTGACAGTGTATTGGGGTGGTTGAACAAAAATTGCCCCCCCCCCCACTAAATCACCAGCACCATAAATAAATGCCTAATAAGTGACTGCTGATCTCAGATCCACTCATAAATGGAAAATAATATAGCCAATATTGAGAATTTGTAAATGGGCTAACCCCCTCCCTATAAAAGTCATGTCTACCATCAACATTGCCATAGCTGGTAATATAAAAAAAATCCTGTTTTTGTCATGTCTGGGAGGCCTAAAGGGAATGGTAGAGTGCTTTCAGTAGGAAAAAACAAGTAACTCTGGTGCACAGGAGTAAAGTAGTGTAAGGATGAAAATGATAAAAATTATAAAGTAAAAGATGATAATGGCAATATTGGCATACAAGTACTTAAAACAGAGTATGTAAATGCAGTGGTGTACAACAAGTCCTTATAAGAGTCTCTCAGGCAATTTGCCTGGAATCTTTTTAGCACAAAAAGACAGCAGCCATCCTCAGAGCAAGCCAGCTCTGTATGCAGGGACAGAAGAAAAGAGACAGGAGGCGCCCATCTGAGTGTAGTAATAACACTGTATTTAATAGCAAAGGATTAAAAACACACACAAAAGAAGTAATAAAACAAGCTCATATGTGTATATGAGAGATGACCGTTCCTCAAAACGTCCTGCAGGCCACACTGGTGGTTGGTGCAATAGCAGTTGGGCTGATGGAGATGGTGAGAGACACTGTAGTGGTCAATCCTACAGAGTGGTGATATTGTAGAGCAGATCCAGCAGTGTTTGTGCAGGAAGGAGCCTAGTAACCAGCCTGGAACACACGGGCAGGATGTGACATCACAGGAAGAGGTGGAAGTCGGGAGGAAGAGCACAGACGTGGGAAATTCCTTGTATGGAAGATGCATTGCTAGGATAGACATTAGGGTATTATCGGAGGAATGGACAGATGATTGTAATATAGTGTGTATCTCTATCTCCTCATTAAGCCCTCCTGGGGCTAGGGTGTCTAAAGTTAGATCCAGTATGTTTCGCATTGGCAGAGGCACTTAAAATGCTCTGCTACTGAGGGTAATGGGGAAATGTGTTCCAGGACCCAAAAGAATAGCCCTGTGGTGGATTTGTCATGATGTTCTGTATAATGTCCAGGGACACTGTGCTTATTAGAACCTGCTTCAATGAGGCGTCTATGCTCGCCAAAGTGTTTACATAGCGTTCTGATGGTCCTCCCTACGTAAAATAACCCACACGGCATGTTAAACAGTAAATTACATACTCGGTGGAACGGTTGTAAAATTCCTTTATGGGGTAGGTTTTCCCTTTGATGGTGAATGTTTTCTGACCATGTTGAATGAAGGAGCATGTAAGGCACAATGCCTTTTTACATTGGTACATCCCAACCAAAGGGATCAATGTAGTGCGTGGTTTGGGATTGAAAATGCATTTAATTTTACTGGTAGCTATTTTACTTTTGTATTTCAATGGTTTTTATTAATTTTAAACAGTATAAAACAGAGGCAACAAAACACACCCACGCAGGGGCTATCAATTGCACCAATAAAAAAGGCATAATAGAGCAAACAACGCTCTAATTCCAATAAGGCAAAACGTATGCCCACGCAGGGGCTATCAATGGCACATAGGTTACAATAACATCAGTAAGACTCTGACTATCGCAACTAAAGACAGTTGTCCACTGTCACATCAAAACAAACAGAAAAGGAGAGAAGAAGAGCAGAGAAGAAAGGGAAAAAAAACAAAAAACAAAAAAAACCAAAGAGCAGGGGTCCACGAGCGCCAATACCAAACTCCATTACCTGCCCACACTGGCCGGGGGGAGTGTGGGAAAGGCGTATTGCAACCACGGCTCCCATACTTTCAAAAATTTATGTTGAGAGTCGTTGCATATACTCGACATCTGTTCGTTGAGCATCATAGTAGTCATACGATCCCGCACCCCCTGGAAATGTACAAACGGACTCTTCCAGGCCTGAGCAATTGTCCTAGTAGCCAATAAAAACAAATAGGAAGCCAACCGCTGCTGACGAGCCAAGAGGCCCGGTATGGGGCAATGAAGCAAAGCATACCGAGCATCCCGGCGTATGGAGAGATGGAACAAAGTGAAAAGGAGGCCAAACACACGAGACCAAAAATAAACCAACCTCGGGCATGACCACCAGATATGCAGTACATCGCCACGATGGCCACAACCCCAAAAACATCGATCACTACAGGCAGGGTTAGCCTGGGCCAGACGAGCCGGAACCCAGTACCAACGGAACAATACCTTGTAGGCTGCTTCCAGCGTGGTCGTATTAAATGAACATTTAGCTATGAGTGACCAGGCCCTACTCCAGTCCTCCGGATCCACAGCCACTCCCAGGTCGCGTTCCCACTGAACAACATATGAAAGAGAAGTGTGAGACGAGCGTCTGTTCAAAGCTGCGTAAAGAAGGGAGATAAGGCCCGGGGCGCTCGGGTCCTGCTGGCAAAGCCGTTCAAAGGCAGATTTCTGATATGGGAAAGCAGAAGTGGCTCTCAGCGAAAGTAGCCAGTGCCGCAATTGAAGGTACTGAAAAAATTCCGCTGGGGGAACATCCCGAGACTCCCGAAGGACATTCCAGGCGGGAAAGGACCGAAAAATCAAAAAGTGTTGCACCTGTGAGAAACCATGAGCCACCCACCAAGAAAATGCCCTCGGGCAATCTAGACCCGGTGGGAAAAGAGGGTTGTTAACGATTGGAAGCAAGGGCAAAAAGGGTGACATCAGGCCACTGGAGTAACGTACCGAGTCCCAGACTTGTAGGCCATGGAGCAACATCGGACTCAGCGCCATAAGGCGCAGGGCAGGGGGAAGCCATAGGAGTGTCGACAGTGCAATAGGGGCACAATTAGGTAGTTCCAGCAGGACCCAGAGAGGAACATCGGAGGAAGCATGCAACATAGACAGCGGGGCAATCTGGCTCGCCTGATAATACTTAGCTACATTGGGTACCCCAAGACCACCCTGGAGTCTATGAGCAAAGAGCGTATTTCTAGAGACTCTGGGGTGTTTATCGGCCCAGATAAAACGCATAAACTTTGCCTGAAGCAACCGAAGAAAGTGAGGGGGAACCCGCACCGGGAGGGTGCGAAAATAATATAACAATTTCGGCAAGATGGTCATTTTCACTGAATGAACCCGTCCTATCCAAGATAGGTGAGGAAATTGCCAGGAATGCATAAGAGAAGATAAAGAGCTAAGCAAAGGATAATAATTTGCAGCAAAAAGGGAGTCATAGGTGGGGGTCAAGCGAATGCCCAAGTATTCCAGAAAAGAGGAAGCCCACCGGTAAGGGAAGTGGGATTGTAGGCGCGAAACCAAATCTGAAGCCAAAGTAATATTGAGAGCGACGGTTTTATCCAAGTTGATACATAGACCCGAAATCAAGGAGAAGCGCTCAAGAACTCGTTGCAAGTTAGGAAGCGTCGTCAGAGGATTAGTAAGGGTCAAGAGGGCATCGTCCGCAAAGAGGCTCAGCTTAAACTCCTGTCCCGCGTATGGAACCCCCGATATATTGCAATCGGTCCGGAGCGCTAAAGCCAGTGGCTCGAACGCCAGGACAAAGAGCGCTGGGGACAGCGGGCAACCCTGCCTCGTCCCTCGCCCAACAGGAAAGGGATCCGAGAAATACCCAGCGTATTTAACGGAGGCCGAAGGAAAGGAATACAAGGCCTGAATCCAAGAGAGAATAGAATCCCCGAAACCCCAACGAGACAGCACAAACCGCAGATATTCCCAAGATAGAGAATCAAAAGCTTTATATATGTCCAAGGACAGTAGGAATCCTGGGATTTTCCGTTGTTGCAGAAAATGTATAAGATGGACCACCTTACGGACATTATCACCCGCCTGCCTCCCAGGGACGAACCCTACTTGGTCCCGGTGGACCAGGCTACACAAATATTTATTGATGCGAAAACTAAGGATCTTGCCCAATATCTTCAGGTCTTCATTAAGAAGAGAAATGGGCCGGAAGGCTTGCGGTTCCTGGACATCGTCGGTCGTCTTAGGAATCATAGAGATATGTGCCCTAAGTGCGTCCGGAGAGGGCAAAGAGCCCTGTCGTAACTCATTGAAATAGGCCGCTAAAAAGGGCGCCAATAGGGCTGAGAATTTTTTATAATAGAGACCGGAGAAGCCGTCGGGACCTGGGGCCGCGGTGGACCGTAAAGATTTGATCGCTTGGAGCACTTCTGGTACGGTGACACCAGCGTTGAGGGCCGCCTGTGCTGCCACGGTTAATCCAGGAAGATGGAGGTCTTGAAAGAATGCCTCTGCCTGGGCCACAGGGAAAGGATCTGGGGCAGCATAGAGGCGCGAAAGGAAGTCCGAAAGTCGGGAAACAATCTGCTGGGGATTAGAAGTACAGCCACCTGTGGAAAGTCGAAGTCGAATCGGTTTATGGGGTTTCCCCACAGAATTGAGTTTCCTGGCTAGCATGGGACCGGGCTTATTAGCGCAGGAGTAAAATTTATGTCTGGTCCAACGCAGGGCCCGTTCCGCCTCCGAAGAGGCGAGGAGGTCCAATTCTGTCGCCAGAGCGTCCCGAGAGCGTTTATGGGCCACGGATGGAGATGACTTCCAACGCGCATCCGCAGAGACCAGGAGAGAATGAAGCTCCAAGAGTCGGCGTTCCCGCTCCCGCTTCCGGACCGCAGCCAGCTGTATAACATGACCCCGCATCGTGGCCTTATGCGCTTCCCAAAGGGGCACTGCTGAAGAGACCGATCCCGAATTTTCCGCAAAGTATGTTCGTAAAAAGAATTCTATTTGTTGGCAGGTAGCCTGAGTGGTCAGCAAAGAGTCATTGATGCGCCAATGAAAAGGGCGCCGTTCTGACCCAGAAAGGGCAAGGAGGAGTACCAAGGGATCATGATCTGACCAGGGTGAGGAGGGAATAGTTATCCGCCGGACCGAGGGGAGCTGCTGGACCTGCATGAATATATGATCAATTCTACAAAAACTGTCATGAGGATTGGAATAGAACGTAAAGTCGCGTTCAGTTGGATGAAGTTCCCTCCAGACGTCCGCTAGCCCCGCCGTCCGTAAAAGAGAGCGCATACGTTCCTCTAGCACCAAGTCATGAGAGGGGGTTGCTCCCCGTGCGTAGCGTCTATCCAATGTGGAATCCAAGGTAACATTCGAATCCCCCATAACAAGAAGAAGACCCTTAGAGTGTCGAGAAACAATGGTGCAAAGATACGAAAAGAATTTATGCTGGAAACGGTTAGGCGCGTAGTAAGAGACAAAGGTAACCTCATGGTCCCAGAGGGTGCCTTGCAGAAGCAAATACCTGCCCGTGGGGTCCGCTATATGCCTAAAACAGACAAAGGGGAGATTGCGTTTAAAAGCTATCAGAACACCCCGACGCTTCTCAGGAGCCGAGGCCGTGTAAAAGATGGGATGTGAAAGATAACGTGGAGCGGAGGACTAAGAAAACCTGGTCTCCTGTAGACATACCACATCAATTTGTTGCGATTTGAGGTGATGAAAAACTTTAGCCCGTTTCTGAGGCGAATTGAAGCCTTGAACATTTTGTGAATGTATTTTCAAAAGGGGCGAGGCCATGGCGGTATCATCGCAAAACGCTCAGCAGAAAAAAGCCCAAAGCAGCCAGCAATCTCCACTCCCAATGGCAATCGGACCATGGCGTCCCGGAACCCTGCAGAAAACAAAAACAAAAAAAAACAGAGAAAAAGAAAAGAACAAAGAAAGAAAAAAGGAAAAAGACACAAAAAGTATACATAACAGTGCAATTGTGTCACACCAATGGTGACGTGCATCCTACACATGAAGGATACAGTTAGGGGTAACTCTACCGCCGGACACATGGCTGCAAATGGAAACATCAAAACAGAAGCCCTCAGAGGGCAAAAAGGTAATAAACATAATATAATGTAGTAAAACTTAATAAAACTAAAAGTCCCAGGAGCAGGGACCTCCGCGATAACCTCCCCATAGAAACCTGGAGAACCATAGGGGCCAATCCCCTTCCACCCAACCAGACCCACCGGGTCAACCTCCCACCCCGGAGCCCGAGGAGCAATATCAACCCGGAACGCAAACAAACTGGGGGAGCCCCAAGGGCCAAACTCACGGTCCCGTCAGAGAGTTCATCGGTGAGATGATACATGGAAAATCCAGGACGCATCTTCAGCCCGGAGAAGAACAGGAAGGACTTGATCGCGAAGGGGTCTGAGACAGGGCCCTCTTCCTATTGGACGACCGCTCCCAGATGCGGCTCGGAGGAAGCGGCCTCGCCGGGGATCCAGATGAATGAACTGGGCTCCGATCCGCAGCCTCCGGCGAAAGAAGGTGTAAGGATTCCAGGAGAGAGTGAGCCTCCTCTGGTGTAGCCACAGAGTGACTACGGCCCTGGTAGGTGAAGGTGAGGCGGAACGGAAAGCCCCAGGCGTATTTAATACTATGTTTCACCAGGACCGAAGTGAAGGGCTTCAACTGGCGGCGCTTTTGAAGAGTGGTCTGGGAGAGGTCCGCGAAGAGCTGATAGCGATGCCCCTGGAAGCTGAGATCAGGTTTATTTCTGGCCGCCAAGAGGATGGTTTCCTTAGTGCGGTAATAAGTGAACTTGATGATAATGTCTCTCGGGGGCCCATCCGGTCTTCTGGGGCCCAATGCACGATGTATACGATCAAATTCAAGACGGTCAATGGGAATGGCGGACATCAGCTCCTGGAACAGAGCAGTAGCAGTGGAGGTAAGATCCGTAACCGTTTCCGGGATACCCCTTAACCGCAAATTGCCACGGCGGGAACGATTTTCAAAATCCTCAAGCCGTAGCAGCGCGTCCGCCAATTCCTTCTTGAGGTCGCATAAATCCTGCTCGTGATTTTCAAGGACCGTAGCCGCAGCATCCATTTTATCTTCAAGGTCGTTCGTCCGACTGCCCAACTCCCGAATTTCCAGTGAGAGACGGTCGGCCAGCTTGGAGGTAGCGGAGGACAATTCTGATTGTAACATAAACTGGAAGCGGCGCAGGAGCTCGGCATCCCGCAGAGATGGCATGGGAGACTGCTGGGATGGCTCCAATGGCATGGGAGACTGCTGGGACGGGTCCTCCACACTGCCATGATCCGACCCACCTGCAGATGGTGATGGCATGGGACCCAAAATTGCGGCTGGGGCTCCATTTAAGGTCTCCGGCGGGAGCCACGAATCCGCGGCCGGGGTCCTGGAAGTGTTCGGCGGCCGGCCCAAAATCGAGGCCCCGGCTTCAGCCGCAATCTCCGGCGGGTAGGCCGCAAACTTCTGAACGGCCCCCCGGGAGCTGGAGGCACGGGCGGCCGGCGTTTTTTTGCCCATCAGGGCACCAGGGAGACAGGGGGCCAGTGAGGAAACAGGGGGACCCCCCCTGGAGGGCGAAAATCGGCCGATGCTCACGAGCGCCCCCTTCGCTATTTTACTTTTAATGTTTCTCGCCTTCCTGTACGAGACTTTGGGACAATCGGTGATGGATATATGCAGGAAGGGATCCTGTAGCAGTATGGACCAGTGTCTACATAGAATGTTCTCCATTTTCTTGTATTGAGCATGAAATTGTGTAGTGAAGTGTATGGGTTGTACATTGACGTCTGGGGTGGATGGGTTAGGCTTACGAGCTGATCTCTCTAAATAATGTTGAAAAGAGTCACATATAAGAAGGGGAGGATATCCCTTTTCTTAGAATTTTTTGACTAAGATGTCGGTATGGCTGATGTAGTCTGCCTCTCTGGTGCAGTTGTTTCTTAACCAGCAAAATTGACTTTTTGGGATTTGTTTTGCCCACCGGGAGTGATGACAGCTCTGAAAGTGAATATATGAGTTCCCGGCAGTGAGTTTAACAGTTTTTTTAGAAAATTTTATCATCATCATGACAAAGGTGTAGATCAAGGAAAGCAAGGGTGTGGAGTTTTACTACATAGGTGAAAGAT
This sequence comes from Staurois parvus, assembly GCF_062004578.1. Classification (NCBI taxonomy): domain Eukaryota; kingdom Metazoa; phylum Chordata; class Amphibia; order Anura; family Ranidae; genus Staurois; species Staurois parvus. The sequence continues at coordinate 19,126,444 of NW_028317844.1, forward strand.
AGTCCAAGGTGATTCTGATTGCAGTGTGAAGGAGTCGACAGTCTGGGGGGGGAGGGGGCATCCCATATGATCACTATATCATCTATGTATCTTCCATAGAACACTAGGCATGTTTTCCTTGGTTTCCTCTGATGCTTAGGTAAGCGAGGGGGGTTGGGGAGTGACATAGGAATAGTAGATGTGTTGGGTATGAGTGGATTGAGTGGTGTAGATTTATTGGAAGTACAGTGGACACCTTACTAAATGGACAGCATAGCATAAGTGGCATCGGTGGACCATGGGGAACTAGATAGACTTGACGCGTTTTTTTCCAACAAAAAATCCTATTGAAATTAAAATAAGCTGCTACTTCCCCAAGGTCCACCAGGCCAATAGAAGGAGCTAGAGGCTCCGAGCGCGTAGCCTGACTTTCCCACATCTGTGCTCTTCCTCCCCACTGACCCTCTGCCTCTTCCTGTGATGTCACATCCTGCAGATGTGCTCCAGGCTAGCTACTAGGCTCCTTCCTACACAAACGCCACTGGATTGGCTCTACAACCCCACCACTCTGTAGGATTGACCACTACAGTGTACAGTGTCTCTCACCATCTCCATCAGCCCAGCTGCTATTGCACCAACCACTGGTGGCGCCTGAAGGATGTTTTGAGGAACGATCATCTCTCATATACACAACTGTGCTTGTTTTATTACTTCCTTTGTGAGTGTTTGTAATCATTTGCTATTAAATACAGGGTTATTACTATACTCAGACGGGCGTCTCCTGTCTCTTTTCTTCTGCTTCCAGTAGGAAGCAAACAGGTTTTATATCCACAGGCCAAAGAGGTGGTTGGGTCAAACTTTTGAGAGGCAGAGGGTGTTTGCCTTTCCTTTCTGTCAGTAAGCATGCTAAGCATCCAGAGTTGAGCAGTGTCAATAGCAGCTACAAATGCACATTTTTCTTCTTACTCTTTTACAGCTAATTCCTCTGTTGCCTAAAAACCTGGCATTAAGGAGTTGGCTGAATTATTTGAGTACACTATACCTAACTTGCTGCCGGAAGATTTGCAGGGACAGAGCACTTGGAAGATGGGGGGACTAAACAACAGGCAGCGAGAAGCAATTGGCATTGATGTTCCTGAAGACGCTGCTTGCTGCCAAGTGGAATCAAGCAATTAAGAGGGTGGGGATGATGAGGTGGCAGATTATACCTGGGGGACAGAGGTTGTAGAGGAGGAAAGTGAAGAAGCGGCTGCCCTCTAACACTAGATGGCACTGCCCCAAGGGTGCAGTCTCGTCTTTTTTAAATATGTGCTCCAGCCATCCCTGCAGTGGTTTGCAGCCCCTGTCTGCAACATATCAAGTGGCAAATCTACCAGTTATTTGAGCACCATATGCTTGAGGACAAAAATGACTGTTCACCATAAAGCTCAGTAGGAGGAGCAAATAGCCTCCACTCCTCCTCCTTCTCACTCTTCCCTTCCACCTCCACTATACAAGAATCTCCATCCACATCTGCTTCAAAATCTGTGGACTAAAGCAATAGGAATGGAAGTCTTACAAGACATTTGTGAGGCTTACCTTACGGCATACCAAGTGAGGAAAAGATTCAACAAAGGCCTCACGAATCCCAGACAAACATGACAACTTTCAACTTTTAATTAAAAATCAAGAGAGTATTTATTGCAAAGGAAAAAGACAGATACTGTATTGTCTGCATACAGGAGAGACATCAGTCAGCTTTTATTAAAAATGCAACAATATAGTGCATAGTAGATAAGCATTTCTGCTAGGTCACAGTTTAATGGGGAGAAACCTGGCAGGTAAAGAAGAAAACAATAATGTACACTATTTTAAAAGGACAATAGCCAGAAATATTCTTTAGTGATGCAGAACTGGAATATGTAAAAAAGAATAGGAGGAAACTGAGGAATAGCTGTGGAAACAATTATGTGTCACAGCTTTACAGTGCTGAAATAGCAGATTACGGTACAAACTTTCAATGCAGGACTGTACCTGCAGAAAAAAATTCACAAACTTGAGAGCTGAGGACCAGCTGCAGAAACCTTATTTGTAGCACTTTCACTATGCTTGAGCACCGTAATGCACTGCAAGCTTTGAGGCATAACACAAAATTGACAAAGGAGAAAAAAAATGCACAGCTTTAGCAGCTGAGGGCCAGATGTGGAAACATCAGGAATGGCACTTGACAGTGCCGGAACACAGGAGTAGGGTAGTAGAGGCAGAACAAATAGTAATGCTGGTAGCTCTGCCGCCATGGCAGGAGATGGTGTTGTCAGGCCAGCAGCAGTAAAAGAACCTAGTAATGGTGACAGGATGTAATAAATATGACAGGAGATTGTTAATCTGTAATCATGTTAGAGTCAAAGAAAAAAATGTATCATGTTCATCAGCTTCAGGGGTCTGGTACTCAGTAGATCCAGGACAGATTCAAAGTGAACTGGTCAGCTATGTTTGAGAACAGGCAGAGTCTATTTTTTGTCCAAAAAACCCACACTGCACGTAATACCTGTTTAAAAAACCGCAAAGACTGCAGAGCTTGAGAATCAAACCTAAGCACACCATTAATTCTTATCACTACTTAAAAAGAATATTGGATTCAAAAAAAGCTCTGTGAAGGAGGACATACAAAGAGTGTACACCACCATCACCACTGTATTACACAGAATTGAAATAAAGTTCACAAAATCACCTTAATCTTTTTCTGTTGGATGATCTTTCTCTGTCTTGTCATTATGACATGCTCCAAGATAATGACACTATGGCTGCTTTTAATCACCTCCTATAGTGAAAGGTTGGGTTTTCCAAATATCACACCTTATTGGCTGTTGTGAGTCTTTAACCAGAGTCAATATCTATGCAAGGCTTTATGGGTCAGTCCCAAAATTCACCAAATTAAATTTTAATCCTAAGAATTTGGTCTGAATTCAAGTTGGATCCAAAACTGAATTTACTTGTTTCTCATGCAATAATTTGCTAAATCATTACAAGATGTTATTCCATCAGATCTTATATAACCAATAAAAAGATTGCTGCACACGCAGCATGCACATTATACATATTTACATTTAATATATGCAAACCAAGGACACTGGACATAATGGTGCTTTTCTCTTTATACAGACAATGCACATTATATAAACATGAATAGAATGTAACCTATAGCACTGTTTAATTGTATTTCTTCCTTTTGCACTAAAACATTTTTATTTTAAATGAAGTTTACAGTTCATCTACCTGCCATTATAAAGGCCAGCCTAATGATACATAGCTACATTTAGTGCAATGAAGAGTAGTTTGCCGAGTGCCTGGCTAATAGATGGGTGGCAATTAAGACTTTCAATTGCAACATATGCTATGCTTGCTTAAACTGAATGTGTTATTCAGAAGCATGTCCCAGTGACTTTTACATTTATTTTATATAGTGCGCTAAAGGACAGAAATACACAGAGCCAAAAGAAATAGGATAACTTTATCAGATAAAAAATGGTGAAGGGTTTAATTGCCTCTGTTTAAATTTTTGATCTTCCTGGTCTATTGACCATGAGCTAATCTGGACTACAATTTACCAGTTGACCTACTTAAAAGATTTAGCTCTTTTTTCTAAAGTTTCATTTTTACCTTGTACACGCTGCTCTTTCTCAGATTACATGTGTTATTATCACTGTGGAAGGTCATGTGAAATCCATTCCATGGATCAAATGATGCCTAAAATCAATACTACTTCCTAAATATGTCCACACCCTACTTGGCTCAGTAGGCAAACATGGACTTGTTATAGCACTACAGTTATTTTTCTTTCAGCTGAAAGTCACCTTTTAAAGTTCAATAAACACTTCTTTAGCTGTTTAAATGTCCAGAGTTTTATTTGGCACTGTCTTCTACAAAATAGCTGCAATGAATCCAAATGTAAGGATTGGAGTATTTATTAGTTATGTGACATTTTGTAGCAGAATGCTTATACTGCATAAAACTCTGAATGTAGACAACTAATATTAAATCCCAGCTGAGATTTCCAGGTGTATGAAGTTAAACAGTGCGAAGACCAAATGTAAAATGCATGTGTCGTATTTCATAGCATGCCCCCCCAGATTTCAGTTTACTGAGGTTAAGTCTGAGAGAGAGAGATTTTAATATGCACTTTGCTTTACTGTTTTTCCATTTTCATTTTTTGCCTTATTGTATAAGCATATACAGTCATGGCCGAAATTGTTGGCACCCTTGATATTTCTCCAGGAAATCATGTATTTCTCACGAAACGTATTGCATTAACACATGTTTTGCTATACACATGTTTATTCCCTTTGTGTGTATTGGGACAAAACAAAAAAAGGGAGGAAAGAAAGCAAATTCGACATAATGTCACACAAACCTCCAAAAATGGGCTGGACAAAAGTATTGGCACCCTTTCACAACTGCGGATAAATAAGAATGTTACAAGCATGTGATGCTCCTGTAAACTCACCTGGGGCAAGTAACAGGTGTGGGCAATATAGAAATCACACCTGAAAGCAGATAAAAAGGAGAGACGTTCACTTAACCTTTGCATTGTGTGTCTGTCTGTGCCACACTAAGCATGGACAACAGAAAGAGGAGACGAGAACTGTCTGAGGACCTGAGAACCAAAATTGTGGCAAAATATCAACAATCTCAAGGTTACAAGTCCATCTCCAGAGAACTAGATTTGCCTTTGTCCACAGTGCGCAACATTATCAAGAAGTTTGCAACCCATGGCACTGTAGCTAATCTCCCTGGTCGTGGACGGATGAGGAAAATTGATGAAAGATTGCAACGCAGAATAGTCCGGATGGTGGATAAGCAGCCCCAAACATGTTCCAAAGACATTCAAGCTGTCCTGCAGGCTCAGGGAGCATCAGTGTCAGCGCGAACTATCCGTCGACATTTAAATGAAATGAAACGCTATGGCAGGAGACCCAGGAGGACCCCACTGCTGACACAGAGACATAAAAAAGCAAGACTACAGTTTGCCAAAATGTACTTGAGTAAGCCAAAAGCCTTCTGGGAAAACGTCTTGTGGACAGATGAGACCAAGATAGAGCTTTTCGGTAAAGCACATCATTCTACTGTTTACCGAAAACGGAATGAGGCCTACAAAGAACAAAACACAGTACCTACGGTAAAATATGGTGGAGGTTCAATGATGTTTTGGGGTTGTTTTGCTGCCTCTGGCACTGGGTGCCTTGACTGTGTGCAAGGCATCATGAAATCTGAGGATTACCAAAGGATTTTGGGTCGCACTGTAGGGCCCAGTGTCAGAAAGCTGGGTTTGCGTCCAAGATCCTGGGTCTTCCAGCAGGACAATGACCCCAAACATACGTCAAAAAGCACTCAGAAATGGATGGCAAAGAAGCGCTGGAGAGTTCTGAAGTGGCCAGCAATGAGCCCAGATCTAAATCCCATTGAACACCTGTGGAGAGATCTTAAAATTGCTGTTGGGAAAAGGTGTCCTTCCAATAAGAGAGACCTGGAGCTGTTTGCAAAGGAAGAGTGGTCCAAAATTCCGGGTGAGAGGTGTCAGAAGCTTATTGATGGTTATAGGAAGCGACTGATTTCAGTTATGTTTTCCAAAGGGTGTGCAACCAAATATTAAGTTAAGGGTGCCAATACTTTTGTCCAGCCCATTTTTGGGGTTTTGTGTGACATTATGTCATATTTGCTTTTCTGCCTCTGTTTTATATTTGTTCCAATACATACAAAGGGAATAAACATGTGTATAGCAAAACATGTGTTAATGCAATACCTTTTTTGTGTGAAATACTTGATTTTCAGGAAAAATATCAAGGGTGCCAACAATTTCGGCCATGACTGTATTTCTTAAATGTTAGACAAGCTAAACCACTTATGATATGAGATTAGCTGGTTAGGTGCCTGCTTAGAAAACCAGCTTCTGTATTGATCTTGCCATTATAACTATATTGTCTGCATATCCTAGTATAAAAGCCATTCTGTAAAATATACTGTATATACAGTAAAAATAAACACATTTAAACTTTCTGTGGTAGAAAATGGTAGAAAGTGCATGTTCTTCCTTTATCCTTGTTAATAAACACCATAGTTTGATATGCTTCTTAACCACTTGAGCTCCAGAAGTTTTTACTCCCTTCATGACCAGGCCATTTTTGCTTTTTGGCATTGTACTATTTTAAATGGCAATTGCACAGTCATGTAACACTGTACCCAAATGAAATTTATATAATTTTCACAGAAATAGAGCTTTCTTCTGGTGGTATTTGATTACCACTGAGTTTTTTTTATTTCTTAATATATAAAATATTAAAATTTAAAAAACACAATCTATTCTATTTTGTTATAAAATACATCTAATAAAGTCCAATTTCTTCATATATTTAGGCCAAAGTATATTCTGCTACATGTCTTTGGTAAAACAAAAACCCATTTAATGTATATTAAGTTATAGGGTCTACAAACTATGGTATATATATTTGAAAATTGATCATTTCTGATACTACGTACTGACTGCCTATCTCATTTCTTAAAGCCCTTAAAATGCCAGGACAGTATAAATAAATAAATAAAAAGATATATATATATATTTTTTTTTTACATACTGTCACTAGTGCAGTACAGTGTTATCATATGATTGATGTGGCGGTGATCGGGGATACTGACTGATGAGAGTATGTATAAAAAATAATAATAATTTTTTTAATTCCATTTTTTAAATTGTTTTTTATTTTTTAACTTTTTTTTTGCATCTTGTCATCAGATTAGCTCAATGTCACCATAGTGACATTGTACTACTGTGTTAGGGGGGGCAGTCTCCTGGGAGTCCAGACCATGTTGGTGATATGCTCTTTCCTTTTTTCCTTCTTGTGAGTTGCCAATTGTTGTTTTTACCAATAAACTGTTAATTGAATGCTGCAGTTAGTCCGGCGCCCCTCTTCCTTCTTTTTTTCTACATACAGAGTTCGGCTTTGCTCTGAGGAGGGTGCTGCCGATGATGCCTCTTCTTGTTTATGTATTGTCATTGTGAATGCTAATGGTCTGTCACATGGACTTTTGATGGACTTTATGGACTTTTATGTAGCTACATTATACCCCTCCAGTGCCAAATTTGAATATATTGTGTGTTGGGGGGCAGAAGATGATTACTCTATAAGCAATAGTTTTAGCTGTCATGAAAGGGTTTGTAGCTTGTGATCTGCGATTGGCTACAACTAATCATATGGTACAGGTAGCCAGGTACCATGTGATTTTTATGGGCCAATCAGATATCACAACAGTAAGCAAGCTTTTCTTGAATGGAAAGCTATTCCTGACAGGTTGTTTACATTATTATCATATAATCACTATGACCACCACACTATCCTAAACAGGATCAAACATAATTATGTACATATGTACTTAACTGAGCCTGTAGGTTCTGTGCTACCACAATAAATGTACTGTAGCAGGGTGACAAGTGGCTAAAAACACTAAACAGCAGAAGAAATTTTACAGAGTATTTATTTTACCTCTCCAGCATTTCTCTGCTTCCTTGTTTTTGTCTTATATGGAGGGAGATCTCTGACACAGTCTTTACCATACTTTATAAACTTCAATCAGTGTCAATAAATGAAAAAAGAAAAAACAAAGAAACAGTGTTCACTTAAAGCTATATTGAGCTCCAGCTTAAATTAGCTAAATACTTTTAGTGCATCAAAACAAAAGGTGTTCGATGTATTATAGTTTGTTTTCTTTTAAAGCAGCCACAAATCCTGGGTAGAAAAGCCTTTCCCATGTGTTCATGCTGCAAAGTGGAAATTGTGTCCTCTGTGGGGAGGCAGTGATCTTGCAGGCATTTTATACATAGCTACATTGGTCCAGCTTGAACCATTGTGACTATGCATATACCATATCAGGCTGATGCCTCTGGAAGCTGGAAATCTTCATTTGATTCTGGGGGTCCTGAGCCGAGAGGCTGCCCTGCTGCATTCTGCACACAGGAGGTTAGCTCAGAGCTTAGTGCCATTTTATGAATGAATGCAATGCGTTCTCTGATTGGATGAGGCAAAGAAGCAGTGCAGTGACAAACGAATGCTTGGGATGTGTATAGGCTTTTTTTTTTGTCAGCAGGTCATTGATGTGGTTCTGCATCAATGGATTACATGACTGGCAATTAATTTACAATGAGGAACTTTTTAGGGGTTTTTTTTTAATAAAAGACTTGCCAAACTTTTGGGTATCTTTACTTTTAGGTTACAACTTTTTTTATTGGTGAATGAGTAGGTGTACCCATACTCATTCACATGGAGGGGAGGAGCAGTATCTGGTTTAAACCCTGTTTAAAGGGTTTCCAGATTCTAATAATCCCCCAGACCACAGTCCCTACCAGGCAAAGTTGTGGGGAAGAGGCCTTTTTCCCCATACAAATGACAAGCTGCTTTGCCAAGGGTCCCTTCCAGGGCCTGATATGCACTTTACATATTTATTTACTCTTGCTGTAAGATGTGCTACAGCAAACATTTTTACAAAAAAAATGGTATCAGTTTAAATTGCTTGGAAAATTACATTTATTGCCATCTTCATTATGAAAAAAAACCCAACAGACCCCCCTCCAAATGTCTCCCCAAATACATAGCAGACCCTTGGTGGTCTGTGTGCTGTTTATTTTAACCACTTGCCTACCGGGCACTTTAACCCCCTTCCTGTCCAGACCAATTTTGAGCTTTCACTGCTCTCATACTTTGAATGACAATTGCGCAGTTATGCAACACTGTACCCAAACTATTTTTTTTTTTTTTTTACAAATAGAGCTTTCTTTTGGTGGTATTTAATCACTACTGGGTTTTTTAAAAATAAGACCAAACATTTTGAAAAAAAAGTCATTTTTTTTCTTCACTGATGGGCACTGATAGGCTGCACTGATGAGGAGTTACTGATGGGCACTGATAGGCTGCACTGATAGGTGGCACTGATGAAGCTGCACTGATAGGTGGCACTGATGGGCACTGATAGGCAGAACTGATGGGCAGCACTGATAGGCAGAACTGATGGGCAGCACTGATTGGCGGCACTGATGGGCACTGTTACGTGGAACTGGTGGGCACTGTTACGCAGAACTGATGGACACTGATAGGCAGCACAAATGGGCAAAGTTGTGTGGCACTGATGGGCACTGTTAGGTGGCACTGATGGGCAGCACTGATAGTCAAAACTGATAGTCAGCACTGATTCAACTGATGGGCACTGATTCAACTGATGGGCACTGATTGCCAGCACACATAGGCACTATTGGCTGCATTGATGGGGCTACACTGATCATCAGGACACTGATGATCAGTGTCCTGATGATCAGTGTAGATGTCCCCCTGCGAAATGCCGCTTATTGTCTCTCCTCTCCTCACACGCTGTCAGCTTGAGGAGAGGACTGCCTATAACCAGCATTTCCTATTTACCATGTGATCAGCTGTGATTGGACACAGCTGGTCACATGGTAAAAGTGGCTGTGATTGGCCCGTTCCTTAGTCATGTGATCAGCTGTGTCCAAAGGACACAGCGGTCACAGATAACGTGCAGTGTACACACCGGGGGCGCACGGGGGGTGTGGTTCTGGGAGGACTTCAATGGATGCCCTCTCAGAACTAGCCAACCATGCTGTAGCTGTCTTTTGGCTATAGTGCAGTCAGGAACTGGTTAAACAAAGTTGCTGTCATTGTCATTTACTGGCAGTTTTAAAATGTTGTTCCTTTGTAAATGTCAATAATAAAAAAAAATCACTCCTTCTCACTGCATCAAACTTTTTTTTTTATATTGGTACATGTTTCCCAGGGCAGTGCCCACACCCCAAGCTATTTTTTGATACCACCTTTGCTATTAGCCTTGAAAATGGCCATATTAGTTTGACAGATTTGGATCCCATTAATTTAAATGCAGTTTGGCTGTCAAAACCAGGACAGTTAGGCTCATTCCTACTTCAGTGTTTTCCAGTTTTCAGGGGCATCCCCCAGATATGGAGTAGAAGTAGTTACATTGTTACAAGCTGGACCAATGTACTGTAACTATGTATAAAATATCTACAGCTGAGCGTCCTCTTTAAGTCTGCAAAAAGGTTTGTACCTCCCAGTAACTCTGAAGGAGTTAGTGAGCTATTCCTACACTGCTATTCACAATACTGGAGGAATCATTCAAAATACATGTAGTATCCCAGCATCATTGAAAACTGGTGAACTCAGCAACATGACTTTTGTGACGCTGCACATTTAATTGGACTCTGTGTAAAGTGCTCTGTACTTTTTGCTTGTACTTAACTCCAGATGGCTTCTGTCTGGACTTATGGAGAAGCATAATTTACTAGAAAAGTATCCTCTTCTTCCTATAATATACAGATTCATCTTTGATTTTCATTCAAAATTAAACTGCATTTGTATCTCAAGTGGTCCTGTCCATTGTGTATATGTACAGGGGTGGACTGCTCGAGGGCCCGGGGTCAGTAGGGGGCCCCGTGAGATGCCTCTGGTACCTTTTTCATAGGCTTTTTTGAGTTTGGGCAAGGACACAGGGGCCCCATGATCCCCTATTTCCCGGGGGCCCCATGAGTTGTCAGTCTGCCCCTGAGACAGCATAATCAATATTATTGATTGATTATCACTTGTCACATGGTTCATGGTCAGAGTAATGGAAATTGCCAAACACAAGTGAGTGGGTTCTTCTGGATATGTCCATAAAGAAATACTGCTGATCATAAGTAGAGCCTTTGCTTTGTACTTCTGTACTGGGACCCTGCCAATTTCTTCTTGTTAATTCACAAATAAAAGAAGGTGTTGGGATGCAATATTTTTTTTACTTAACACTTTTTAAATGATTGCAGAAACATTTACCATAGCAATTACCTTGATATAGTTCTTTTACTGCATCAGATTTAGGTATTGCTTGATTATTAACTATACTTGCCCCAATGAGCCACCTACAGTGACACATTTTTCTCCTTTGCATTCTGGCCTTGAATAATCTGCAACTATTAAAATAATACTGGAAATAACACTTGTTATCAAAGATATAGAGCTATATCAAGCTGACCTCTACTTCAACTCAGGTAGATACATTTTAAGAACATCGAAAAGGAATGCGCTAATGAATGAGTGGATGAACTTGTTTAATTATTAAAGATACAGCGCTTGAGCATTTTGTGCACATGATAGATAGCATCTTCTATATATTGTTACCTTGCCTCTTGTGATGGTCTTGCTTTCTAACACTACACTTTGAAGATTTTTTCAAAGCTACATCTATGTATAAAGGAATCTTTTCATCTTGAAGATCTGAAATCTCAAGGAAGGATACAATTCCATACAGTACACATATGTGAAGAAAGGGCATTTTTAATATGTTTTCTGTCAATAGCATCTGCCATTCTTGACAACAAATGACATTTTCATTTTAATGTTCCATTTTGCCTTTGTAACAATTTGTCACTAAATTGACCCATTACTTAAAGCAATGATTGATCATAGATTTTAAAGCACATGGTCCCACAGATACTGCATTAAAGGAAGAACACTTTTTAAAGCTTTATGTAGGTAACAACATTTTTTAAATATAGGTTGCATTATATTTATTCCATGGATCGCATAAAGATAATGCTCAGAGTTATTAAGTAACAATCTAAATGTAACATATAGTTGCATAGTTAGCCTGGCTGAAAAAAGACAAACGTCCATCCAGTTCAACCATAAGAAAAAAAAAGTTATAATCCTATACCCACAGTTGATCCAGAGGAAGGCAAAAAAAAAACAGCAAAGCATGATCCAATTTGCTCCTGCTGGGAAAAAAAATCCTTCCTGATCCCCAAGAGGCAAACAGATATTCCCTGGATCAACTTTACCTATAAATGTTAGTATCCAGTTATATTCTGTGTATCTAGGAAATAATCCAGGCCTTTTTAAACCAATCCACTGAGCTACCCAGAACCAACTCTTGAGGGAGTCTATTCCACATTTTCACAGCTCTTACTGTGAAGAAACCTTTCCGTGTTTGGAGATTAAATTTCTTTTCCTCCAGATGTAAAGAGTGCCCCCTTGTCCTCTGTGATGACCTCAGGGTGAATAGCTCTACACTGAGTTCACTATATGAACCACTGATGTATTTATACACTGCAAAGAAAAACGTAATTCAATATGAATAAAGAAGTCAAGAGGGGGGACAATGGCATCCTTATTCCAAAACAAGACATGACAGGGTAGTCCAGGTTGGAGGGCATAGCACTCACAGAATGGGAATTAAAATAGTTTCAAAGGATATTTTTTGAAGTAGACAAAATGAATGAAAGGAAAATTCATGTAAATACCATTTTGCAATGCTAATATCTAAGTACAGCCTGGAACAGGTGAAAAGTAGCGAAGAGCTCCACATGCCGGATGGCAAATGAAAATACAAATATTAATATGTAAGTTTTAAAATTAATTTTGTAAGTGCCGATTCACATATGTGTGATGCAGCTTGACAGCTCCAGTTTCAGTGTGAATTGAAAAGTAGTCATTCGGTGGTTCAGGTCTGGTTCAGGTCCGTATCAAGTCAGGATTTGTAGAAAGAAAACCGGCTTGAAATTGTGTTCACAAACTCATGACATGTGCAATTCCGAATCGGTTCCCATAGAAATCAGTGAACCTGTAATCTGCACTGAACCAGACCGCATTGCTCAGAAATCAAACAGGACTCTTTTTCAATCTACACTGAATCCACACTGCCAGTACACCAGACATACAGTACTCAGCATAAGTGAGTACACCCTTTTGAAAAGTAAGTTTTTAATCAATATCTCAATGAACACAAGAACAATTTCCAAAATGTTGACAAAGCTGCATTTTTTAGAACATTTGTTTAGCTCATTACATGAAATTAAGGTTAATAATATAACTTAGATTACAAAATCTTTAATTTTACACAAATTAGTTGATGCAGAAATGAATACACCCCACAACAAAAACTACTACATTTAGTATTTTGTATGACCTCCATGATTTGTAGAAACAGCACCAAGTCTTCTAGGCATGGAATTAACAAGTTGGCAACATATTACAACATCTATCTTTTTCCATTCTTTAAGAACAACCTCTTTTAGAGCCTGGATGCTGGATGGAGAGTAATGTTCAACCTGTCTCTTCAGAATTCCCCATAGGTGTTCGATTGGGTTCAGATCAGGAGACATACTGAATCACTTTCACCCTGTTCTACTTCAGAAATGCAGCAGTGGCATTGGAAAAGTTCACGACGATCAAGGGCATGGAGTGATGGTAGCATCTTCTCTTTCAATATAGAGCAGTGCATCTGTGAATTTATGATAACATCAATAAAATGCAGTAAAAGATGTTATAGTGAGCGCGACTTAAATGAAAAGGTGTATAAATATGTATACACAACAAAGCTACTGAGCAGCTGATACACCGAAAAGGTAACCAAACAAAAACCTCCAATCAAACGTATATATCAAATAGAATGGTGCAGCGCTAAATAATAGAACACAGTTTATACACACAATATATGCACATGCGTGATATCACTCGGATGGTGATCTATAAATACAAAAGTTCAATATAATAGTGCGGATCATGGAGAGATCCTAATTCCAGGTGGACGTCCTGATCAAAGGTGTGATGATAAGTGTGAACCACACAAATAGGTGAAAAACGCACTCACCAGATGTGCGTTTAACATACACAATATGTAATCCTGCGTCACCAGGCCATAGAACGATCATCAGATCCCAGATCAGATTGCACCCAGATCACCATCCCGGCTCCACAGAAGTAAGGTCATCCGAAACTGCTACCAGGTATCACCACCAGGGTCCTGAGTCCTCCAGATGGGCACTCTGTTGGCTGTGTAGATTTATTAAACACACGACCAGGTCAAAACGTGGACGGAGGTGTTCCCCTTCAAATAGCAAAGGCAGGCTCTGGGTTGTGTGAATCTTCACATCAAAGATTTTGGCTTCTTTTAGCAATGATTGGGCGAGGCGCTCTCGATGACTTTCTTCTGACCCAACTAAGTTTTCCAGAAGTCAGTTTTCATCATCCTGTGTACATGGTGCCTTAGATGAACTCATACAGAGTCAAAACCAGGTACCCACCGGCTCAAACAAAGTGCCCTTTGTTTGAGCCGGTGGGTACCTGGTTTTGACTCTGTATGAGTTAAAATGCACATCTGGTGAGTACGTTTTTCACCTATTTGTGTGGTTCACACTTATCATCACACCTTGGATCAGGACGTCCACTCACCTGGAATTAGGATCTCTCCATGATCCGCACTATTATATTGAACTTTTGTATTTATAGATCACCATCCGAGTGATATCACGCATGTGCATATATTGTGTGTATAAACTGTGTTCTATTATTTAGCGCTGCACCATTCTATTTGATATATCTAGAGATGAGCGAATTATTCAAAAATTTGATTCGGCTAATTCGCCAAATTTGCGGGAGAAATTCGATTTGATGCAAATTTATTTGCCGCAAATTTAACTTATTAAAAGGGTTTCTAGGCTTCAGAGAGCCTTTATATTAGTGCAGAACACTGTACCTTTAATTTAAATGCCCTTGGAGTCTGCTGGGGAAGAGAAATAATACTGTCAGTCAGTATGACATGCAGATGAGTGCCGTCGATCTTAGAATCACCGCACACTTCACTCATTTGGGCAGTCACGGGGCACGACGAAGAAGAAGAAGAATGAAAAGAAGAATGAAAAGAAGAAGAAGAATGAAAAGAAGAATAAAAAGAAGAATGAAAAGAAGAAGAAGAAGAATGAAAAGAAGAAGAAGAATGAAAAGAAGAAGAAGAAGAATGAAAAGAAGAAGAAGAATGAAAAGAAGAAGAAGAAGAAGAATGAAAAGAAGAATGAAAAGAAGAAGAAGAAGACTGAAAAGAAGAAGAAGAAGAATGAAAAGAAGAAGAAGAAGAATGAAAAGAAGAAGAAGAATGAAAAGAAGAAGAAGAAGAATGAAAAGAAGAATGAAAAGAAGAATGAAAAGAAGAATGAGAAGAATGAAAAGAAGAATGAAAAGAAGAAGAAGAAGAATGAAAAGAAGAATGAGAAGAAGAATGAAAAGAAGAATGAAAAGAAGAATGAAAAGAAGAATGAAAAGAAGAATGAGAAGAATGAAAAGAAGAATGAAAAGAAGAAGAAGAAGAATGAAAAGAAGAATGAGAAGAAGAATGAAAAGAAGAAGAAGAATGAAAAGAAGAAGAAGAAGAATGAAAAGAAGAAGAAGAATGAAAAGAAGAAGAAGAATGAAAAGAAGAAGAAGAAGAAGAATGAAAAGAAGAATGAAAAGAAGAAGAAGAAGACTGAAAAGAAGAAGAAGAAGAATGAAAAGAAGAAGAAGAATGAAAAGAAGAAGAAGAAGAATGAGAAGAAGAATGAGAAGAAGAATGAAAAGAAGAATGAAAAGAAGAATGAAAAGAAGAATGAAAAGAAGAATGAGAAGAATGAAAAGAAGAATGAAAAGAAGAAGAAGAAGAATGAAAAGAAGAATGAGAAGAAGAATGAAAAGAAGAAGAAGAATGAAAAGAAGAAGAATGAAAAGAAGAAGAAGAATGAAAAGAAGAAGAAGAAGAAGAATGAAAAGAAGAAGAAGAATGAAAAGAAGAAGAAGAAGAAGAATGAAAAGAAGAATGAAAAGAAGAAGAAGAAGAATGAAAAGAAGAATGAAAAGAAGAATGAGAAGAAGAATGAGAAGAAGAATGAAAAGAAGAATGAAAAGAAGAAGAAGAATGAAAAGAAGAAGAAGAAGAATGAAAAGAAGAAGAAGAAGAATGAAAAGAAGAAGAAGGAGAATGAAAAGAAGAATGAAAAGAAGAATGAAAAGAAGAAGAAGAAGAATGAAAAGAAGAAGAAGAAGAATGAAAAGAAGAATGAAAAGAAGAAGAATGAAAAGAAGAAGAAGAAAAATGAAAAGAAGAATGAAAAGAAGAAGAATGAAAAGAAGAAGAAGAAGAATGAAAAGAAGAATGAAAAGAAGAAGAAGAAGAAGAATGAAAAAAAGAAGAAGAAGAAGAATGAAAAGAAGAAGAATGAAAAGAAGAAGAAGAAGAATGAAAAGAAGAAGAAGAAGAAGAAGAATGAAAAGAAGAATGAAAAGAAGAAGAAGAAGACTGAAAAGAAGAAGAAGAAGAATGAAAAGAAGAAGAAGAATGAAAAGAAGAAGAAGAAGAAGAATGAGAAGAAGAATGAAAAGAAGAATGAAAAGAAGAATGAAAAGAAGAATGAAAAGAAGAATGAGAAGAATGAAAAGAAGAATGAAAAGAAGAATGAGAAGAAGAATGAAAAGAAGAATGAGAAGAAGAATGAAAAGAAGAATGAGAAGAAGAATGAAAAGAAGAAGAAGAAGAATGAAAAGAAGAAGAAGAAGAAGAATGAAAAGAAGAAGAAGAAGAATGAAAAGAAGAAGAAGAAGAAGAATGAAAAGAAGAAGAAGAATGAAAAGAAGAAGAAGAAGAATGAAAAGAAGAATGAAAAGAAGAAGAAGAAGAATGAAAAGAAGAAGAAGAAGAATGAAAAGAAGAATGAAAAGAAGAAGAAGAAGAATGAAAAGAAGAATGAAAAGAAGAAGAAGAATGAAAAGAAGAAGAAGAAGAATGAAAAGAAGAAGAAGAATGAAAAGAAGAAGAAGAAGAATGAAAAGAAGAATGAGAAGAAGAATGAAAAGAAGAATGAAAAGAAGAATGAAAAGAAGAATGAAAAGAAGAATGAAAAGAAGAATGAAAAGAAAAATGAAAAGAAGAATGAGAAGAATAATGAAAAGAAGAAGAAGAAGAATGAAAAGAAGAATGAGAAGAAGAATGAGAAGAAGAATGAAAAGAAGAATGAAAAGAAGAATGAAAAGAAGAAGAAGAAGAAGGAAAAGAAGAAGAAGAAGAATGAAAAGAAGAATGAAAAGAAGAAGAAGAAGAATGAAAAGAAGAAGAAGAAGAAGAATGAAAAGAAGAATGAAAAGAAGAAGAAGAAGAAGAATGAAAAGAAGAAGAAGAAGAAGAATGAAAAGAAGAATGAAAAGAAGAAGAAGAATGAAAAGAAGAAGAAGAAGAATGAAAAGAAGAATGAAAAGAAGAAGAAGAAGAATGAAAAGAAGAAGAAGAAGAAGAATGAAAAGAAGAAGAAGAAGAATGAAAAGAAGAATGAAAAGAAGAAGAAGAAGAATGAAAAGAAGAAGAAGAAGAATGAAAAGAAGAGGAAGAAGAATGAAAAGAAGAATGAAAAGAAGAAGAAGAAGAATGAAAAGAAGAAGAAGAAGAATGAAAAGAAAAAGAAGAAGAATGAAAAGAAAAATGAAAAGAAGAAGAAGAATGAAAAGAAGAAGAAGAAGAATGAAAAGAAGAAGAAGAAGAATGAAAAGAAGAAGAAGAATGAAAAGAAGAAGAATAAGAATGAAAAGAAGAATGAGAAGAAGAATGAAAAGAAGAATGAAAAGAAGAAGAAGAAGAATGAAAAGAAGAAGAAGAAGAATGAAAAGAAGAATGAAAAGAAGAAGAAGAAGAAGAATGAAAAGAAGAAGAAGAAGAAGAATGAAAAGAAGAATGAAAAGAAGAAGAAGAAGAAGAATGAAAAGAAGAAGAAGAAGAATGAAAAGAAGAATGAAAAGAAGAAGAAGAATGAAAAGAAGAAGAAGAAGAATGAAAAGAAGAAGAAGAAGAATGAAAAGAAGAATGAAAAGAAGAAGAAGAATGAAAAGAAGAAGAAAAAGAATGAAAAGAAGAAGAAGAAGAATGAAAAGAAGAATGAAAAGAAGAAGAAGAAGAATGAAAAGAAGAAGAAGAATGAAAAGAAGAAGAAGAAGAATGAAAAGAAGAAGAAGAAGAATGAAAAGAAAAAGAAGAAGAATGAAAAGAAAAAGAAGAAGAATGAAAAGAAGAATGAAAAGAAGAAGAAGAAGAATGAAAAGAAGAAGAAGAAGAAGAAGAAGAATGAAAAGAAGAAGAAGAAGAATGAAAAGAAGAATGAAAAGAAGAAGAAGAAGAATGAAAAGAAGAAGAAGAAGAATGAAAAGAAGAAGCAGAAGAATGAAAAGAAGAAGAAGAAGAATGAGAAGAATGAAAAGAAGAAGAAGAAGAATGAAAAGAAGAATGAGAAGAAGAATGAAAAGAAGAATGAAAAGAAGAAGAAGAAGAATGAAAAGAAGAATGAAAAGAAGAAGAAGAAGAATGAAAAGAAGAAGAAGAATGAAAAGAAGAATGAAAAGAAGAAGAATGAAAAGAAGAATGAAGAAGAAGAATGAAAAGAAGAATGAAAAGAAGAAGAAGAAGAATGAAAAGAAGAAGAAGAAGAATGAAAAGAAGAAGAATGAAAAGAAAAAGAAGAAGAATGAAAAGAAGAAGAAGAAGAAGAATGAAAAGAAGAAGAAGAATGAAAAGAAGAAGAAGAAGAAGAAGAAGAATGAAAAGAAGAAGAAGAAGAATGAAAAGAAGAAGAAGAAGAAGAATGAAAAGAAGAAGAAGAAGAATGAAAAGAAGAAGAAGAAGAATGAAAAGAAGAAGAAGAAGAAGAATGAAAAGAAGAAGAAGAAGAATGAAAAGAAGAAGAAGAAGAAGAAGAATGAAAAGAAGAAGAAGAATGAAAAGAAGAAGAATGAAAAGAAGAAGAAGAATGAAAAGAAGAAGAAGAAGAATGAAAAGAAGAATGAAAAGAAGAAGAAGAAGAATGAAAAGAAGAAGAAGAAGAATGAAAAGAAGAAGAAGAATGAAAAGAAGAATGAAAAGAAGAAGAAGAATGAAAAGAAGAAGAATGAAAAGAAGAAGAAGAAGAAGAATGAAAAGAAGAAGAAGAAGAATGAAAAGAAGAAGAAGAAGAATGAAAAGAAGAAGAAGAAGAATGAAAAGAAGAATGAGAAGAAGAATGAAAAGAAGAATGAAAAGAAGAAGAAGAAGAATGAAAAGAAGAAGAAGAAGAATGAAAAGAAGAATGAAAAGAAGAAGAAGAAGAAGAATGAAAAGAAGAAGAAGAAGAATGAAAAGAAGAATGAAAAGAAGAAGAAGAAGAAGAATGAAAAGAAGAAGAAGAAGAATGAAAAGAAGAATGAAAAGAAGAAGAAGAATGAAAAGAAGAAGAAGAAGAATGAAAAGAAGAAGAAGAAGAATGAAAAGAAGAATGAAAAGAAGAAGAAGAATGAAAAGAAGAAGAAAAAGAATGAAAAGAAGAAGAAGAAGAATGAAAAGAAGAATGAAAAGAAGAAGAAGAAGAATGAAAAGAAGAAGAAGAATGAAAAGAAGAATGAAAAGAAGAAGAAGAAGAATGAAAAGAAGAAGAAGAAGAATGAAAAGAAAAAGAAGAAGAATGAAAAGAAAAAGAAGAAGAATGAAAAGAAGAATGAAAAGAAGAAGAAGAAGAATGAAAAGAAGAAGAAGAAGAAGAAGAAGAATGAAAAGAAGAAGAAGAAGAATGAAAAGAAGAATGAAAAGAAGAAGAAGAAGAATGAAAAGAAGAAGAAGAAGAATGAAAAGAAGAAGCAGAATGAAAAGAAGAAGAAGAAGAATGAAAAGAAGAAGAAGAAGAATGAGAAGAATGAAAAGAAGAAGAAGAAGAATGAAAAGAAGAATGAGAAGAAGAATGAAAAGAAGAATGAAAAGAAGAAGAAGAAGAATGAAAAGAAGAATGAAAAGAAGAAGAAGAAGAATGAAAAGAAGAAGAAGAATGAAAAGAAGAATGAAAAGAAGAAGAATGAAAAGAAGAATGAAGAAGAAGAATGAAAAGAAGAATGAAAAGAAGAAGAAGAAGAATGAAAAGAAGAAGAATGAAAAGAAAAAGAAGAAGAATGAAAAGAAGAAGAAGAAGAAGAATGAAAAGAAGAAGAAGAATGAAAAGAAGAAGAAGAATGAAAAGAAGAATGAAAAGAAGAAGAAGAAGAAGAATGAAAAGAAGAAGAAGAAGAATGAAAAGAAGAAGAAGAAGAAGAATGAAAAGAAGAAGAAGAAGAATGAAAAGAAGAAGAAGAAGAAGAATGAAAAGAAGAAGAAGAAGAATGAAAAGAAGAAGAAGAAGAAGAAGAATGAAAAGAAGAAGAAGAATGAAAAGAAGAAGAATGAAAAGAAGAAGAAGAATGAAAAGAAGAAGAAGAAGAATGAAAAGAAGAATGAAAAGAAGAAGAAGAAGAATGAAAAGAAGAAGAAGAAGAATGAAAAGAAGAAGAAGAATGAAAAGAAGAATGAAAAGAAGAAGAAGAATGAAAAGAAGAAGAAGAAGAATGAAAAGAAGAAGAAGAAGAAGAAGAATGAAAAGAAGAAGAAGAAGAATGAAAAGAAGAAGAAGAAGAATGAAAAGAAGAAGAAGAATGAAAAGAAGAAGAAGAAGAATGAAAAGAAGAAGAAGAAGAATGAAAAGAAGAAGAAGAATGAAAAGAAGAAGAATTAAAGTACAGCAAAAAGTGTATCTGCAGAGAGCTCCGCTATTTCTGACAGTTCTCTGACAGTTCCTTCACATTTACAGCGGTTGAAACATTGTATCTATTTATTTCCAAATAAAAACATCTGTATCCTAAATGGAAACAAATAGATACAATGTTTCAACCGCTGTAAATGAACTGTCAGAACTGTCAGAAATAGCGGAGCTCTCTGCAGTGACACTTTTGCCGGCTGATCGGGAAAAATTCGATTCGTGCACCCGAAGTTTGCTAAAATTCGGATTCGATGCGAATCGAATTTTTCCTGATATTCGAAACGAATTCCACTTCGCCAGGTTCGATTCGCTCATCTCTAGATATATCAATAAAATGCAGCTTCCAGACACCAGCAGCACTCATGCAGCCCCACAGAAGGACACTGCCACCACCATGAATCATTGTAGGCACCATGCATTTTTCTTTCTTCTCCTCACCTTTGTGACACCATACAGTGTTGAACACTTCAGTTCCAAAAAACATTTATCTTGGTCTCATCACTCCAGAGTCCCAGTAGTCTTCTTCTTTTTCAGCATGGGCCCTGGCAAATTTTAGGTGGGCTTTTTTGTGCATGGGCTTTAGGAGAGGCTTTCTTCATGGATAGCACCCATGCATGCCATTCCTCTGTAGTGTACCATGTATTGTGTCACAGGAAACAATGACCCCAGTTTAGCTTTCAAATTCTTTAGCTAACTGCAGTGAACTTGCATGGCAATTTTCTTCAACCCTTCTCATCAGAAGACGCTGCTGTCTAGGTGTTAACTTCCATGGATGGCCTGGACGTCTCTGTGATATGGTTGCAGTTCCATCTTTGTTAAATTTTTGTATCACTTTTTCTAAAGTATTTTGACTAAAAAGTAAAGCTTTGCTCATCTTTTTGTAGCCTTCTCCTTTCTTGTGTAAAGAAAATTTTTCCTTTGTGACATTTTTCTTTCATGTGGTGCTATTGCTGACAGCATAAAATGGGAAGGGGTTTTCTTTGTTAAGTAATGCCCTTTTATAATTGACTGTCTGCTGAACACATTTTTAATGAATAATTCGTCCCCCCAGTAGTTTAATTCTTGTTAACCACTTGCCCTCCTGAGGATTTACCCCCCTTCCTGACCAGGCCTTTTTTTTGCTATTCGGCCTGCACTGCTTCAACTGGTAATTGCACGGTCATGCAATGCTGTACCCAAATGAAATTTATGTCCTTTTCTTCAAAAAAAGAGATTTCTCTTGGTGGTATTTGATCACCTGTGCATTTTTAATGTTTTTTATTTTTTGGTTTTTTTTTTTTGTGCTATAAACTAAAAAAGATCAAAAATTAAAAAAAAAATATTTTTTACTTTCAGCTATAAAAAATATACAGTAAACTCAAAGTTAGTCATAAATTTTAGGCCAAAATGTATTCTGCTACATGTTTTTGGTAAACAAAAATCCAATACGTGTATATTGATTGCTTTGTGTGAAAGTTATAGCATCTACAAACTATGGTATAGATACTGCAATTTGCGCCATTTTTTGCTATACAGTGCTGTGCTAGTTCAACTGACAATTGCACAGTCATGCAATGTTGTACAAAAATTTAATTGATGTCCTTTTTTTCACACAAATAGAGCTTTCTTTTTGGTGGTATTTGATCACCTCTGTTTTTTTGGGCCTATAAACAAAAAAAGACCAACACTTTAGCAAAAAGTATATTTTCTCATTTCATAAAAAAATAAAAAAAACTAAAAATGTCATCATAAATTTAGGCCAAAATGTATTTTGCTACATGTCTTTAGTAAAAAATATTCCCAATAACTACATATTAATTGGTTTTTGTGAAAGTTATAGCATCTACAAACTATGGTATAGATAATGGAATTTACACAGCTTTTACTTTCTGACTGCCTATCACATTTCTTTGTTTGTTTTGTTTTGTTTGTATGTTTTGTTTCTTCATTTTACAAAAACGTCTGGCAACAAACGAGATCTGCAAAATACTCATCATGCTTCTTATCAAATTCCTTGGGGTGTCTACTTTCCAAAAAGGAGTCATTTGGTGCTATCCTGGCATTTTAGAGCCTCTGAAACTGTGATAGGTAGTCAGGAAGCAGAATGAGGAAATAACGGTTATGTACTTGGCTAGACTGCCAAAAACTCTCTCACATGTGGTATCCCCATACTTGGGAGAAGTAGCAGAATGTATTTTGGAGAGTAATTCCACATATATTTTTTTTGTCATTTTTCAAAAACTTGTGGTAAAAAAATAAATTCTTCTATTGACTCAACATGCCTTTCAGCAGATAGTTTTGGGAGTCTGCTTTCCAAAAAGGGGTCATTTGGGGTTGATCGGAGCATTTTATGCCCAGCATTAGAAGATTATGCCGCACATTACTCACTCTTCTAACCATCTGAAGACCAAGCTTTTTCTGAAACGTTTTGCTTACTTGAAAAAAGATCAGTTTTTTGCTAGGAAATTACTTTAAACCCCCAAACATTATATATTTTTTTTAAAGCAGACACCCTAGTGAATAAAATGGTAGGTGCTACAATTTTTTATGTCACATAGTACTCACACAGCAATTTTTCAAACGCAAATTTAAAAAATACACTTTTTTTTTACTTTTAATGCTCAAAAACACATTATATTGGTCAATTATTTGGTAAGATATAAAAGATGATGGTATGCCGAGTAAATAGATACCAAACATGACATGCTTTAAAACTGTACATGCCCCGTACAATGGCGACAAACTGCATACATTTTTAATATCCATAGGCAACTCTTTAAAAGCCTTTACAAGCTACCATTTTAGTTTTACAGAGGAGGTCTAGTGCTAGAATTACTGCCCTTGATCTGACTCTGACATTTGCTGCAATACCTCAATACCTCACATGCATGGTGCAACCGCTGTTTACATACTGACATGGGCTCAACGCACGTGGGGGGGCAAGTGTGCTTGGTTTTTTGTTGTTGTTTTTTAGTTATTTTGATTTTTTAAATTGTTTTTACACTGTCCCTTTCGTTTTTTATCACTTTTAATGCTATCACAGGGAATGCAAATATCCCCTATAACTTCAATGGGCATTGTCATATATTCTTTTTTTTAGAAATCTAGGGTCTATCAGACTCTAGATATCTCCTCTGTCCTTACATTATCTAATCTCACCAAGATCACTGTGATCAGATGCTTTCCCAATTACAAATGGCGTTGTTTATATCCTGCAAAACTGAAGTGAGGAAATACTTGTAGCTTCCAATTTCTTAGACTATAGAGATGATAAGCCCCATTCCGGTCTCCAATCAACTCTATGGTCAGGTGGCAGAAACACTGGTTGCATTCTCAGGTTCCCCTGATGGCACGGGACTGCCTGAGAAGGCTGTGGGGAAAGGGGGGGGGGGTATCTTCTCCCACTGCTTGTAAAAGCAATCCTGAAGCTAATTAGCCACTAAGATTGCTCTTACATGAAAGCCGATCACCAGCTGCAGGCATCATCCTGGTATAACCATTCACAGTCCAGTGATGTACCAGTATGTATGAAAGAGAAAAAGAAAATAAATCTCTGTCAGAAAAAGTGTGTGGTATGCCCACCTTTAGAATATACTGTCCTGCATCCACCCACTTCTAATGGTGGGCATACATTAAATGTTCTCTTTTTGTCGTTCAGCCCATGGGCTGAATGAAAAAAAAGAGCCTAACACAGAGGGGCTTCTTAACAACACCAGCTGCTGTGGAAATTTGAATGGTTGTGTCCGCGTGAATGGAAGACAGGACAAAAACATCCCATTTGTCCTTCCACTTCAGTGAGAGCAATTCCTCATTTCTCAAGCAGGCTT
The DNA here is from genome assembly GCF_062004578.1 of Staurois parvus. NCBI lineage: Eukaryota > Metazoa > Chordata > Amphibia > Anura > Ranidae > Staurois > Staurois parvus. The sequence continues at coordinate 19,150,633 of NW_028317844.1, forward strand.
TTTCCCCCTAAGATGAGTATGTACAAGCTGTTGGGGGAAGCCCAGGGGATTACGTCGCACAGTGCCACATGAGCCAACTCCAAGATTGTAGAAATGTCTAAATAGTGTCACACTTGAATAAAAATTGTCCATGTATAAGTGGTACCCCATGTGAAAAAAGAATGACACCAAGTTCCAAACTATCTTGTCACTGCTCCCCATGTAGTCTGGGCATCTGGGGGGCTCCACGTGACTATCTTTTCCCTTGTAAATCCAAAACATATATGTATAGCCTGTTGCCCTCTCACAGGTCCTATACATCTTGACCTCATATCTGGCACATTTGCTGTGGAGAAATTGTTTAAATGCAAGGCTGCCAGAAAAATTAATGAGGGACTCGTCAATGCAGATGTTTTGCTGGGAAGTATAGACATCTGCAAATTTTTGGTTAAGGTGATTTACGAGGGGCTGAATTTTTGGATCCGGTCAAATTCAGGGTCACCTTCAGGATGACAGAGTGTATTGTCGTTGAAATGCATAAAGCGCATTATACTCTGATATCTGTACCTGGCCATGGCAGCAGAGAACATGGGCATATGATGAATTGGGTCTGTGGACCAATACAACTAGAGATGAGCGAATCGAACTTGGCGAAGTGGAATTCGTTTCGAATATTAGGAAAAATTCGATTCGCACCGAATCCGAATATTAGCAAACTTCGGATGCGCGAATCGAATTTTTCCCGATCGGCCGATTTTCATCCCTTCTACAGCCGGCAAAAAGTGTCCCTGCAGAGAGCTTCGCTATTTCTGACAGTTCTCTGAAAGTTCCTTCACATTTACAGCGGTTGAAACATTGTATCTATTTGTTTCCATTTAGGATACAGATGTTTCATTCTTCTTTTCATTCTTCTTCTTCTTCTTTTCATTCTTCTTCTTCTTCTTTTCATTCTTCTTCTTCTTCTTCTTCTTCTCATTCTTCTTTTCATTCTTCTTCTTATTCTTCTTTTCATTCTTCTTCTTCTTCTTCTTTTCATTCTTCTTCTTTTCATTCTTCTTCTTCTTTTCATTCTTCTTTTCATTCTTCTTCTTTTAATTCTTCTTCTTCTTCTTTTCATTCTTCTTTTCATTCTTCTTCTTCTTCTTTTCATTCTTCTTCTCATTCTTCTTTTCATTCTTCTTCTTCTTTTCATTCTTCTTCTTTTCATTCTTCTTTTCATTCTTCTTCTTCTTCTTCTTTTCATTCTTCTTCTTCTTCTTTTCATTCTTCTTTTCATTCTTCTTCTTTTCATTCTTCTTCTTCTTCTTTTCATTCTTCTTTTCATTCTTCTTCTTTTCATTCTTCTTCTTTTCATTCTTCTTCTTCTTCTTTTCATTCTTCTTTTCATTCTTCTTCTTCTTTTCATTCTCCTTTTCATTCTTCTTCTTCTTTTCATTCTTCTTTTCATTCTTCTTCTTCTTCTTTTCATTCTTCTTCTTCTTCTTTTCATTCTTCTTCTTCTTTTCATTCTTCTTTTCATTCTTCTTTTCATTCTTCTTCTCATTCTTCTTTTCATTCTTCTTATTCTTCTTTTCATTCTTCTTCTTCTTCTTTTCATTCTTCTTCTTTTCATTCTTCTTTTCATTCTTCTTCTTCTTCTTTTCATTCTTCTTCTTCTTTTCATTCTTCTTTTCATTCTTCTTCTTCTTCTTTTCATTCTTCTTCTTCTTTTCATTCTTCTTTTCATTCTTCTTCTTCTTCTTTTTATTCTTCTCATTCTTCTTCTTCTTCTTTTCATTCTTCTTCTTCTTTTCATTCTTCTTCTTTTCATTCTTCTTTTCATTCTTCTTCTTCTTCTTTTCATTCTTCTTCTTCTTTTCATTCTTCTTTTCATTCTTCTTCTTCTTCTTTTTATTCTTCTCATTCTTCTTCTTCTTCTTTTCATTCTTCTTCTTCTTCTTTTTATTCTTCTCATTCTTCTTCTTTTTATTCTTCTCATTCTTCTTTTCATTCTTCTTCTCATTCTTCTTTTCATTCTTCTTCTCATTCTTCTTTTCATTCTTCTTCTTCTTCTTCTTTTCATTCTTCTTCTTCTTTTCATTCTTCTTCTTCTTCTTCTTTTCATTCTTCTTCTTCTTTTTCTTTTCATTCTTCTTTTCATTCTTCTTCTTCTTTTCATTCTTCTTCTTCTTCTTTTCATTCTTCTTCTTCTTCTTTTCATTCTTCTTCTTCTTTTCATTCTTCTTCTTCTTCTTTTCATTCTTCTTTTCATTCTTCTTCTTCTTCTTTTCATTCTTCTTTTCATTCTTCTTCTTCTTCTTTTCATTCTTCTTTTCATTCTTCTTCTTCTTCTTTTCATTCTTCTTCTCATTCTTCTTTTCATTCTTCTTCTTCTTCTTTTCATTCTTCTTCTTCTTTTCATTCTTCTTTTCATTCTTCTTCTTCTTTTCATTCTTCTTTTCATTCTTCTTCTTCTTCTTCTTTTCATTCTTCTTTTCATTCTTCTCATTCTTCTTTTCATTCTTCTTTTCATTCTTGTTCTCATTCTTCTTTTCATTCTTCTTCTTTTCATTCTTCTTCTTCTTTTCATTCTTCTTTTCATTCTTCTTCTTCTTCTTTTCATTCTTCTTCTTCTTCTTTTCATTCTTCTTTTCATTCTTCTTCTTCTTTTCATTCTTCTTCTCATTCTTCTTTTCATTCTTCTTCTTCTTCTTCTCCTCATTCTTCTTTTCATTCTTCTTATTCTTTTCATTCTTCTTTTCATTCTTCTCATTCTTCTTTTCATTCTTCTTCTTCTTCTTGTCATTCTTCTTCTTCTTCTTTTCATTCTTCTTCTTCTTCTTCTCATTCTTCTTTTCATTCTTCTTCTCATTCTTCTTTTCATTCTTCTTCTTTTCATTCTTCTTTTCATTCTTCTTCTTCTTCTTTTCATTCTTCTTTTCATTCTTCTCATTCTTCTTTTCATTCTTCTTTTCATTCTTCTTCTCATTCTTCTTTTCATTCTTCTCATTCTTCTTTTCATTCTTCTTCTTCTTCTTCTTTTCATTCTTCTTCTTCTTCTTTTCATTCTTCTTCTTCTTTTCATTCTTCTTTTCATTCTTCTTCTTTTCATTCTTTTTCTCATTCTTCTTCTTTTCATTCTTCTTCTCATTCTTCTTTTCATTCTTCTTCTTTTCATTCTTCTTCTCATTCTTCTTTTCATTCTTCTTCTTATTTTCATTCTTCTTCTTCTTATTTTCATTCTTCTTCTTTTCATTCTTCTTCTTCTTATTTTCATTCTTCTTCTTCTTATTTTCATTCTTCTTCTTCTTTTCATTCTTCTTTTCATTCTTCTTCTTTTCATTCTTCTTCTTCTTTTCATTCTTCTTTTCATTCTTCTTTCCATTCTTCTTTTCATTCTTCTTCTTCTTCTTTTCATTCTTCTTCTTCTTCTTTTCATTCTTCTTCTTCTTTTCATTCTTCTTTTCATTCTTCTTCTTCTTCTTTTCATTCTTCTTCTTTTCATTCTTCTTCTTCTTCTTTTCATTCTTCTTCTCATTCTTCTTCTTCTTCTTTTCATTCTTCTTCTTTTCATTCTTCTTTTCATTCTTCTTCTTCTTCTTTTCATTCTTCTTCTTCTTTTCATTCTTCTTCTCATTCTTCTTTTCATTCTTCTTCTTCTTCTTTTCATTCTTCTTTTCATTCTTCTTCTTCTTTTCATTCTTCTTCTTCTTCTTTTCATTCTTCTTTTCATTCTTCTTCTTTTCATTCTTCTCATTCTTCTTTTCATTCTTCTTCTTCTTCTTTTCATTCTTCTTTTCATTCTTCTTCTTTTCATTCTTCTTCTTCTTCTTTTCATTCTTCTTCTTTTCATTCTTCTTTTCATTCTTCTTCTTCTTTTCATTCTTCTTCTTCTTCCTTTCATTCTTCTTCTTCTTCTTTTCATTCTTCTTTTCATTCTTCTTCTTCTTCTTTTCATTCTTCTTTTCATTCTTCTTCTTTTCATTCTTCTTCTCATTCTTCTTTTCATTCTTTTCATTCTTCTTTTCATTCTTCTTCTTTTCATTCTTCTTCTTTTCATTCTTCTTCTTTTCATTCTTCTTTTCATTCTTCTTTTCATTCTTCTCATTCTTCTTTTCATTCTTCTTCTTCTTCTTTTCATTCTTCTTTTCATTCTTCTTTTCATTCTTCTTCTTCTTCTTCTTCTTCTTCTTCTTCTTCTTCTTCGTCGTCGTGCCCCGTGACTGCCCAAATGAGTGAAGTGTGCGGTGATTCTAAGATCGACGGCACTCATCTGCATGTCATACTGACTGACAGTATTATTTCTCTTCCCCAGCAGACTCCAAGGGCATTTAAATTAAAGGTACAGTGTTCTGCACTAATATAAAGGCTCTCTGAAGCCTAGAAACCCTTTTAATAAGTTAAATTCGCAGCGAATAAATTTGCATCGAATCGAATTTCTTCCGCAAATTCGGCGAATCAGCCGAATCGAATTTTTGAATAATTCGCTCATCTCTAAATACAACCACAATTCATTTTTTTTGGTAATGCCCATGTTGAAAGTTAGTCCCCAAAAAAATTTTAATTCAGAAACCGTAATGGGTTTCCATGCAAATGGTCTGACAAGGTTTGAATTTGGGTTGGAGGTGATAAACTGTTGTGCATATAAATTGCTTTGATCCACAATCAATGCACACAGATCTTCCATGAAAAACAGCTCCAAAAAAATCAAGGGGAGTAGTTAAATTTGCTTTTTCCACCTGAATTCCGGATTGGGCAGTGTATGGGGGAAGTACGGGTGCTGCAGAATTTGTGGGCTGCTAATCGGGATTTGCAAGCACATTTAGAAGGATACTAGGGGCTCTACAAGCCTGTGTGCCAATTCTTGGTGGCTGCAGGACACTACTTATGCTTGCCAGTGCACCAGCTTGTACTGCACTTATGGAACTCACCACGTCACCAAGTCATACTGCAATGCTTGTATGTGAAAGACCAGGATGTACTAGGCCGCTGGTGCTCGCCAGTTCACCAAAAAATAGAGCAGCACTAGTACTGGCACTCTGCTGCATATGAGAGTCATCATACAATTTATTGGATACGCCTGACCTTAGCAGGGACCTCTTCTCCATCATCCGAGCTACCTGTCAGGGTGCCGCTGCTGTCTACAGGTTTGTATTCTGAGGCTGGTTGTGTCAATGAGTCTTCCCCTTTGCTCTCACCTAACATGCTCAGAATCCTGCAGGCCTCCTCACTAGAGTGCCTTTCCATTGACATTTTGGCCACTGAATTTATAGATATCTAGTGTGACTCACGGGAAAAAGAGCACCTGGCTGTCAGGGACTGCTTGAACCACTACAAAAAAAATTTACCGGAAAGTGCTAACAGAGTTCAGCCTGATTCTGCGAGCACTGCGATTTTGTGTATAATGTATCAAGTGACAGTGATCTACTGACATTGCACTTGCTGGGGGAGAGGAAAGTGAGGGGGGGTACGCCTAGGGGCTAAACGCAGGTACTGGCAGGTGCCGAGGCTGATCCCTCTAGCGCTGCATTTTTGGGGACACTATACTAGTGTGATCTCTGGCATAATGCTGATCTGAACAAACATATTGATCCATTCAAACACTATACTAGCAATGGAGGTTTATTGTGTATGTGAGCATGTTCCTGGCAATCAAGGTGTTAAATGTAATCGAGACAGAAATGAAACGAGCGCTGGACAAAATACAGAAAGCGACATGCATGAAAGGCAAACACCAAAAGCCTCTAATAGTAAATATGAACAGAACATGCAGCGCTGTTGAAAATCAATCATACATGTAGAAAATAATACATTGTAAGAAGAGTGATAAGGCGACCGCTGCTAAATGATGGCCCATCAAAATGTTCATAAATTGCAATGACATAAATATCTCCAATGAGAGTGTTCTTATGGTGCACAGTGCACAATATCACAATGAAGTGGTGAACAAATGGGTGACTTCCGTGACCATATTCCTCCCACCGAAATGAGTGTAGATTGCACTAACCAGAAAGCACAATAGAAATGCGCATTTGAGTATTAACCAACTCCTGGTCATCCGTCTATTTAAGCTGGATCACTGGGAGGGTCATCAGGCTAGCGTCCGCTGTGCAGAATATCCTAACCACAGGATCTCCAGATGTCAGGGGGTGTACACTCGTCTCACCAGCAGGGGGAGATTAATCGTTCCCAATGTGGCCACCAGATGGTCCCCAAACAAACCTTGAAATAGGGGGGGGCTCGCAAAAAACGAGCCAGAGCGACAAGAAGATCCAATAGTGTAGTACTTTTATTAGCCACAAGAGTAAAAGAACAAAACAGTAGATATGCTACTCACATGATATAGTAAGCAGCTGTGTATGGGGAATACCAGGAATCATCAAAAGAAGGCAATGGCCGCCAGCCGTCCACAGGGGCCGTGCGGTGTGACGTCACAGAGTATGAGGCAATCGTGGGGCAACACTCTAACGCGTTTCGTGCGCTTGCACGTTTTCAAAGGGAGTATGCCTCCTACACTGCCCCTTCCTATATACAGTGTGCCGCGCATGCGCTGTTCCGCCGTATCGCGTCATGCGCGAACGGTTCGCGCATGCGCGTTGTGCGCGGACGGCGGCCATTTTACTGGAGCACAGGAAGCACGAGGAAGCACAGTGTAAACATAGGAAAAATGCCAGAACATGTAAGCTGGCTAGCAAGTGTGTTGGATATCACATATGGCCAAATGACAGTATATTACAAGGCCCTGGTGGTTTGCAAAGGTGGTACCTGATGTATACCACCCCCCACCTGTAGTAATGAACATTTAAATAATGCGCTCGTCACGAGCGGTCCGCGCATGCGCAGTAAATATCAATGGCGGCCATTGTTCTGAAGTACAGTGTGAAAAGACAATGGTACCGTAAAACAAAACCCCTATAACCAGGTTGTAATGCGATGTAAATTATACATCCAGAGATTGAGCCAGGTTGACAGGTACAAAATGCTCAAAACCAGGGGCATGAGGCATACAAGTACAGTGTCAGCATCATATTAATGAAAAATTCACAGATGCTTAAGGGCAGCTTACATGGACTCGTGCAGAGCTAAAAATCTTCGTAAAACAAAATACATGACATAACATAATAAAAAATGATAAAACATCTAAAAAAACATCCCAATCGTCGAACACGTGAGTATATCTATATTTGGTATTAAATTCATATGTGTTGTGTCTGTCGACCCATAATTGATTAGGATTGGTGGCATTCCACATCCAGACAATCAAAAATACTTATAAAATGCATAAAGGACAGATCTCATTAACCGATGTTGTTGTATACTCGTGTATACTGATGATAGGGATACTCCCTAAAATTCTAATATATATTGAAATAAATGTGGGGAATAAAATGGACTAGAGGCGTGAAAGAAATGTATACAACCCATGTACTAACCGTATCATATCAGAAACGGAATGTAGTCCGGTAAACAAATAGGGAACCTAGAATCCAGCCAGGAGATAAATAACTCACAAATAAGAGCGTTATGACTTCTGTGAGGGGTCAAGTAAAGTGTATCCCATAGGGAGGGTTACCGCCATCCTGTGGTTATCACAACTCGTGGGTATAAGGGAAGGTTTAATCAACTGGTATCAATGTAGCAGTTGATATCAAGGTCTATATTGAGGCCTTCAGGCGCGGACGTTCTCAATAAAAAAATCCATTTAGTCTCTAGTTTAGATACTTCACGCTTTTTAAATATGCCTCTCCAGTGATTTTTAATCATGTCTATACCGATAAACTTCAGACAGTGTGGGTTTCTACCATGTTTTTTTCTGAAGTGTAAAGACAATGAGTGTTCTCTGAACCCTTTTTTGATATTTGACAGGTGTTCTCGTAATCTATCCCTTAATCTTCTGATCGTTCTTCCTATGTATTGTTTGCCACATGAACATTCCAGCAAGTATACTACGTGTGTGCTGTTGCACGTGATGACTGATTGTATATCATAGGATTTTCCCGTCTGATTAGACCGGAATGCTGTCACCGGTTTCTTGTGTATGCCGTTCATGGTACAAATCATGCATCGGTTACATGGATAGAAACCTTTCCGGTTAAAGAAGAACGATAGCTCCTTTGGGGGGTCCACAACATTAGGGGCCACTAGATTTCTCAAAGGGGGTGCCTTGCGGTATACAATTTCAGGGATATCCGGCAGAGCCTTCCCCAAGATAGGGTCATTTTTCAAAATCGGCCAATTTTTCTTGATTGTTTTCGCTATCTGTTTAAATTGAATCGAAAAGCTAGTGATAAATGGACAAACAATGCTTTTCCTGGTTGGGTTTGTGTCCGTAGATACAAGCAAGTCTCTATTCAGGTTACCAACCTCCTTTATATCTTCCTCTAGGTGTATTGGGTTATACCCTTTATCTACAAACCTCTTTTTAAGGACCTGGGATTGGATATTATAATCTACCAGGCTGTCACAGTTTCTGCGTATTCGCAGAAACTGGCCCCTTGGGATGGTATCCAGCCATCTCGGGTGGTGACAGCTATCTTTCGGTATAAAGCTGTTCCTGTCGGTGGCTTTAAAGAAGCTCTTGGTTAAGATTCTTTGTCCATCGTTAAAAAGGGTCAGATCTAAAAAATTAATCTCCCTGTAATCGTATTGGAATGTTAGTTTAATATTAAGATTGTTAGAATTTAATGTAATAAAAAAATTTTTTAGGGAGAATTCATCTCCATTCCATAATAGAAAAATGTCGTCTATGTAACGACGGTAAAAAATGAGGTGAGGCCACTCCATGGAATAAATTAACTCCTCTTCCCATTTCGCCATAAACAAATTGGCTAAACTGGGGGCAAATTTTGCCCCCATCGCCACGCCCATGATTTGTAAATAGTGTTTGCCACCAAACCAAAAATGATTGTGAGTCATGGCGAAGTTAAGCAAATCCAAAATGAATGTTTTTTGTGGTTTAGGGATATCATCTGCCGAGTTAAGGTAAAAATCCACAGCGTCCATACCGTCTAAGTGTCTAATGTTACTATAGAGTGCGGCCACGTCAGCTGTGACCAGGTATGTCGGCTGGAGAATGTCAACATTTCTGATGTCAGTCAGAACCTGTTTAGTATCTTTGAGGAAGGCCGGCGTTTTGATGACTAGCGGTTGGAGGTAATGGTCAATGTATTCGCCAATGCGTGAGCAAAGAGAGCCTATGCCACTCACTATTGGCCTCCCTGGCGGGTTGGTGGGGTTCTTATGTACTTTAGGTAGACAGTATAAAATGGGTAATCTGGGGGCTGTTGGACATAAATAGTCCTCTTTATGGTTGATAACCCCTGCATGGAAGCCCTGCAGAATTAGATGTTTCAGGGTTTTCTTATATGGCACAAGTGGGTTCCCGTTTAATTCAGTGTAAGTGTCTCTATCATTAAGGATATTATAAACTTGCGTTAAATAGTCCTCCTTATCCATCACCACTACCCCTCCTCCTTTGTCCGCGGTGCGGACTACCAGATCTTTCTCTTTAAGCATCTTATTGATGGTTAAATCAAGCCGTTTAGACTGGTGATAAATTTGCATTCTTAATTTTTATGCGTTCAAGGTCTTTGAGTACCATAGACCTAAAAATGGTGATATGGGAATGTGAAGGGGGGTTAAACAAAGAGGCATTCTTTAGATGAGAATTCTTAATGCCATTCTGATTAGTGTTTCTCATGTCCCGAGTGGGGGGGTTGTTTAAAAAATATCTTTTTAGAGACAATCTCCTGGTGAACTTGTGTATGTCAATAAATGTATTAAACTTATTGAGTTTAGCAGATGGGGCATATTTAAGTCCTTTACTAAGGAGATTAGTTTCTTCCTTAGTAAGTGGTTGTTTGCTAAGGTTGAAAATACCTTCCTCATTTATACTTTTCTTCTCTTGTCTATTGCACCGTTTACCTCCTCGTCTTCCTCTGGCCTTATACTTCTTTTCCTTATTGGACCTTTCCCTAAAAAATGTCCATAATTTTGTTCTGGGTACTGATTCGAATTTCCTTGATTATGATTATTGTTCCCATGTCTCTTATTCGAATTGTGGGTGTGATTAGAAATATTTTGTTGCTGGGGGTATGCTTTATTATAGTTCTGACCTTGCTGCTGGGAACGGTCAGTATAGTATTGTGCATTTCTAACAGCGGTATGGTAATATGGTTGATCATATTGATTACGATCTCGTGAGTAATAATGCTGTTCAGGATAGTCATCATACTCCCTGGAGTACCTTCTCATGTTGTGTCTGGGAGGTGACCTAGATGTATAATGCATATTAGGTTCATGTTGTCCTCTCCTTTGTTGAGGCCCATTGTTTCCCATAGGGTATGTCCTCATGTTTCTATCCCCAAAGCCCGGGCTATGAGTATACCGTATGTTAACAGCTCTATTCTGAGTGGGGACTTGAGCTCTAGGTTCAGGTGTGCCAACGGTACGGTGGTTATATTGTTGTCTCGGAGGATTGGGGGGTCTGTAGGAATCCCTCCGTGGATGTCCTTTGAACTTAACATCCAAAGGGGCTGGTGGGATCTGTGTAGTAGCAAAGTCATATTGTGAGGTTTCCCATTTGAAGACCACCTTTTCTTTATAGTCATTCAGATCCCTCACTGGAGAGGCATATTTAAAAAGCGTGAAGTATCTAAACTAGAGACTAAATGGATTTTTTTATTGAGAACGTCCGCGCCTGAAGGCCTCAATATAGACCTTGATATCAACTGCTACATTGATACCAGTTGATTAAACCTTCCCTTATACCCACGAGTTGTGATAACCACAGGATGGCGGTAACCCTCCCTATGGGATACACTTTACTTGACCCCTCACAGAAGTCATAACGCTCTTATTTGTGAGTTATTTATCTCCTGGCTGGATTCTAGGTTCCCTATTTGTTTACCGGACTACATTCCGTTTCTGATATGATACGGTTAGTACATGGGTTGTATACATTTCTTTCACGCCTCTAGTCCATTTTATTCCCCACATTTATTTCAATATATATTAGAATTTTAGGGAGTATCCCTATCATCAGTATACACGAGTATACAACAACATCGGTTAATGAGATCTGTCCTTTATGCATTTTATAAGTATTTTTGATTGTCTGGATGTGGAATGCCACCAATCCTAATCAATTATGGGTCGACAGACACGACACATATGAATTTAATACCAAATATAGATATACTCACGTGTTCGACGATTGGGATGTTTTTTTAGATGTTTTATCATTTTTTATTATGTTATGTCATGTATTTTGTTTTACGAAGATTTTTAGCTCTGCACGAGTCCATGTAAGCTGCCCTTAAGCATCTGTGAATTTTTCATTAATATGATGCTGACACTGTACTTGTATGCCTCATGCCCCTGGTTTTGAGCATTTTGTACCTGTCAACCTGGCTCAATCTCTGGATGTATAATTTACATCGCATTACAACCTGGTTATAGGGGTTTTGTTTTACGGTACCATTGTCTTTTCACACTGTACTTCAGAACAATGGCCGCCATTGATATTTACTGCGCATGCGCGGACCGCTCGTGACGAGCGCATTATTTAAATGTTCATTACTACAGGTGGGGGGTGGTATACATCAGGTACCACCTTTGCAAACCACCAGGGCCTTGTAATATACTGTCATTTGGCCATATGTGATATCCAACACACTTGCTAGCCAGCTTACATGTTCTGGCATTTTTCCTATGTTTACACTGTGCTTCCTCGTGCTTCCTGTGCTCCAGTAAAATGGCCGCCGTCCGCGCACAACGCGCATGCGCGAACCGTTCGCGCATGACGCGATACGGCGGAACAGCGCATGCGCGGCACACTGTATATAGGAAGGGGCAGTGTAGGAGGCATACTCCCTTTGAAAACGTGCAAGCGCACGAAACGCGTTAGGGAGTTGCCCCACGATTGCCTCATACTCTGTGACGTCACACCGCACGGCCCCTGTGGACGGCTGGCGGCCATTGCCTTCTTTTGATGATTCCTGGTATTCCCCATACACAGCTGCTTACTATATCATGTGAGTAGCATATCTACTGTTTTGTTCTTTTACTCTTGTGGCTAATAAAAGTACTACACTATTGGATCTTCTTGTCGCTCTGGCTCGTTTTTTGCGAGCCCCCCCCCTATTTCAAGGTTTGTTTGGGGACCATCTGGTGGCCACATTGGGAACGATTAATCTCCCCCTGCTGGTGAGACGAGTGTACACCCCCTGACATCTGGAGATCCTGTGGTTAGGATATTCTGCACAGCGGACGCTAGCCTGATGACCCTCCCAGTGATCCAGCTTAAATAGACGGATGACCAGGAGTTGGTTAATACTCAAATGCGCATTTCTATTGCGCTTTCTGGTTAGTGCAATCTACACTCATTTCGGTGGGAGGAATATGGTCACGGAAGTCACCCATTTGTTCACCACTTCATTGTGATATTGTGCACTGTGCACCATAAGAACACTCTCATTGGAGATATTTATGTCATTGCAATTTATGAACATTTTGATGGGCCATCATTTAGCAGCGGTCGCCTTATCACTCTTCTTACAATGTATTATTTTCTACATGTAAGGTGTTAAATGTGATTACTGGTGTATTGATGGGCAATCTGATGCTATCTGGGAGGGATGCTAATTACCACTAACTGCCGGTAATACTATCTGAAGTCGCCGGCGACACTAATACAGTGATCAGCAAAAAATCTGTACACTGTACTAATGACACTGGTGACAGGGCAGTGAAGGGGTTAACTGGGCGGGGCGCTATCAAGGGGTTAAATGTGTCCTAAAGTGTTCTAACTGTGTGCAAGTGTTCTAAGTGTGTGCAAGTGTACTGTGTCTTCTTTCTTCTCTCTCTGAGATGGAATGTGCCCAGAGAGAGAAGATTTAATACTTTCCTGTACCTGTGTAGGCCAATTTAGGCCAAACATCACTGGCCTAAATTGGATTATTGATCCCTTGGGGATCATATTATGGCACCTGCAGGTCGGCCTGGCCTGGCCCGCAAACACCACGGGAGCGTGAATCACGTATATATATGTGATTTTGCACAGCCGTGCCACCCTGTAGCATTATTTCTACTATAGGGGGGACGGGAAGCGGTTAATTAGGATTTTGTTGTCTAAAATTTAGCTTTGCTTGTAAGAATTTCATTGGGGTGTCTACATTTTTGCAGCATGGTCTTGAATAAATTTGAAAAATACTTTTTTGTGTATGCAAATTAACAAATCTTGTTTGCAATCAATGGCCCACATTTGTGCGAGTATTATTTAGTATAGTGTCCCATAGAAAATGTTGATTCTGAAAGAGTAAAGGTTTCCTGACAAATCTGTTGGGGTGTACTAATTTATGCTAAGCACTGTATGTGAACAGACACCATAGGAAGCAATGTTATATCATGTCATGCAGATTAGATGAGGTCCAAACCGCATCCAATCTGCATATATATGTGAACCAACATTTTTTTTAGTCTTTTTGATTATAGTAATAAAGAAAAGATATACTAAGCCACTATGCTAGAAGTGGAATGATCTGTTACATCACTGAAATGGGTTGAAGACTACAAGAAAAAGGTAAAGAGATTTAATATAAAGGAAAAAAAAAATCAGAGGGGAACTTCAGAGAGGAATAATTGTAATCCAGAATTTTGAATCTGCAGAAGAACTTTGAGAACTACGTTGATATTTTTGTAAATAAAGTAGCTCTAACAAAATATTTCTGTGAAAAGTGCTTTCCGAGGTGAAAATTACTACAAGATGAGAAACTACATAAAAACACAGCTAGTTATGGACTCAACCAGAGTATTGGGTTTGCTTATATGTATTCATATTAGAAAAAACAATACTTTGAAAAGGGACAGTGGTCAGTGGCACACAATCGTTTCTTTATTCAACATAGACATTTCTAAAAACAGAAAAATCATGCCACACTCCACAGGTCCTGAGTCACAACCCCCAAAGGGGAATACTTATCAATACACAGATCAATTGGTAACATTAGTAACTCTCTGAATAAAAATGCATATGCTTCATATGTAGGATTACAAAACGTGATAATTCACTGTCCTCTTTGATGGGAACATGCTCTGTATCATGTATATAATGTCTGGCAGACAAAATCACCATGGATAAAGGATATAATGGAATCCCAAATATACAGTCAGGTCCATAAATATTGGGACATCGACACAATTCTAACATTTTTGGCTCTATACACCACCACAATGGATTTGAAATGAAACAAACAAGATGTGCTTTAACTGCAGACTGTCAGCTTTAATTTGAGGGTATTTACATCCAAATCAGGTGAACGGTGTAGGAATTACAACAGTTTGCATATGTGCCTCCCACTTGTTAAGGGACCAAAAGTAATGGGACAATTGGTTTCTCAGCTGTTCCATGGCCAGGTGTGTGTTATTCCCTCATTATCCCAATTACAATGAGCAGATAAAAGGTCCAGAGTTCATTTCAAGTGTGCTATTTGCATTTGGAATCTGTTGCTGTCAACTCTCAAGATGAGATCCAAAGAGCTGTCACTATCAGTGAAGCAAGCCATCATTAGGCTGAAAAAACAAAACAAAGCCATCAGAGAGATAGCAAAAACATTAGGCGTGGCCAAAACAACTGTTTGGAACATTCTTAAAAAGAAGGAACGCACCGGTGAGCTCAGCAACACCAAAAGACCCGGAAGACCACGGAAAACAACTGTGGTGGATGACCAAAGAATTCTTTCCCTGGTGAAGAAAACACCCTTCACAACAGTTGGCCAGATCAAGAACACTCTCCAGGAGGTAGGTGTATGTGTTTCAAAGTCAACAATCAAGAGAAGACTTCACCAGAGTGAATACAGAGGGTTCACCACAAGATGTAAACCATTGTAGAGCCTCAAAAACAGGAAGGCCAGATTAGAGTTTGCCAAACGACATCTAAAAAAGCCTTCACAGTTCTGGAACAACATCCTATGGACAGATGAGACCAAGATCAACTTGTACCAGAGTGATGGGAAGAGAAGAGTATGGAGAAGAAAAGGAACTGCTCATGATCCTAAGCATACCACCTCATCATTGAAGCATGGTTGTGGTAGTGTCATGGTGTGGGCATGTATGGCTGCCAATGGAACTAGTTCTCTTGTATTTATTGATGATGTGACTGCTGACAAAAGCAGCAGGATGAATTCTGAAGTGTTTCGGGCAATATTATCTGCTCATATTCAGCCAAATGCTTCAGAACTCATTGGACGCCGCTTCACAGTGCAGATGCACAATAACCCAAAGCATACTACAAAAGCAACCAAAGAGTTTTTTAGGGAAAGAAGTGGAATGTTATGCAATGGCCAAGTCAATCACCAGACCTGAATCTGATTGAGCATGCATTTCACTTGCTGAAGACAAAACTGAAGGGAAAATGCCCCAAGAACAAGCAGGAACTGAAGACAGTTGCAGTAGAGGCCTGGCAGAGCATCACCAGGGATGAAACCCAGCGTCTGCTGATGTCTATGCGTTCCAGACTTCAGGCTGTAATTGACTGCAAAGGATTTGCAACCAAGTATTAAAAAGTGAAAGTTTGATTTATGATTATTCTGTCCCATTACTTTTGGTCCCTTAACAAGTGGGAGGCACATAGGCAAACTATTGTAATTCCTACACAGTTCACCTGATTTGGATGTAAATACTCTCAAATTAAAGCTGACAGTCTGCAGTTAAAGCACATCTTGTTTGTTTCATTTCAAATCCATTGTGGTGGTGTATAGAGCCAAAAATGTTAGAATTGTGTCGATCTCCCAATATTTATGGACCTGACTGTATGTGGAATAGTGTAGTCCAGGGGAGGGTACTATAAACTGTAAAGGCCTCCCTCTTACACTGAACTAGCAATCGAACATATCATGTTTGAGATGAAAATAGGCAGTCCCAGACAATGCATCAACAAACCCATGTAGTCCAGAGGAGGATATTTAGTATAGCAGCTGTGTGAAAGTAATGGCTTCATCTCCCTCTGGTGCCTAATGTTGGGGCACCATGCAGGGGAGAACATGAACCAGAAAAACATCCCTCATACATTAGATGGATAAAATTATCATCCATGGCCCATCCATAAGGGGTTCTTTAATTTGTTTTGGTGATCTTGAAAGTAAATCTTCTCCAAATTTGATTGAGTGAAAGTATAAGAATAGTATTTTATATAAAATTGAAATGGCAATGAGGCAGTCCCTTCAAAGTGCATAAACTTGTCAACAGAGAAGTCTCTTCCAAAATTAGCAAAATAATATTATAAGCAGGGTTGAGACAACAATAGAGGCAGTCCCTTAAAATGCATATTAGCATATCAAGAGGTTTCTTCCCCAGAGTTGGCAACATTAGAGCATCAAAGGAGCATTTATAGTAGAGTTGAAGTACTTATCACATGTGGAGATCTGTAGGAAGTTCCCTGGGGGGCCTGGGAGTGTGGTAGTAGCTCATTGTTGACCTGGTTTGCAGGTACAACCGGCTGCCTCAGAGGTAGGCTCAAAATTTTTGACATGTTGTTCCTGGGCTGGGAGACTAAAATGGCCACCTTACCTCTACTGCATGGGACGTGGCTGCATCATGACGTAGCATGCGTGATGATGTCACACGCATGCGCAGTGAAAAAAAAACATATGTGTACTTGAAACAGCAATACAGTTTACACAAGGTCTCCAGTGCACCATCTAGTGGACATTATAGATAATATAGTGATCGATCTGGAGATAGAGATATAAACCATATTAAAGAAAAGCTATCACAGAAGTGCCAGTCCAGCCTCCTCCTCCTCCCCTACCCCTCTCCTTTGATGGGGTAAGGAACAAAAGAGAAGGAAAAAAAAGAAAGAGAAACCCAAAATGGCACACAGCATGCAAACAATCAACATTACAAGCAAGTCACTAAGAATTTCTTGTCAAAAAAGGTGTGCCAAAGACCACACAGTCCTATACTGTATAGAAAATATTTTAATGAAAAAGAACAAAACCCAAAATGTATAAAAAAATAATGATAATGATAAAATGTATTTATTTATTTATGTTTTACATTTTTACATTGTTTCTTTTTTATGACTTTTATTGTTGTGATAAGGAATGTAAACATCCCTTGTGACAGCAACAGGCAGTGACAGGTACTCTTTATGGATAGATTAGGGGTCTATTAGACCCCAGATGTCTCCTCTGCACTTAAAAGCATTTGATCACACCACTATTGATGTGATCATATGCTTTTCTATTTTAAACATGATACTGTTTACATTCAGGGAAACCATCGCTTTCCTTTTCCTATATCATAGAGCTCATTGGGGGCCTTCCGGTCCACAAAAACCTTTATGGTAAGGTGGTGAAAGTGCTGGCTTCAGTTCCAGATTCTCCGGTGGGATGAGGAACCGGCGGGTGACAGGTTGGCAGTTGGCAACCCCTTCCACCACCTGTAAAAGCAAAAAAGTGGCTAATTAGCCACGTGGATGGCTTTTATGAAAAAGCAAGCTGCTGGCAGAAATAAACAATACTTGGATGATGCCTGCAACTACAGGCATCATCCCGGTAAACCACTTGAAAGCCACAATGAATATACACATTTTCAAGTGGACATGCATATACTGTATGTGAAAATGCAGGCAGCTGAGATGTCCTATATTATGATTTTTATTAATCTATTGGTTTTTAATGTGAACTTGGCACAGCCTATACACACTAAAGTATTTACATATTCTTAAAAAGCAGTATAGGTATTTTAACCACTTGATGGGCACTGATGGACGACACTGACGGGCGGCCCTGACTGACGCAACTGACTCACAGCACTGACTGGCAGCACTGACTAACGACACTAACTGGTGGAACTGATGGGCAGCACTGCTGGGCACTGAAGGACGCAACTGCTTGTACAGCACTGATGGGTGGCACTGCTGCGCACTAATGGGGATTAGTGGGTGACACTGCAGGAATCTGCTCTGTGAAAGTCGCCGATTATTGTCAGTACTTTCTTCATGCTGTGACAGCGTGAAGAAACTGCTGCCTATAACCGGCAACTGTATTTACTCCGTGATTTGCGGTGTTATTGGACACAGCTGATCACATGATAAAAGGCTGCTATGAGTGGCCTTTTACCTCATCACATGATCAGCTGTGTCCGTATGACAAAGCGATCATGGAGATCGCCGGGTGCGCACCGCTGGGGGCTCGTGGGAGGGCTCGTTCTGGGAGGACGTCATATGACACCTTCCCAGAACTAGAAAATTGCACTGTAACTATAATTCAGCTACAGTGCAGTTAACAAGTGATTACAAAAAGTATTCATTCACTGTAATGATTCATAATATGATCACATAGAACATCCAAAGCAATTTGGGGTCAAAGCACCAACCAAACACACAGCAGGTGTTTCTAAGCTGACAAAAAGCCTAACTTTATAGTTATGTTTCAGTTAATATACAACTGCTGGTAAAATGTTTGTCCACTGCTGCTAGTAAAAATTATCTAATTATATTTGACAGATAAGATGCTGTACCCAATAACAGCAAATAAGAATAATAGTCTGTTTGGTAGGTAATGAGTGTGGCACTAGGACATTTGGTGATGACTGACACCGATACATATTGTGTTGTTTCTTAGTGCTATACAGTATAGTCAAGAAAAATCTTTTGACTGAAAATGCTAACGCTATCGATTCTCATCCTGTCAATCTAAGAAACAAATGATGAATGTTTGAAGCACAGGTAGTATCAGAAGAGGTAACCTTTGTTAGAAAAGAACTGTTTTTAAAAATATTATACATTCTATATTTTTTTTTTAAATGACTGTTGTGTTTAAAATGGAACTACACTGCATTTGAGTACCAAAAATTGAAAACAATATTTAATTCATTTTTCAATGCAAACTCCCTCATTCATACACGTCTCCAGTGGCGGACTGACAACTCATGGGGCCCCCGGGCAATAGGGGACCATGGGGACCCTGTGTCCTTGCCCACACTCAAAAAAGCCTATAAAAAAGGAACCGGGGCATTTCATGGGTCCCCCTACTGACCCTGGGCCCTTAGGCAGTGCTCGAGTCCTCGAATGGTCAGTCAGCCCATGCACGTCTCTATGTTTTATTTTGCTGAGAAATCAATTTGAAAAACACCCCACTAGCATTTCTGTCTGTGGCCATCTAGAGAAAGGGCAGATGATTCATATACCATTTACTTTTTGGAATGCATCTGCCCTTAGCACAGGTATTCAGGTAGGAGGGTGTGCTTAACTGAGTAACAGAAGCATTGTAAAAATAAGTTTAAAACAAGTAAATATAATACACCTTCCTATAGTATTGACAGTGTTTACTAATGGTAGCAGCATAAGGATTAAATAGTCAATGTTAATTGAGAGAGTGAAGTTCCACTTTAATGACTGAGTATTATTGCTCAAGAAAAGGATTTTACCCTGATCATTTACATGAAGTTACTCATGTAATTTTGTTGTCCTTTAAAAGACAAAACGGATGGGGAGAGAGGCACTAAGCTGCCAATAGTGTAGCAAAATGTATTAATTAAAAAAGGGTATAAATGCAATAATTATGCACTCACAGACATTGCTGGTAATGAGCACTGAATCAAGGTCCAAATGGAGACATCAGTCCAGAGTCCAGTCCACATCAGTGCCACCGTCAGGAGTGCTGTGAAGCCGAAGTAGAGATCCAAGCAAGTCGCTGGGGAGTCGCCTGCCGGAGACCAGATGTCAGAGAACTGTCCAAGGAGCTGTCAAACGTCCAGGTGGTGTGACCAATGATGATGATTTCCAATTATTGTAAGTCCCCCACACACTATCCAATCAATATTGCATGATATTGCATGATATCTAGCAAGTGCAGCACAGGGTGTTGGCATCTTTGTCCTTTGTTAGCAACAGCAGTTTTTATTACATTACATTCTTACCTCACCTTGAAAAGACAAACTCTCCCAATCCACACAATCCAAAAAAATGTTCTATCTATCTATCTATCTATCTATCTATCTATCTATCTATCTATCTATCACTTTATCCAATTTTGGTTAGCTTTTGATTGCACTAAGTCTAATGGAATTAATTAAATTATTAGTGATTATCAGGTGCTTATGCAAGATTACATTTGCATGCTGAAAAAGAACCAAATGCATAAAGGACATTACTTACCTTCATTGAGATTTGTCCCTCGTGTTGCTGTATCTTGTTTTGCAGAAATCTCCTCCTCTGATGTGCCTCCTTCCTGCCACTGCAATTTTTCAGTGTGGTGGAGGTCAATAGAACCAAGAGAACTGTCACAGACATTTATCAGGAGTGCTTAACTATGACCTCCCTTTCCACCCAGCTCTTCCATTTAGCCAATAATAGTAGCCAATACTACAATTTCTATTAATCAAAAATGAACTATGCATGGAGGACTGGTGAATGATTGAAAGATCTTCTCCCTTCTCCATAGATGGTTTTACATTCATAGAAGTTGTGTTACGAGCTTCTAAGAATGGTAGATCTGCATGAAAAAGATGAGCTTAGTAGGGCACTGCTAATGAGCACCTGATACAGTTCCTGAAAGATTAAGGAGGTAGGGGGGGCATTGCAGGGGGGGAATTTCACCCCAAATAACACATCTCACTGAAGGTAAGTAATATCTCTTGTGCTATTCTTTTTTAAACTAAAGTTATATTTTCACTGGAAGTCCATTACTAATGATGAAACGCGTATAGAGGGACTTTCATGACATCACATCCACTTTTTGGAGCATATAGAGGGACTTTCATGACATCACATCCACTTTTTGGAGCACATGCTGGGTACGGACAAAGTGGTGCTTCCTGTGTACAGGTTATCTATGCAATTCTATATGTAAGTGCACTGGCTTATGTATTTCTTATCCAATAAATGGTATTTCACCATGGAAAGTTCCTTCACTATCCTCACATTTTTTACAACATTCTCCATGTGGAATCAATATAATTGATGCCATTTACAGAACAGCGTAGAAAGTGAATCTTGGTGGCTGCTAAGTGTCTTACTGACTCACTTGTTAGCAGAAGGAGACAGATATATCTGGCTAGTGTGGGAGAAGTTGGAGATCACTTGGATTGTGCACCAGAGCACAAAATAGAATTATCAGCACTATAAATTTGAGAGTGGACATATCACTTGTTTAGCTGTACAGGGTTCCAGAGAAACCTAAGGCCTATTTACATTAGATGTGGGTCAGATGGGTGCTGAGACCCTCTCCTGCTGCCACACAGACCTTTAAAAGTTTATGTAACGTACTGTACAGTTAAAATACATATTTGACATTCCCATACCTTTATTGTATTTTACAATATGTACCTTTGTCTTTCTGTTAAGTATAGAAGGTTTTTTGGAAGAAATTACCAGGCCCTGGTTTCTCTAAGGCCGAGAATCACTTTCAAGACTTCAATTCATGTTCCTCAGCAAAGCTGTTATTAGTTGTCATAGATGGGCTCCGCAAATTTTGGAAAAGCCAACTGGTTAGAGTGACACCATCCATTGGCCATAATAATTTTGGTATTTCAGAGGAATTAAGGACCAAGCTGGGAATATCTTGCAAAGATTTCAGCTATTATTTTGTGCAATAAATAAAATGTAAATATATCAGAAATCTTATTTCAAGTATGTGTGGAAATCTTATGGCTACTGCTGATATTTGATACAAATTTCATTCTTTCTCTTTTTTTAAGCTATAAGCTGATGGCCTATCATAACACTAAACTGACTTATTTCCTGCAATAAAAATGCATTACAATTGGAAATAGTCAAGTGGTTGGTGTCTAGCATTGCAGATCTTACAGTTACATGTTGCAGAACAGTTTTTTTGTTTTTAATGTTGATAGGGAAGGTTTAGAATCTCTTTTGGGTTTTTATGACTTTTGGTAGGGATTCGCATGTTCTGTTTGTCCTTGTTACACTTCCTCTCACTTTCTGTTCTGTCTCTGAGACAAGAAGGTAATTCTCCCAAATGGGACCCAAAAACAAATAGGAAAGCATAAATACATACTGTACATAAGTAAATGAATATTTAAAAAAATATTATGAATACATATTTAAATAATGAAGTTTTAACCATTCTCTACTTTATCCAAATAAAAAAAATACTGTAAATACTTTAAAACTGGTATATTTATATAGCTTTACTCTATTATTGCTAGCAAAAATGAATGTCCATAATAAGGCAGATGTAACTGGGGAGTTAAGCATTTCTCAGCACCTTCTGTGGGAATTCAGGAGGGTGTTGACTGTTTCTCCCAATTCCTTCTGTCATACAAGATAAATCAACCCTTGGTGTTTTATGCACAAGAAGAGCTGCCAGTATACCAGAAAGCAACTCTCATTAACTACTTTATTACAAGTGTGTGCATATACTGTATGTGGCAGTATGGAGTGGATCTCTTGCTGCTTCTGCTTATGTGCATCCATATGTATGCTCATCTGTTTTTGTGGTGTACGTGTGCTTGACCATGTGCTCCCAGCACTGTAAGCGTGCTGCCACCCATAGCTCTAGATCTCACGATACTGATTAGGAGATGGTAGAAGTGGATCGCTTTCACATGATCACTATGATAGCCATTCACATTGATCATTTTTCTAAAAAGCCTTCCCTGTATCTCTTACTCCTTAGAACGTTTGTGTGTCTTTTTAAAGGCTGTTGGAAAAAAATTAAAGAAAATTGAAAAAGGTCAATAAAGTAGCAAAAAATAAATCATGGTTGCAGCTACTACCATGATCCTGGTACCATTCTTTTTAGCCACAAATTGGAGTAAAAGGGATATAAACAGTTATAAGGCCATATAATCACTTTTACAGGCAGCAGAAGGGGATCCCCTTCTCCTCTACCTTTCCTGGGTTCTCCTGTCCCACCAGGGAGCCCAGGACAGATGTGAAGTTTCCTTTCTTCTGTGACATCAGCAACCAGAAGTGATGAGCATTTCAGTTTGTTTGTTCTAGATTCTGGTTTGATTAGCTGCTTTGGAGGGCAGAGGAGAGATCTGTCTAATAGACTACAGATCTGTCCAAAAAAGAGGACCTGTCAGGGCCCATGCTATCACAAGGGGCAGTTGCCGTTTGTTTATACTGTTGGCATATTGGTGAGGGGACGCAGTGGACACCTTTGCTGCCATTGTGCTATATGCTAGGTTTCCAGAGTGACCCTGTGCCTTTAACGAGGGGTGGGCTCCCTCCAGGCTTACCTGCCCTCAATCTAACCATTATTATACTTGTGCTCCTACAATGGAAGCTCTCAAAATATATAGAGTTAGGACTGCAGAATACTGGGGTGCAGTGAAGAGGCTCTGCAGCTTACACATGTATTTACAAATATTTACGTTTGTTTGTACTGTCACAAGGGATGTTGTTCATACTTTGTGATAGCAATAGAGTTGATGAAAAAAAATAAAGGTTCAGTGTAAAAAATAGCCTTAAATAAAATAAATAATAAAAAAAACTAACGTGCCACCTCCCCCTCCCTGGGCTCAAGCACAAATGCAAATGCACACATAGGACCAGCATGCATATGTAAATGGAAATCATAACACACATGTGAGATATCGCTGTGAATGCCAGAATGCCAGAGAGCAATAATTCTAGCATCAGACCTCCTGTATACTCAATAGGACCTAAGTGCAGTTTTATTATTATTAATAATAGTATACAGGATTTATATAGCGTCAACCATTTGCACAATGCTTTACAATATTTCAATACAGTTCAATAACAAAGGAATAGGAGGTGCAAGAAAAAAGTGCTACCGAAAAACAATGTTTGAATACTAATTTGTTCATTATAACCTCCCCCCAGAGAAAATAATAAATTCTTACTGTTATCACTGCATTGGGAAAAATATATATTACAACAATGCTGTGTCTTTAAATGTACCACAACTTGTGAAGATAAATAGCAAACACAGATAATAAAGTATGACTGTAATGCTGCTCACACATGTGTTCCCACATGAACCAGCAAAGAATTACATGTCAAACTAGTGTAACGCAGTACTGACAAATAAATATCATACCATTAAGTTAAACCTATGCAATGTAATAAACCATTCTCTACTGAAAAATGTTCAATGTGATAAATAATCTTCCATTGATTAAAAAACTGTCCAGTGTGTTCGTAATCATTATACGACTTGATCCAATTTGAACAAAAAACATTGTGACATACAGTGCTTCCACAAATGTCATATATTCTTATAGATGTACAGTATGTAGTGTTCTTTAAGTGCACATCTGTTCCCCAACAATAGGAAACACTCATCTTATGTATTGAATCAATATATATCAGGTGACAAGTATTTTCCCTTTAACTGTTAGCAGCACAATAGGTTAGCACTCCCGCTCAGCAGCCCTAGGGTCATCAGTTCAAATATCAATCATGACACTATCTGCCTGGAGTGTGCATGTTCTCCCTGTGCCTGCATGGGTTTCCTGCAGCTACTCCGGTTTCTTCCCACACTTCAAAGACATGATGGTAAGTTAATTGGCCCTAGGAAGTATGAATGTGAGTTAGGGACCTTAGATTGTAAAACTCCTTGAGGGCAGGGACTGATGTGAATGTGCAATATATATGTAAACCACTGCATAAATTGATGACACTATATAAGTACTGTAATAAAAAAAAAACACTTGCCAACTAGCCTCAGTATATATACTGTGGCAGCTTGGCATCTGCAGGCAAAATCATGTACAGATAGTTTCCTACATAAGAAATGTTCAGCTTTCACAGATGTGAATATTTGTCAACCCAGTGGGGTTGCCATACCAACACAAGCAATGTTGGTGTGGTGATCTTCCCCACTTGCGCCTTTGTGTTCTGACAGTGGAGTTCCCCCTGCCAGAGCACACTTATTAGCATTGATCTTTGTTGGACTTACAAACAAGTTGGACTTATGAACGAGCTCCTGTAATGGAACTCGTTCATGAGTAGGGAATTACTGTATGTCATTTTGCCTACTTGGGCCCGCTGGGGCATGCAGCATGCCACCCACACCCATCTATGTCCACTTTGTCCACCGGACACAGCAGAATGCGGATCCCGGTACATGATCACAATGTCGACAAAGCTGTTATGAATTCATTCATAACAGCAGTAATGATTATGCTGTGATTGGCTCACAGCTATCACATGGTACATGGGCCAATCACAACACCCTGTACCATGTGATTATCTGTAGCCAATCACAGATCTCTAGTGATTACAGCTGTCATGGTACAACTTACAAAGCCATCCACAACTCGGCCCCCAGCTATATCACTAACCTGGTCTCAAAATATCAACCAAACTGCTCTCTTCAGTCCTCCCAAGACCTCCTGATCTCTAGTTCTCATGTCACCTCCCCCCATGCTCACCTCCAGGACTTCTGCTGATCTTCTCCCATCCTATGGAAATCCCTACCCCAATCTATCTGGTTCTCTTCTAATCTATCCACTTTTAGATAATCCCTAAAAACCCTTCCCTTTAAAGAAGCCTGCTTTTAACTAATTCCCAAAAATATATACTACAGACTCTGCAATTAGAATTACTGTACAGATATAGCAGCTTGCACATATAGGCAGACAAAAAATGTATTGAAAAATTGCAGCGTTAATTAGAACATAAAGTCCCATTCACAATAAGATAGATGACAACAAAATCCATGTAGGTTACCCATATACAGAAATGAAGAGCTGTGCATAGGAAAAGGGTTCCAATCCAAAAAGGGGACCACCACCATACACCCAAATAAATTGGCGTCTTACCAAAAGTGTTGACCAACCCACAGGTCGGTCAACATAAGCTGTATCAAAAATTTAGCAGGTGCTGCAACCAGTTCTTGTATAGGAAACACTCACAGGGTCATCCAAGATATTCCTCCAAAGAGAGCTTCAAATGGCAAACTCCCCATCAGGCCACCAGAGCACCACACAAAAAGAAGAATTTCCAACTCATAGTGTAGTAAATTCAAAGCTAAAAACCAGTTTATTGAATTGCACTTACATAGCGACTAAAAGATATTAGCATATCAATGGTACTGTGTTAAGTTTCTAACCAACAAGATGGCCACTTTCCCTCCAGAGCATGATGATGTCACACAGCTTGGCTCCACCCTACGCATTTCATCATCAGACGTCATCAGGGGCATGGCCTGCATGATGCATCACGCGATATAAATAGAGCCAAGAGGGACACTCCCCCTCATTGAAGAGTGTTCCACAGACCGGAAACAACATCTCAAACCAGGAGATGGAGGCAGGAAATAAACCACCTCCACACTATAATGCGTTCCACCTACAAGAAATGCAAACCCTGGTGGGGAGTAACAGTGGATCCCATTTAGCAGGGATCAGATGAATATATTATCAAAAATGACGTAAAAAATGCCATAACAGCAGCAAATAGCTAGCCATAATTTGGTTTAAAACCATATATTGTTCTTTAGAGATGTTTTTTTTTTATGTTCTCTAAAAAGCAATATATGGTTTTAAACCAAATTAAAGCTAGCCATTTGCTGCTATTATGGCATTTTGTGGTGTCATTTTTGCTAATATATTGTTTCCCTATTGTTCCTATCTGGTTAAAGGTTGCGGCCAGAATAGGTGGTGAGCAGAAATCTCTCTAATGCTGGCCATACTTGGTCAAAATTCTACCTGTTCAGCAGGAACCCACTGAATTTTGATCCATATGTGGATCCATATGTGCAGTTGAAAAGAAGTTAATCTACTGATTCAGATGTCAGATAAAAACTGTTTGATCAACACTACAGGCAATAGGCTGCAGTGTTGATTTGTGTATTCTGACTGCAGGGAAGTCTACCCACAGTCAGAATGCAATAGAGCAGTGAGGGGGATTCCCCCATCCACCTGAAATGTGTGGATTGGAGAATCAGTTCAGTTTCTTTTGTTCAGCCCGCTGGCTGAACAAAAATAAAGAAAAGAGCAACAACTCATCTATGGCTAGATTTACAGCACCCTGGATAGCAGTAAAACCCAATAGGGTTAATAACCTTATCATAATCTGTCCAAAATTGAAAAAACATTTGGGGTATAGATGCACGGAAATTTTTAGGTCCCTCAGCCATGAACTTTTAGCATCCTCTCATCCTTCTTCACATCAGGATACAAGTGTATGTGGACAATCATTACATTTATATCTGTTAGTCTTCTTTTTTGAATATTAAATGAAAAGTCATGCTATAAATCTGCGACAGGTTGGACAGAAGAAAAGTAGCAGTGATATGCTTTTTAGTCTTGTAGCACCCTCCAAGTTCAGCTAGGGGAAGCTATATCCCAATGTTTAATCAAGAGCTGGTTAGCAGCTCAGATGTGATAGTCAGTGGAGTCAAATTGTGGTCAGGTCTGAGAGACTCTGTAGGCCAGCCCCTCTGGAATTTCCCTCTTCTCTGAGGCTTTTGGAGGAGGGCCTTGGAGGTCTTGAGGAGTGGCTGGTTGCTCTCTTGAGAGACCTCAGCCAATCCCCAACAGAAGGCTTGGCAAGGGGCTGGGACGTAAAAGTGTAGGGGTCTGCTCAGTAGGGATGAATGTGGAGAGTCAGGTGGAAGAAGGAGTAGGAAGATATGAGGCTGGTTGAGGAAGGCTGCCAGGAGGCCTAGTGGGGTGGGACCTGCCTGTGAGCCTGGAGCTGGAAGGGCAGAAAACTTGGAGCTCACTGGCTCCCTGAGCAAGGACCACCTGTATGGCAGGAAAGGAGCAGCCCAGCTGATAGGTCTGGTAGCAGCAGTCAACCCTCAAGTGGTATACCTGTACCCCCTGGGAAAATAGGGGAAGGAGCACTCTAGTGGGAAACCTACTAGTGACTGTTCACCCATTTGAAGGAAAAGGAGCCAGATCCCCTGCTCAGGAGAATCTCAAGATTTCTGGATGAAGAGGAGGAATTTCATCTAGGGTAACACAACAAGGAGATGCTGGCTAGCTCTCCAACAGAGACTGTGTCACAGAAGAGAAGCTTATGAATAGTTCCAGGAAATTTGTCCTCAGTTATCGGTTCCCTTGGGCATCCTATACACCCTTTACCCTATCTCAGTTAAAAAAGGACTGGTTTCTGACTCTGAAGCAAGCCAGTGTGGAAAATGTTGAATGCCTGGCTGTGCGGGACTATAGGCGGACCCAAACCCTTAGCAACCCCCAAGGGGGTAGTGCTACACTCTGAACACAGCATACCCACGTTGCTCAGCTTTGTCTACCTTCTGATAGCTAAAATGGAGGCTGCAATGACCAGCATGCTATGATTACAGACCCTCTTTTTTTAAATGCTTTTGTCTCAAAGAAGCAGGACTGCGGGATGCGAGCAAGTGGTGCCACACTCTACACTATGGAGGTCCTGCCATGAGAGGAAGTTTTAGACCCCAGAACCCACCTCCCCAAATACACTACTGTTTTGCAAAACATAAGCAATAGCTAGATGCTTAAAAAGGAGCAGAACAGAATGTTTTACATTGTGGGACTATTACATTATTTAACAAACAGTCACTTAATCCTTGAATATAACTGACATGATTGTGATCTTGGTCAGAAAATCAATTTTGCATTACTGGATTATACCTGAGCTCTGACAAATTGCTTTCTTAGAGAAAAATCTCTCTAGTTCAATGTCTCTAGGGAATTGATTTAGTATGTAAAATAAAACTTAGCATCTGTCAGGGAACCAACAAAGATTTTCTTAATATACTCTCCTATAGATTAAAGATAATGCGATGAAAGTGTGTAAAGCATTATTTTGTTTCTCTCCTAAGGAATAATGAACAAGTTGTGCTTCTTCATTTAGTTGCTATCACAACTACCAATAGCCGGCAAATTACAATATGATTATAATGCTTAATGCTTACAATATGCTTCTGAAAATACTATAATATGCTTGTCAACATTTATAGGTCAGCAGTGGCATTACATTAGAAAACAAATGATAGTTACGCTTAAAACATATGTTGAAAATTGAGCAAAAGTTAAAGCTTTATGATAGATAACCATATCTGAATGAGTTACACCTTTTTAAGAGGTAGTCATATGTTTCCTTCTGTAAGAATACTGTATGTCACTTACTGTAAATCTATTCAGCATACATTATTTTGTTTTACTATTACTTCTATTCTTTGTTCATGATGATGAATTGTATAGTATTATTTAACATCATAAAACAACCTGTATATGAGAATGAAAATCAGATGCTATATTTAAAGAGGAAATAAAGCCATGTTTTCACCTGTAGCTATCCTTAAGCAGGCCATAAACAATATAATTTTATTTCCTGCAACCTTAGGTTGCAGGAAAGAAAATCATTTAATTCCCCCATCAATGCAGGTAGGGCTATTATATTCTCCCAGTGCAGGGGGAAGCCATCCCTGATGGGAGAACACAATGATTATTGCTAGCAGCTATAGCCATGGGCAATAATCACATGAAAAATCTGCCATGCAGGTTGTACCCATGCCGTATAACATTCTAATTGGGTAAAATCAGCCTGCCAATAGATGGTTGAAGCCTCTGTACTAAACCAGCTGAGATTCAAACAATTTATGGTCAGCTTAACCCACCTACCCCCCCCCCCCTTCCTCCAGTCAGTGTGCTTTACCTGGTTTGTTTGCAGATGTATTTATGATATGTAGGAACTAACTTTCGGTCTGTATCTGCATAATAGTCCCTGTGGACTGTGGTGCCATAAGTGACAACATTTCTGCCACTTATGGTGCCACCACAGCTCATAATGTATACTAGTAATGAAGCCCTGTGGTGATAAATGTTGTTCTATATCTCTGCTAGTGGAGAGTAACTGGCAGCATAGTACCTACAGTTGCAAGAAAAAGTATGTGAACCCCTTGGGATTACGTGGAGTTTTGCATGAATTGGGCATAAAATGTGCTCTGAACGTCATCTAAGTCACAACAATAGAAAAATACAGTCTGCTGAACATAATACTACACAAACATTAGATGTTGCCATGGTTTAATTGCACATAACATGTAAACATTCACAGTGCAGGGAGGAAAAAGTATGTGAACCTTTGGACTTAATAACTGGTTGACCCTCCTTTGGCAGCAATAACCTGAACCAAACATTTCCTGTAGTTGCAGATCAGACCTGCACAACGATCTGGAGTAATTTTGTACCACTCCTCTTCACAAAACTGTTTCAGTGTAGCAATATTCTTGGGATGTCCGGTGTGAATCGCTCTCTTAAGGTCATGCCACAGCATTTCAATCTGGTTGAGGTCAAGACTCTGACTGGGCCACTCCAGAAGGCGTATTCTGTGCTGTTGCAGCCATTGTTTTGTTGAATTACTTGTATGCTTTGGGTCATTGTCCTGTTGCATCACCCATCCTCTGTGGAGCCTCAGTTGGCGGACAGATGGTCGTACGATTTCCTGCAAAATGTCTTGATAAACTCTGGAATTCATTTTCCCATCAATGACAACAATCCGTCCAGGCCCTGAGGCAGCAAAGCAGCCCCAAACCATGATGCTCCCTCCGCCATGTTTTACAGTGGGGATGAGGTTTTGATGTTGGTGTGCTGTGCCTTTTTTTCTCCACACATAGTGTTGTGTGTTCTTCCCAAACAACTCAATCTTGGTTTCATCTGTCCACAGTATATTTTGCCAGTAGTGCTGTGGAACATCCAGGTGCTCTTTTGCAAACTTCAAACGTGCTGCAATATTCTTTTTGGACGGCAATGGCTTCCTCCGTGGTGTCCTCCCATGTACTCCATTCTTGTTTAATGTTTTCCTTATTGTAGATGTGTCAACAAAAATGTTAGCATGTGCCAGAGATTTCTGTAGGTCTTTAGCTGACACTCTGGGATTCTTCTTTACCTCATGCAGCATTCTGCGCTGTGCTCTTGCAGTCATTTTTACAGGACGACCACGCCTATGGAGAGTAGCAACAGTGCTAAACTTTCTCCATTTGTAGACAATCTGTCTTACCGTGGACACATGAACATCAAGGCTTTTGCAGATACTTTTGTAACCCTTTCCAGCTTCATGCAAGTCAACAATTCTTGATCGTAGGTCTTCTGAGAGCTCTTTTCTGCGAGGCATGGTTCACATCAGACAGTGCTTCTTAAAACCAGTAAACCCAGAACAGGTGTGTGTTTTTTTAAGGGCAGGACAGCTGTCAGCAACACATCCAATATCATCACACTGATTGGAGACAAGGTTGGCTCACTCCTGGCTCCAATTAGCTCTGGGAGAAGTCATTAAGCTAGGGCCTCATATACTTTTTCCTCCCTGCACTGTGAATGTTTACTAGTTATGTGCAATTAAACCATGGCAACATCTAATGTTGTGTAGTATTATGTTCAGCAGACTGTGTTCTTCTATTGTTGTGACTTAGATGACGTTCAGAGCACATTTTATGACCAATTCATGCAAAACTCCACGTAATCCCAAGGGGTTCACATACTTTTTCTTGCAACTGTACTTCGGTTATAGCTTTGAGCGCTTAGCAGAGCAAACACCCACCTAGGGCTATATAACTACATTGCATGTATCAATTCAAGCCTCTACAGATATCTCTGCTCCTTGGTTGCATCTTTGATCAAGGAAAACAGGGCAGCCAGTTCAAGTGACCAGATTTTAGAAGACACTTTATTGTATTTATATAATTCCTTTTTATAACTTAAGTTTTTTTTGTTGTTTTTTTTTACATGCATCACAAGCTTCTTACTGAATTGTTTCTTCATTTTAAGCTTGAGTTTCCACAAACATGTTTTGGTCAGTTAGTCTCTTACCTTTGTTGGTATATCAAGCTGGTCACATAGTTTTTGTTTTCCAGACCTACAAAGATTACCATAAATAATACAGTGTAACATTCAACCTAAATAGTTCATTTAAATATTTGCCACCAGGAAGACCCTCCTGTTATAAATCCTGAGCTTGTTTTGTTAAAATTAAATAGCACATTATTAGAGTAGCATACAATATGCAGTACATATTTCACAAAAGCTTGTAATCACTGGGAAAGGAGGAGGGGGGGGGGGGTCCAAAGCGTGGCCATGTGAGGAGACAGCCTCCTATGCCCTATGTTCATGATTACTCTTCATCTATGGGGACACCCATGCCTGACCCCTAAACCTGTCATGATAGCCTATTTAAAGACCCTGCATGACTACAAGCACTTAGGATGGTGGTCCCAGACCCCTGCATTGGATTGGGAGTACCGCCTACTTCCAATCACCCACCAAAATGGCACAGCTCACCACTTGTATTGACACCATGGAAGCCACCTCCTCTTTGACAGTGATTTGGTTCAAAGCCGTGGAGTTGCACCTTGCAACCATATTTCCTGATCTTGCTCACCTCCACGTTTAGGCTGAGGATCTAGAAGCCAGAGGAATAATGTTCACATCATGGTGTTGAAGCCACCCTACCTTCACACTTCTGAGACACCTGTCATCTTCAGCTACCTGCTAAAAAATGTACCAGCAAAGGGCATAGGTATGGGCAGAGTATATATGACCCTTGGCCTCAAGTTGACAGACCCATGTCATCACAAGGATGCATTAAGTCAAGTGCATTTATTTTCTGTCAAAGAAGAAATTATTCACAAAGCGTGGCAGCAAAGACACATAGGGATTGATTTACAAAAGGCAAATAGACTGTGCACTTTGCACAAATCAGTGGACATCTCTTACACATCTCTTATCTATCAAATGTGTTCCTCTGATTTCCACTTGGGGCTAACAAAGTGGGCAACACACAGCTTTTCGTGGATGGGGAGATGCAACATAATGAAACAAAACATTTTACCCTAAATTATTTGCCCTTTCCAGTGGATTTTAATTTAAATCCTCTGAGATATTTCAGTTTTTTTCAGTCTATCATCAAAAACTTTGTTTCATCCTCAAAACCAGCTTGCATTAACTAAACTATCTTCAGCACATCAAAAACATTTGGTGGCTTGGCTCCTCCCAAGATTAGGCTTCAGTAAATATTGTTTCACCTGGCAAAGATACTTGACTGCAGTAGAGACTCAGCTACTAAACAATGGGTCTCAATGGAACCACATGCCCTTCTCCACTGATTGCACTCCTGTGATGCCCAGAGCGCCTGATTCCTGACCTGTGCAAACACTCCACCCTAGCTTTACCTGGAGGACTTGCAATCAAGCATTCATCTCTTAGGAAATTTCTCTTTCCCCTTCTCCTTTCTTATTTTAGGAAATCTTAATTTCTCCTCTGGCCTCCATGACAGTACATTCAACCTTCTATACCTCCAAAACATACAAAGAGCCCTACATTTCATTAGGCTTTCAATATGGTTGACAGCAGACTAAATAAAGGACACTGCCCTCATCCCTTTAGATCCCCTTCGAATACTTCTACTGTCACATTTCCTCAGATCCTTTCCAAATGCCTATATTTTTGAGAACTCTATGGGGTTGATTTACTAAAATCAAAAGGCTGTGCACTTTGCAAGTGTGGTTGCATTCATTATCACCAGAGCTTAAGGAATGTGGTGAACCTGTGCTGATTTCCATCATCCATTCATGTGCAAGCAAAAATTGTTTTGTTATTTTCCTTGTTCTAATGGGTATTTTTTCCAAAATCAAGCTTTATCACATTCCCTCTGGGGAAAATGAGCGCAATTGCAGTTGCAAAGTTTACAGTCTATTTGCCTTTAGTAAATCAACCCCAATGTCTCCATTCAAACCTGCAGGTCAGTCCCTTGAAATGGTACAACATATGCTTTCCTCTCAAAGCAATTTAAAACCCCACTCCACTTTATGGATCAATGGTAATCAGATCTCTAAATGTCTCTCTTCCCCATGTAACGATCTGCAATGCTTACACTCTCTTATTGATCATTTATAAACAATAGATACAAGGAGTCTGGCTACAAAATTATTATGGTTATTTTTTATATTGCACTCCAACATTAGTCTATTTACCCCTTAATATCAGAGGCTTGCTGGAGTTGTGTTGTATATGAAAATACATTTGGTTAATGCAGCATGTTCCTGCATTTCATTATTATAGAATCATCCAAACAACAATGGTTCCGCCATGTTGAAGATATTAAGGGATACAAACAGCTTCTCTCTGGTCCATCAGTGCCCTTCCCACTAAACTCCACCTTACGTCCTAACTCCACAAGCCACCTGCTTTTTTTCCCACCTGATCACTTCTCCACCTACTGGATACCCCTTTTTTCTGCTTTTCCTTCCTCCGCATGGATACACCTGGATCATCACACCCCATTCTTCCACACCCCTTTCTCTCAATCTGGCTTATCAGTAAGACTGGCCCTATCTTTCCCCATTAAACTGCCAATTTCTTTAACCCTCCCTCGCCATCCTTAGTAGCAGGTTCCTACACTTATTCCCACCCAGTTCTCTAACAAAAAATCAAACAAAAAGAAATACCACGATCCACCTTGATTATGCCTCTATGGCCTACCTTCCATCTATGTTACAATACTGCTGTCACTGATGGTTTTATTCAGTATATTGCTAGAATACCTCTGTTCCACTAGCTTTTACTATAAGTATAATCTGTACCACAGTTATTTATTGACTGTATACATTCTTTTTCTCCCTTGTGGTTTTCTCTCTTTCTTTTCTTTCTTTTTAAATGAATTAAAAATGCATTAAAAGTTTCAAATTAATTTATTACAGCATTACAATTACTGTACATAGAAATTACTCTGTCGTTAGTTCAGTGGATTCCAAGACTGGGCTTATTTACAAAAACTAGAGTAAAGAAAACTGGAGGTGAAGTGTAGTTTGCCGTAGCAGCCCATGTTTTCTGCTTTATCTGAAAGATAAAACATTGTTTTTTTGAAAATCAGCCACAATATACACTAAAATACCAAACTGATGAATTATTATTATTATTTTATTATGGGAGTATCATTAATTTTAATCTAGAAGGGAAGGGCAAGAGATACAGAAGGTAATGACTTTATGGGAATTAGCTGAAGAAGTAAATGCTAAGTTGCTAGGTAGAGGCAAGTTTGACTTCTCTCAGGAGATATATTTTCAGGGTTTTCCTACAGGCGAACAGAATAAAAGGTGGCAGGAAAGATTGGGGTAAGGGGCTCCAGAGGATGAGACAGGCTCTGGAGATGTCCTGGATATCATGAGGTATCTACAGAGTAGAAAGTTTTGGGAGGAGCAAAGAGGACGGTTTTGGTGATATTTTGATGAGACTGGTGAAGTAGCTTTGTATGTTGCTGCTAGATAACTTGTGTAGAGGTAGACCAATGAGGAAGGAGTTGCAATAGTCAACGCACAAGATATAAAATGAGTACGTTAATACTGTAGCTTGGTGGTGTCATTTGTTAAATAGACATTTTACTTAGGCAAAAGCAGGAAGAATTGGATAGCAATTGGATGTGGGTGAAAGGAGAGTTCTAGATTACACTTATCACCCTGTTAGGAAAGCAGGGAAACATTATGAGCTCAGTTTTGGAAAGCTTGAAATGAGATAAAATTAATTGAAATAAAAACATAAATAGATATGAGTGGCATCAGCATGGAAACTGGATTGGAATCAAGGATTAAGATAGCAAGGAAGGAGGTGTAGATAGAAGGAGTCAAAGGACACAGCTTTTGGACTCCCTTATAGAAGGAGGGAGAAGAGGAGATAGAATTGTAGGTGGCACTGAATCAGGAAAGAGCAGAGTTTTGGACATAACAAAAGGAGAGGTTTTGGTTTTTTTTTAAGCAGGTGGTTAGCTGTGTCATAGGCATGAGAAATGTGGTAAGTCATTAGTGAGTTCTAGTACAGTGGTTTCTGTGTAATGCTATGGATGAAAACTGGAATGTAAGGGGTCGAGAAGGTTGTTATCAGTGAGGTTACAACAGGAGTAAGGAATTTAGCCTTAAGTTGTTCAGACTGCTGGGGTACAGTGAGGGATCTTTAAGTATGTGGGGTGACAAATGCATGTTTTAAAGGGAATATGCACTAAAGGCGTACATAATAAGTAATTAAACCTAGTACACTGAATGATAAAAACAACATAGACATCACTGTAAATACAGTAATGCCTGGTGTGGGGCTTTTATGTGCTTTTTGCAATATTTTGTGGATATTTCTTGTTTAAGATTCTAGATTAATCAGAGAAATATATTTAATTTTAACATATAATGTTTGTGTCAGTTTCTCATTACAGATCTGTACATCCATGAACAGGCATTCGTTTATGTGACTGGAGAAGCATACAGCCACTTCCAGAAGCCTGTTAAAAATCAATGAGAGTCTGATAGGTGTAACGGCTATACGGCTCTTTACGCACATCCAAGCATGTACTTACATACAGAGATAGATGAGCAGCCCTGGACACATTCTGTCTGCATTCAGAGCTGCTCATCCATACCTGAATGCAAGTAGAAGCTCAGATACACATAAAGAGCTGTACATATTAACAGGTTTCTGGGTGCTGGTGGACACTACTTTGGGTGCATAAACTAATGCCTCTTCATGGATGTGCAGAGTAATACACTCTTGTCAAGGAGCCATAGGCTTACTCAACACGCAATCAACATCTTACATCAGTCAAATAATTATTTCCATTTTATTACAGAGAAAACGATATGATAAAATGCAAACTACATGTTAATATTAGTATTAGTATTCCTATCCTCCTAGCTCAAAACCATCATGTTGTAAATCATATCATGCCCGCACAACTCATCTTAGTATGTTTTTTCATAATGTACAATAACCAAAACATAAATAAATCACATGGTGGAAACAGCCTTGGTGAGTGAATGTATTGTGCATTTACATAAATGAAAAAGTATCAAAAATGTCCCAAATATGCACTTACAAAATATTTAGTTTATTCAAAAAACGTATTATTACTATGAGCACATAGACATCCAAGGTGTGAAGAAAGGACTGAGGGGACCACCTTCAAGGTACAATAATTCAGCATTATATCTATAATATATCAATTAATTAAGAGAAGTTTTATTACAAAATCCCACAGGATTGACCCATATTCAGCTTAAGAGAAAAAGAGGAACCTCTGGAAGAAGACTTCATGGTTGAAGCACCCAACCTGGGGGTTCCACTTTTCTCTGTCCGATTGGGACATTGACAACAGTTGATAGACCATTGTTAGTGATCTCCCTGCTTACATATCCAGCTTAATGTCCACATGATGTTGAACATTACTTACCCACAAGCACCTTTCCTAATTAATAATCAAAAGCTATTGTAGAAGGAATATAAAAATATAAAGGATTATACATAAGTCCAGAAAATGTGTAAAATATATACATATATATATATGGGTCATCTGTTAATATAGAGTTACTACTAGCAAAAATGATTGTGCTAAGTATGGTCCCGCACCAAAGGTGCCTTTTCAGTTGCCTTCCCCTCCAAGAAACAGAAACCACACTGAGGGATTGCATCCCCTTTTCTCACCCCACTGCATGCTATGGCCACCCCCAGTGTCAAATGAGGACACTCTCTTGACAGTCAGGCATAATGCATCAGGCAGGTGTGCCCATGACATAATGCCAACAAAAAAATGTGATGATGGCTAAATGAAGAAGCAACTTGCCCACCAAATGCCTAGATCCACCCAAACCAATGGAGTAGTCCTAGACAGGACAATCATAACACTGTAATTAAACCATTGGATAAGGGTAGGAATATTGTTATTATGGATTAGAAGCAATATGAGACTATTTATAACTGGTATTAATTTTAAGTGAAACTGTTGTTTTCCTTTTTTTTTTAAATGTGTACTCTCCCTCACAAAATGGTGTGAGGCCCCTCTTAAATTTCATACCAGTCCTTTATTGAGGCATACAGCTTAGGTGGCCAGCCAAAGGAGGACAGCAAGTATGTTCCCCCCTCCTGAACCATACCAGGCAACATATTCTTACATTTCACAAGGTATCTTTTGGGGGAGAGGCAAAGTCTCTCCCTCCTTGCAAGGCTCCTTTTCCCCATGTTGAGAGGACAGGGACCACATCCCCACATTTGATGCACCAAAAAGATGTAGGAGTGTGTGGGGAGGACTTATCAGAATCTAGGGGCCATGACCATATTTAGTCAATGATGTAATCCATGTCAATTAAAAGCTGTAGTTTTTTTATTTTTTAAACATTTTTTTAATTTCACTTTAAAGGGTTAACTCGTGTTGTTACACAATCCCATGAGCTTTACATCATCCAACAATCATAATACTTAAAGATTTTGTGCATTTTTTATAGTTGCCTTTTATGGCACATTAAAAGACCTCTCCACAGCAATATGTTCGGGGTTCAAAGACTTTCTGTTCACATTGCTGGTTCCCTGAACCTCCTGTGGCTGAACTTTTCTCATTTTGTCATCCCTACTGTCCTCATCTTTTGATACCAAAAGTGCAACTCTCTTTCCATTAACATCAGATATCTTTCAATCAGGAACTTATAAGGATATTTCCAGTAATGAACATACATCCCCACTTGTCATTTAAATTGACATCAGGGTAATTTGACTTATTCAAAGGCCAAGCTGTTTTAGTTCAAAATGATGATGTTTGGTGCTTGCCATAATACCACAACTAAATTAAATAAGACACCTATACTCTACAAATGTGCTGCAGAGATAATCATCTATATTATCATTGTATAAATTACCAACAAATGTTCCATAACAGTGTAAACTAATAGATCATTTTGGTAAATGCTGAATGCAGCAACTAAGAACTTTCCCCAAGTACATTCATTCACACATACAATCTACCTAAACACAAGATAACATAATTTATATGTGGATTTGGGCAATGAGCAAATGTTCCTTCATGCTCTTCTATTATTGCCATTTATAAGTAGACATTATCATTTGTAAGTTAGAAATCATAGAATCTACTTAAAGCTTACGTTTAGGTATTCATATACAGTATTTGCAGATACATTGGTTCAGTTTAAACCAATATATATACTGCATATACACGTGGCATACCTGGAAGATACCATTGGAAGGTGAAAATCACTGTAGTGGGCACCTGTGGGTCCCATGCTTAGCTGCTGCCATGCTGCTGGGCAAACAGAGAAGGTTAGCCACTTAGCACGGGCACCATTCTGAGAATGTGGTGGAGAGGCAGGGTGGTGATGTCATGATCTCCACTTCATCTAATCAGAGAATTTCATGCATTAATTGAGAAAATGCAAAGTGTTTTCTGAATGGAGCTTGTGCCAAGCATGGGTGTCTTCATTTATGTTTCCAAGCAGCAGGAAAGTCACTTGGCATAGGAATTGGGAAATAGCAGTGATCACTACAGTAGCAGTAGCTACTACAATGATTTCTAGCTTCCATGGAGATCTTCCAGGTATGACACATGCATACTTATATTGGTCAAAGCTGGGCTAATGTACTTATGCAAAATATGCATGCTTAAACTTCAGCTTTAATAAACCTCATTATTTAGCCTAATAGGTAAAATGGTAAAAAGTTTAAAAGGTTTTTTCACTTTTATATCTTATGGAAGTCTGTTCACATGAGTAAACTGGATATTCTTTGATGTCTACTCTATGTAAAATAATTAGCAATAATTACAATGAGAAAGCAAGCACATCATTGCATTATCCCATTATTTGGGAAATAACAATCTGACTTGGGCAAATGTGACTTCCAGTACACTGGTGGATCAATCCCTGCCATTTAAAACACGAGAAATAGGAAAATCACCTGTGTTATTTGATTTCTGCTCTTTGGTAAACAAAAACAATCTTTGCATTTTACTTGACAATGTCCAAAAATAACATTGCTGAGGAAACAAACCAATTATTTGCCTTGTTCCATCACCTGGGAATGACCATTTTGAAAATGTGGCTTTCAGAAGACATTCACTTAAAATTGAAAACACATGCATAAGAAAGTCACAAAGTGCTGGAGGTTTTGGTTTGTGTATAGCTGTACCTGTAATCTCTGCTGTGTTTTCTACATCAGAGATGTTATAGCGAAGAGGTGAAAGAAGCCAGGATAGCCATAATCAGCATTTACCTTGGATACCACAGAAAAATTATTGTCCTGGTGACCCACTTTGTTCCTCATTATGCAGAAGTCTGTGGTGCCAGGGTACAATGATTGAATCAGCACAAAAAAGCTAATTCCCAGCAAAAGGCCCAATTCCAAGCTCAAAGGAGCAACTGTATGGCCATGGAAAAGGCCTTAAACATGAAGATACAACCGCAACATGTCATCATTAAGCAAATGAGAGGCAGCCATACCACACGTAGGCTGGCAGTTCACATACTCATCTAGGTCACTCTTTTATTGCAGCAGAGTGAAGTAAAAATATAGAAGAAGATGTGCCAGTTCATTATTTTGCTGATACTAGCTGTGTCCCATCTTCTGCTGTAAATGATACTCCTGCTGTAAGTCAAGATGATGGGACAAACCCTCTTGGGAGGTTGGCTGCAGCAGTTTGGACACCATTGGCTATGAGTAGATATTTTGGTAAGTGGTGATATCCCTTTTAGCATGATTTAGAACAGCTTTGCTTCTGTTCCTGATGAGCTGTGATTGGCCCACAGCTCTCACATGGTACATGGGCCAATCACAGCACCGTCGTGAGACAGGTTAGTTTTACCCTACTGATGATGTACCATGTGACCAGCTTGAGACAATCACAGATCACTGCATTTTAAACTGTCATGAACTTAACCCATTCATGACAGTTCAAAACAAGCATTGACTTGCAGAGCAATAATATTTATTGCTCCTGCAATGCAAAGTGTATAAAAAAAAATCCCTGGTCATCCCCCCAGAGTAGTACAATATTACTATGGTAACATTGCACTACTCTGATTAACCGCTTCCCGTCCACCCTGTAGCAGTAATACTGCTACAGGGTGGCACAGGTACGCAAAATCACACATATATATATATATATATATATATATATATATACTAGAGATGAGCGAAGTATTCAAAAATTCGATTCGACTGATTCGGCGAATTCGTGGAAAAATTTTGATTCGAGTCAAATATATTCGCTGTGAATTTAACTTAAAAAAGGGTGTTTCTAGGCTTCAGAGAGACTTAATATTAGTGCTGAACACTGTACCTTTAATTTAAATGCCCTTGGAGTCTGCTGGGGAAGAGAAATAATACTGTCAGGCAGTATGACATGCAGATGAGTGCCGTCGATCTTAGAATCACCGCACACTTCACTCATTTGGCCAGTCACGGGGCCAAAACCAGAGTGTGGAGCCACAGTGTGGCGGTGGAGGCAGCAGCAATGGGAGGCCATACAGCACCCTATGACAAAAATGGAAACCACCAGCAGTGTGAGGAGACCTGAAAGTGGCACATGGCAGAGTGTGGCGATAGAGACAGCAGCAATGGGAGGCCGTACAGGGACCCATGACACACTCTGGACCTGGCAGCAGCATGAGGAGGCGGTACAGGGGCCCATGGCAGATTACGGGCCTGGCAGCAGCATGAGGAGTCGGTACGGGGGCCCATGGCAGATTACAGGCCTGGCAGCAGCAATGGGAGGCCGTACAGGGACCCATGACACAATCTGGACCTGGCAGCAGCATGGGGAGGCGGTACAGGGGCCCATGACAGATTACAGGCCTGGCAGCACCATTTGGAGTCGGTACGGGGGCCCATGACACACTCTGGACCTGGCAGCAGCATGAGGAGGCGGTACAGGGGCGCATGACAGATTACGAGCCTGGCAGCAGCAACTTGGACAGGAGGACGTTCAGTTTCTGCACCGTCTGGTGCGTGCTCGCAAACTGTTGTCTCTTGGAAACGGATTCCAAGAAAGACTGCTGACGGAATCCGTGAAGAGGAGTAGCAGGAGAAGGAGCATCTGAACGAGCAGAATATGCCAACAAGCGACAACAGGGGCCCATGACAGATTACGGGCCTGGCAGCAGCATGAGGAGTCGGTACGGGGGCCCATGGCAGATTAGGGGCCTGGCAGCAGCTATGGGAGGCCCGTAATCTGCCAGCACCCTATGACAAAAAATGGAACCCACCAGCAGTGTGAGGAGACCTGAAAGTGGCACATGGCAGAGTGTGGCGATGGAGACAGCAGCAATGGGAGGCCGTACAGGGACCCATGAGAGACTCTGGACCTGGCAGCAGCATGAGGAGGCGGTATAGGGGCCCATGGCAGATTAGGGGCCTGGCAGCAGCTATGGGAGGCCCGTAATCTGCCAGCACCCTATGACAAAAAATGGAATACACCAGCAGTGTGAGGAGACCTGAAAGTGGCACATGGCAGAGTGTGGCGATGGAGACAGCAGCAATGGGAGGCCGTACAGGGACCCATGAGAGACTCTGGACTTGGCAGCAGCATGAGGAGGCGGTATAGGGGCCCATGGCAGATTAGGGGCCTGGCAGCAGCTATGGGAGGCCCGTAATCTGCCAGCACCCTATGTCAAAAAATTCTACACACCAGCAGTGTGAGGAGACCTGAAAGTGGCACATGGCAGAGTGTGGCGATGGAGACAGCAGCAATGGGAGGCCGTACAGGGACCCATGACAGACTCTGGACCTGGCAGCAGCATGAGGAGGCGGTATATAGGGGCCTATGGCAGATTAGGGGCCTGGCAGCAGCTATAGGAGGCCCATAATCTGCCAGCACCCTATGTCAAAAAATTCAACACACCAGCAGTGTGAGGAGACCTGAAAGTGGCACATGGCATGAGACACTGTGGACCTGGCAGCAGCATGAGGAGGCGGTATATAGGGGCCTATGGCAGATTAGGGGCCTGGCAGCAGCTATGGGAGGCCCGTAATCTGCCAGCACCCTATGTCAAAAAATTCTACACACCAGCAGTGTGTGAGGAGACCTGAAAGTGGCACATGGCAGAGTGTGGCGATGGAGACAGCAGCAATGGGAGGCCGTACAGGGAACCATGAGAGACTCTGGACCTGGCAGCAGCATGAGGAGGCGGTATATAGGGGCCTATGGCAGATTAGGGGCCTGGCAGCAGCTATAGGAGGCCCATAATCTGCCAGCACCCTATGTCAAAAAATTCTACACACCAGCAGTGTGTGAGGAGACCTGAAAGTGGCACATGGCAGAGTGTGGCGATGGAGACAGCAGCAATGGGAGGCCGTACAGGGACCCATGACAGACTCTGGACCTGGCAGCAGCATGAGGAGGCGGTATATAGGGGCCTATGGCAGATTAGGGGCCTGGCAGCAGCTATGGGAGGCCCGTAATCTGCCAGCACCCTATGTCAAAAAATTCTACACACCAGCAGTGTGAGGAGACCTGAAAGTGGCACATGGCAGAGTGTGGCGATGGAGACAGCAGCAATGGGAGGCCGTACAGGGACCCATGACAGACTCTGGACCTGGCAGCAGCATGAGGAGGCGGTATATAGGGGCCTATGGCAGATTAGGGGCCTGGCAGCAGCTATGGGAGGCCCGTAATCTGCCAGCACCCTATGTCAAAAAATTCTACACACCAGCAGTGTGAGGAGACCTGAAAGTGGCACATGGCAGAGTGTGGCGATGGAGACAGCAGCAATGGGAGGCCGTACAGGGACCCATGAGAGACTCTGGACCTGGCAGCAGCATGAGGAGGCGGTATATAGGGGCCTATGGCAGATTAGGGGCCTGGCAGCAGCTATAGGAGGCCCATAATCTGCCAGCACCCTATGTCAAAAAATTCAACACACCAGCAGTGTGAGGAGACCTGAAAGTGGCACATGGCATGAGACACTGTGGACCTGGCAGCAGCATGAGGAGGCGGTATATAGGGGCCCATGGCAGATTAGGGGCCTGGCAGCAGCTATGGGAGGCCCGTAATCTGCCAGCACCCTATGTCAAAAAATTCAACACACCAGCAGTGTGTGAGGAGACCTGAAAGTGGCACATGGCAGAGTGTGGCGATGGAGACAGCAGCAATGGGAGGCCGTACAGGGACCCATGAGAGACTCTGGACCTGAAAGCAGCATGAGGAGGCGGTATATAGGGGCCTATGGCAGATTAGGGGCCTGGCAGCAGCTATGGGAGGCCCGTAATCTGCCAGCACCCTATGTCAAAAAATTCTACACACCAGCAGTGTGTGAGGAGACCTGAAAGTGGCACATGGCAGAGTGTGGCGATGGAGACAGCAGCAATGGGAGGCCGTACAGGGAACCATGAGAGACTCTGGACCTGGCAGCAGCATGAGGAGGCGGTATATAGGGGCCTATGGCAGATTAGGGGCCTGGCAGCAGCTATAGGAGGCCCATAATCTGCCAGCACCCTATGTCAAAAAATTCTACACACCAGCAGTGTGTGAGGAGACCTGAAAGTGGCACATGGCAGAGTGTGGCGATGGAGACAGCAGCAATGGGAGGCCGTACAGGGACCCATGACAGACTCTGGACCTGGCAGCAGCATGAGGAGG
The DNA here is from genome assembly GCF_062004578.1 of Staurois parvus. Taxonomy (NCBI): domain Eukaryota; kingdom Metazoa; phylum Chordata; class Amphibia; order Anura; family Ranidae; genus Staurois; species Staurois parvus. Next base: position 19,194,905 of record NW_028317844.1, read on the forward strand.
CGGTATATAGGGGCCTATGGCAGATTAGGGGCCTGGCAGCAGCTATGGGAGGCCCGTAATCTGCCAGCACCCTATGTCAAAAAATTCTACACACCAGCAGTGTGAGGAGACCTGAAAGTGGCACATGGCAGAGTGTGGCGATGGAGACAGCAGCAATGGGAGGCCGTACAGGGACCCATGACAGACTCTGGACCTGGCAGCAGCATGAGGAGGCGGTATATAGGGGCCTATGGCAGATTAGGGGCCTGGCAGCAGCTATAGGAGGCCCGTAATCTGCCAGCACCCTATGTCAAAAAATTCTACACACCAGCAGTGTGAGGAGACCTGAAAGTGGCACATGGCAGAGTGTGGCGATGGAGACAGCAGCAATGGGAGGCCGTACAGGGACCCATGAGAGACTCTGGACCTGGCAGCAGCATGAGGAGGCGGTATATAGGGGCCTATGGCAGATTAGGGGCCTGGCAGCAGCTATAGGAGGCCCGTAATCTGCCAGCACCCTATGTCAAAAAATTCTACACACCAGCAGTGTGTGAGGAGACCTGAAAGTGGCACATGGCAGAGTGTGGCGATGGAGACAGCAGCAATGGGAGGCCGTACAGGGACCCATGAGAGACTCTGGACCTGGCAGCAGCATGAGGAGGCGGTATATAGGGGCCTATGGCAGATTAGGGGCCTGGCAGCAGCTATGGGAGGCCCGTAATCTGCCAGCACCCTATGTCAAAAAATTCTACACACCAGCAGTGTGTGAGGAGACCTGAAAGTGGCACATGGCAGAGTGTGGCGATGGAGACAGCAGCAATGGGAGGCCGTACAGGGACCCATGACAGACTCTGGACCTGGCAGCAGCATGAGGAGGCGGTATATAGGGGCCTATGGCAGATTAGGGGCCTGGCAGCAGCTATGGGAGGCCCGTAATCTGCCAGCACCCTATGTCAAAAAATTCTACACACCAGCAGTGTGAGGAGACCTGAAAGTGGCACATGGCAGAGTGTGGCGATGGAGACAGCAGCAATGGGAGGCCGTACAGGGACCCATGACACACTCTGGACTTGGCAGCAGCATGAGGAGGCGGTATAGGGGCCCATGGCAGATTAGGGGCCTGGCAGCAGCAATGGGAGGCCCGTAATCTGCCAGCACCCTATGTCAAAAAATTCTACACACCAGCAGTGTGAGGAGACCTGAAAGTGGCACATGGCAGAGTGTGGCGATGGAGACAGCAGCAATGGGAGGCCGTACAGGGACCCATGACACACTCTGGACTTGGCAGCAGCATGAGGAGGCGGTATATAGGGGCCTATGGCAGATTAGGGGCCTGGCAGCAGCTATGGGAGGCCCGTAATCTGCCAGCACCCTATGTCAAAAAATTCTACACACCAGCAGTGTGAGGAGACCTGAAAGTGGCACATGGCAGAGTGTGGCGATGGAGACAGCAGCAATGGGAGGCCGTACAGGGACCCATGAGAGACTCTGGACCTGGCAGCAGCATGAGGAGGCGGTATATAGGGGCCTAGGGCAGATTAGGGGCCTGGCAGCAGCTATAGGAGGCCCGTAATCTGCCAGCACCCTATGTCAAAAAATTCTACACACCAGCAGTGTGAGGAGACCTGAAAGTGGCACATGGCAGAGTGTGGCGATGGAGACAGCAGCAATGGGAGGCCGTACAGGGACCCATGAGAGACTCTGGACCTGGCAGCAGCATGAGGAGGCGGTATATAGGGGCCTATGGCAGATTAGGGGCCTGGCAGCAGCTATAGGAGGCCCGTAATCTGCCAGCACCCTATGTCAAAAAATTCTACACACCAGCAGTGTGAGGAGACCTGAAAGTGGCACATGGCAGAGTGTGGCGATGGAGACAGCAGCAATGGGAGGCCGTACAGGGACCCATGAGAGACTCTGGACCTGGCAGCAGCATGAGGAGGCGGTATATAGGGGCCTATGGCAGATTAGGGGCCTGGCAGCAGCTATAGGAGGCCCATAATCTGCCAGCACCCTATGTCAAAAAATTCAACACACCAGCAGTGTGTGAGGAGACCTGAAAGTGGCACATGGCAGAGTGTGGCGATGGAGACAGCAGCAATGGGAGGTCTCCCATTGTCCCAACATGGCCCAAATAGTCCCAACATGGGCCCCCTGGCCACGCTTGACTTTCTGGCCACATAGTCGACATACGGCTACGTTTACTTCCTCGGGCGGCTTGACAAAAAATTGCCACACCGCCGAGTAGGAAACTTTGCCCCCGATACTCCTCACTGGCTGACTGCTGCTTCCTCCGTGCACACCGGCACCACTACTGGCCGTGGTGGTAGGCTGCAGTGGAGCTGGTGCTCTACTCCGTGGACGTTTGGCTCCACTGACACTGCTTCCACTGACACTGCTGCGACCCTGCTGCTGTCTCCTGGGCAACCCACCGACTGTTTCGCTCACTGCCAAGCTGCCACCCTCTTCTCCTGATGATGCGGAAGAAATTGCCTGATGACGACGAGGCTGCCAAGTGTGATCAACCTCCTCATCATCAAGTAGGGTCTCCGCCTCACTACTAGCCCCCTCGGCTGCGTCTGGGTCAGGAGACAGACCTGTCTCTAGACCGGCTACCGGGCCACTCTCCTCGCCACTACTTCTTCGCCTAGCTGCTGAAAAGGCGGATGTCTCCCCCCGTTCCTGACCGCCCTCTGTTAGCTCTTCCTCACTGTACAGTGGGGCTGAGCCCACAGCATGCGATACTTCGCTTGGTGAGGGAACACCAAAGGACAGGGGCAGGTAGAGGACACGTGATTTCAGTGGGCTTGGTCCCGGGCCATGCCAACTAACGGTTGTGTCTGAAGTACCCACCGACCGTTGGCTGTAGGTGTCAGAGGTGACCTGGGAAGAGGAAGACGACCGAGCCAACCAATCGATGACGGCAGGGTTGTCGGTGGAGACACGACCGCTGGATGACACCGGGAGCACTGGCCTCTGGCTGCGAATAGTGCTGCCTCGACCCCTTCCTCTGCTGCCACGTCTGCTCGCTCCTAAAACATTGCCTCCTCTGCCACTCCTCTGCATGTTGTCTGACATACTCTTTAATTAAACGATTATGTGTCCCTGAGTAACAATTCTGTGTCCCTGAGTAACAATTCTGTGTCTGTGCGAGTAACAATTCTGTGGCCCTAAGTAACAGTTCTGTGGCCCTCAGTAACAATTCTGTGTCCCTGATTAACGTTTCTGTGGCCCCAAGTAACAGTTCTGTGGCCCTCAGTAACAATTCTGTGTCTGTGCGAGTAACAATTCTGTGTCTGTGCGAGAAACAATTCTGTGGCCCTAAGTAACAGTTCTGTGGCCCTCAGTAACAGTTCTGTTTCCCTGAGTAACAATTCTGTGTCTGTGCGAGTAAGAATTCTGTGTCTGTGCGAGTAACAATTCTGTGGCCCTAAGTAACAGTTCTGTGGCCCTCAGTAACAGTTCTGTGGCCCTGAGTAACAATTCTGTGTCTGTGCGAGTAACAATTCTGTGTCTGTGCGAGTAACAATTCTGTCTGTGCGAGTAACAATTCTGTGGCCCTAAGTAACGGTTCTGTGGCCCTCAGTAACAGTTCTATGTCCCTGAGTAACAATTCTGTGTCTGTGCGAGTAAGAATTCTGTGTCTGTGCGAGTAACAATTCTGTGGCCCTAAGTAACAGTTCTGTGGCCCTCAGTAACAGTTCTGTGGCCCTGAGTAACAATTCTGTGTCTGTGCGAGTAACAATTCTGTCTGTGCGAGTAACAATTCTGTGGCCCTAAGTAACGGTTCTGTGGCCCTCAGTAACAGTTCTGTGTCCCTGTGTAACAATTCTGTGTCTGTGCGAGTAACAATTCTGTGGCCCTAAGTAACAGTTCTGTGGCCCTCAGTAACAATTCTGTGTCCCTGATTAACGTTTCTGTGGCCCCAAGTAACAGTTCTGTGGCCCTCAGTAACAATTCTGTGTCTGTGCGAGTAACAATTCTGTGTCTGTGCGAGTAACAATTCTGTGGCCCTAAGTAACGGTTCTGTGGCCCTCAGTAACAGTTCTGTGTCCCTGTGTAACAATTCTGTGTCTGTGCGAGTAACAATTCTGTGGCCCTAAGTAACAGTTCTGTGGTCCTCAGTAACAATTCTGTGTCTGTGCGAGTAACAATTCTCTGGCCCTAAGTAACAGTTCTGTGGCCCTCAGTAACAATTCTGTGTCTGTCCCTGAGTAACAATTCTGTGGCCCTAACTAAAGTTTCTGTGGCCCTAAGTAACAATTCTCTGGCACTCAGTAACAATTCTGTCTGTCCCTGAGTAACAATTCTGTGGCCCTAATAACGTTTCTGTGGCCCTAAGTAACAATTATCTGGCACTCAGTAACAATTCTGTCTGTCCCTGAGTAACAATTCTCTGGCACTCAGTAACAATTCTGTCTGTCCCTGAGTAAAAATTCTGTGGCCCTAAGTAAAGTTTCTGTGGCCGTGAGTAACAATTCTCTGGCACTCCGTAACAATTCTGTCTGTCCCTGAGTAACAATTCTCTGGCACTCAGTAACAATTCTGTCTGTCCCTGAGTAAAAATTCTGTGGCCCTAAGTAAAGTTTCTGTGGCCCTGAGTAACAATTCTCTGGCACTCCGTAACAATTCTGTCTGTCCCTGAGTAACAATTCTCTGGCACTCAGTAACAATTCTGTCTGTCCCTGAGTAAAAATTCTGTGGCCCTAATTAAAGTTTCTGTGGCCCTAAGTAACAATTCTCTGGCACTCAGTAACAATTCTGTCTGTCCCTGAGTAACAATTCTCTGGCACTCCGTAACAATTCTGTCTGTCCCTGAGTAACAATTCTCTGGCACTCAGTAACAATTCTGTCTGTCCCTGAGTAAAAATTCTGTGGCCCTAAGTAAAGTTTCTGTGGCCCTGAGTAACAATTCTCTGGCACTCCGTAACAATTCTGTCTGTCCCTGAGTATGAATTCTGTGGCCCTAACTAGCGTTTCTTTGTCCCTAAGTAACAGTTCTGTGGCCCTGAGTAACAATTCTGTGTCTGTGCGAGTAACAATTCTGTGGCCCTAAGTAACAGTTCTGTGGCCCTCAGTAACAGTTCTGTGTCTGTGCGAGTAACAATTCTGTGTCTGTGCGAGTAACAATTCTGTGGCCCTAAGTAAAGTCTCTGTGGCCCTCAGTAACAGTTCTGTGTCTGTGCGAGTAACAATTCTGTGTCTGTGCGAGTAACAATTCTGTGGCCCTAAGTAAAGTTTCTGTGGCCCTAAGTAACAATTCTCTGGCACTCAGTAACAATTCTGTCTGTCCCTGAGTAACAATTCTCTGGCACTCAGTAACAATTCTGTCTGTCCCTGAGTAAAAATTCTGTGGCCCTAAGTAAAGTTTCTGTGGCCCTGAGTAACAATTCTCTGGCACTCTGTAACAATTCTGTCTGTCCCTGAGTAACAATTCTCTGGCACTCAGTAACAATTCTGTCTGTCCCTGAGTAAAAATTCTGTGGCCCTAAGTAAAGTTTCTGTGGCCCTGAGTAACAATTCTCTGGCACTCCGTAACAATTCTGTCTGTCCCTGAGTATGAATTCTGTGGCCCTAACTAGCGTTTCTTTGTCCCTAAGTAACAGTTCTGTGGCCCTGAGTAACAATTCTGTGTCTGTGCGAGTAACAATTCTGTGGCCCTAAGTAACAGTTCTGTGGCCCTCAGTAACAGTTCTGTGTCTGTGCGAGTAACAATTCTGTGTCTGTGCGAGTAACAATTCTGTGGCCCTAAGTAACAGTTCTGTGGCCTTCAGTAACAATTCTGTGTCTGTGCGAGTAACAATTCTGTGTCTGTGCGAGTAACAATTCTGTGGCCCTAAGTAAAGTTTCTGTGGCCCTAAGTAACAATTCTCTGGCACTCAGTAACAATTCTGTCTGTCCCTGAGTAACAATTCTCTGGCACTCAGTAACAATTCTGTCTGTCCCTGAGTAAAAATTCTGTGGCCCTAAGTAAAGTTTCTGGGGCCCTGAGTAACAATTATCTGGCACTCAGTAACAATTCTGTCTGTCCCTGAGTAACAATTCTCTGGCACTCAGTAACAATTCTGTCTGTCCCTGAGTAAAAATTCTGTGGCCCTAAGTAAAGTTTCTGTGGCCTTGAGTAACAATTCTCTGGCACTCCGTAACAATTCTGTCTGTCCCTGAGTAACAATTCTCTGGCACTCAGTAACAATTCTGTCTGTCCCTGAGTAAAAATTCTGTGGCCCTAAGTAAAGTTTCTGTGGCCCTGAGTAACAATTCTCTGGCACTCAGTAACAATTCTGTCTGTCCCTGAGTAACAATTCTCTGGCACTCAGTAACAATTCTGTCTGTCCCTGAGTAAAAATTCTGTGGCCCTAATTAAAGTTTCTGTGGCCCTAAGTAACAATTCTCTGGCACTCAGTAACAATTCTGTCTGTCCCTGAGTAACAATTCTCTGGCACTCCGTAACAATTCTGTCTGTCCCTGAGTAACAATTCTCTGGCACTCAGTAACAATTCTGTCTGTCCCTGAGTAAAAATTCTGTGGCCCTAAGTAAAGTTTCTGTGGCCCTGAGTAACAATTCTCTGGCACTCCGTAACAATTCTGTCTGTCCCTGAGTATGAATTCTGTGGCCCTAACTAGCGTTTCTTTGTCCCTAAGTAACAGTTCTGTGGCCCTGAGTAACAATTCTGTGTCTGTGCGAGTAACAATTCTGTGGCCCTAAGTAACAGTTCTGTGGCCCTCAGTAACAGTTCTGTGTCTGTGCGAGTAACAATTCTGTGTCTGTGCGAGTAACAATTCTGTGGCCCTAAGTAAAGTTTCTGTGGCCCTCAGTATCAGTTCTGTGTCTGTGCGAGTAACAATTCTGTGTCTGTGCGAGTAACAATTCTGTGGCCCTAAGTAAAGTTTCTGTGGCCCTAAGTAACAATTCTCTGGCACTCAGTAACAATTCTGTCTGTCCCTGAGTAACAATTCTCTGGCACTCAGTAACAATTCTGTCTGTCCCTGAGTAAAAATTCTGTGGCCCTAAGTAAAGTTTCTGTGGCCCTGAGTAACAATTCTCTGGCACTCCGTAACAATTCTGTCTGTCCCTGAGTAACAATTCTCTGGCACTCAGTAACAATTCTGTCTGTCCTTGAGTAAAAATTCTGTGGCCCTAAGTAAAGTTTCTGTGGCCCAGAGTAACAATTCTCTGGCACTCCGTAACAATTCTGTCTGTCCCTGAGTATGAATTCTGTGGCCCTAACTAGCGTTTCTTTGTCCCTAAGTAACAATTCTGTGGCCCTGAGTAACAATTCTGTGTCTGTGCGAGTAACAATTCTGTGGCCCTAAGTAACAGTTCTGTGGCCCTCAGTAACAGTTCTGTGTCTGTGCGAGTAACAATTCTGTGTCTGTGCGAGTAACAATTCTGTGGCCCTAAGTAACAGTTCTGTGGCCTTCAGTAACAATTCTGTGTCTGTGCGAGTAACAATTCTGTGTCTGTGCGAGTAACAATTCTGTGGCCCTAAGTAAAGTTTCTGTGGCCCTAAGTAACAATTCTCTGGCACTCAGTAACAATTCTGTCTGTCCCTGAGTAACAATTCTCTGGCACTCAGTAACAATTCTGTCTGTCCCTGAGTAAAAATTCTGTGGCCCTAAGTAAAGTTTCTGTGGCCCTAAGTAACAATTCTCTGGCACTCAGTAACAATTCTGTCTGTCCCTGAGTAACAATTCTCTGGCACTCAGTAACAATTCTGTCTGTCCCTGAGTAAAAATTCTGTGGCCCTAATTAAAGTTTCTGTGGCCCTAAGTAACAATTCTCTGGCACTCAGTAACAATTCTGTCTGTCCCTGAGTAACAATTCTCTGGCACTCAGTAACAATTCTGTCTGTCCCTGAGTAAAAATTCTGTGGCCCTAATAACGTTTCTGTGGCCCTAAGTAACAATTCTCTGGCACTGAGTAACAATTCTGTCTGTCCCTGATTATGAATTCTGTGGCCCTAACTAGCGTTTCTTTGTCCCTAAATAACGATTCTGTGGCCCTCATTAACAAGTCTGTGTCCCTGAGTAATGGTTCTCTGTCCCTAAGTAACTTTTCTCTGTCCCCAATTATCGTTTCTGTGGCCCTAACTCTGTCCCTGTCCCTAGTACAGAGCGGTCTGCCTCTGTTCAATAACTGCAGGCAAATGAAGAATTCCAAAATGGCCGCTATTTATAGCTCGACCATTACACAGTGCTGGCTGGCTGGCTGCTGATTGGCTGATGCGATCACATGTAGTTGAGGAATGCATTATGGGTCAGCGCGCCTTGTCTGCGCGCCTTCCCAGACATCCCCGCTCCGTCGCCGCACATGTCAGCCGCCATTTTCTGAAAAATTTCGATTCGCGCGTCCGAATTAGGCTATTTTTCGGATTCGGCACAAATCGAAATTTTTCCGATATTCGACTCGAATTCCACTTCGGATACTTCGATTCGCTCATCTCTAATATATACACGTGATTTTGCATTTCCGGGTCTTGGCTGGTGATTACTGGCCAGCACCCGGTGATCAAGGAGCATTACCGATGGAAGGAGAGAACTGTAAGTAAACTATACATATCTCTCCCCTGTCAGCTCCTGCACACTGCTATGCATGGCTTTACATAGCAGAGCCATGCTTAGCAGTGTGCTTACAGTGGAGCGCACAGACACAGCACACAGTTAACTGTTTGATCGCCCCACATGTTAACCCCTTTCTGCCCAGTGCCATTAGTACAGTGTCAGTGCTTTTTATTAGCACTAATCACTGTATTGGTGTCACTGGGGATGTCAGTGACACCAATTCAGTTCCCTCCAGTGTCAGAATGCTCGCCACAGTCTCGCAGTCCTGCTATAAGTCACTGATCACCGCCATTACTAGTAAAACAATAAAAAATCCCAGTATACAGTATATACCGCCATTTGTAAACTCTATAACTTTCACATAAACCAATTAATTTACACATATTGTGATTTTTTTTATAGCAAAGACATAGCAGAATACATTTTTGCCTAAATTGTGACATAATTTGATTTTTAAAATTTTTTTACTGGACATGTAGCAAAATTAATGGAAAAAAGAATGTAAATTTAATTTGGGAGCAGTGTTGCATGACCGCGCAATTGTCAGTTAAACTAACACAGTGACATAACGCAAAAAATGGCCTGTTCAGGAAGCAGGGTAAACCCTCTGGAGGGCAAGTGGTTAAAGCATTTAAAAAAAAGTTAAAAAATTTATATTATGTTAAAATATAATAAAATATAGAGATTTTTTTTCCTACTTGCCAATTGCCGGCCTGCAATGTTCGGTCAAGCAACGGCTCTGGGCAAAGCGACGTACCCTTACGCTGCTTTCTATTTTTGGGTGTGCATGCGCATGCATGTGCCTCCCACTGCCCTCTATGCTGGTCCAGTGATAGAAGAAAGAACACCAAAGTGAATAAAAGCACTGCATTTTACACACATGTTAGATTAGCACATTTAACCTTTTGATCGCCCCTATTAACCTCTTGATCAGCCTGTCACCCAGCCAGTGCTATTAGTACAGTGTCAGTATACATAATTGTTCACTGATCACTGTATTACTGCCACTACTGACATCAAACAATATCAGGGTCAGTAAGCGCCCCACCCAGCCAGGGTCAGTTAGATTGCCTGCCCACTATCACACTCACGCTATAGGTCACTGATCACCCCCATTACTAGTATAGTATTTGTACAGATCAATATACGGATCATGAACAGAACTATACTGCTTCAGGCGACTTGGAGTGGGGATGTGAACCATCGCCATACAGGAATATTGATTGACTAAGTGTTTTGGAGCTTCAAGCTTCACGCTACAAAATGCTCAGGTGTGAAAGGGGCTTAAATATAAAATGGTGACCTGTAAAGGCTTTTAAAACATCGCCAACTGCTATTAAAGATTTATGTAGTTTGTCATCGTTGCATGGATGCGCACACTTTTAAAGCATGTCATGTTTGGTATCGATTTCAGCATAACATCCTCTTTTATAGTTTATCAAACATGTATATTTTCTTTTCTTTTTTCTGGTTCAAAACCCTGTGGCAAAAAATTATATCTGAAAAATACTCTCCATGCATCTTATAAAATTCTGTGGGGTGTCTTTTTTCCAAAAGGAGGTCATTTGGGGGGGGGGTGTTTTTACTGGCCTGGCATGCAAGGGCCTCTGAAGCTGTGACAGGTAGTGAGGAAGTGACACGAGGAAATATGTCCTTCAAAAGCCTGAAGAAGGTAATTGGATTTTGAGGGTAAGTATATGGCTAGGCTGGTAAAAAGGTCTCCCACATGTGGTATCTCCATACTCTGGAGAGATAGAAGAATGTGTCTAGGGGTGTTATTCCGTAACTGCACTGATTTGGATATGTACTACTCTCAAGCTACAATTCTGAAAAATAGATTCCTAGAAAAAGGATATGATAACACTATTTTAATGAAGACTATGGATAGTGTCGCACAGCTAGACAGAAATGCAATGCTGCAGGACAATCGTAGACCAACACAAACAAAAGTTTGTCCATTTATTACCACCTGTTCACTACAACATAGATCCATCAGTAGAAATAAAGATACTATGGGACATCTCATTCCTAAGTAAATATATCAAGGAACAGATGGTACCCAGATCCCTACGTTGGGATGTCTCCCCTTACTCAGATGATGTGAATGGTCATCTAGAGTGGTACCAATTTTTTAATTCTGCTGGTATAGATCTCCTTAAGTTTTTGATGACAAGGAAAAAGAAAAAACTGGCTCATTTAGATAAAGAAATTAATCTTGTACGAAAAAAACTCATGCCATTCAGGGATAACGATAACTATAAAAGTGAATCAGATAGACTAAAATTGCATATGGAAGGAATATAGAAAGAACAAAAATTAAAGAAAAAATATCAGAGAGATCATAGAGATTACTCTGAACAATCAGTATTTAATTGGAAAAAGGAGAAAGAGACACCCCCGGTATCTGCCATTGCCACTCCCAAACCCCCAATGCCGAGACCTAGATCTCGAGCAACATTCAACAACTATAACAATAAATAGAACTCAACATTTCAAAATCACCACGTCCAATAGATTTGGACTCCTCCATGATGAGAACATAGGTACTAGGGATTCTCGCTGGCATCCCAACAGGAACACACCAACCTACCCTAACAATAACACTCCTCACAGAAATTTCCGAAATGGACCTCAGTGCCATAATACCCCTCAGGGTGATATGAGAGCTAATAATAATTATGCATCTCCACGTCATCATAATAAATGGCCATACCCATCTCAGGCAATATTGGCAGGGGCCACCAAGAGGTTATCAACCTCATGTCCGAGATGCAGCTCCAGTTACCCCTAGAAGGAATAACAATTATCATGATAATAACAATTCCCGACAGCCTTTTTTAGGGGAAGCCAGGGTAAGAAAATGGAGAAACACCACAGAGGAAAGAGAGGAGGGAGGAGGATACATAGACGCAAACAATAAAAGGAGGACATAGTGGGGAAAGGGTTATTTAACCTCAGTAATGTAGACCTGTCTAAAGAGGAACTACGATTATTGGACAAGGGACTCAAATATGCCCCTGCCAATAAACTAAACAAATTTCAAGTTTATGTAGACATACATAAATTTGCTAGGCAATTGTCCCTAAAAAGATTTTTTGCCAACAAACCAACCACCAGCTATGTGGCACAGGATAATTATATACATTCCAATCTACGCAACGCCTCTACTTATAACCCACCTCCACAAACACATTCATATGTAAATGTATTCAAGGACAAAGTCCTTAAAGAATTAGGTAATCTATCTACTAAACAGCCATATAACGGATCAGGGGACATTATGGCTATGAAATCACTCTTAGAAAAGAGAGATCTGGTGATTAGACCAGCGGATAAAGGGGTAGGGGTAGTGGTCTTCAACAAAACTGATTAGATAACAGAAGTTGAAAATATTTTAAGTGACCGAACCACATATACCACACTAACCAAGGACCCTCTTGTGAGTTTTAAATGCACTCTCAAGAACATCATCAATTATGGTTTTGAGAACAAAATCCTGAACAAAAAAGAGAAAGCCTTCATGATTCCAACTGCACATAAACTTCCTATTTTATACATTTTACCTAAAATTCACAAAGACCCGATCAGACCGCCGGGTCGTCCAATAATAAGTGGAATTGGGTCTCTATACTCCAGAATCGGAGAATATATCGATTTCTTTTTACAACCTTTGGTTGTACAAACACCATCCTATCTTAAAGATACTAAACAGGTATTGAACCTGGTCAATGATATCAGAATATCTTCAGATACCTATCTGGTGACAGCAGATGTTGCCTCGCTGTACACAAACATCAATCATTGTGATGGCATGGAAGCCGCTAATTTTTACTTGACACATTATAGCAATCTGTCCTCAGCACAGAAAGATTTTATTCTGAACCTATTAGAATTTGCTATGGAGAATAACTACTTCTGGTTCAACAAGACCTACTATTTGCAAGTCAAGGGAGTAGCCATGGGGGCAAAATTTGACCCCAGACTCGCCAATCTGTTTATGGCAAGATGGGAGGAGGACATCATCTATGCCAGAGACTGGGTGGAATTGTTACTCTACAAGAGATATATAGATGATGTCCTCCTACTATGGAATAGTAAGGAGGAATCACTTGTTAACTTTTTCGGCACTTTAAATAACAATACGCTTAACATCAGCTTAACGTATTCTTACGGCAAACTAGAAATCAATTTCCTGGATTTGATACTTATGAATATAGATGTAAGGATTATCACCAAATCATTTTTCAAAGTTACTGATCGCAATAGTTACATTCCTATCAACAGCTGCCATCACCCAACTTGGTTGGCAAACATACCAAAGGGCCAATTCACAAGAATTAGATGTAACTGCACTGATTTGGATATGTACTACTCTCAAGCTACAATTCTGAAAAATAGATTCCTAGAAAAAGGATATGATAACACTATTTTAATGAAGACTATGGATAGTGTCGCACAGCTAGACAGAAATGCAGTGCTGCAGAACAATCGTAGACCAACACAAACAAAAGTTTCTCCATTTATTACCACCTATTCACTACAACATAGATCCATCAGTAGAATAATCAAAAAGAATTGGGATATCTTGTTAACTGATCCTGTCTTATGTAAGATCTTACCAGAAAAACCAGAAATTGTCTTCCGGAAAGCCACCTCTATGAGACATAATCTTGCATCTAACGTAGTTGATCCCCCCAAACACATTACACTGTTCCCTGACCGGAAAGGTTTTAATCCCTGCAACAATTGTGTTATATGCAAATGTAACAACATTAGGAAACGCAGGGTTGATTCATTCACTTCGCATGTGACAGGCAAAACATACACCATAAAAAGTTTAATTTCCTGCTACAGCAAGTACGTTGTGTACTTACTTCAATGCCCTTGCCAAAAACAGTATGTAGGGCGAACCACCAGAAGATTACGGGATCGCCTACGGGAACATGTCTCCAACATTAAAAAAGGATATAGGGAGCATTCTTTATCCAAGCATTACAGAATTCACCACAATAAAGACCCTACCTCTCTTAAATTTACAGTCATCGATACTGTTACTCCCCACTGGAGAGGTATGAATAAAACACGGGCTGTCTCTCAAGCAGAAACCAGATGGGTATATGAGCTTTGTACCCTACACCCTCTAGGTCACAATATTGAGATTGATGTTAATTGTTATATTGCAAACAGCTAAAAATAGGGGATCATTTATGCACATTATATATCCTTTATATACTAACATGAAATCCACCCTTGATATGATAATGTATATGAAATTATGTGTCTTGCTTGTTTTAATTATTTTTAGTCATTTTTCACGTACTATTAATTCTACATATTATTTAATTTTCTATATACATTTTATGGATATTTTACGTTTATGTCTTACGGACTTTTAATATTCGACTGCTATTCTTCTTTGGTCCTTTATATGAATGGAGCTGCACTTTTATAGGCACATCTAGGATCTTATTTAGTATTTATGGGTTCATACATATTATTGATTTTTTATGATATAATTTCACATTATGGTATTGTTTATTTTATTATTATTATTTTATTTGGCTGGTGTCTTTAATTATTGCTCTTTTGCCATAGATATCTACCTCAAAACTTTTAAAGTACTTAATATATAATTTTTATAGTCTCTGAAATTAAATAATTATTTGGAGGGGCGCCTTCAATATATACTAGATCGCATCTGTCACTTTGAACTTCGCCCTGTTGTCACTGATGATGTGTATCATCCTTCTCGGTTGACAGCAGCAGTGCTCACATCTCCCCTTATGATCAGTGTAGCCCCATCAGTGCCACCTGTCAGTGCCCATCAATGCCACATACCAGTGACCATCAGTGCACATCAATGTCACATATCAGTGCCCATCTGAGCTGCTTTTCAGTGCTGCCGATCAGTGCCAGTCAGTGCCACCTATCAGTGCCGCCTAACAGTTCCAATCAGTGCTGCCTATCAGTACCACCTATCAGTGCTGTATATCAGTGCCCATCAGTGCCATATATGAGTGCTGCCTTTCAGTGCCTATCAGTGATGACTGTCAATGGCCACCAGGGATGCATGTCAATGCCCATCAGTGCCTCCTCATCAGTGCCACCTATCAGAGGCCGTCAGTGCAGCCTATCCGTGCCAATCACTGCAGCCTCATTAGCACACATCAGTGAAGGAGAAACAATTACGTATTTACACATTTTATAACAGAAACTAAGAAAAACATTTTTTTTCACATTTTCAGTCTTTTTTTTGTTTAGCAAAAAATAAAAACCCCAGTGGTGATTAAATACCACCAAAAGAAAGCTCTATCTGTCTCAGAAAAATTATAAAAATGTGGTTTGGGTACAGTCGTTGCATGACCGTGCAATTGTCATTCAAAGTGTGGCAGCACTGAAAATTGGCCTGGGCAGGAAGGAACTTTCTACTAGAGGACTAAAGTCACACTTGTTTTACGAACATCTTTGGTAGGTATCTGACAAGGATATGCAGTTGTAAAATTTGACATTGGGGTGCACAATTATGAAAGAACACTATAGTTTACAGCAGATGGGGTTGTATGATTGGGGAACTGAATCTAGCTTAATTGGAAATCCCTAAAAAAACTCTTCTGTCAACTAGTTATTGACATTAACACAACCTTTTTTCATCTAGCCTGGTCTAATGCAGAGGTGCAACATAGTAAGTATGGCATGAAAAATATGCTGTATATATCTAATTAAAAGCAAATATTAACTTCTGCAACTGATTGATGAAACATCGGTACTTTTATAGGTGGGCTTTATGTTCATATTCATATAAATTATGCAGGTGTATTCTTATTTTGATTTCTAATTAGTTTGCATATGTTCTACTAAGAATCCCTCTGTAAGAGTTCTTTCAGAAATTAATTACTTAAGTGATTATCTTCTAGATCACAATAAACTAATCACTTTTAATAACAGTGGAATTAAGATTTAATGACTGAAATAAACGAAAAAAAAATATTTTTTTAGGCACTTGCTGCAAAAGTAAACACAATCTGAACAAATTAATTACTGACTTTTCGCCAACGGAAGAGACATTTTGCTGTCAAACAGCCTAATTTGAAAGTCACAAAAGATTGAAAGTCACAGTAAGAAATGGTATTATTTTGGTTTGTTCATTTCTTGAACAAACACCTTTCATTTATCTAGTTTTTCAACAAATAATTGATTGAATCTTTTAAATACATTTTTTACTGTATAGGAAACAAGTACGGTATGTTTATCATAAAATAAATCATTTGAGAAATTATTCTGTTAGAAAAAGTTAAATGTAATAAAGCCAAATAAATATATTATATATGTATATGTATGCACCATAACTGTGAAAATGACCAGGCATTGCAAGGTTTCTTCTGAAAGATCATTATAAATAGATTTTACAAATGCAGATATTGATAGGGGTTATTTAGCATCATACAGTTGCATAGACATCAAATAAAAAAATCCAAAATCTGCATATTAAAAAAAAAAACTATTAATGAGCTTCAGTAAAGGCTCCTCATTTTATCTCCTCTCAGTTTTACGTTTCTGAGCAAATTATAAAACTAATGCTACAAGTGTTTGTGTTTTTATAAATGCTTTTATACTTGTGCTCATGTAATAAACCACCAAACCTGCTGCTTGTAAATGTTTTCTGTGTTGTGCTAATTTGAGCAGCTACTACTGTTTGTTGAACTGAATGTAATAGAAGCTACTGGTGTTGTTGGTGGTAGTTTTTCTTGGACAAACCTATGATGGACAGCAGAAATTAAAATCATTATGGTCCATGACAGTAATGCTGGGAGCTCTACTTGTACAGCCCCCTTCCACAATCCTCTGTTGTTTTGTAATCCTCTTTGTCCTTTTGGTATGGTTCTCCCATCATAAATATCAATACAAAATCAGATTTACAATCAGCCTCATCAGGATCAAAACTTGTGGCATCTGATGCCCTTTCCCACCCTCACCTTACCCAGGCATAGAAGATAGTCTAGTAGTGTTACCTGCCTGTTAAGTCTGCATAAGTGAGTGAGGCAACCAGTCCATAAAGTTATATGACTGTTAATGGGCCTGTTGATAATTGGTTTTAGAATGCTTACATGCAGTTAGCACTTTTGCTTAAACTGAAAACGTAAGTATAAGAAAATAATTGTACCTTTACCCATGTGCTGCCTTTCTGTTGTGGAAACTGATGCTGACTTTTTTGTATTTTGGGAGGGTGAAGCTTTGTAATTATCTACCAGTTTTTCTCCATTGTTTATTATAGAACACAACATGATGATTAATTACATGTGAGTATACCTCCAACTACAGGAGATTTGGATAGTATTCAAATCAAAAAGGGACCAGCTCCCTCTAATGGCTACACCCTACACCTGCTTGAGCTTTTTGTTCATCACATCAGACAGGCCATGCAGCTTCTTGTGTGATCTTTTCCAGGTGGATTTGCCAAATACTTTCTCAAGCGTATACCTTTAAACATTGAGACCCTTTGTTCTAAGTCACAACTTATACTACAAGAACTGTGAGTAATTACTGGTCCTTCAAACTCCAAGTTTTGGTCTCTTAGTCTTTCAAAGCCATGACCTGATCCCTTGTACACACATTAACCAAGTTTCTTTTTGGGTGGATGGAGATGCATTGGTGAATGTATGTCGCTTGGGATGCATTGTCGACGTATGTCGCTTGGGTTGCCTTTGCCAATGTTTCATATTGGGACTGTATTTGAATATTCCACATAAAAGTATAATGCTATGCCCTGCAATGAATAATGGAGAAAAACAAATGTTGCCAAATTATTTTGTTGGGTTAAGGATGGTAACTAGAGATGAGCGAATTATTCAAAAATTTGATTCGGCTGATTCGCCGAATTTGAGGAAGAAATTCGATTCGATGCGAATTTATTCGCTACGAATTTAACTTATAAAAAGGGTTTCTAGGCTTCAGAGAGCCTTTAAATTAGTGCAGAACACTGTACCTTTAATTTAAATGCCCTTGGAGATGAGGAAGGAGAAGGAGAAGGATGAGAAGAAGGAGAAGGATGAGAAGAAGGAGAAGGAGAAGGATGAGAAGAAGGAGAAGGAGTAGGATGAGAAGAAGGAGAAGGAGTAGGATGAGAAGAAGGAGAAGGATGAGAAGTAGGAGAAGAAGAAGGATGAGAAGAAGGAGAAGGATGAGAAGAAGAAGAAGGATGAGAAGAAGAAGAAGGATGAGAAGAAGGAGAATTCCAAGCCGGCAAAAAGTGTATCTGCAGAGCTCCGCTATTTCTTAGCGGAGCTCTGCAGATACACTTAGCGGAGCTCTGCAGATACACTTTTTGCCGGCTTGGAATTCTTCTTATTTTCATCCTACTTCTTCTTCTTCTTCATCCTCATCCTCATCCTCTTCTTCTGAGGATGAGGATGAAGAAGAAGAAGAAGAAGAAGTAGGATGAAAATAAGAAGAATTCCAAACCGGCAAAAAGTGTATCTGCAGAGCTCCGCTAAGTGTATCTGCAGAGCTCCTCTATTTCTGACAGTTCTCTGACATTCACATTTACAGCGGTTGAAACATTGTATCTATTTGTGTCCATAAATGGAAACAAATAGATACAATGTTTCAACCGCTGAGCTCTGCAGATACACTTAGCGGAGCTCTGCAGATACACTTAGCGGAGCTCTGCAGATACACTTTTTGCCGGCTTGGAATTCTTCTTATTTTCATCCTACTTCTTCTTCTTCTTCTTCTTCATCCTCATCCTCAGAAGAAGAAGAAGAGGATGAGGATGAGGATGAAGAGGAAGAAGAAGAAGAAGAAGTAGGATGAAAATAAGAAGAATTCCAAGCTGGCAAAAAGTGTATCTGCAGAGCTCCTCTATTCTGCAGATACACTTAGAGGAGCTCTGCAGATACACTTTTTGCCGGCTTGGAATTCTTCTTATTTTCTTCCTACTTCTTCTTCTTCTTCTTCATCCTCATCCTCAGAAGAAGAAGAAGAGGATGAGGATGAAGAAGAAGAAGAAGAAGAAGAAGTAGGATGAAAATAAGAAGAATTCCAAGCCGGCAAAAAGTGTATCTGCAGAGCTCCGCTAAGTGTATCTGCAGAGCTCCGCTATTTCTGACAGTTCTCTGACATTCACTCCATACAGCGGTTGAAACATTGTATCTATTTGTTTCCATTTATGGAAACAAATAGATACAATGTTTCAACCGCTGTATGGAGTGAATGTCAGAGAACTGTCAGAAATAGGCTATTTCTGACAGTTCTCTGACATTCACTCCTCAACCGCTGTATGGAGTGAATGTCAGAGAACTGATGAGGATGAGGATGAAGAAGAAGAAGAAGAAGAAGAAGAAGAAGTAGGATGAAAATAAGAAGAATTCCAAGCCGGCAAAAAGTGTATCTGCAGAGCTCCTCTATTCTGCAGATAAACTTAGAGGAGCTCTGCAGATACACTTTTTGCCGGCTTGGAATTCTTCTTATTTTCATCCTACTTCTTCTTCTTCTTCTTCTTCTTCTTCATCCTCATCCTCAGAAGAAGAAGAAGAGGATGAGGATGAGGATGAAGAAGAAGAAGAAGAAGAAGTAGGATGAAAATAAGAAGAATTCCAAGCCGGCAAAAAGTATATCTGCAGAGCTCCTCTATTTCTGACAGTTCTATGTCAGAGAACTGTCAGAAATAGAGGAGCTCTGCAGATACACTTTTTGCCGGCTTGGAATTCTTCTTATTTTCATCCTACTTCTTCTTCTTCTTCTTCATCCTCATCCTCTTCTTCTTTTTCCGAGGATGAGGATGAGGATGAAGAAGAAGAAGAAGAAGAAGTAGGATGAAAATAAGAAGAATTCCAAACCGGCAAAAAGTGTATCTGCAGAGCTCCGCTAAGTGTATCTGCAGAGCTCCTCTATTTCTGACAGTTCTCTGACATTCACATTTACAGCGGTTGAAACATTGTATCTATTTGTTTCCATAAATGGAAACAAATAGATACAATGTTTCAACCGCTGAGCTCTGCAGATACACTTAGCGGAGCTCTGCAGATACACTTAGCGGAGCTCTGCAGATACACTTTTTGCCGGCTTGGAATTCTTCTTATTTTCATCCTATTTCTTCTTCTTCTTCTTCATCCTCATCCTCAGAAGAAGAAGAAGAATGAAAAGAAGAAGAAGAAGAATGAAAAGAAGAATGAAAAGAAGAAGAAGAATGAAAAGAAGAAGAATAAGAATGAAAAGAAGAATGAGAAGAATGAAAAGATTCTTCTTCTTCTTCTTTTCATTCTTCTTTTCATTCTTCTTCTTCTTTTCATTCTTCTTCTTCTTTTCATTCTTCTTTTCATTCATTCTTCTTCTTCTTTTCATTCTTCTTCTTCTTTTCATTCTTCTTTTCATTCTTCTCATTCTTCTTTTCATTCTTCTTGTCATTCTTCTTCTTCTTTTCATTCTTCTTTTCATTCTTCTTCTCATTCTTCTTTTCATGAAGAAGAAAAGAAGAATGAGAAGAATGAAAAGAAGAAGAAGAAGAATGAAAAGAAGAATGAGAAGAAGAATGAAAAGAAGAATGAAAAGAAGAATGAGAAGAATGAAAAGAAGAATGAGAAGAATGAAAAGAAGAATGAAAAGAAGAAGAAGAAGAATGAAAAGAAGAAGAAGAAGAAGAATGAAAAGAAGAATGAAAAGAAGAAGAATGAAAAGAAGAATGAAAAGAAGAAGAAGAATGAAAAGAAGAAGAAGAAGAATGAAAAGAAGAATGAAAAGAAGAATGAGAAGAATGAAAAGATTCTTCTTCTTCTTCTTTTCATTCTTCTTTTCATTCTTCTTCTTCTTTTCATTCTTCTTCTTTTCATTCTTCTTTTCATTCTTCTCATTCTTCTTTTCATTCTTCTCATTCTTCTTCTCATTCTTCTTTTCATTCTTCTTCTCATTCTTCTTTTCATTTTTCTTCCTCTTTTCATTCTTCTTTTCATTCTTCTCATTCTTCTTTTCATTCTTCTTTTCATTCTTCTTCTCATTCTTCTTTTCATTCTTCTTCTTCTTTTCATTCTTCTTTTCATTCTTCTTCTCATTCTTCTTTTCATGAAGAAGAAAAGGGACCCATGACACACTCTGGACCTGGCAGCAGCATTAAGAGGCGGTACAGGGGCCCATGGCAGATTACGGGCCTGGCAGCAGCAATGGGAGGCCCGTAATCTGCCAGCACCCTATGACAAAATGGAACACACCAGCAGTGTGAGGAGACCTGAAAGTGGCACATGGCAGAGTGTGGCGATGGAGACAGCAGCAATGGGAGGCCGTACAGGGACCCATGAGAGACTCTGGACCTGGCAGCAGCATGAGGAGGCGGTACAGGGGCCCATGACAGATTACGGGCCTGGCAGCAGCAATGGGAGGCCCGTAATCTGCCAGCACCCTATGACAAAATGGAACCCACCAGCAGTGTGAGGAGACCTGAAAGTGGCACATGTTTGGGGCATGATTCATGGCGGATTTAGTCAGTTGTGTCAGGAACTGGTGGTTTGAAATCCAGACTAATCCACGCCTGATTCATTTTCACAAACGTGAGTCTCTCCACACTTTGGGTGGACAGTCGTGTCCTCCGCGGAGTTACAATACCTCCTGCCGCACTAAACACGCGCTCCGATGCCACGCTACTGGCCGGGCATGACAGCCTTTCAAGGGCAAATTCAGCTAGTTGGGGCCAAAGGTCAAGTTTCGTTGCCCAGTAGTCAAGGGGATTGTCTACCTCGGTTGGCAGGGTGCTGTCCAAGTAGGCCCAAGCCTGTTGTTTGAGGTCCTGCTCCAGGTCCACCTGATGCTGCTGCTGCTGCTGCTGCTGCTGCGGCTGGTTAGTAGTTTCCTCACTGCGCTGGTGAAGAAAGCTACTCATCATCGACTGCAGACTGAGGCAGCCGCTGCTGGTGGAGCTGCCACTGCTCCTACCACCCCACCCCTCCCCTGCTGCCATGGCAGCGGAACGCGAGCGCACAGGGCCCACAGTGTCTGAGGATGGACGTTGGCGCAGAAAGGCAGAGACCAGCTGACTATATAGGTGGTTTTTATAGTACTTTATTTTGGCCTCCCTCTCAGCAGGTGTGAAAAAGGCCACCATTTTTGAACGGTAGCAAGGGTCCAACAAGGTGGACAGCAAAAAGTCATCCCTCTGTCTGATGGTTATTATTCGGCTGTCGCTATGCAAGCAACCGAGCATGCTATGGGCCATTTGTGCCTAGGAATGCGAGGGACTCCCTGCCTCCATCTCCACAGCATACTGCCACGGTGCGTCTGGGTCCTCTGTCTCCTCCTCCTCCTCCTCTACCAGATGCTCCTGCTCCTCCACTCCTGTCCGCTGAGTGGAAAAACCACCCATTTCACTCAATAATTCCTGAGCACCAATGTCCTCCTCTACCTCCTCCTCTTCTTCCTGTCCTGCCCCCACAGGGGTCATGTGGCGTTGAGATCTGTGCGCCACGTCTACCGCACCCTGACCAGCCATTGTTAACAGCATTTGTTCCAGGACGTGCAACAGAGGAATGACGTCGTTCATCCCATAGTCCTGCCGACTCACGAATAGCGTGGCCTCCTCAAAGGGCCTGAGCAAGCGGCAGGTGTCACGCATGAGCTGCCAATGGCTGACATCTAAGTTACACAGGGAGTACCTTTATCCGCTTGTAACATCAGGAAATCTGTGATGGCCTTTCGCTGTTTGTAAAGGCGGTCTAACATATGTAGGGTTGAATTCCACCTTGTTGCAACGTCACAGCATGAGGAGTCGGTACGGGGGCCCATGGCAGACTACGGGCCTGGCAGCAGCAATGGGAGGCCCGTAATCTGCCAGCACCCTATGACAAAAAATGGAACACACCAGCAGTGTGAGGAGACCTGAAAGTGGCACATGGCAGAGTGTGGCGATGGAGACAGCAGCAATAAGAGGCCTTACTGGGACCCATGAGACACTGTGGACCTGGCAGCAGCATGAGGAGGCGGTACTGGGGCCCATGGCAGATTACGGGCCTGGCAGCAGCAATGGGAGGCCCGTAATCTGCCAGCACCCTATGACAAAAAATGGAACACACCAGCAGTGTGAGGAGACCTGAAAGTGGCACATGGCAGAGTGTGGCGATGGAGACAGCAGCAATGGGAGGCCGTACAGGGACCCATGAGAGACTGTGGACCTGGCAGCAGCATGAGGAGGCGGTACTGGGGCCCATGGCATATTACGGGCCTGGCAGCAGCAATGGGAGGCCCGTAATCTGCCAGCACCCTATGACAAAAAATGTAACACACCAGCAGTGTGAGGAGACCTGAAAGTGGCACATGGCAGAGTGTGGCGATGGAGACAGCAGCAATGGGAGGCCGTACAGGGACCCATGAGAGACTCTGGACCTGGCAGCAGCATGAGGAGGCGGTACGGGGGCCCATGGCAGATTACGGGCCTGGCAGCAGCAATGGGAGGCCCGTAATCTGCCAGCACCCTATGACAAAAAATGTAACCCACCAGCAGTGTGAGGAGACCTGAAAGTGGCACATGGCAGAGTGTGGCGATGGAGACAGCAGCAATGGGAGGCCGTACAGGGACCCATGAGACACTGTGGACCTGGCAGCAGCATGAGGAGGCGGTACAGGGGCCCATGGCAGATGACGGGCCTGGCAGCAGCAATGGGAGGCCCGTAATCTGCCAGCACCCTATGACAAAAAATGTAACACACCAGCAGTGTGAGGAGACCTGAAAGTGGCACATGGCAGAGTGTGGCGATGGAGACAGCAGCAATGGGAGGCCGTACAGGGACCCATGAGAGACTCTGGACCTGGCAGCAGCATGAGGAGGCGGTAAAGGGGCCCATGGCAGATTACGGGCCTGGCAGCAGCAATGGGAGGCCCGTAATCTGCCAGCACCCTATGACAAAAAATGTAACACACCAGCAGTGTGAGGAGACCTGAAAGTGGCACATGGCAGAGTGTGGCGATGGAGACAGCAGCAATGGGAGGCCGTACAGGGACCCATGAGACACTGTGGACCTGGAAGCAGCATGAGGATGCGGTAAAGGGGCCCATGGCAGATTACAGGCCTGGCAGCAGCAATGGGAGGCCCGTAATCTGCCAGCACCCTATGACAAAAAATGTAACACACCAGCAGTGTGAGGAGACCTGAAAGTGGCACATGGCAGAGTGTGGCGATGGAGACAGCAGCAATGGGAGGCCGTACAGGGACCCATGAGAGACTCTGGACCTGGCAGCAGCATGAGGAGGTGGTACGGGGGCCCATGGCAGATTACGGGCCTGGCAGCAGCAATGGGAGGCCCGTAATCTGCCAGCACCCTATGACAAAAAATGTAACCCACCAGCAGTGTGAGGAGACCTGAAAGTGGCACATGGCAGAGTGTGGCGATGGAGACAGCAGCAATGGGAGGCCGTACAGGGACCCATGAGACACTCTGGACCTGGCAGCAGCATGAGGAGGCGGTACAGGGGCCCATGGCAGATTACGGGCCTGGCAGCAGCAATGGGAGGCCCGTAATCTGCCAGCACCCTATGACAAAAAATGTAACACACCAGCAGTGTGAGGAGACCTGAAAGTGGCACATGGCAGAGTGTGGCGATGGAGACAGCAGCAATGGGAGGCCGTACAGGGACCCATGAGAGACTCTGGACCTGGCAGCAGCATGAGGAGGCGGTACGGGGGCCCATGGCAGATTACGGGCCTGGCAGCAGCAATGGGAGGCCCGTAATCTGCCAGCACCCTATGACAAAAAATGTAACACACCAGCAGTGTGAGGAGACCTGAAAGTGGCACATGGCAGAGTGTGGCGATGGAGACAGCAGCAATGGGAGGCCGTACAGGGACCCATGAGACACTGTGGACCTGGAAGCAGCATGAGGATGCGGTAAAGGGGCCCATGGCAGATTACAGGCCTGGCAGCAGCAATGGGAGGCCCGTAATCTGCCAGCACCCTATGACAAAAAATGTAACACACCAGCAGTGTGAGGAGACCTGAAAGTGGCACATGGCAGAGTGTGGCGATGGAGACAGCAGCAATGGGAGGCCGTACAGGGACCCATGAGAGACTCTGGACCTGGCAGCAGCATGAGGAGGCGGTACTGGGGCCCATGGCAGATTACGGGCCTGGCAGCAGCAATGGGAGGCCCGTAATCTGCCAGCACCCTATGACAAAAAAATGTAACACACCAGCAGTGTAAGGAGACCTGAAAGTGGCACATGGCAGAGTGTGGCGATGGAGACAGCAGCAATGGGAGGACGTACAGGGACCCATGAGAGACTCTGGACCTGGCAGCAGCATGAGGAGGCGGTACAGGGGCCCATGGCAGATTACAGGCTTGGCAGCAGCAATGGGAGGCCCGTAATCTGCCAGCACCCTATGACAAAAAATGGAACACACCAGCAGTGTGAGGAGACCTGAAAGTGGCACATGGCAGAGTGTGGCGATGGAGACAGCAGCAATGGGAGGACGTACAGGGACCCATGAGAGACTCTGGACCTGGCAGCAGCATGAGGAGGCGGTACAGGGGCCCATGGCAGATTACAGGCTTGGCAGCAGCAATGGGAGGCCCGTAATCTGCCAGCACCCTATGACAAAAAATGGAACACACCAGCAGTGTGAGGAGACCTGAAAGTGGCACATGGCAGAGTGTGGCGATGGAGACAGCAGCAATGGGAGGCCGTACAGGGACCCATGAGAGACTGTGGACCTGGCAGCAGCATGAGGAGGCGGTACTGGGGCCCATGGCAGATTACGGGCCTGGCAGCAGCAATGGGAGGCCCGTAATCTGCCAGCACCCTATGACAAAAAATGGAACACACCAGCAGTGTGAGGAGACCTGAAAGTGGCACATGGCAGAGTGTGGCGATGGAGACAGCAGCAATGGGAGGCCGTACAGGGACCCATGAGAGACTGTGGACCTGGCAGCAGCATGAGGAGGCGGTACTGGGGCCCATGGCAGATTACGGGCCTGGCAGCAGCAATGGGAGGTCCGTAATCTGCCAGCACCCTATGACAAAAAATGGAACACACCAGCAGTGTGAGGAGACCTGAAAGTGGCACATGGCAGAGTGTGGCAATGGAGACAGCAGCAATGGGAGGCCGTACAGGGACCCATGAGACACTATGGACCTGGCAGCAGCATGAGGAGGTGGTACTGGGGCCCATGGCAGATTACGGGCCTGGCAGCAGCAATGGGAGGCCCGTAATCTTAGCACCCTATGACAAAAAATGTAACACACCAGCAGTGTGAGGAGATCTGAAAGTGGCACATGGCAGAGTGTGGCGATAGAGACAGCAGCAATGGGAGGCCGTACAGGGACCCATGAGAGACTCTGGACCTGGCAGCAGCATGAGGAGGCGGTACTTGGGCCCATGGCAGATTACGGGCCTGGCAGCAGCAATGGGAGGCCCGTAATCTGCCAGCACCCTATGACAAAAAATGGAACACACCAGCAGTGTGAGGAGACCTGAAAGTGGCACATGGCAGAGTGTGGCGATGGAGATAGCAGCAATGGGAGGCCGTACAGGGACCCATGAGAGACTCTGGACCTGGCAGCAGCATGAAGAGGTGGTACAGGGGCCCATGGCAGATTACAGGCCTGGCAGCAGCAATGGGAGGCCCGTAATCTGCCAGCACCCTATGACAAAAAATGGAACACACCAGCAGTGTGAGGAGACCTAAAAGTGGCACATGGCAGAGTGTGGCGATGGAGACAGCAGCAATGGGAGGCCGTACAGGGACCCATGAGAGACTCTGGACCTGGCAGCAGCATGAGGAGGCGGTACTGGGGCCCATGGCAGATTACGGGCCTGGCAGCAGCAATGGGAGGCCCGTAATCTGCTAGCACCCTATGACAAAAAATGTAACACACCAGCAGTGTGAGGAGACCTGAAAGTGGCACATGGCAGAGTGTGGCGATGGAGACAGCAGCAATGGGAGGCCATACAGGGACCCATGAGAGACTCTGGACCTGGCAGCAGCATGAGGAGGCGGTACTGGGGCCCATGGCAGATGACGGGCCTGGCAGCAGCAATGGGAGGCCCGTAATCTGCCAGCACCCTATGACAAAAAATGTAACCCACCAGCAGTGTGAGGAGACCTGAAAGTGGCACATGGCAGAGTGTGGCGATGGAGACAGCAGCAATGGGAGGCCGTACAGGGACCCATGAGACACTCTGGACCTGGCAGCAGCATGAGGAGGCGGTACTGGGGCCCATGGCAGATTACGGGCCTGGCAGCAGCAATGGGAGGCCCGTAATCTGCCAGCACCCTATGACAAAAAATGTAACACACCAGCAGTGTGAGGAGACCTGAAAGTGGCACATTATAGAGTGTGGCGATGTAGACAGCAGCAATGGGAGGCCGTACAGGGACCCATGAGACACTCTGGACCTGGCAGCAGCATGAGGAGGCGGTACAGGGGCCCATGGCAGATTACTTGCCTGGCAGAAGCAATGGGAGGCCCGTAATCTGCCAGCACCCTATGACAAAAAATTGAACACACCAGCAGTGTGAGGAGACCTGAAAGTGGCACATGGCAGAGTGTGGCGATGGAGACAGCAGCAATGGGAGGCCGTACAGGGACCCATGAGAGACTCTGGACCTGGCAGCAGCATGAGGAGGCGGTACAGGGGCCCATGGCAGATTACAGGCCTGGCAGCAGCAATGGGAGGCCCGTAATCTGCCAGCACCCTATGACAAAAAATGGAACACACCAGCAGTGTGAGGAGACCTGAAAGTTGCACAGGGCAGAGTGTGGGGCGATGGAGACAGCAGCAATGGGAGGCCGTACAGGGACCCATGAGACACTCTTGACCTGGCAGCAGCATGAGGAGGCGGTACTGGGGCCCATGGCAGATTACGGGCCTGGCAGCAGCAATGGGAGGCCCGTAATCTGCCAGCACCCTATGACAAAAAATGTAACACACCAGCAGTGTGAGGAGACCTGAAAGTGGCACATGGCAGAGTGTGGCGATGGAGACAGCAGCAATGGGAGGCCGTACAGGGACCCATGAGAGACTGTGGACCTGGCAGCAGCACGAGGAGGCGGTACAGGGGCCCATGGCAGATTACAGGCCTGGCAGCAGCAATGGGAGGCCCGTAATCTGCCAGCAGCCTATGACAAAAAATGTAACACACCAGCAGTGTGAGGAGACCTGAAAGTGGCACATGGCAGAGTGTGGCGATGGAGACAGCTGCAATGGGAGGCCGTTGTTATGATCCGCCGGGTGGTGCCTCAGGCTGCCAACTGACAGACCTACTCAGAGCGTGGGGTCTAAGCCCGGGCTGTGCTTTCACCAGAGCCCCTGATGGTGGGGATGGACTTGAAACAGTCCCGGGCCAGGTCACGACCTCCGAGCAGGCCCGCCAGTGGCTGAGGAGACCCTTGGGGACAGGTACCGGGAGAGCCAGATATGAAGAGGATGGCGGCCCCAGCAGGGTAGTAACGGATCGTGGGCCCGTGAGGGTAAGCGGGGTACAGAATCGGTAGGCGAGAGTAGTCGGGTCACACGCAGGGTCAGCAGGGAAGTCAATCCGTAGAATGGTCAGGGCAATCCGGGTCAAACGCAGGAGCAGGCAGAATAGTCAGGAAAATCCGGGTCAAACGCAGGAGCAGGCAGAGTAGTCAGGACAATCCGGGTCAAACGCAGGAGCAGGCAGAATAGTCAGGGTCAATCAGGGTCACAAGATAGGTGCAGGAACTCAGGATCACAGAAGACCTTGCGGCAATCTGTGACAGTGCAGGGCATCTTTAAATAGTGCGCCCTGCACTGTCATTGGCTGGCTAGGACGCGCCCCCGGCTGTCATTGGACGCCTGAGGCGCGCCCGCGGCTCCTACTGCGCATGCGCGGCGTCCTGTCAGCCGCGGCTCGCCGGGACCTAGTGCCTGTGTCCCGGCGCGATCCGCCGCCACTGCGCATGCGCGAGGGACGGAGCCGCGATCGCGGACCCTGGAGCCGTGGTCCCTGACAGCCGTACAGGGACCCATGAGAGACTGTGGACCTGGCAGCAGCATGAGGAGGCGGTACAGGGGCCCATGGCAGATTACGGGCTTGGCAGCAGCAATGGGAGGCCCGTAATCTGCCAGCACCCTATGACAAAAAATGGAACACACCAGCAGTGTGAGGAGACCTGAAAGTGGCACATGTTTGGGGCATGATTCATGGCGGATTTAGTCAGTTGTGTCAGGAACTGGTGGTTTGAAATCCAGACTAATCCACGCCTGATTCATTTTCACAAACGTGAGTCTCTCCACACTTTGGGTGGACAGTCGTGTCCTCCGCGGAGTTACAATACCTCCTGCCGCACTAAACACGCGCTCCGATGCCACGCTACTGGCCGGGCATGACAGCCTTTCAAGGGCAAATTCAGCTAGTTGGGGCCAAAGGGCAAGTTTCGTTGCCCAGTAGTCAAGGGGATTGTCTACCTCGGTTGGCAGGGTGCTGTCCAAGTAGGCCCCAGCCTGTTGTTTGAGGTCCTGCTCCAGGTCCACCTGATGCTGCTGCTGCTGCTGCTGCTGCGGCTGGTTAGTAGTTTCCTCACTGCGCTGGTGAAGAAAGCTACTCATCATCGACTGCAGACTGAGGCAGCCGCTGCTTGTGGAGCTGCCACTGCTCCTACCACCCCACCCCTCCCCTGCTGCCATGGCAGCGGAATGCGAGCGCACAGGGCTTACAGTGTCTGAGGATGGACGTTGGCGCAGAAAGGCAGAGACCAACTGACTACATAGGTGGTTTTTATAGTACGTTATTTTGGCCTCCCTCTCAGCAGGTGTGAAAAAGGCCACCATTTTTGAACGGTAGCGAGGGTCCAACAAGGTGGACAGCAAAAAGTCATCCCTCTGTCTGATGGTTATTATTCGGCTGTCGCTACGCAAGCAACCGAGCATGCTATGGGCCATTTGTGCCAAGGAATGCGAGGGACTCCCTGCCTCCATCTCCACAGCATACTGCCACGGTGCGTCTGGGTCCTCTGTCTCCTCCTCCTCCTCCTCTACCAGATGCTCCTGCTCCTCCACTCCTGTCCGCTGAGTGGAAAAACCACCCATTTCACTCAATAATTCCTGAGCACAAATGTCCTCCTCTACCTCCTCCTCTTCTTCCTGTCCTGCCCCCACAGGGGTCATGTGGCGTTGAGATCTGTGCGCCACGTCTACCGCACCCTGACCAGCCATTGTTAACAGCATTTGTTCCAGGACGTGCAACAGAGGAATGACGTCGTTCATCCCATAGTCCTGCCGACTCACGAATAGCGTGGCCTCCTCAAAGGGCCTGAGCAAGCGGCAGGTGTCACGCATGAGCTGCCAATGGCTGACATCTAAGTTACACAGGGGAGTACCTTTATCCGCTTGTAACATCAGGAAATCGGTGATGGTCTTTCGCTGTTCGTAAAGGTGGTCTAACATGTGTAGGGTTGAATTCCACCTTGTTGCAACGTCGCAGATCAGGCGATGCTGTGGAATTCCGTTCTGCCGCTGCAGCTCAAGGAGGGTGTGCTTTGCGGTGTAGGAATGGCTGAAATGCATGCAAAGTTTACGTGACATTTTAAGGATGTCTTGCAGTGGGATGGTGGATTTTAGGAACCGCTTGACAACCAGATTGAACACGTGAGCCATGCATGGCGCATGGCACAACCTTCCTTGACGCAGAGCAGACACCATGTTCTTTCCGTTGTCGGTCAACATGGTTCCGATTTTCAGTTTGCGCGGAGACAGCCATCTGTCGATTTCTCTGTTCATTACACTCAGAAGTTCCTCCCCTGTGTGACTACGTTGGCCAAGGCATACCAGGTGCAGCACAGCGTGACACCGTTGCGCCCTGCACATGTGATATGCCGGTCGGGTAATGGGACTTGGCACGGGGGTGGCGGCTGAGGACACGGCGGAAGAAGAGGTGGTAGAGGCGGACATCTTTTGTGGACCAAGGACGTGCAAACGTGGAGGCAAAAGCGTCGTGACCTGTCCAAGGTGCTGGTGCGGCTGTGCCGGCACCACGTTCACCCAGTGGGCCGTAAATGACATGTACTGTCCCTGACCGTAGTTACAGCTCCACACGTCGGCGCTGCCGTGCACTTTGGCAGAGACCGATATGCTCAAAGACTGGCCTACCATCTCTTCTACATGTGAATGCAGGGCTGGCACTGCCTTTTTGGCGAAGAAATGACGGCTTGGCACTCTCCACCACGGCGCGGCACAAGCCATCATTTCTCGGAAAGGTGCTGAGTCCACCACTTGGAAAGGGAGGGACTGCAGCACCAGCAACTTGGACAGGAGGACGTTCAGCTTTTGCACCGTCGGGTGCGTGCTCGCAAACTGTTGTCTCTTGGAAACGGATTCCAAGAAAGACTGCTGACGGAATCCATGAAGAGGAGTAGCAGGAGAAGGAGCATCTGAACGAGCGGAAGATGCCAACGAGCGACAACTCCCCTCAGCAGAGGTGTTGGAGCCTTGACTGGCTGATAGAGGGCGATTGACGTTGGGTGACGGAGCAAGTAACGGAGCGGGTGATGGAGCGGGGGCAGGCAGAACCGCCGTATCTTTATCACGGTTTTCCCAGGCCACCAAATGGCGACGCTGCATATGCTGCCGCAACGCTGTAGTCCCAACATGGGCCCCCTGGCCACGCTTGACTTTCTGGCTACATTGTCGACATACGGCTACGTTTACTTCCTCGGGCGGCTTGACGAAAAATTGCCACACCGCCGAGTAGGAAACTTTGCCCCCGATACTCCTCACTGGCTGACTGCTACTTCCTCCGTGCACACCGGCACCACTACTGGCCGTGGTGGTAGGCTGCAGTGGAGCTGGTGCTCTACTCCGTGGCCGTTTGCCTCCACTGACACTGCTGCGACCCTGCTGCCTCCTGGGCAAACCACCGACTGTTTTGCTCGCTGCCAAGCTGCCACCCTCTTCTCCTGATGATGCGGAAGAAATAGCCTGATGACGACGAGGCTGCCAAGTGCGATCAGCCTCATCATCATCAATTAGGGTCTCCGCCTCACTACTAGCCCCCTCGGCTGCGTGTGGGTCAGGAGACAGACCTGTCTCTAGACCGGCTACCGAGCCACTCTCCTCGCCACTACTTCTTCGCCTGGCTGCTGAAGAGGCGGATGTCTCCCCCCGTTCCTGACCGCCCTCTGTTAGCTCTTCCTCACTGTACAGTGGGGCTGAGCCCACAGCATGCGATACTTCGCTTGGTGAGGGAACACCAAAGGACAGGGGCAGGTAGAGGACACGTGATTTCAGTGGGCTTGCTCCCGGGCCATGCCAACTAACGGTTGTGTCTGACGTACCCACCGACCGTTGGCTGTAGGTGTCAGAGGTGACCTGGGAAGAGGAAGACGACCGAGCCAACCAATCGATGACGGCAGGGTTGTCGGTGGAGACACGACCGCTGGATGACACCGGGAGCACTGGCCTCTGGCTGCGACTAGTGCTGCCTCGACCCCTTCCTCTGCTGCCACGTCTGCTTGCTCCTAAAACATTGCCTCCTCTGCCACTCCTCTGCATGTTGTCTGACATACTCTTTAATTCAACGATTCTGTGTCCCTGAGTAACAATTCTGTGTCCCTGAGTAACAATTCTGTGTCTGTCCCTGAGTAACAATTCTGTGTCCCTGAGTAACAATTCTGTGTCCCTCAGTAACAATTCTGTGTCCCTCAGTAACAATTCTGTGTCCCTCAGTAACAATTCTGTGTCTGTCCCTGAGTAACAATTCTGTGTCTGTCCCTGAGTAACAATTATGTGTCCCTCAGTAACAATTCTGTGTCTGTCCCTGAGTAACAATTCTGTGTCCCTGAGTAACAATTCTGTGTCCCTCAGTAACAATTCTGTGTCTGTCCCTGAGTAACAATTCTGTGTCCCACAGTAACAATTCTGTGTCCCTCAGTAACAATTCTGTGTCTGTCCCTGAGTAACAATTCTGTGTCCCTCAGTAACAATTCTGTGTCCCTGAGTAACAATTCTGTGTCCCTCAGTAACAATTCTGTGTCTGTCCCTGAGTAACAATTCTGTGTCCCTCAGTAACAATTCTGTGTCCCTCAGTAACAATTCTGTGTCTGTCCCTGAGTAACAATTCTGTGTCTGTCCCTGAGTAACAATTCTGTGTCCCTCAGTAACAATTCTGTGTCCCTCAGTAACAATTCTGTGTCTGTCCCTGAGTAACAATTCTGTGTCCCTGAGTAACAATTCTGTGTCCCTGAGTAACAATTCTGTGTCCCTCAGTAAGAATTCTGTGTCCCTCAGTAACAATTCTGTGTCCCTCAGTAACAATTCTGTGTCTGTCCCTGAGTAACAATTCTGTGTCCCTGAGTAACAATTCTGTGTCCCTCAGTAACAATTCTGTGTCTGTCCCTGAGTAACAATTCTGTGTCCCTGAGTAACAATTCTGTGTCCCTCAGTAACAATTCTGTGTCCCTCAGTAACAATTCTGTGTCCCTCAGTAACAATTCTGTGTCTGTCCCTGAGTAACAATTCTGTGTCCCTGAGTAACAATTCTGTGTCCCTGAGTAACAATTCTGTGTCCCTCAGTAACAATTCTGTGTCTGTCCCTGAGTAACAATTCTGTGTTCCTCAGTAACAATTCTGTGTCCCTCAGTAACAATTCTGTGTCTGTCCCTGAGTAACAATTCTGTGTCCCTCAGTAACAATTCTGTGTCCCTCAGTAACAATTCTGTGTCCCTCAGTAACAATTCTGTGTCTGTCCCTGAGTAACAATTCTGTGTCCCTCAGTAACAATTCTGTGTCTGTCCCTGAGTAACAATTCTGTGTCCCTCAGTAACAATTCTGTGTCCCTCAGTAACAATTCTGTGTCCCTCAGTAACAATTCTGTGTCTGTCCCTGAGTAACAATTCTGTGTCCCTGAGTAACAATTCTGTGTCCCTCAGTAAGAATTCTGTGTCCCTCAGTAACAATTCTGTGTCCCTCAGTAACAATTCTGTGTCTGTCCCTGAGTAACAATTCTGTGTCCCTCAGTAACAATTCTGTGTCCCTCAGTAACAATTCTGTGTCTGTCCCTGAGTAACAATTCTGTGTCCCTCAGTAACAATTCTGTGTCTGTCCCTGAGTAACAATTCTGTGTCTGTCCCTGAGTAACAATTCTGTGTCCCTCAGTAACAATTCTGTGTCCCTCAGTAACAATTCTGTGTCTGTCCCTGAGTAACAATTCTGTGTCCCTGAGTAACAATTCTGTGTCCCTGAGTAACAATTCTGTGTCTGTCCCTGAGTAACAATTCTGTGTCCCTGAGTAACAATCCTGTGTCCCTGAGTAACAATTCTGTGTCCCTCAGTAACAATTTTGTGTCCCTCAGTAACATTTCTGTGTCTGTCCCTCAGTAACAATATAAGATAAATAGTGCAGCGCTAGATGTTATATGACTGTACCAATATTAAAGATGGTGCAATATCCCTTACTTAAATGTCAACAGGTGTGGACCACATACATATGTGTGACCAAACACACTGTATGTGATCTTCCCAAGAGTTGAAAAAACGTGAGCTTCACACAACTTCACTTCACAATACAAAACGCACAATATAAATGCACAGTATAGTCCAGTCATCAAAAAGACATAGATGAGTGTATTTCGATGAAATCCTTATGATGCATGTAGTCCGGCAATGTGCAGAAGAAATAATTAAATTGCGCACTCACCGGAAGCACAATTTAAATTGTGCGTTTGTGTCTCATACACCAAAGGTCACTCCGACTGTAGATGAAGGGAAGCTCTGAATAGGTGGTTCTATGATGAAAGGTAACACATCCGGGGATTCCCTCTGGCAGACAGGCTCCAAAACAGGGTCAACTGAATTTTTCTCTGGGCCTTGGGATAATCACCTGGTGGTCCTGAGGAATTAAATGCTCGATGTGGAGCAAAAAGGAATACCCATAGTGTAGTAGTTGTGTCAAATTTAAAAGGATTTATTGTATATTAAAACAAAAAACACTTAACATGAGTATGAGAATAAAATCAATCCTTGTGCACTAAGGATATCATGAATGACACACTGACCAGCTGGTATAGAAGAGTGGCCGCCGGACCCCCTTGATCCGGCGGCTTAGCGTCACGGCTAGCAGAGGCTCCTCCTTGACGCACGTTTCGTATCACACGTACATCATCAGAAGGAATAAGAGCCATAGCTGCCGGACGCCACAAAAGTCATATATATAGTGTATTGTAAGCCTGTATTCAGGTTAATTGGGTGCCATTTTGTCGAAGTCCCGCATACTGCGCATGTGCGGGCGTCCGGGCGCCATTTTATAGTAGCCTAAATGGTGTATGTATCCACCGCATACCCAACCGCGGTGGAACATATTATACATAAATCAATAAACTAGTGGGGAGGAGCTCATCCCTCTCTCCCACATATCACAGTCCCAGGCTTCCCCAGGTACCCCCAAGAGGAGATAGAAGAGGCGCCGATCGATACGGATCGGCGCCATATTCCCGGGGGCTGGCTGTATAAGTGCGCATGCGCAGATGAGCACAACGGACCGACGCCATTTTACCGTGGGTCGGTGCAGCAGTGCGCATGCGCGAACAGAATCGCCATATTCCCGTGGTCTGACAGGATGAGGACACACTCTACCTGCACAAATACAGGGACAGTGAATGGACAATTTTATAGTGAATAAGCACAACGGACCGACGCCATTTTACCGTGGGTCGGTGCGGCAGTGCGCATGCGCGAACGGAATCGCCATATTCCCGTGGTCTGACAGGATGAATACACACTCTACCTGCACAAATGCAGGGACAGTGAATGGACAATTAAGGATATACTTAAAAATTAGATAATGTCCTATTCATCTAAGGGAGGCTCTGATGTGTAGATTAAATACATCATGCTTCATTAGTAAGTGTCAGACGTGGTATCCTATGTACCCATTAACACCACATGTTTACTATTGAACACTCTGTGATGATAAAAAATCACTGTAGTAAGACTAAAAATTTTTTATACAATACTTAAAACCACTGTGTATAAACAATATTTATATCCTTAAATATACAAAAATGTATAAAATTATACGCATGTTAGCCATTAGGGGTCATATAAAAACAAAAACATGGGGGCTATAATGAGTGTTCATAACTATACAGTATATGTCCTCATTGGACCCACTTCAATACAATAAAGTACATAAGATTGAAACAAAAATATATAAAAGTTGCAATGACAAATATCAGAAAAAATATGAATGAAATTTCTAATTTCTAAGTGGGCCATATTAAAAAACCTTATAGGTCATGATCCACAAATAAGTGGATTGTTATAGTAGCTAAGGTCGCCTTAATCTATATTCATATGATGTTGCAATGCTCCTGACAATCCACAATGTGAATGTGAATAATCAGAATTAGACAAAGGGCCATATAAACAATTGAAGACATAAATGTTAACTGTTATCTATATAGCAATTTATATCTAGCTCTACATTATGGCCAAGAGGGGATAAAGTTCTCATCTCGTATATTCACCTCGTTTCCATTTGAGAGACTTGTCTGAGCTTATTTGTACCTCGCCAGTGACTATGAACTACATCGATCCCTGCAAATTTCAAAAAGGTAGGGTCCCGGTTGTGGTGGTATCGGAAATGTCTAGATAGAGGATGTTCTTTCCGGCCCTTTTTAATACAGTTAACGTGCTCTCTAAACCTGTCTCTGAGCCTTCTGGTGGTCCGACCAATATATTGCCGTTTGCATGGGCACTCTAAGAGGTATACCGCATAGCGGCTATGACAGGTGATCAATGTGGAGATGTCATATGTTTTATGAGTTATGGTGGAAGTGAAAAATTCAATTTTCTTTTTGCGTATACCATCTAACTTACATATAACACACTTGTTACATGGGTAAAAACCCGTCATATTGCCAAAGAACGTAGTTCTGGGGGGAGGATCTACCACATTTGGTGAGATTTTATCTCGTAAGGTAGGGGCCTTTCTGAAGACTATTTCAGGCCTATCAGGTAATGCTCTAGCTAGAATTGGGTCAGCCTTAAGAATGTCCCAGTTTTTCTTAATAATCTTACTGACTTGTTTGTATTGGATAGAAAAAGATGTAATAAAGGGACAAAATTTACCGTTCTTATGTGAGGTAGAGGTGGTTAACATCATATCTCTATTCATATTTGCCACTCGGGCCATCTCATCATCTAATACTGTAGCATTATACCCTTTCTCAATAAACCTTTCCTTTAGGACAGCGGCCTTCTGATGATAAGTATCAACGTCTGTACATATTCTCCTTATCCTCATGAACTGGCCTTTAGGAATATTGGCCAGCCACGAGGGATGGTGGCAGCTGTCCATCGGGATGTAACTATTCCTATCTGTGTTCTTGAAGAAGGCTTCTGATATTATAGAGCCTCCATTATTGATCAATGTTACATCTAAAAAATCAATTTTGATAGTGCTATAGTTAAAGGTAAGTTGAATATTGAGATTGTTATTATTTAGAGACCCGAAGAAATTGGTAAGTGTCTGTTCATCCCCCTGCCAGAGGAGGAAGATATCATCAATATACCTTTTATAGAATAAAAGTTCTGGCCAATCACGAGAGTATATTATATCTTCCTCCCACCTGGCCATGAACAAATTGGCCAGGCTGGGACCAATATTTTACCAACTGTTATACAAGCTGTACACTCACTACTTTACATTGTAGTAAAGTGTCATTTCTTCAGTGTCACATGAAAAGATAGAAGAAAATATTTACAAAAAATGTAAGGGGTGTAAGATACTGTGTATATATATATATATATATATATATATATATATATATATAGTGAAAATGGAAAATGGAGGTTACAAGTTACAGATGCTAGCGATTCTTAACAATTCCCCCACAATGATCTCTGTACTGGAAAACAATAATCTAACACCCTTTTGTGTTACTGTTACTGTTATTTTTCATCTCTGATCATTATTTTTATTTCTACAATAAAGACAAAGTTTAACAGTGTGCATGACTAATTTTCAAAAGAACCTAATTGATTCATTCTATCAAAAATGTTTAAAAATAGTATTATTTCTCTGGTCAATTCTTCATCCAAATGATGTAGAGATATGAAAGACATTCTTACCTCCATAAATTCTTTTTCTTCATTAAGAACTCTTACATCCTTTAATATATCATACAACTGTTTTCCAATTTAATATGAAGTGGAGATAAAAGCAGAACTTCACTATCTCAGTCAACATTGACTTTAATCCTTTCGGTGTTAGTATTAGTAAATAGATAAGAACCTAAATAATATTTACTTGTTTAAACTTTTTTTACCATTTCTTCAGTTACTATCTGATTTGCAGTCCTAGGCAAATTATGCCATACATCCCAGGAGTATTCAGGAAGGCAGGAGAGATTTTCTCAGCTAAGCACACTCTCCTGCCTGCATGCCTGAGCTAAGGGCAAATTATTTTCAAGACTTGATGCTACATGAATCATCTACCCTTACTCAAGATGGCCAGATGGCAGTAATGCTAGAGGATGTTTTTTAAATTGATTTCTCAGCAAAATAAATCTTGGAGACTTGGAATGATGGGTGAGTTTGCTTTGAATGTTCAACTAGTTCCAGACTTTTGGCATGCTACACACGTCCAAAAAAGGTCATCATTGTACACAGGGCATGTGCAACACATCCAGTTCTTCTGTTCTGCTTCCCCCTCCCAGTATACAGAAATTTAGCTGTCATTAACCGCTTCCCCTCATAGAAGAAATACTGCTACAGGGTGGCAGTAGAGCGCAAAATCACGTATATATACATGATTTTGCATTTCCAGGTAGGGGGTGTGCCCCCTACCCATGCTGCCATTTGTGGCCTCGGCTGTCAATCACCTGGTCCCGACCTGGTCCTTCCTCTGGAGGGCAAGTGGTTAATAAAAGCTCCATTGTCTGACAGTGTTTATAAATAACACTACACAATGGGGCTACAGAAATATATTGTAACATTTGTATCATTCTATTTATTCATCTGCAGATCAAATGGATAAACGTCATCTGCAGATGAAGTCAGTTAAAGCACCTTGACAAGCAAAATAAAATGTTTTTTTTTTTTAAGAAAATGTTTCTATGTTTAACCTCTCATTAACCCTTAGCTAACTCTAATCAGCCTTAATTAACTCCTTATTCTTCTTATCAATTCAATTAATATTTTCCTGATTTGTTTTTGTGTTAATTTCTAGTTTTGTTAACTATTAATATTTAAACTTTGTTTGTTTTGTTCATTAATATTTTTGCACTTGCAACATATATTTACATGTTTCACTTTTAAAAAAGTGCAACATTGAAAAAACCCCACTTTAATAAATTGTAAATAGCTTTGTAATGCTTTGTACCAGAATAATAGTGTCATTTTAAACAGAACAAATTACAGAATAAAAAAATGCACTTTTTATCTGCAGTAACACTATTTATTGTTAAACAAACACTGGCCAAAAGTGCTTTTTGTTTAGTTTTGTTATGTTTAATTGTCTAAGGATTGAGGGAAAAAAATAATTGTTGCAAGACAATCATTAAAAAAAACAGCCCTGTTTGTTCTTAAAAATAATATATGTATTACCTTGCTAGCTTGACAATGTCATGGCTGAATAAACAAGTCCATAGCAGACAAAATTACTCTGGTCCATAATGGGTGGACAGGTGTGAGAGGCAAAGTGGGCAAAAATGAATTAAATAGCATTTTTGGTTTGTGGTGTTTAGATATAGTGTAGTTCCACTTTATATTATTGTATGATTTAAACTGTCAATCGATATCTAATATCTCTTTTATCCCATGATTTTTCAATAATTTGAGAATTGATACTATAAAACCCTTGTACACTATCTTTGACCTTAAACAAACATGTAACCCATTTATCCCTTAATACAAAAATATAATTTCCCACTATTCAGTTTTTATGACCAAAAGTAACTTTTCCCGAGTTTGCGTTTTCTCTGCACTATTTAATATTAGGTTTAATAGTGACTGTGAAAGTACAAAATGTGTGAGATTTTTCTCTGCCACCCAAGCCTGTATTTATTTTACCTATAAAATATTTTCTATATAATTCACACCTCTTAAGAAATGTGTATCCATAACTTATTATGTAGCATTCCCAAGTCTATTTTTTGAAGAAAATAAATATAACTTTTGAAATGTACTATTTTATATATTCTTCTGCATCTTTAACAACCCATCCATTTGACTTTCCACCAACTTGGATGTAATCTAGTTAAATTCATAAATTCTGGCCCTCTATTTCCAGGACCAAAAACCTTTAATAAAATCTTACCATTAGTATCTACTTTTTCCTGTAAAGAAATACAAACTAGTACAATTTCAGTATTATTTGCCTTTCTGCCAGGTTATTTCAATTTGTTCACAGGGCTTTAAATACAATCTATAATATGACTTTTATACCTGCAATTATTTACTATGATATTTCCTTGCATTGCACTTTGTACAAGAGTTGCATAGAAGAATGTACTTCTAAGGCAGCTTGTACAGAATACTCTAGAATGCAAAGGTAATTGCATTTGAAAAGCCCACTATGATTCATTTCCTATCAACAAAGAGGGAGATTTACTAAAACTGGAGCACTCAGAATCTGGTACAGCTGTGCATGGTAGTCAATCAGCTTCTCAGTTCAGTTTGTTCAATTGAGCTTTACAAATAAAACCTGGAGGGTGATTGGTTTCTATGCAGAGTTGCACCAGATTTTGCACTCTCCAATTTCAGTAACTAGCCCCCAGTGCCATACTAGGCTTTCTTTACTTTAGAATTCCTATTTACGTTATGAAAGGTAAAATATTTAAATAGTATATAATATGAGAACTAATGCGTTATATGCCATGACAACATATTTAAATATCACATTAACCCATGCTAAACTTAGAGTTGTGCAGAAAAAAAGTATTAGACCGCAATGTCAACCTGGAGTCAATCAAATTTATTCCCACCTTGCCACCACTTGTAAGTTTAAGACAAAAACCTTTTCTCACATTAACTGTATAATCATATAAACCAATATATCTGAATAATACATGCAATGTGTTCTTTCCCTTTCAAACAAAACAAGGAAATAATTCCTATACTTATTACATTCAAATTCTTCTATAGCAAATAATATGTGTAGCAGCATATACAGAGCGAAAAAATGAAAAAAAAAATGATTAAGTTCATATATGCAGAATGCAATGCATTCCAACCCCCCTCACATTCTGTTCTAGAACATTAGATCAAGACTCTGTGAAGAGCAGAGAATCTTTGTGAAGCAGAGAATCTTTGTGAAGCAGTATTAAGCAGTAGTAATAGGGATGTAGTTAGCAACATTACAAAGTATTATTATGTCATCTCTTGCTCATAGCAAATATCAAATACTTGAAAATAATTAGAATTAAATGTCAAAGTCTATCTGCATGTTCTGAAAAGAGAAAAAGAACAATTATCAGATCCTTATTTAAACATCCATTTTCAGTATTCAGAACTGATCCAGGTGAGGTAATCTGAACTATATTTCTTCCCCAGTTCCTTAAATGAGAATTGTAGCCCCAATTACTTTAAGAATAAATATGAGACCTTCTCAGTTAGCATCCCATATACCTGTGGACCTATGATTCCTGATCATGAACATTTTACAAACGTGAACAAGGTTACTGTATGTAGGCTCATTGCTAGCATACAGGAATGTCACAGAACACTATATCTTTAAATGTGTCATGTGGTATTTTCCTTAATTATGTTATTAAATTTGGCTTTTTTAATATTTTAATCCATGTGAGCTTTCTGTTCGTTATTTCTTTGCTTTATCAATTGCTTAGCTAGGGAGCATTTTCAAGAGAGCTCAACAATGTTAGCCAGATGACTTGACCCTTACTCCCTGTCCCATCTACAGTACTCTCAGTGTATGTAAACTCCAGCTTTGTATTTAGACGATAGAGCTCCACTTCTAGCCCTACCCTCCTCAGAAAACAGACATGGTCTATTTACTTGCAGCATATTTTGTTTGCTGATTTCTGGTCCCAGGCTGCAGATGGTCATTGAACCTATCCTCTCACACATGTTCTTCCTCTGATTCTCTGAAGATCCCATTCACACCAGAGTGTTTTGTTTTTTTTTAAGCTCAAACCTGCAAAACTCTCAACAAACAAAATCTCTTGTACTACTTGCCTACCAGGCCAGTTCTGACATTTCTCTCATACATGTTAAAAATCTGCATTATTCTGCAACATAATTACTTAGAAGTCCCAATCATTATTTAGAGGCAATACAGGCTAAAATATACTTTATTCAATTTTACAAACACAATATAATACCACATTTGGTAAAATATAAAAGATGATGTTATAATTAATAAGATACCAAACACGTCACACTTTAAAATTATGCAAGCCCATGGAATGGTGACAAACTATTAAATTACCCATAGGAAACACTTTACAAATATTGACAGGTTACCAGTTTAGAGCTACACAGGAGGTCTGGCACAAGAATTATTGCTCTAGCTCTAATGTACGTGGCGATACCTCACATGTGCAATGCAACCACCATGTACATATGTATGTGGGTCCTACATGCAGATTAGCATTTCTGCATGAGGGGTGGGGGTGCTTTAAAAATTTTTTTTTATTTTATTATTTATTTTATTTAAATTTATTTTTGATCAGATGCTTTCACAAGCATGTAACAGCTTATTTACAACAAACCAACAACCCCCGCACCTATGTGTAACCTATTACTGTAGGTAATAACATAATTACTAAAAACACATATTTCTCTACTCCACAATGACATTTTCTTCAAACCTACCATTTTCATTTCTGCAATGTTTGGTACCAGGCAGATTTGCCTAATTTTGTTTAATTTAGCTATTCGTCTTGTTGGTGATAACTTTCTTGACATTTCTCCAAGGTATTGTTATTAGGTATTTCTGTCTTTTGATAAATTGGTGACTTTCAAAATAGATATGCCACTTCTTATTCATACCACAGATGTATATTTACAATTTTATGCCCAGACAGAAACTCTAT
This sequence comes from Staurois parvus, assembly GCF_062004578.1. Taxonomy (NCBI): domain Eukaryota; kingdom Metazoa; phylum Chordata; class Amphibia; order Anura; family Ranidae; genus Staurois; species Staurois parvus. The sequence continues at coordinate 19,237,431 of NW_028317844.1, forward strand.
GGATGATAATCATTCATTATATAGAGAATATCTAGGTATCTACAGTATATGCCAAAGAACTTATCATTCACATACTAATGATAAACTCCTCTTGGATTGCCTTGGCTAATTTGCATCATTAGAAATCGTCATTCTTCACTGACCAGTACAATATGTTTCTTATTACATATATGAGGTATTTATCTGTAAGAAATACTGTATCTCCTCTTGAAGTTTTTATGAGTTTATTAAATGTATGCTATACTTAGAAAAATAAATACCAATGCATTCTTAGTTTCCTAATTTATTTTATTTTGATAGTTATTGAGTCTGAATAGTTATTTGTTGTATTCACAGATATTCACCATGGTCGTGGATATATTGTAACTGAACAATTTGTCAGTGTTCTATAACTTACACTCTCCATGAACTATCTTTTTCTCCTAAACTGGAAATACAATTCCTTCAAGAGATTTATTGAAGACAAAGAATTATATTTTGAATTATGCTGGACTAAGCTCAATTTGTTTCTTCATTCCTATGTGTGAGCATCCTAACTTGTAACTGGGGAAAGAAAGAGTTTGATACATATCTTTACTCCTCTACATTTTTCTTCTAAATTGATAATATCAGCTAAAAATTTTGAATGAAAAATGATCTCCTTGAATCATGAAATGATTATGTGTTTTAAGCTGTGTATCTCCTTGAGAAAGAATCACATTGTTTGCAGATGGTACAGATTGCAGTAGCCAGGCCATTTACCCACCAACCCTGTCACTGCCACATTATCCTAATCTATACACCTTACACTGGCTTCCAATTAAATAGAGGATATCCTTTAGGATCAGCCTACTTACTTAACTAAAAGGCTTGAAACCCAACTATCTGACAGAACTTCTGGTTACCCATGCTCCCACATACTCTGCTTACTATGCAGAGTAAGGAAAATAATATGTGTAGAGAGTCATCAGCATCTTTTGGATTGTTTGCATTCTTTCATGCAAAACCCACAATATGGACCTCACTGCTATCCATTGTCCAGGGGGCACCCTCTCTGCATGTTTTCATAAACACACTTAAGACACACATATTCACCCAGGCCTTAGAAACACCTGACAAATCCTTCTTTTCAAAGGCCCCAACACCAATTTGATCAGTGATTTGAATCCCCAGGGAGAAAGATGCTATAGAAATATTAATATTTACTAACAGAGGCATTTGAGAAATTATTGTGGGGGATTACTACCCCTTGGGACCTATTGCTCTGGAAATAAATTGCTGTGTTTTGTTGCTTGAAATTGAGCCTCTAGTCTAGACTTGTACTCTGATTCGCTTAATGAACTAGTAATGGTTTCTTTTTGATCCTTTTAACGTAACTAGTGCAGTGAGCTGAGATTGTCTGCCTGGAAATCTTGGGGAATATTAGCAAACAATCCGCTAAATCAATGACATTGTGCAATTTCGGCCACTTACTCTCTATTTATCATTTAGATAATTGTCCTAAAATTATATGTTCTAAGTGGTTTCCTTTTCTGCAGACGCTCCTTACTGATCTGTATTGTTAAAGTTATTTTTGGCTGTAAAGTGGTGTGGAAGTGTCCAGTAACCGTGACACAAGGGAAGTGGTGATTATTATTTTAGTAAGAAATGTTTTCTCAAAATTAGAAATGAATGAATTGGTTTGTGAAACCTATCAACCATCTGCCTTCTTACTTTTCCCTACAGCTAAAGGGGGGGTTGTGTCATTTCTGATGCTACTTCAATTTAAAAACATTGCTGGAGCACAACTCTTTATTTTAAAATCATTGGACTCACTGCTGGCAGCGTCATTGATGAAGCTGTCATAGGCATCATTGTTTACCACAGTCACAAAATCATAATTAACTAATTGTCAATGCTAACTATAAGCTTTCAATAATTTAAATTATTTGACACAGTTGTCACGCTGCCACACAAAGACAGGCTGTTGGAGTTAGAAAGCACAAAACTAATCTTTTTGACTTTCAGTTCCTGGTTACAAAAACAAGCAATGGTTGTCCTATGAAGCAATACATAAATTTCATCTTCCACATATGCTATTATTAAAAATATTAAATAACTAAATACCAAAAATTATATATATATACATATATATATATACACAGTATATGTACTGTGATTACAGTGTGTGGGTCAGTTTTCTGTTATTGATGATCAGCAGTTACTGGAATCTGTTCTAACACAAAAGCAAAGCATTCTATTCCAAACATATATCTGTGATACAGTGGTGCCAAGTCTCAGCGGGACCAAATTCTCTCCTCACTTTTACTGGTTTATTTATTGAAGATTCAGCTGTGGTAATTGCATGGAACACTCTTGCAGAGTTGCAGCAATGACCTTGGATTGCTTTGTTAAGGGTTGAAAGCAGCAATTCTCCCTTTCAACTGCTGCATTATAAAGGATAAGTACATAAGGAGACTGGAAACAAGTGCAGCAGTATGGGATATGCTTCCAAGAAGTGTAATAAACTAAGAACCTCTTAAACATCTTTAAAATTACATTCTATAAAGTTGAACTCACATACATATTTTACTTAGAAGCTATTACTGTAATTAAAGGACCAGGTCCCTGCTTGCTTGCTTTTTGTGTACAGAGGAAGTCCAGTAACAAGCTCTTCATACTGAATCCTTCAATTATGTTCCTGACATAGAGTCCTCAAGAAATTTAACAATCCTTAGGTGCTTTAGCTTTGAAACATTTACTAGTATTAGATTTTGGACTGACTCTGTAATTGCTACACTAAACAGTGGCACTCTTTAAAAAAAAGTGTATGTAAAACCCAGACAATAACATTCTCTTATCTCTTCGCTTTCAGATCTATAAAATATAATTTTGAAAGCATTTTGTTATATCTGTTTGATAAATGGACAAAAATATTGATAATGTCGGATGTTCAGAGCTGTCCTGTGTCCTGAGCATTTTCCTGTGTTATCTAAAGGACTCCATACAAAAGGGATAACAGGCACATGGTGTGGCAGTCCATGTATGTATTGATGAGTTCCAAGTGGGCAGGGGTAAGGGTAGTCCAGTAGGCACTAAGGGCAAGCTGCGAAGGAGCGAAGCATAACTCTGCAGAAGGGAAACATAGAAACACAATGCCTCCAAGTGTGTACTGCGAAGGTATTTAATAAAAAGATAAGTAGTAACTCACATCTTAGAATATAAAAACAGGCTCATGGGTAAGGGGGTGACACGTCTATAGCCAAATGTTGTGTGACTGATCCAGAGAGGAGATCGATTAGGTCTGCCAGCAGAGGGTGCTGTGCATGTGCAACATGGATGGTAAGCCTGCTGGAATCTCCAAGGTGTCTGCCAGCAGATGGTGCCGTGCATATGCAGCATAGATGGTGGAGTCTGGCCACACGTGCTGATCCCGGACATCTTGGAGACTCTGCCAGGCTTCAACATCTAGCATATGCACAGCACCATCTGCTGGCAGACACCATGCAGGGTTACCGCTTGTGGTACTGAAATTGTACCCCAAACTACACTCGGGAATACCGCCAGGGAGGTTAAAAGCCCTCTCAGTGAATAACCATGCATAGCTCCACCAATAGCCCTTTAAATTGACAGAACATTGCATGTGCTTAAAGGATAAGTTCATCTTTCATAACATGTTACATGTTACACCCATATTCAGGGTGTAACATGTAACATATTATGATCACCTTAGATGTTAACTCCTTCCTGCCCAGTGTCATTAGTACAGTGACAGTGCATATTATTAGCACTGATCACTGTAATAATGGCACTGGTGATGTTAGTGGCAGTTAGTCAGTTCCCCCCAGCATCAGTTAGTTTCAGATTGACCACCGTTATAAGTCGCTGATCCCTGCCATTACTAGTATTAAAAAAATAAGTAAACACAAATGTCAGCATATATCCCATAGTTTGTAAACGCTGAATCTTTCACACAAACCTATCAATATACACTTATTGGGATTTTGTTTTTACCAAGAAAATGTAATAGAACACATTTTGACCAAAAGACATTTTATTTATTTATTTTTATTAATTTTTTTTATAAGGGATGTTTTATAGCAGAACGTAAAAAAACGTTTTTTTTTTTTTTAAATTATCAGTCTTTTTTTATATATAATAAACAATAAAAAAAACCCAGAGGTTATTAAATATCACCAAAAGAAAGCTCTATTTGTGTGGGGAAAAAAAAGATATACATTTTGTTTGGGTACATCGTTGTAATTTTGTGCAATTGTCAGTTAAAATAGCCTGGTCATGAAGGGGGGTAAATCTTCCAGAGGACAAGTGGTTAAAGAAATACTGTAAAAGTCCTGCTAAGCATAACCTTACCTAGCACCCTGCTAGACAGTGCTGGAGGGCACTGTTTAGCAGGGTAAAGGAGAAATCCTACTTCCTAGCAGCATTAACATAAAACAAATAGGTGAATCACATTTCTTTAAAGACATTAATATGCTAACTTGCATTACAAATGCTTGTTTATCACATTGAGATGAAAAAACTAGATGTTTTAGAAAGATTTTAAAGTGTTACTAAACCCACAATAGTAAAATCAGTCTGTTTATGCAGTATGCTTGTTAAACTCACTGTGGAACTTAATGGGGTTAATTCCTCATCGTGTAAAAAGTATGTTTGATCCTTTCTTCTCTGATCCTCCCCTTCTTCCATGTTCCCCATTTTATCTCCCGATAGAACAGAGCCTTGGGGACACTCTGCATATGCTCAGTTTGGTGTGTACTGCTACAGAGTTTGTTCTTTTTCTTGGAAGGGTGCATGTGATCAGCACAGGGCCAATCAGCACTGTCCAGACAAAAGGTCAGGGATTATGCAATCTCATAGGGCAGTGAAAGAAATGAAAAGAATGAAAATTCCTCCTACAATCTTTAACCAGGTCTCTGCTAGACACTGATAGAAGACACAAGACTGCTCTAACTGCTGATGAGAAAACGTATTTTGCAGTTTATATTTACTAAAATAATTGTATTTCCATGTTCTGTGTACTGTGGGAGACCAGATATAGTGAATGCAAGGGCATGGGTTTAGTAACACTTTAAAAATGACAGAGGACATCCCCAATGTCTTTAGCTGTAACGTTCAACCTTTTTATAGCAAACATCCTAGAGTTGTATTGGAGTTCCTCTTTTCTTGAATATTTAGTGTATTAACTAGGACACATTTTCTGAAAGATGATGACTTCACCATTACAAGTTTGCACATTTTTCTGAGAATCTTACTTTTGATCTGTATTAAACTTTCCCTCAGCAATCTCCAATAGATATATATTTTTCAGTTCATTGCATTCTTCTACATATTTCCCTTTCAGGAGCCAAAGAACACAATATATTCTTGTCTAAAGAGATACACTAGACATTTTGACAGCTGTGATTCCTATTCCCAGGTGTCTTTTGACAAGTAGAGGTTCAGTTCAAGTTTTAGAATTGTTGTTCCCAAATTGTGCTATTATTGTTTTGATGTTGTTGTGCCATTAGCACAATGAAGGCTGTTGCATGCTCTGTTGGTCACAAAGAACATGCAATGATAAGTGGCAGAATCCATTACATGTCAAGTGGTAAACCATGAACTGAATGAATTGTTTGTTAGTCATAGTATACTGTATAATAGCATTTGGTACATCTTATATATATATGATGTATATGCATGTGTATGGTATTTTTATTTAGATATATGGAGATAGATAGATAGATAGATAGATAGATAGATAGATAGATAGATAGATAGATAGATAGATTTAAAAACTCTTCATGTGAAAGGCCTAAATCTGGAACCAATAGCAATGTTATGTAATGCAAAAAAATATATTAATGAGATAATAGCAATCCCTTCCCCAAAGTGTATTTCTGGGCAAACTAGGTAAACAAATATTTAGTAAATCTCTGTAAGATTTGCACACTTTTTCATGTGCCATCACTTTAAAAATGCTGCACGTATAAAGAAAATACCTGTTTATCTATCAAAAATTCAGTGTGCTTCTAACCCCCCCGTAATGATCTGATAGCACTGTCTCTGCTGCACTAAAACCCCAAGAAGTGTTGTCAACGCTGCCCAGTTCACTCTTGCTAGGCTACAGAAAACCTCCCACTTTTTTTTGTAGTCCATGAGATGATAGCACTTCTCACTTCATTTCTGGCAGGTAGTTTTCTGTTGTGGTAACATTTTTAAAAGCAAAACATGGGACATGTGCATGTATTGCAAATATGTGCTGAATATATTATGTTATATTGTGCCCAGACACATGCTTCAATTTTCTTGATTTTTAGACACAGAAGGACTGACATACAAGTACAAAGAAATTGTGAATATTCCCGCAATCAGCCTTTGCTAATTTTTTTTTCAAGTCAACTTTTTGCTTTTTTATTAAGGTTCAGGAGTTGACTAAACCACTAGCCTACAGGGCACGTATACTCCCTTCCTGCCCAGGCCAATTTTCAGCTTTCAGCGCTGTCACAATTTGAATGACAATTGCGCAGTCATGTAACACTGTACCCATATGACAGTTTTATAATTTTTTTTGAGACACACAGAGCTTTATTTTGGTGGTATTAGTCACCTCTGGGTTTTTATTTTTTGCTAAACAAACCAAAAACAACTGAAAATGTTGAAAAAAAAAGTTTTTTTCTTAGTTTTTGTTCTAAAATGTTATCAGTAAGTGATTTTCTCCTTCACTGATGTGCGCTAATGAGGCTGCAGTGATGGGCACTGATAGGCTGCACTGATGGGCACTGATAGGTGGCACTGATGAACACTGATGAGGAGGCACTGGTAGGTGGCACTGATGGGCATTGACAGGCATCACTGATGGGCACTGAAAGGCAGCACTCATATATGGCACTGATAGGCGGCACTGATAGGTGGCACTGATAGGCACCACTGACTGGCACTGATAAGTGGCACTGACTGGCACTGTTAGGTGGCACTGTTAGGTTGCACTGACTGGCACTGTTATGTGACACTGATAGGTGGCACTGATTGGCAGAACTGATCAGTGGCACTGACTGGCATTGATAGGTGGCACTTATTGGCAGAACTGATCAGTGGCACTGACTGGCATTGATAGGTGGCACTGACTGGCACTGATAGGTGACACTGAAAGGCACTAATGTGTGGCATTGATGTGGCACTGATGGGAACTGGCAAGTGGCATTGATGAGCACTGACAGCTGGCATTGATGGACACTGACAGGTGGCACTGCTGGGGCTACACTGATCATCAGTGTACATGTCCCCTCTGAGGAATGTCGATTACCAGCTCTCCACTCCTCACGAGCTGTCAGCAGCATTTCCCTATTTACATGCAATCAGCAGTGATTGGACATAGCTGATCACAAGACCGAGCCGATGTCTTCAGCTATTTCTGTTGAACGGTGATCCGATGTGTCTGAGGGACACAGCACACCACCAATCGCCGTTCTGTGCGCCCCCAAAGCCCCGCATGCTCGGTTAGAATGGGAGGACGTCATATGACGTCCTCCCGGAACAAGAGAACCGTCTTGCGTCCGTCATTTCCTTATATGGTGGGTGGGAGATGGTTAAAGTGGAACTTTAGTCAGAAAATTAAGTACTGATAGATCACTTCAGACTGGCCTCTTTTGCAGGTATAGCTATACAGGTGAAACTTGAAAAATTAAAATATCATGCAAAAGTTCATTTATTTCAGTAATGCAACTTAAAAGGTGAAACTAATATATGAGATAGACTCATTACATGCAAAGCAAGGTAGTTCAAGCCGTAATTTGTCATAATTGTGATGATTATGGCTTACAGCTCATGAAAACCCCAAATCCACAATCTCAGAAAATTAGAATATTGTGAAAAGGTGCAATATTCTAGGCTCAAAGTGTCCCACTATAATCAGCTAATTAAGCCATAACACCTGCAAAGGGTTTCTGAGCCTTTAAATGGTCTCTCAGTCTGGTTCAGTAGGAATCACAATCATGGGAAAGACTACTGACCTGACAGTTGTGCAGAAAATCATCATTGACACCCTCCATAAGGAGGGAAAGCCTCAAAAAGGTAATTGCAAAAGAAGTTGGATGTTCCCAAAGTGCTGTATCAAAGCACATTAATAGAAAGTTGTGTGGAAGAAAAATGTGCACAAGCAGCAGGGATGACCGCAGCCTGGAGAGGATTGTCAGGAAAAGGCCATTCAAAAGTGTTGGGGACTTTCACAAGGAGTGGACTAAGGCTGGAGTCAGTGCATCAAGAGCCACCACACACAGACGGATCCTGGACATGGGCTTCAAATGTCGTATTCCTCTTCTCAAGCCGCTCCTGAAAAACAAACAATGTCAGAAGCGTCTTACCTGGGCTAAAGAAAAACAGACCTGGTCTGTTGCTCAGTGGTCCAAAGTCCTCTTTTCTGATGAGAGCAGCTTTTGCATCTCATTTGGAAACCAAGGACCCAGAGTATGGAGGAAGAATGGAGAGGCACACACTGTAAGATGCTTGAAGTCCAGTGTGAAGTTTCCACAGTCTGTGTTGATTTGGGGAGCCATGTCATCTGCTGGTGTTGGTCCACTGTGCTTCATTAAGTCCAGGGTCAACGCAGCCGTCTACCAGGAGATTTTGGAGCACTTCATGCTTCCTTCCACAAACAAGCTTTATGGGGATGCTGACTTCACTTTCCAGCAGGACTTGGCACCTGCCCACACTGCCAAAAGCACCAAAACCTGGTTCAATGACCGTGGGATTACTGTGCTTGATTGGCCAGCAAACTCGCCTGACCTGAACCCCATAGAGAATCTATGGGGCATTGCCAAGAGAAAGATGAGAGACATGAGACCAAACAATGCAGAAGAACTTAAGGCTGCTGCTATTGAAGCATCCTGGTCTTCCATAACACCTCAGCAGTGCCACAGGCTGATAGCTTCCATGCCATGCCGCATTAAGACAGTAATTGCTGCAAAAGGGGCCCAAACCAAGTACTGAGTACATATGCATGCTTATACTTTTCAGAGGTCTGATATTGTTCTATGTACAATCCTTGTTTTATTGATTGCAGGTAATATTCTAATTTTCTGAGATTGTGGATTTGGGTTTTCATAAGCTGTAAGCCATAATCATCACAATTATGACAAATCACGGCTTGAACTATCTTGCTTTGCATGTAATGAGTCTATCTCATAGATTAGTTTCACCTTTTAAGTTGCATTACTGAACTTTTGCACGATATTCTAATTTTTCGAGTTTCACCTGTATATAACATTAAAAATACATGTCTATACAGTTTAAAATCCAGTAACATACTGTCTCACCCTGCTCTGCACATGCTCAGTTGCTCTCTAATTTTCTGCACTTTCCCAAAAATGTAGAGGTCGATCTGCTGTGAGCCTAAAGATTTACTGCTGTTCTGGGCTTCAGCAAAATGGCAGCCTCCAGCAATAAGAAACAGGAGCAATGCTGGAGGAAATTTACAGCACACCCTCATTTTGGTAGCATAGTTATTAATTTGGAGTGTATGTTTTTTTAAAGAACATTGGGCTCCATTCACTATGCAGATTGTATGCTGTATTTGGGTGATCTGTATTTTTTTCCCCAAATATCGCTTGTGATGCTGAAAATGTCAATTCACTATCTGTTTATGAGGTATTTACCTCAAAAAGCAGAAACGCTAGATAAATACCTCATAAAATGGCTTTAAAATCAATTCAATGCAGGAAATAAATAAATCAATAAATGTGGTAAGTAACTAGTGGTCCAGGCATGCGATAATTAAGGAATTTATTTCATTTTAGCTAGTTGCTAAGGAGCCAGGGGCCATCAACATCCTTAACAACCAGGAAATATCATGGTTGTATCCAAATTAAATTTATATCTTTTTTCCATACAAATAGAACTTTCTTTTGATGGTATTTTATCACCACTGGGTTTTTTATTATATAAATGAAACCTCATTCCCCCAAAGCACCCCCCATGTAAAGGGCATGTGGCCTGGTATGGTGATGGAGGGGGAGCTTGCTCACCCCTCGTTTTCCTGGATTGCTGGGCTGCATGCTTGGATAAGGGTCTGTTATGGATTTTGGGGGGACTCCCACACCATTTTTTTTTTTATTTTGTTGCAGGGCTCCCTTCAAAATCCATATCAGACCCGAAGGGCCTGGTATGGATTGGAAAGGACTCCTTAACACTTTTTTAATGTCAGCAATTATTTTGTTTACATTCTGCTGTCAGAGGAGTACAGATGAGTTATAAACCGTGATATTCATGGTTGTTAAAATACTGCCAGCTTTCACTACTAAAATATTGCATCACTTCATAAAATAGCTCATGTGGTATTTTAGTAGTGAATAGCAAGACAAAGTTTGGAAAACCGCTGAGAGGTATTTTGCCACAGTTCTTACCACTTTGTGACTTAATCCCATTATTTTTTTATCAAGTTGTTATTGGTAAAGTGCCACTTTAGTTAAGGCAAATAGATATTTTCACTTTCCAAGTTTACCCAATCACAAAAAAGCTGTATTTTTGCTTGCACATGATTAGATGATGGAAGTCCCATATTTAAGGACTGGTAAGCTGCAGTATTTAAAAACCTTGGTTCTGGGTTAACAAACACTTTAAACCTCTGAATTTCAACCAGTTCTGCATTTTTTCAAAGTGTATTTAAAAACACAAGAGTTTACATGTATGCAGTCTGTAATGTAACGTAAAGTGACATTTTAATCTCAGATTGTTCTTTTTATAGTATAAATCAAACTTTCCTAACAACAGTAGGATAATCTGAAATAATTAAAAACATACAATGCTATAATTTAATATATTTTACAATATTCAGAAAACCCCAATGTTTGGAAAACAGTTGGGACCAAAAACAACAAAAAAAGATCAAAGAAATGTGTAAAATGCAAGAAACATCAACAGGGGGGCACGCAGATCTAAAACGAAAGGGAGAAAAAACAGCCAGCTACTTAGTAAAAGCAGCACATATTACACACATTACACTTGCTGGACACACAGTTAACCCCTTGATTGTTCCATAATGTTAACTCCTTCCCAGCCAGTGTCATTAGTACAGTGACCATGTGCAATATTATATCTCATCACTGTATTAGTGTCACTACTGACGTCACTGTCAGATAGTTAGTGTACCTCCCAGCGAGGTTGTGTTAGTGCCAGATTACCCAAACAGTATCACAATTCCACTATAAGTCACTGATCAGTGCCATTACCAGTGTCATAGCTGCAAAAATTCCAGTATATATACTATAGTTTGCAGACAGTATACTTTCACAAAAACCAATGAATATACACTTATTGGATTTTTTTTTTCATCAAAGACGTAACACAATACATTTTGGCCTAAAATAATGAAGAAATCTGATATTTAGATCTTTTTTAATTTGACACATTTTATAAAAGAAAGTAGAAAATATCGTGGTGCGGGTCAAACTTTCTGGCCTTTTTTTGTTTATTTAATAAAACATAAAATCCCAATGGTGATCAAATACCACCAAAAGAAAACTATTTATGTGAAAAAATTATATCAATTTAATTTGGGTACAGTGTTTCATAACTGAACTTTTGCCAGTTAAAGTAGCACAGTTCTGAATAGAAAAAAGTGCCCTGGTCATGAAGAGAGTAAAACCTTTCGGAGGTTAAGTGACTAAAGAGCAATTCCATCAAAAACAAAATTATGATTTTTTTTTCTTGTGTTTGGAAGACCACCAAGAAGACCTCTCCCCACCACAGCTGTGAGTCCTGTAGAAAATATGAATTTTTGGCACCATCCTGTGTCCATCCTTATATTTCTAAGAACAATACACTGCCCTCTAGTATATTCGCAGTATGAATATATGGTTAACACAAAGGCAGGTGACAACAAGCAACTTGAAGCCTGTCATGTCTAACATTTTTTTACTTTTTCTGTTTAGCCACTGTTTTAATTCACAGGTTTCTGCTGTGATTCTTTTACATACAATGTGTTCTTCTTTGCATATAATATAGCCTCAATCATTTTAACAAAGGTTTTAAAATAGAACACATCAGTCACGATTACAGAAAATGCCATGAACAGGAGAAGCAATGGGAAACTATGTCTTTGGAACTCTCTTGAGCATCTTTGGACTGCTGAATAAGCTCCTACATCTGATTTAGACTTGTGCTTGTGTCAGCTTTTCTTCTTTCAAGTGCTAGTATTTATTCTTTTGATTTAATTTATATTATCTGGCATTCAAATGTAACTTTTGTGTATGTGCATGGCACTTTTATAATTAATAGATATATCAAGTAATATTGTTCTTTATAAATAATTCATGATCTGTTTTATTGCTCTACCTCCAGTGTTATAGACACCCCCTGATGAGCTTATTGACTTCACACTTCTCATTTTTGCAGCTCTTGACTGTAAAGTATTGTACAGCTCCTCACCTAACAGTAGGTATTCATTGGCAGAGATTTGTTCAAAACTCTGTTTCACTCAATATGAGCACTCAGAAGACAAATTCAACAGATCCATGCTGTGCTAAAGAGACAGTGACATATTTTCCGACAAACTGTTGTGTCAAAAATTTGACATTAAAACAAGCTTGCATGACTGAAGTGTAATTAAACTGCTGTGTACTACTGACACACACACACATATACAAACACACACATACTCTACAGTAATTTATTTCTTAAAATGAACATTCCATACGGCTAAAGCAAAATAAGAATAAATACATACAGCTATAGCAATCTCATAAGGGTCCAACACACCAAATACAAATCAGGAAAAATTTCTAGTACAGGATTGGCAAACCAGCTAGATTTAAATGTTAGCCCTTTGATGTCGAGCGTACACAAATTAGCAGACTCGCAGAACTGGGCTTTTTTCTGTGGGGTTGCTATATTGCGTACCTGTCTTTGTACTGGGAGCACGCCACACAGTGCACTCCCAGCAGAAAGACCAGGGTGTCAGTGAGAGCCCCATGTCCCGTTCTAATGAACAGGACCCGGAACTGTCGATTCCGGGTCACATGATCGCTGTGATAGCTTCTGATTGGCTATCATAGTGACCAGTCACTGTGAAACTTGCCCCCCTTGTTTTCTCTCTCTGAATGGAGGAGAGAGATACATTGTAAAGTGTGTGTTAAAAAAATAAATAAATAAATAAATAAATAGATGAATAAATAAATAAAAATAAAAAAAGTAAAATAAAAAAATAAATAAAAATACCTAGATCAAGGTTTGATCTAGGTCAGTTCCAGGGTTAGTGTTTAGGTCAAGCAGGATAAATTATTTTGGGTTGTTCTTTGGTGGTCGGTTATGGTAGTAGCAAGAAATATACAGCTAAATTTAAAAAATGTGTTTTTTTACTACTATGGGTCAGTTTTCCTTTGATAATAATAAAAAAAAAATGTGGAGATATCGATTACCATTTACCACCAAATGAAAGCCCAATTTGTCATGAAGAAAACTAGGTATAATTCACCTGGATGCACAAAGTAGTTGTGATGATATGCACGGTTTTGCTAACACATGTTAAAATTTCAAAATTGTGCTTAGGCTTTAATTAACTACTTCATGTCCGGACACTTTTACCCCCTTCTTGTCCAGGCCAATTTTCAGCTCTCAGCGTTGTCACACTTTGAATGACAATTGCGCAGTCATGCAACCCTGTACCCATATGAATTTTTTAGCATTTTTTGAGACAGATAAAATTTTATTTTGGTGGTATTTATTCACCACTGGGATTTTTATTTTTTTTTGCTATATGAATGAAAAAGTCCAAACATTTTGAAAAAAAGTGTTTTTCTTATAAAATTTTGCAAATAAATAATCTTTCTTCATAAATCTTGGCCAAAATGTATTCAGTTATCTTTTTAGTAAAAAAAAATAACCCACATTAGTTTATAACCAAAAATTATAATTTAAAAACTTTTTTCTACATTTTTTTTTTATATTATTATTTATGTTTTTTTTAACATACTTTCACCCTAGCAGTACAGTGTCACCATAATGATACTGGACTACTTGTGGGGGGTGATGAAGATTTTTTTTTACACTGATTGCTTTTACACCGATAAAGAATGTAAAAGCAATAATTTCTCCTTCTCTCTGGCTGCATTCTTGCAGCCATTGAAAAATACTCATACTCATACAATACTGGTATACAGATGTTGTGAATAGCCTTGTACCAGGGGCGGACTGACCATTTGGGAACTCGGGCACTGCCCGAGGGCCCGGGGTCAGTAGGGGGCCCCATGAGATGCCCCTTGTACCATTTCCATAGACTTTTTTGGGTGTGGTTTGAGTGTGGGCGAGCACACAGGGGCCCCATGATCCGCTGTTGCCTGGGGGCCCAATGAGTTGTCAGTCCACCCCTGCCTTGTACTATGTGATTTCTGTGATCGTTCACAGATTTCACACGTAGTAAGCAATGATGTCAGAAGTGACATCTTGCTTACACCTGTTCATGTGATCACTGATTGGCCAATCAATGATCACATGATCGGGACCTTACACAGAGGTCCCGTACAGCAATCGGTGTTCCATTGTGTCCTCTGGACACAGTGGGCACTGGATCGTGGTGCCGCACGCTCCCAGGGAACACGCGCAGTCCAAAATGGTGGGCGCCGTTTATGAACGGCAACCCGCCCCTGCACTGCCACCGTCTGGCCGCTCATATACAGCGGCCAGACGGAAAGTGGTTAACATTTGTTTTACCCTTAAGCATGAAGGAGTTAAGGTCCTATTTGCATATTTTCCTTCAGTACAACACATACATTTTTCTACTGGAGTCACATTTCAAGTAAACTTCCCTCCTTTGTGGCTGGTTCACATATATGCACTGCAGTTTAATGTGAAAACTATATGAGCCCATTCAAACAAATACATGTGCACACACCAGCAACTAAAAGGAAATGTGTATTTAGAGAATAGGTTGTGAATCATACTATGGGGAAATGTGTACATTTTGTTTATATTAAACAAATGCTATTAAGCTAGCATCTCAATAGCTTTTATTTCTACTTAAAGTAGAAGTACACTCTAACTGAATGCCACTTACTGTCTTTTTTCTAAAGCAATGTATAACCTTAATAATTTAATTTTGTAAATAATATGTTGTTTCCACCTATTTTCCTTTGTTGAATCTTAGTGCTACTGGTCTTCTGCAGCTACTGCTTGGCTAGATGCATGCAATACAGTGATGGCTGCATGTAATTGCTCAAAGCAGGTTTCTTGATTGGTGACTACAATACATTATGTTTGTGCAGTGGCAGTGTGTTTTTAAAGAGCCACTTGTGGTCTCCATTGAGTATAATTGGGAGCCAGGGATCATGGCAGGATCACCAGGTATTATTTTAATAAAAGCTGCAGATTAAAAAAATACCCAAATTGCTTATGCACTAATCACACATATAATTTAAACTTATTTAAAGCTTATTAAAAATTCATGTAATTAGGTTTACATATGCAATGTAATAACAAAATTGTAGATCTACGGTGCTCACTGCTCAATCTGAGGTTTTTGCCAAAAGAAGGCACTGACAGTAGAACATCAAAAACAAGAGCTTTGACACATTTCACTCTAAACATACTTACTTATAAGGACTCACACATTTACATATAGTTTACACTTATTTCAGTTCCTAATTTATATTGACAAGTTTTATGTGTAAAATAACTTAAATAAATATAAATATTTTCCAACTAATTGTAGAATGTGAATTTTTCACAATTCTGAATTTAACTTAAAACTAAAATGTGTGTCATTTTATTTCACAGGTAGCGCTTTAAAAGTAAGATATGAAATATTGTCTGATTGTTTTGGTCCAAGTTATGAGATAATTATGTAGTGAGTGTTAGAGCAAAGTGTGTGATTTCTTGTAAAACACAATAAAATGAATTTCATATTTAACCACTTTAGCTTTTGCACTTATTTACCCCCACATTGGCCAAAGCAATCTTTACATTTTATTTGCAGTCATAATAATTTGTTTTTTTTTGTTCAATATTCATATTTTTCTAATATATTTAATAAACAAGAAGAAAAAAAGGTATTTTTGTTTCTGTTCTGTTTTTCTGTTTGACCAATTATAATTTTATATGAGTGTTGCTGTAGGTACATATTCAATGTTATTCCATAATTTGTCCTATTTATAGCAGCATAATAATTATATTTTAGGTAAAAAGCAAGTTTAAACTTTTTACAAACAAAAAATGTGCTTTTAAAATTTTGCATATGTATTTATTTACACAAAGCTACAAAAACAAAGCAACAAGCTGTGAACAGCACCTACATTCCTTGGCACCCCATATACCCTTACCAAGCACTCCCCCTTGTCCTGAGAGGTATCCCAAGCCCTAAGAAACCCATACCCCTGGGATGCAGAACCTTTGAACAGTGTCACAGAGATGCATATTATTTCAGGATCTATGTGGCAGGGTCCTTAAAGGGGTATTAAACCCAAAAAAATTTATTATATTACTGCTTACCAGGGACGGACTGACCATTTGGAAACTCAGGCACTGCCCGAGGGCCCGGGGTCAGTAGGGGGCCCCATGAGATGCCACTGGTACCTTTTTCATAGGCTTTTTTGAGTTTGGGCAAGGACACAGGAGCCCCGAGATCCCCTATTGCCCGGGGGCCCCATGAATTTTCAGTCCGCCCCTGCTGCTTACCAATCATTAGATGTAGTGGCTGCATTAGTTTTCTTTTTATAGGTTTTTTTCCTCTGTTTTCACCTGGTGATCTAGCCAGTAACACACCCCCTGTCAGGAATGGACTTGCCAATAATGGTGGGACTCACCTGCCTTGTGGGCTGCAGTACCAGGGCTGGCCAGCGGGTGCTCTCAGCAATCAGAGACTCACCCCTGCAGTTAGCCAAACACCTGAAGCTGATTGCAGGGGTTGTATTTAAGGAATGGCCAGACTCACAGTCAGGGCCTTGGTGTGTGTTTTTCCATGGGCCCCTGTATCTTGTATCCTGTGTTCCTGTTCCTGTTTCTGTTTCTGCCTGACTTGTTGCCGACCCTGCCTGATCCTGACCTCTGCTGACTTCTCCTGTTTGATCCCTGGCTTGTGACCCTGACCATTCTCTGCCTGACCCTCTGCACCGCGCTGCCTGTCAGTTACTGAACCCAGCTTGTGACCCCGACCACTCTCCTGCCTGTTCCTGGTACTCCGTTTGCCCGTTTGCTACTGACCCGGCCTGCCTGACGACTCTTGCATTGTATGTATTGTTATCTGTAGGTGGTTTGGTTTGTTTGCACTGTGTTTATGTTTAGTTTTGCACTGCGTTTTGTATTGTTAGTCTTAATAAATCATATTGTTTATACCATATCTGAAGCCTGAGTTTCCCTGTGTCAGTCCACACACCTCTGGTCATACCCGGAGCCCTGACACCTCCTCTATTAGTGCGACACCACTTTGTAGGAATGAGCCAGGGCACAGCAGACAGTAGCACTGTCAGTCTGGTGAGATGGGAGTGTTACATGTATTAGCAGATTTGAATACAAATAACAAATTGAAGCCAAACTTCAACTAACACTAATCAGTTACAGCAAACATTTTTTTCCTTCTGAGATAAAGGTTTTAGAGGAATTAATAAAAGCTAATTTTTTTTTTTAATAACTCCTGCCAATGGTAAATAGATGGTCTTATCCATGTAAGCTGATACATTCTGCTGGAGAGTTTGAACTTCTAAAAAAGCAGAGTTTCTGACAGGGGCAGACTGACCATTTGGAAACTTGGGCACTGCCCGAGGTCCTGGGGTCAGTAGGGGCCCCATGAGATGCCCCTGGTAACCTTTTTCATAGGCTTTTTTGAGTTTGGGCAAGGACACAGGGGCGCCATGATCCCCTATTGCCCAGGGGGCCCATGAGTTGTCAGTCTGCCCCTGGTTTCTGACTGAATCACCAAATGAAAATAGAGGAGAGAAAGCCAATAAAAAGGAAACTATACAGTCATCACAAACAAGAATTTGTAAGCTGTAATATAATAAATGTTTGCTTTTAGGTTTAATACTGCTTTAATATCCTATCCTATGTGATCCCTCATCTCAGACTAAGACCCTTGGATTTTAAACAGCTGCCTCCACCACCCTGTTTGCACCTACGCCATGGTCAGCAAGTTCACCAGAGAAGCCTCTCATGCTATTGGAAACTGCATTTTTTAACTTTCATGCTTGTTGGCCTGTCCGAAGCATCTACCGCCATTCTGTATCATTTAGAACTGTATTTGGATAGCCTCTCTTATGCTTGTTTTTACAGTGGTCCCCTCAAACTGTTTGAACAAACTTTCAGTGCAAATGTTTAATAAATGTTATGTCTATTTTGGCTGTTGACAAACTGGGGTCAACTAGGGTGATTGGACGGCAGATGATAATTTTCACTCTCATGGTGCATAAATATGTGGATTTCTGCTTCTTCGGGACATCAAATTAGCTTGGTTTCATCCCTTCAACTTATCAATAATGATCTTAATGTCTGACTTAAGTATAATGCATGTTGCTTTGTTACATTGTTACTTGTTTACCAGTTCTTTCTCAATGTTCTATCTATACTTCACATACACACAAATACCCCTGACACTATAAGAATAGAACCCTTTTTCAACTATTTGGTACAATAATTTTTCATCTGTGTATGTAGTATTCTTTTGGGAATTATGTGCAAATCATCTGTCTTACTCTAAATTCTCCTCAGGTTGCATCACGCTACGTTCCCCAGGGGAACACTTTACTCACCTTTTAGGGTAATCTCCTTTTAGGCTAATTAGGGTAATAACCTAATTCCTTTGTGAAATTTGGTGTTTGGCTACTGAACCTCTGAGTCAGATTATTTTCCAGCTCAGATAGTGTGATCTCTTTCATATTACCTCCCTCTCCTTAGTTTTCCTACTTTTCCTGGCCCCCACTCCTCCCTCTCGAGACAACCTTCTCCCCTTTACTTATTCTCTAACTCCCCATCTTTAGTCCTTCTCTCTACAACTCTCCTCCTTTGCCATTGCCTTTACTTTTCTACATTTTTACACCTCCTAGGCTTAAGATATGCTACTAAAATTTCAGTGTTCTGAGTGCTCCCTCTAAGCACTACCAAACCCTCTATTGTATGCAAGTCCCATGTCATACTACAGGGGACTCACTTTCAGACAAACCTTATTCCAACTTGCCATAACAGATATTACTCTCGCTGGTTCAATAGCACAAACCCTGATCAGGAATTTAAGAAAGCATCAATTTCCATACATAAAATACTCTCTTTTCAACTGGACCAGAAAGTGAACTGCTTAAGAAGATACATTTTTCTGAAACTCACTCTCTGGAACAAAACGTTTACAGTGTCCAATTTTTGTCTAAAATAAATCAAGTGATGGCTGCTAACCAGTGTCTAACTCTTCTAGATAGCTTTATGCTGTCCCTAAAGGGATAATTCAACCTAATCCTAGACCTTGTTCTAGACTCCTTCAACTCAAAGTCCAACGTTTCCTACAACAAATTGCATGTATTGAACAAAAAAGCTTTTTCTGACAGAGGCATTTAGAAGTCTGAAGAGTATTACACCCGCCCCATAAATCTTTTAGTTGCATGGATTTTCAGTTTTGTGAGACATTAGACATTAAAATGCAACCTTCAATGCACAATCAAAACCATGGTGTGGTCAGATCACTTTCCTATTATGCTGTTACAAATTGTTAACAAAAGAAAAATGCAGCACACATAAGATAAGATTATCTTTAATTCTAATATTCTATTGTTCATCTTAATGTACAGGAAGAGTGAACTTATAGTAAAAATCAGGATCCATAGATATCCGAGGAATATACACTGCTCAAAAAAATGAAAGGAACACTTTGAAAACACATCAGATCTCGATGGGGAAAAATATCATGCCGGATATCTATACTGATACAGTATGTATTGAGTAATGTGTTAAGAACATAAGGATGCCCCATTGTTTGATGGAAATTAAAATTATCAACCTACAAAAGGACTGAATTTAAAGACACACCAAAAATCAAAGTGAAAGAAATGTTTCAGCAGGCTAGTCCATTTTGCTGAAATTTCATTGGAGCAACTCAAAATGGTACTCAGTAGTTTGTATGGCCCCCACACGCTTGTATGCATGACTGACAGCGTCGGGGGAATGCTCCGAATGAGACGATGGATGGTGTCCTGGGGTATTTCCTCCCAGATCTGGACCAGGGCATCACTGAGCTCCTGGACAGTCTGCCGAAACTAGTAGGGCGGGGCTTCTTTTGGATGTGACGTCGGGGCGCTCCTCGTAGACTGTCGGCTGTGATATCGCGGTGAGCGAGGGTCGTCCCTGCTTTCTTGAGGCTGTCATTGCTGGTGTCGGCTAGACACCCTGTTTGTGAGTGCATTTCTAATGTTTTAATAAAACATTTTGGTTTTAAACGTACTGCATCATGATTTCCTTGATATAGGGCATGCTCCTATTGAGACCGACGGATGGTGTCCTTGGGTATTTCCTCCCAGATCTGGATCACAGCATCACTGAGCTCCTGGACAGTCTGAGGTGCAACTTGGCAGTGTTGGATGGACTGAAACATGATATCCCAGAGGTGTTCTATTGGATTTAGGTCAGGTGAGCATGGGGGCCATTCAATGGTATCAATTCCTTTATCCGCCAGGAACTGCCTGCATGCTCACATGAGTTTGGGCATTGTCATGCACCAGGAGGAACCCAGGACCCACTGCACCAGCATAGGGTCTGAAAATGGGTCCAAGGATTTCACCCCGATACCTAATGGCAGTTAGGGTGCCATTGTCTAGCCTGTAGAGGTTTGTGCATCCCTCCATAGATATGCCTCCCCGGACCATCACTGACCCACCACCAAAATGGTCATGCTGAATGATGGTACAGCATAACATTCTCCATGGCTTCTTCAGACCCTTTCACATCTGTCACATGTGCTCAGGGTGAACCTGCTCTCATCTGTGAAAATCACAGGGCACCAGTGGCGGACCTGCTAATTCTGGTGTTCAATGGCAAATGCCAATCGAGCTCTATGGCACCAGGCAGTGAGCACAGGGCCCACTAGAGGATATCGGGCCCTCACACCACCCTCATGAAGTCTGCTTATGATTATTTGGTCAGAGACATTCACACCAGTGGCCTGCTGAAGTTCATTTTCTAGGGCTCTGGCAGTGCTCATCCTGTTCCTCCTTGCACAAAGGAGCAGACACTGGTCATGCTGATGGGTTAAAGACCTTCTAAGGTCCAGCTCTCCTAGAGCAACTGCCTGTCTCCTTGAATCTCCTCCATGCTCTTGAGACTGTGCTGGGAGACACAGCAAACCTTCTGGCAATGGCATGTATTGATGTGCCATCCTGGAGGAGTTGGACTGAGAGGATGTAGAGGATGTAGAGGAGGAAGGGGGAAACAGAAAGTAAGAAAACAACATCAGGAAAATGCTCTACTGCAGGGGTTGGCAACCTTTTGAGCATAGTGTGAGAGTCCAGTGCTGAAATGCATGTGCTTCAGACCGCAGATTAGTCCCAGTCCCATATAGTTATGTATTTTGTGCGCGCAACCTAAAGCTGAACTCCAGAAAAACGTTTAGTTTAAATATTGGTAACAATTACATTTAGAAACTTTTTACTAAATTAATATACGTGTCTTGACAACATGTCCAATGGATACATTATGGCTTACTTAGTTTGGAGCCTGTAACAAAATTATTATTTTGTCCAGGGTTAATACAAGGTGTTCTGTGAATAAAGTATTCACAGAAGCAGTACTCAAAAAGCCAATCAAAGAACTGTACAAAGCTGTACTCACAAAGCCAGTCACATAGCTGTACTCACGAAGCACGGCACAAAGCTTTACACACAAAGCCAGGCAAAAAGCAGCACTCACAAAGCCAGGCACAAAGCAACATTTACAAAGCCAGGTACAAAGCTGTGCTCAAAAAAATAGGCACAAAGATGTACTCACAAAGCCAGGCACAAAGCCATAGTCACAAAGTCAAACACAGAGATCTACTTAGAAAGCCTGGCACAGAACTGTAGTCACAAAGTCAGGCACAAAGCTATACTCACAAAGCCAGACACAAAGTCGTCATCACAAAGCCAGGCACAAAGTAGTAAGTACACTCACTGGCCACCTTATTAGGCACCCCTTGCTAGTGCCGGGTTGGACCCCCTTTTGACTTCGGAATTGTCTTAATTCTTCATGGCATAGATTCAATAAAGGTGTTAGAAACATTCCTCAGAGACTTTAGTCCATATTTACTTGAGTTACTGTTGACTTTCTATCATCTCAAACCAGTCTGCCCATTCTCCTCTGACCTCTGACATCAACAAGGCATTTTCATCCACACAACTACTGCTCACTTGATGTTTTCTCTTTTTCGGACCACTCTCTGTAAATCCTAGAGATGGTTGTGCATGAAAATCCCAGTAGATCAGCAGTTTTTGAAATACTCAGACCAGATACTGGTACCAACAACAATGCCACGTTCAAAGTTACTTAAATCCCCTTTCTTCCCCATTCTAATGCTCATTTTGAACTTCAGCAATTTATCTTCACCATGTGTAGATGCCTTAATGCATCAAGTTGCTGCCATGTGATTGGCTGATTAGCAATTTGTGTTACCAAGCATATGAACAGGTATCCCTAATAAAGCGGCTGGTGAGTGTATAACTGGCTTTGTAAGTACTGCCTTGTAATACTTATAAAAACTGGAATAAATTTGTAATTACAAATCCAGTTAAATACAAAGCCTCAACTTTTCTGGCTATAATGGTCTTCACTCCAGCCTGAGCCAGGTGCACGGCTGCTGAAGGAGTGGAGCATATGTACACAGGTCAGAAAAGGGAGAAAACATGTGAACACCAATCAGAAAAGCCTGTCCAGGGGTTAGCTCAGGCTAAAAGACTGCCTAATTAAAATTACAATGGTAATTACCACTTCAAAGGTAGAGTTGCCTGGGGAATCCGACTGCTTCTATGCACATGATGGAATGGCAGAACCAACGCCGGCGGGAAGAGAAGTGGGCAGGAAGAGAGGTGGTTGTGAACCAGCCACACTGCATCCCCTTTAAGTTGCCGCAGCTGCTGGATGGCCAGGTTTCCTGTATGAGTCTCCCAGGGTCGCAATCCCATGACATCCAAAGGGTCGCTGCATGCCACGTCTGGCATGTGTGCTGGGGGCTTACAACCCATGCTTTACAGTAAAAATGTTTAATCTCTTTTCTGTCACTCTAGACAAACCCACTGTAACACTACTCCAAAAGGTATACATTTTGCCCCTACTATAGGACTGAACTATTTAGGATTTACAAAAATTTACCAGAAATTTCACTGTAAAAAGGTTTTTTTAGTATACATGAAGACAAATCACGACTCTTTCCTGAACATACTTCTAGCCATAAACAACAATTCGAAACTGGAGCTGTTGTATGAACTGGCTGAGGAGGTTTATGTTGAACCTCCCAATGAGGACAATGCATACATACATACGCTCCCTTCTGCCCCCAATAATTTTTTTATCCAGCCCATGTAAAAACAGAGTACATTAAATTATTCTATGTTATGGTTTTTGCAGATTTTGAAAATGTATGCCAATCCAAAAGAACTAAATACAAAACACATTGCAATTTATCTTTATAATAAAAAGTGGCCCTTAACTTTTTATGGTTGAACTGGATGGACTTTAGTCTTTTTTTCAGCCAAATTAACTATGTAACTCACTTAAGAATAATCATGAATTGGTCATATGTACAGCAGGTAGGGATGTCTTTGATGTTTGAGACAAACGTAATTTCGACTCGAACATCAGGTTTTCATGTGTTCTGCGAACACATGAACAGTTAAGGCATTTGGAGGCTGTTCCGCATCGCACAATGCACTGTGCTCTGAGAGTGCTTTGTGACTGGCCAGAGCAAAGCCCCTGACCGTAGGTCAGGGGCAATGCTTTGGCCAATCACAGCACAATGCACTGTGAGAGCCATGATTGGACAAAAGTCTCGGTGACTTTGGCTAATCATGGCTGACAGGCTAAGTCCACGCCCACACTATATAAGGCCTTGTGTAGTGTGATGGTGTTAGTAGTGAGGTTAGTTAGTGGTGTGTTAGGAGACAGAGTAGTGTAGTCAGTGACAGTGTAGAGCAGTGTTGAGAAGAGCAGTGTAGTGGTGTCATTGAAGTGTCAGTGTTTTTACAGCATTTCTGCATCACCGCTGTTAACATTTTTTTTGTTTGTTAACTTTTTTTTTTTTTTCTGTTGCTGCATCATTACTGTTCCTTATTCTGGTGTTCCTCCTTCTGTGTCAGCAGTGGTTTCCTTTTTTTTTTCTTTTTTAATTTTTGTTTTTAAATTTAACTTAATTATTTTATTTTTTTTGCCACAGCAGCACTAAAACTATTTATGGCATAATTGCTGTCCCCCCCCCCCCCCTCTGCATCACAGGTGTTCCTCCTTCTGCATCAGCAGTGGTTTCCTTTTTTTTTATTTACTTGCTTTGTTAATTATTGTTTTTAAATTAAATTTAATTTATGTATTTTTTTGCCACAGCAGCACTAAAACTATTTATGGCATAATTGCTGTTCCCCCTTCTGCATCGCAGGTGTTCCCCAATCAGCAGTAGTTCCCTTATTTTTGGCTTTCTGAAAATTTTATATTTAATTTTTTTTCTTTTTTTGCCGCAGCAGCCGCAAAAATATTTTGGGCACAATAACTCTTCCCCCTTCTGCATTGCAAGTGTTCTTCCTTCTGAAACAGCAGTGGTTTCCTTTTTTTTACATTTCTTTTGTTTAAATTTTTTTTTATTATTATTGTAATTTTTATTTAAAATTACCAGGAACAGAAGAAATGAAGAAATACAAAAACCAGAACCCAATAGTAGCTAAACAGCAGCTATGGAGGGTTTAACAGTCATGAAAATACAATATATACCGTGTATCTAACAGTGCTCAAACATGGAAGTATCCTGCTCATTTATCAAGAACATATAAAAATATAAAATTTACATCAGATAAAGATGATGAGCTATCTCAAAGAGTGAAGGAAAAAGGAAACCAGGAAGAGAAGAAAGGAAAAAGAAAGAAAAAGAAAAAACCTGTACTCAAAAATACACAAAAGAGAAATAGCTAAGGTTTGTGAGGGGAATGGGTATCCCTTTTAGGCGTTCCAAAAATGTAAGTATCTCAAACATCCCATATTGTAGAAAATGTGGTAGTATTTTCACATGAAATAGCAGTGAGATATTCCTTAAGTCAAATTCCACTATAGCTGAGATCGATTTTGCATAGGAATCTCTTTGGATTTCCAGTAATTTCTAGCAGCTGTTAATATATATATATATATATTATATGTACACTAAGTTTTTCAGAGTGTTTAGGGGTCCCAGAGAAAGTTAACTCTAGGAGGCAATGTAGAGTATATAATGCTAGGAGGACCTCTAGAACCAGCTCTAGAACATTCTGTACTGAGGTCCAAAACTCTTTAATTTGGGTGCAAAAACAGAAAATATGAGCAACCATTCCTCTTTCACCCATGCATTTCAGCAAAACTCTGAAATTGCCTTATTATGAGAGTAATATAACAGGGGTTTTATACCAATACATCATGATTTCATAAATATTTTCTTTAAGAATGATACGAGATTTCTTAGAAGCTGCTTCACAAGTTTTATGGCAGTAGCTTAATGGGATAGGTCTTTGAAGGGCCTCAGCCCATTTTCTAATGTATAGGTGGGTTTCCTCAGTCAAGGCAGAGGACTCATGCAGTATCTTAGATGTAGTAGTGATTAAACGTGTCTGAGCAGGACCTACTATACTGTACTATACTACTATATACTGTAGAGAAGAAGTGTCAAAATTGAAGATATGTATAGAAAACTCTGGAAGGTATGGTTTTGTGTCTGTTTCCGAGTTCTTCAAAGGAAAGAAATTTCCGGGTCACTGGATTGATTAAATGCCGTATCTGAAACTAAACCCATGGGAGCATTTGAGAATAGATTAAGCTATCAGGTAATGCAGGGTTGTATATTATATTAGTCAGATGGGAGCACAAATACATTTTTTTTATTACAAGTGCGGCAGATTTTTATCGTGAATGACATGCCGTTTAGAAGTGGAAAGTGTAAGGATGATTTATACATAGTATGTGAGGACCAGATAAGAGAGGATGGGTGTATAGGGAAGATATATGTTATCTCAATTTCTGACCACTTATTACTAGGTGATCTAACTGACCAGGACAATCTATGCAGTAAGTGAGTGGCCCAGTATTATTTAATTAGGTCAGGTGCTCCTAACCCTCCTTGGAAACGTGGGGCAAAAAGAACAGAAGAGATTCTGTAAGCCTTTTTATGCCATATAAAATTGAGGAAATCGTTTTGGAGAGATTGGAGTTGTACCATAGGTATGTAGACTGGAAGTGTCTCAAATAGATATAATAACTTTGGCAATATGAACATCTTCAACATGTTTATTCTACCTAGGAAAGAGATAGTATAGCTGTCCCATTTTTTCAATGAGTTCCGTATATCTATAAACAAAGGCACAAAATTAGTCTCATATAGGGATGAATATGTTGGCGTAATATGGGTGCCAAGGTATTTTATTGAATCAGAACACCAATGATAGTGGTAGTTATGTTAGAGAAGGGCAAGGTGCTCAGGGGGGAGATTGAGGGAGAGGGCTTTGGTTTTGGAGGTATTCATTTTATAGCCCGATAGGTCGCTAAAATCTTAAAGTAGTTTGTGTAGGGCTGGTAGGAAATATGAGGGTCTGTAATGGTCAATAAGATGTTGTCAGCAAACAAGGATAGTTTAAACTCCTTTTTTCTGACCTTGACCCCCCTAATATTAGGATGTAACCTGATTGCCAATGGTTCTAGACATAAAACAAAAAGGAGGGGGGATAGAGGACACCTCTGTCTGGTCCCATTATACATTTGGAAGTAATCCGACATGGCACATGGAAGTTTAACCTGTGCCGTGGGTGAAGAGTATAGAGCGGTAATAGCTTTAAGGAACAGACGCTCAGTCCAAGGTGGCTTAGAATCGCTAACATATAAGGCCAACTCAATCTATCGAATGCCTTTTGGGCATCCAGACTTAAGAGTAAGGCTGGTGTTTTAGTACTATTAACTATATTGACTAAGTCTATCATCTTATTATCTCCTTCCTGTCTAGCCAAAATAAAGCCGACCTGATCCTTATGAATAAGTGGGGGCAGGATAGAGGCTAGTATGTTCGCCAATATTTTAGTGAAGATTTTGTAATCCAAGTTTAGAAGATGGGTCTATAGTTGCCCATGGCTATAGGGTTTTTCACACGTTTCGGGATGACAATGATATATGAGTGTTGAAATTGGAAATGGGGAATTTCTCAATAGAGTAGAAATTTATAAAGAACTAACAACAAGGGGGCTAGGCTAGGAAGAAATTGTTTATAATAAGAATAGGTAAACCCATCGGGACCCGGTGATTTATGTAAAGGTTGGTCTTTAACTACATTTTCCAACTTTTCTAGGTAATGTCATTATTAAGAATTGTGAGATCAGCATGTTTAAATTTGGGTAAGGGAAGGTGAGACATAAAGTTTTCAAAACCTTTTATATTGAATTGTGGGTGGAGTTCTGGTGAGAGACAATTATATAATTTACTGTAGAATATAGTAAACACCTTCCTGGCTCATAGTATGCTTGCTAGCATCTACTCAGAACCTGAAACTGTATATGACCCTATTTATTTGTAGCACAATAACATACATTCAACATGTTCTGTTACTATTGATCCCTTACTTGATTTATCACCTTATTATTTCTTTTCCTAAAATGTCCTTTGACTTGTATTGCTTAAATTCAATAAAAATATTGAAGAAAAACAATTATATTATCAGCCAAAAGCATAACCACATGGGGGTTTTCTTTAAGGGCAATCCCTTTGATAAGTTCATGTGTTCTTATCATTTCCGCCAACAGCTCCATGACAAGAGCAAATATGAGGCATAGTGGTCACCCCTGAATGAGGAAAGAACAAACAGAGGGCGCACAGGCCAAGTGCATTACCATAAAAAATGTTTACTAAGAAATACAGTAGGTGTTGTACTCACAAACGACAATAAAGTCAAGGCACATCATAAAAAAACAGCTGGGTCAACACCGCGATGAGTAACAGTCCGCAATAGGGAGTGTAGACATCCAATAGGCTGACGCGTTTCTAGGACTTGCCTCTTCCTCAGAGCCATAGTGGTCACCCCTGTCATGTGCTGTTAGTAATCGAAAAGCTTTTTGACAATAAATCCTCAGTATATACATGTACATGGGCAAATGGAGTTGTATATAGGGCTGAGATAGCCTAGTATATTTATCCATGTAGTCCAAATTTATGCAAAACTTGTGAGAGATATTAGTGAACTCTGTCAAAGGCCCTTTCTGTGTCCAGAGCAAGAAGAGAAGGCCTTTTGATAACTTCAGAATGATGCATTAAGTTAAGAATGCGCCTAGTGTCGTCTGCGGCCTAGAACAAATCCCACCTAGTCTGGTTTTACCAATGAAGGTAGAAAATGGAGAAGTCTGTTTGCTATGAGTTTAGCATACATTTTTAAATCTACATTTAGTAGAGATATAGGTCTGAAAATTTTTGGGGATACTGGATCTTTTCCAGGTTTAGGCAATGTAATAATAGCTGCGGCAAATATTTTAGATGAAAAGGATGCTTTGGATGCAGCAGTGTTGAACACCAACTCCAGGTATAGGGACAAAGTGGATTGAAATATTTTAATACAATTTATTTTGCGGTAAAGGGTATATTTAGAAGAATATTTAGCTCCTCAGTTGTTAATTTGGGTAATGAGACTGAGTCTAGGAAGTCTACTACATTGTCAGGGGTTGATTGAGGTACAGATGGGTCATGTTTGAGGTTATATGGTGAGCCATAGTAAATACTGAATGCGTCCGCTATTTCTTGTGAATTAAGGAGTTTTTACCAGTCTTAGGATGGAATAAAAATGGCCATTTCTGTTTAGCTATCTTCTCTTGTAGTTGCTGTGCTAAGAGTTTACCAATTTTGTTACTCTGGTTATAACAATTAAATTGCATATACTTAACCCAACTATAATGTTGGGATGGTAAGAGTGATCTAAGATCATTTCTTACTTGGTTGAGTTTTACTAATTAGGGAAGGGGTTGGATTTTGCTTATGTGCCTGTTCCAATTGTTTTACATAGAGGAGGAGATTATAAAGCTGCTGCATCCTGTGCTTCCTAGCAATAGGGCTTAGTTTCAACAGATGACTTCTAACAGCCTTGTGTGATTTCCACAATGTTTGTTGTAGACAAAAGTGAGGAAGGGGTCTGAAGTGTGGGAGGGGTCTGAAGTATCCATCAGCTTAAAAGAGACAGCATTAAAGTCTCCACATAAGATAATGTATCCTTGACAATAAGGTTGAATTTTCTTCTAGATTTTCTTAGGAGAAAATGTTGGGAAGGTACACATTTCCAACTGAGTAGGTAATAGAGTTTATTGTGAACAGAA
Source organism: Staurois parvus (assembly GCF_062004578.1). Lineage (NCBI taxonomy): Eukaryota > Metazoa > Chordata > Amphibia > Anura > Ranidae > Staurois > Staurois parvus. The sequence continues at coordinate 19,266,878 of NW_028317844.1, forward strand.
GCACTAAGTAGTGGCCCTGTGGATCAGAAAAAGATGAAATGAGCTGAAAGGCTATTGCATCCTTAATTGCTATCAGTACTCATATATATTATGATTCCTTATTGGAATCTGGACAGAACAACAACCACTAACCAAGGAAGTGCAAAATATGTAGTAATCAGAGGTTGCACCTTGTGGGACTGCTGGATTCCAATCATAGTGGGACAAAAGTAGGAGGTTACTGGGTCTGGTCAGGATGATTTGTAGAGAGTGAGTGGGACACATCAGAGGTGGAGCTATTATTTTTCAGAATATGCCACTCTTGCAAAAGATCCATACCCTTGGTTAGTGATGTAATGATGAAAATGCAATTATCTTTGATGATAAGCAGTTTTGCTGGATATCTCCATTGGTATGAGAAGTGATGATTATGCAAGATTTTATTAATTGTGCATTGTGTAAGCAGAAAGATCAAGAAAAATGAAAGTCCCTGTAGACATTATGGTTGTTGATCCACATTTCTAGAAACAGCCACAAACTGTTCTTTAATGATAAAGTAGTGGATGTCTGCAATCGTATCCCTAGGGTGGTGTGTGGGAATATGTTTTGTCTTTGGTAACCTGTGGATTTGGTCAATTATCAGCTCTTCCAATGGTGCTTCGGGTAGGGATTCTCATAGATCAGTTAAGTAGGCTTTCAGTTCAAGAGGTTTGAATGATTCAGGAATACCTCTTATTATAATGTTTCTTCTGGATCTGTCCTCTAGGACTGCTAGCTTTGATTTAATCCAGACTATATCATCCTCCTTTCATTGTGTGCGTCCACTAAATCATCCACTAAATCATTGAAGATGGAATAGGAATTCCACCATCTTTTCTTCAGTGTGTGTTACTCTGTCATCTACTTCACTGAGTTCAGACTTATACTGTTGTGCCAGTGACATAGCGTCAAAGTGGATTGTGCTCCTCAGAGACACTAACCTGTCCTTTGATGTATTGTCCAGGACAGGTTGATCACTAGTGGGGAATTCCAGCATAAAATCATGCAATTTCCTGGTATCATTTAAGCCCATGTTGGTTTCACTCACCTCCGGCTGAGATGATGGCTGTACTCTCATCTTTGTTTTCACTGGGCTAGAGGTGTTAGATGAAGCCCAGGAGGGAGAGCCTTTGTGCTGGTGTTGATGGCTGTGCTCAACAGAGTGGTGCTACATACTCTCCCTTGCAATCGTGAGGCAGCTAGGTGGCGCATGTGGAGAGCTAGGAGAGCTGCCAGCACTATCTTGGATCATGTGCCTGTGTGGCTGGTAGAAGAAATTAATCATCCTCCCCAACTGGGCGTTGAGAACTCTGGAAAGCCTCTGGTGTGGAGAGCTGGAAACTCAAGCAGCCTTCTTCCCTGCAAGCTGGCCACGCCCCTCCAATGGAATGCATTATGTTTTGCCATTAATAAAAATACGTTTTTACACTAGAGTAGAGCTTCCCTTGTTTTTCTTTTTTTCTCCTTGCCTTTGAAAACAGCTCTGCAGATCTTGTTGGCAATTTAGGGTAAAGCAGCTGCACCTGGTAGATCTTGTCCTAACAATGGATGGTATGTCTCGCTAGCGCAGGAGTGGATTACATTCTCTGTGACAAACCCCTCTGTACATCCCTCCACATGTCAAAACTACAAGCACCTTTCCTTCCACCCCTGCTTTCTAACTTTTGTATCTTCATCACCAATTCAACAATAAAGCACATACAATACACCATGTTTATGTGCAAGAGACCTCAATCTCTATGTTACAAAGATCTTTCCCTGTTCATTCCTAATGTAAATTTTATAATATGTCACATGCTTTGTTATGTGTAAATGTGATACTAACATGTCTTCCAGTTTGCTCAATTGCTTTATATTTTTTTTTGTTTCACAGGAGACTGAAATGTTGAATGTTTATCAAATGCAGTTTATTTGCACTGTAAAATCTATAAACATTAACAAAATCAGATTATACAAAAACAAGGTAGCAAAATGTTTAAAACCTGCATATGGGCAGTAAAAAAAAGTTAAGCATAGAAGAGAAGGAAGGAAATAATAATAACAACATAAATGGTCCTAACTATATCAACACCACATCCCAAAGACTTAATAATCCATAAACCAAACCATGTGTATAAGGGACTTTAGATGTATACAAGATAATATATACTTTTTAAACATTCTTATTTATTGATGTACATGTCTTAAAAACAACCAAGATAAAGTCTAAAATTACAAAGTGCTCAGATACATTGTACAAATCACAGGGGGAGTAAACTACCCTTTCCCAATCACTGTTGCAGTATACATTTACTCCATCAAGGTAGATATAATACTTTTTAAACTTGGTGGTGGCAGATTGTTGAAACCAGGGGCGGACTGACCATTTGGAAACTCGGGCACTGCCCGAAGGCCGGGGTCAGTAGGGGGCCCCATGAGATGCCCCTGGTACCTTTTTCATAGGATTTTTTGAGTTTGGGCAAGGACACAGGGGCCCCATGATCCCGTATTGCCCGGTGGCCCCATGAGTTGTCAGTCCGCCCCTGGTTGAAACATTTTACAGTGATTAACAATATATACAATACTAATCCCAATATACTATATATATATATATATATATATATATATATCACTTTATGGGTATTAGTTATGAACATTTAGTCCACAAGGTCCGCTGGCTTGTAGAACAATTTCGAGAGATAGATTCTGAGTGATAACTTTGTAAATCTATTATTTTATTTTATAGAACTGGTAGGCTGCCATCCACTCATGTAATGGAATTACCTTCAAGTTATTTCCAAGTGGGGTTTCTGGCATCAGAACATAATAAATAACTGTTGGAACACCAGAGTAATAAAGTAGCATATGTAATAAAATATACAGATGCAGTATATGGCCACCATGTAAGAGTTATCATCTTATGAAGACATATTGTAAGCTCTAACGAGCAGGGCCCTTTGATTCCTTTTGTACTAAATTGTATTGCAACTGTAATGCCTGCCTTCATTTTGTAAAGCTCTGTGCAAACTGTTGGCGCTATATAAATCCTGTATAATAATAATAATGTGAACATTATATGACTGTTTCCTTCTGAGGCAGGACCTCCTAGCGGCTATTTTTATATCCCCTACAATATCCCCAAGATACACTGTGTAGCCAATGTATATACTTTACATGTAAGTAATCATGACCAATATGGATTAATATGCTTTTCTATGTGTGTATATATATTTTTTTATAAATAGTTTTTTATATATTGGTTTAATATATTTCTGATTTTGCCCCAGATGCTCTTTTTGGGTATGAATAGGAAATATATTGGCATTGGAGAGGTGGGTATGGATATTACAGTCCCATGGGTAATCAGGGAAAAAGTTCAGCTAATGGGATAAATAGTATCTCTCTGCTGTACAATTAAATGCTTGAGCATGTAGCAATAAGTCTTATGCTGGCGCTGGAGAGATGAGGTTAGCATATTACAGTCCCATAAGAATTTGGGGAGTATTCAGCTATTATGGATAGCACAGTCGTGAGGCAGCACCCTATAGAATTAAGCTGGACTCTGCAGTGGAAGATAAAGGAGAGAGAGGGGCGCCAGACTAAGTGCAGTATGAAATAATCATTTTATTGCACACAATAGTAAGTAACTCATAGGAGGTAAGTGGTAATCAGGCATCGGTATATAGGGACGTCATCCGAAAGTGGTGCCAGAGACAGAGTGGAGGAGGTGGATGAGTATCACATCTATTCCTCTGCAGCCTGCATGGGCTGTGTGTCGTGTATAGAACCAGCATGGAACGCAAGATGGCCATCGGGCGGAAGTGACATCACTACGGGAAAGTGATGCCGTAGGAAGGGGCGGTAATGCGTTTCAAAGCTGAATGCTTCTTCCTCAGACTGATGACGTCCCTATATACCGATGCCTGATTACCACTTACCTCCTGTGAGTTACTTACTATTGTGTGCAATAAAATGATTATTTCATACTGCACTTAGTCTGGCGCCCCTCTCTCTCCTTTATCTTTTTGGGTATTTCCTCTGATGAACCAGATCCTTAACATCTGTGAAATGCATCAAGAATTTACCATTACCCACTCACAAATGTTTTATACTTACCTCGATGGAGTAAATATATACTGCAGCATTGGTTGGGAAAGGGTAGTTTTCACCCCTGAGAGAGTATGTGAATTATATTCGTAAATGTATCCATTGCAACATTTTGAATTTTTAATCCTTTTTCTAGTCATTTTTAAATGAAGAAATTAGTTAAATGGACCTTTTAGGGTTAACTGGGTTTTCAGGAGTTAGATAGGAAATACTTTTATGCAAAACAAGACTTTCTTTAAAACTGGAGGTTTTACACAGCCTACAGCTATATGCCTATAATTTACTGCAAGTGTGCTTTGCTATAGAATTTACCTGCCAGCCTCTAAACAAGTAAGCCATGGAGCACCTGAAATATAAATGTGATTTTCTCTAATAGTTTTGTGGCTACCTAACCACTGCTTAAAATTTGCATACCATGCAGAAATAAAACCGCAATAAATGGCACAGCTACTATTAAAGGAAACTATTTGAAAAAATAAAAACTAATCTGTAAAAAGTCTCAGCAATCCATATGCAAACACAGAAATGTAAGCAGTAACTGGTGTGCAAGGTTCTACATGTTGGCAGATCATAGCTAATACTGGATTAGCTAGATGGATACAGGGATTGTGAAAAACACAAACATTGTTAATGCTTGTGAGACACTAGGTAAAGCAATCATAAAACTTTAACAAATGGAATGATGAACAACGTGTTTAGCACATAAAATACAGTATATTTTGGCTATAATAAAAATGCAGTGTATTACAAGCAATGTGTACACTGATAATAAAATGTACATTCACATCACATGTCTGTATTAAATTCCTGTTCAGGGGCGGACTGACCATCTGGAAACTCGGGCACTGCCCAAGGGCCCGGGGTCAGTAGGGGGCCCCCTGAGATGCCCCTGGTACCTTTTTTATAGGCTTTTTTGAGTTTGGGCAAGTACACAGTGGCCCCATGATCCCCTATTGCCCGGGGTCAGTAGGGGGCCCCCTGAGATGCCCCTGGTACCTTTTTTATAGGCTTTTTTGAGTTTGGGCAAGTACACAGGGGCCCCATGAATTGTCAGTCTGCCCCTGTTCCTGTTTTTACTATTCTGTATATAAAAAAGCCTAATGATATACTGTATCCATAATTTTTGCTTATACAAGTAAAAAGACAAAAGATAGCCTTCAACTAATGAGGTACTATTAATAATATATTGTATATGTCTATGTAATGCAAGTAAATTCCATCTATATTGATATTACACATTAAGTTCTATAAACTGTACATAATATAAAAGTTTGTAGGACATGCATTCATTAATATAAAGCAGTTTAGCAATCTATCACATGTCAGCTGGGAGAAGAAAGAAAAAAAGTGTTCTTCCTTTGTTAACTACTGATTTTAGATGCAACCTTTCAGTGCCACTCAAGTTTTGCTGTACTGTCACCCAATTTATCTTTTTGATTGAAGGGGGCCGAGTGGTCCATGGAGCGTGCATTTTAAGCATGTTATCCGAGAAATGAATCATCCTTGCTGAAACTGTCGACTCTGTTTTCTTATCACTCAAAGGGAATTTATGTTAAATGATGTATATGTAACTTGCATAAATTATTAAGACATAGCCATTTGAGAAAGAATGAACAATTAATATGTTATATCAACATAATAAATATGTGCTCAATGTATTAATGTTGCTATATATGCTGCTTGAAAGTTATGTAGCAAAACTAAAATGTATTATAGAAAAACATACAGTATGTTCATTAAATACTTTTGGAAATAATTAAAGTGTATTTCCACTTTTTGCAGTCAAATTTGGGAAAACCCCACTATATGTTTGTTACAGTATGTCCTTCACACAGCCTACCTAAAAAAAACTTTTAAAAATATTCTTATCTTTTAGATGTTTCTCAGAAGCAGATGTGGCTGACATCTATGGGCTGGCTAATTGTACCCAATTTGATTATTGTACAACCAGTCTGGTAGATTTTTCATGAGATTATTGCAAGCAACTAAAGCTCCCCCCTTGCCAGGAGAACACAATAGCTCCACAGGAGGGATGCCTCCATCAACACTGACTGTGTTACCCTTTGTTAGGACAGACAGGGGTTTATTTACTAAACCTGGTTGACTCAGAATCTTGTCCACTTCTGCATAAAAACCAATCAGCTTCCAGGTTTTATTGCTGAAGCTTAACTGAACATGCTAAGGTTAGAAGCTGATTGGCTACCATGCACAGGTGCCCAAGATTCTGAGTCAACCAGGTTTAGTAAATAAACCCCACAGTGTTAAGCTAGCCATAGATGGCTCGAATCCCAGCCGGTTCAGCATCTAGAAAATCGCATCATCTATGGCGGGCTTTAAAATCTAATATAAAATGTTCTGAGAACTTTTGCACAAATTTTCCTAAGACCCTTCCTAAGAATTTTCAATCCAAATGCTATCCATCTATGACCAACTTTACTGATCAGAGCACTTGTAGTCCATTGACACTTCCTGCAACTTAGTAACTGAAAACATGTACAGGTATGGGCAGAGAGCTGTAAATAGTATAGGCAGAAGCCTGACATTGCACCCACAATCCACTGACTGTGGGTGCAATGCTTTGCAGGCTCCTGTGTAAAAAAATTATTAAAGCGCAAATTTGCAAAATTGTGTCTGAAATATTTTTTTTTCTTAAAGGTGAACTTAGCACATACTGGTTATCTCTGGCAATGTGTAGTGTAGCTAATACTAGAGAAATATGCATTTTGCCTGAACAAAAGCTAGAGTACCATATGGTATTTAGTTTTAATGAAGCACAAGGTCAATTTTTGTTCAGCTTGTAAGTATATTCCTTGTCAAACATTAGATGCAAAAAAACTCCTGACTTTCAAAAGAAATTATCTCACAAATACATACTACATTTAGTTGACTATAATTAATAGTTAGTGTCTGTGGCTCCAGTTGTCACTAGACATACACATGTATTGATCAGTTCAGTATATAGATTTTCGTACTTGATTCTGGTTAACCTTACAAGCTGTGGGTTATATTATTGATGATCGATCTATACTATATGCTATTTGAGTGTGCAAAGGTCTTGAAATTCATGTTGGTGCAGCAATAATATCAGTTAGGCTTTATGATTTCCTTTGTTTTATCATTAGCACACAGTTATTTTAATGTCTGGTATGTAATACTGAGCGACATACCTGCTGGTATAATCAGAAAATCAGTTGCAATTTTAGTAATTAACATATCCACACAATATTATTTGCACATGCCTGTTTTACAGCATCACCAAAATTGTTTCTCAAATGACCCCTGCATACTTAAGACAGCAGAATTGATATACCTAAGCACTAGCAAATATTCACTTAGCAAACTGAATGCTCATTGTGCTTAGTGAATGATTTGAAACTCTGTGAAACTGCCGGCATGAAGTAAAAAATATTAGTATAAGTAAATGCACCCTCATTTTATCCAATAAGCTGAAAACAACTTAACAACAACTGCATACCCTAATCATGTTTATATTTTTAATAGGACTTAAAGGCTTTTATTTGGTGCTATTTTAATAGGAATGAGTGAACCGCGCAAAGTTTGGTTTGAAGCAGGTTCAGCAAACTCTGGAAAAAATTAGCCAAACTCAAACATAGCCCTGAACCTCACTGAAGTCCATAGGCATTGATTTTTTTTTTAAATTTTGTTCTGGTGTTATTTAACCTCTTCTGCGGCGCCCTATAGCAGAAATACTGCTACAAGGTGGCACAGGTTCTCAAAATCACATATATATGTGTAACTTTGAAGTTCCCGGTTGGGGGTGCGTGCGCCCAGTGAGTTCTCCCCAGTGTTAGAATGCCTATCGCAGTCCTGTAGTCCTGCTATAAGTAGCTGAACACCGCCATTAATAGTAAAAAAAAAAAATGCCAGTATATACTGTATACGGCCATTTGTAAAGGCTATAACTTTTACGCAGACCAATTGATTTACACGTATTGGGATTGTTTTTCAGCAAAGACATGTAGCAGAATAAATTTAGCCTAAATTTATGACGAAATTTGATTTTTACATTTTTTTACTGGAATTGTTTTTTTCTCAAAATTGTCGGTCTTTTTTTGTTTATAGCGCAAAAAATAAAAAAACGCACAGACAATCAGATACCACTGAAAGAAAGCTCTATTTGTGGGAAAAAAGGACATAAATTTCATTTGGGTGCAGCATTGCACGATCGCGCTATTATCAGTTAAAGTAACGCAATGCCTTGTTGCAAAAAATGGCCTGGTCAGGAAGGGGGATAAATCCTATGGAGGGCAATTGGTTAAGGTCATTGTGCAAGTTTTTGTTAAAAAAGGGTAGCTTTGGCACTGCCATGGGAAATACGTATCAATGTAAACAGTTTTAAAAATGTTGTTCAGCAGGGAGGGGTTATTTTAATGCAACATTGAATATATAATGTAAATATAAATTCTTTAAATAACATGTTTTGGGGTGCCTTAAAGCTGCACATAAATTTGTGGATGTAGTACAAAATGGCATTTTGGGATGATTTACTTAAGGAAAATAGGATGTTCACTTTGCAAGTGAATTTTCTCTTAGCTTAGTGAGTGTGGTGAAAATTAATTTTACAAAGAATTTAACACTTTATCTGAGTCTACCTTAAAAAACAACTTCATTAATATATTCAATGACTGCTTAGCAACCAGCAACTGTTAGGACAATGAACCCTTTTATGAGAAGTACATAACATACAATATAGTGTATACAGTGTAGTAGTCTACACAGAGTGCAGGAGTCCAGGGTGTGTAATGCAATGTGTTCAAAGGTTAGGAGTGTCTAACGCACAGAGTATTACAGTCAGTGTTGGGTTTATATCCGATTGCCTCTTGGGGGATCAGGAAGGATTTAGGAGCACATGACACTCAGAGAGCAGGGTCCAGTATAATGTAATACACAGAATATAGGACAAGAGTAAGCAACCTTAAAGAGGTGGAGATCTATCTGAAAAACATGAGAGAAGTCAAAGATCACTGGGCACAGGGCCACCTCCCAACACCTGATTTAAACCTCTAATTGCTGTACTACCATGTTGCAATCACATGCATTACACGACAATCATAATGTTTAAATCAGGTGATGAGGAGGCAACATATCGCCTCCTCATCATCTGTCAAATGCTCTGGGATCACTTTGCAGATGAGCAGCAGTGCCTACTGCACCTGTGAATGAGTTAGTTGTAATTGGAAGAGGCACCCTAAGGGCTTGTTCACATGTAAAGTTGAGGGGTGGTAAAACCCTGCGGTTGAATCACTGTTTTACCACCCCCAAATCCCTATCCCCTTTAGCTGCTTAGGCAGCAGCCAAAGGTGTACACATGCCGCAGCAGGAATTACACCCCCTGTTGCTTTTGATGAGTCCTACTGCCTGTCAACCGAGACCCATTCAAGTAAATGGGTCACTCTGCAAGCTTCTACAGGGTCCAAGGGCTTAAAGCAGGTGGTGAGAAAGCAACACACAGCTGCTTGTTTAAATTCTTGTTTGTTGTACTGCACAAGGTTGCAGGGCAATTTCAGAACAGCCTCATTCACTTCAATTGGTCATGCTTGGCTGGTGCTACACCCACCAATCATGAAATGGCATAGGGGCAGCACTACAGAGGAGACATAAACTTATGCGGCTCTTCCTCCCTACTCCAGCTCCAAATTTACAAGTAGTTCCTCTGCATTGCACTCTGTTGTGTGTGCATGTGTGATGTATAGTAGGGGTCAGAAGTACAAAACAAAAAGGATACAGGGATGTGTAATGCACAATGTAGGGGTCAGGAGAGTACAAAATTCGCCCTGTGGTCAATACTCTCCCCCAATTTACTCTATCAGCCAAAATCCCCACTCCTTACCCCCCAAAAAACTCAGCACTATTCTGGACACTCACCCCCCCAGCACAATTCATCCCCACTCCCAGAACAAATCCCCCCTATATCTGCCTCCCCAGTGCAAATACTCCTCCATCCCCCAAATCCCAGCACAAACTCCTCTTCATCCCCATCCCAGCACAAATCTCCACCCCCTCAATTACCCCCCTCCCCCACCACACAAGTCCTCTTTTCCCCAAGCATAAATTTTCCTTCTCCCAAATTTCCCCTACCAATATAAATCCCCCTTTAGTTGGAGGAGAAGTTGGATTTGGGCTCTAATCTGGGGGCCCTTTTTCTCTCATGATCCCCCCCCCCTCTCTTTTTTTCTCCTCTCTTTCCCCCTCCCTCTTTTTGCTCTTATTATGATTTGGTTTGTTTTATGAATGTATTTTGTTTGTTATACTATATTCTATGATTGCACTGTTTATTGACTCTAGTGGTTCATCTCAAGCATGGATCCTGAGGAAGCAAACATAGCGAAACAATTCAGTCCTATACGCTTATTATATACTTCCACCACACCTAAAACATCTGTATGATCCTGTTTGACTGTGAGACTGTATGTTCTTAATATATGAAGTGGCTCTTCTTTCTAACTGGATGAACCAATAAAATGGTATGTGCTTTTTATATTATATTCAATTGTACTGTAAGTTTTTGCCTTTGAAAGGCACATATAAAGTCCCACGTTTTTTGGAGTAAGACACCCCCACCTTGATCTGGGGTGTGGTTGCCGACTCCCATGCTACCTTATCCTTTTCTATATAAATCCCCCTCCCCCCCAATCCCCCTCCCCCCAGTACAAATCCTCTTCCACCTCCCAAATCCTCCCTCCCATCACAACCCCCCATTCCACGGAGAAGAGGGAGAAGAGTTGGTATTTCAAATGCTCTGACCCCTGATTTGGCTGTGTGGTCACTGGGCACTGACAACTCAGTATCCCCAGATGTACATACAATGGATTCCTGGAGTAAAGAGGGTGTACAGTGTTAATTCACCTTTACATTTTTTCTAAAAAGGTGAACTAACACTTTAAAACATATAAATAATATGTAAATATTAACAATACACATAACTGGTAATCTGTCTGGCCTTACAATGAAAAATGAATACAGTGTGACAAAATGTGAGCATGACTAGGATTATGAATGAATGGGAGTGACCTAAAGAGGTAAAAAGAAGTTGAACCTAGTTGCTGTATACAGTACCCATCTGTTTTTATCAAGCGCACAACAGATTTCACAGAACTCAGATGAATCAATAATGCTCCCTGGTGGATGTTACCCAAATTTGGTCCTCACCATCCAGCGCTATATAGCAAACACTCCTCTATTCAACAGGTCTGTGTATGTTCAACATCCCAGGCTTTTATTCTCCAGGCTGTCTCTATGTCTTCTCCAGTTGTTTTCTTCAAAGAAAAACTCACATAGTATAGTACCCTCAAATCACATAGAAAATATTCTCCTAAAATATACTCACATGTGATAACATGCCATTTAACACTGCATACCTGTGTGCATTCTCCATTCCCCTATTATGTGTGTCCTTGCTGAAAACACAAATCTACAATCGCACATCAATCCAGAACAGTGTGGTGCTCCAGTGCAGCACTGTTTGAACATAAAATCATCAGAATGAAATCTTATCTTAAATATCAGAAATATGCAACACTACACGCAGGGGCGGACTGACCATTTGGAAACTCGGGCACTGCCCGAGGGCCCGGGACCAGTAGGGGGCCCCATGAGATGCCCCTGGTACCTTTTTCATAGGCTTTTTTGAGTTTGGGCAAGGACACAGGGGCCCCATGATCCCCTATTGCCCAGGGGCCCCATGAGTTGTCAGTCCGCCCCTGACTATACGTAATGCTCATTCACACTAGTGGCTGGGGGATTAAAAGGGCAGCTCAACCACAGAATTTTACCAACTCCAAGTACTCCACTTTAGCTGTAGATGTACATATGCCGTGACCGCGATGCTTTGTTTCCCAGGTGAAGCAAGAATTATATCCCTTGTCGCATTCATTGGACACTACCGTCCACTAAAAACATGACTAATTCAAGTGAATTGGGCCATTCTGCAGTGAGGATATGCAATATCCTCACCTCACCGCCTGCCTCTGAGAAAGCAACCTGAATGTGGATTGCTTACAGTTGAACAGCAGTGCCTGCCACAAGAGCGGAGTTCACTCACATTGTTCACTCGCCCAAGATCCAGAGGCTCAGGCAGTGGAATCATGTGCACTGCTCAAGATTTCCAGCTCACAGAATCCACTTTCACAGATACAGCACTGGCTGTACACCAGGGGTTGGATATTGGGAAGACATAGAGGAGCATGAGCAGAAGGTGGATCACATCCAGCCTCCTTGTCTATGCACGTGAACTGTAGTGCGGGCTGTAGGACAGGCTGTAGGGTGGGCTGTAGGGCAGGCTATAAGGTGGGCTGTAGTGTGGGTTGTAGGGAGGGGTGTAGTGAGGACATGCAGCTGTGACAGCTGATCATGGAGAGTCATTCTCCCTGCTTTGACAGCTGCAGCGCTGCGGCCCCTTCCAGACAAATTAGTGGAGCTGGCACTGGGCTCCAGAATTCAGTCCAGATTCATGGGATCATTGGTATTTAGTTGAAATCTCAAAAAGGTCCTGGCAAATCCAGGATGGTTGGGAGGTTTCCCCTCAAAGATAAATAAATGGTAGCATAGGAATACTACAGAGCAGCATTTAGGTGACAATGCTGAATCTTCCTGGGTTGCTGATGTTGCATCCAAGAGGTGATGTCCATCAATTATTACAGGCAGATTGAATGCATGAAACAAAGTAATTTGATATACAATCTTATGTGAAGCCTGGTGCTGAAATTAATGGTGTAGAGACAGGCTCTCTTAGGTAACACAAAATATACACTAAATGAAAATACACTATACTTTTCTTTAAGTAACTGGTTCATTTTCTTGTTTGACCAAGTTGTGGCTTTATTCTTCATGTTTAACTTTCATATTCTGAAAAACCAAACTACCTGCTGTACAATGATTACAATGAATGAACTGAGAAGAACTGTAAAACTATGAATTTGATTCTTTTAATTAGGAATACTGTAACATTATTCACTATTTATGTTCATTTTCCACGCTTGTGAAGTTTTATGTTAGAAGACAGAGAAAATGTTTCTTATCAATCATCAATCACTTATGCTTGTCAGCTTATTAACAAAGCATTTTCCTTTAATCATGTGCCTCATCCAGATGGAAACAATTCAGTCTGGGTGGTCAGTCAATATAGAACTCGTGCATGAGATCTGGATAAATGGTTAGAGAATGCCTGATTGTCTGGTGTCTCTTGCAATCCTAAATATGTATTTCATCACTTAGCATAACCAGTTGCAAGTAAATGTTAAAAAATGTAGATGAAAAACCTACATGAGTATGGATATATATGCCTATGATAGCATTGAACGTGATGTACAGTATATTGGTTTGTATATGTTTTCTTCATTTCTTAGGGTCAGGACTGAAAAATAAAATGTGAAAAGCATTTTCTGGTCACATATGATAATATTTGTTTGTATTTTCATGGGTTGCCAGCAGATGGCACTCTTAGATCTGGTTTACATGTTATCCAGGAACTCCTTATTTTCTTTTTTACAAAAAACTGTTGCTTACAAAGCTTAGTACTTAGTACAAAACTGAAATGTACACACCTATTACTCCCTATGGACATTCAATCAGAGAAAGGGTTTATTAAAACAGTAACCTCTGTTGTGTTCTCTCTTAACCAGTTGGTGATCACCTAATGCACATATACAGTGACAGAGCGGCCCCACTGCACCTGACCACGTACATGTACAGCTCTTCCATAGAGGGGACCCAGTGCCCTGGCTGTGCTGCCATTTTCTACAGCACATGCCGATCAATGGGTCCAGCCAATGATTTATGTCTGGGACCCGCTGATCAGCTGAGTGAATGACAGAAGAGAGCCCTGTATTGGTAAAAAAAACACAGGGCTCTCTACAGACAACAGCAATGTGCCATGTTTTTTCTGCCTGCAAAGCAGGCGGTAAAAAGCTGGTACATTACTTAGTGACAACACCACACAGTAAACATTGTAAGTCACACAGTTAACCCTTTGATTGTCCCTAAATGTTAACTCCTTCCCAGCTAGCATCATTAGTACAGCGTATAGTGTTAGCACGGATCACTGTATTAGTGTCACTGAAGATGTGAATGTTATTTAGTTAGATCCCACCCAGCATCAGTTAGTGTCAGTTTATCCGCCTCACTATCACAGTCCCACTGTAATTCGCTGATCACTGCCATTGCTAGTATAAAAAAAACTATTCCAGTACATATACCATAGTTTGTAGATGCTATAACTTGCACGCGAACCAATTAATATATGCCTATTGGTTTTTTTTTATAATACCAAAGACATTGGCCTAAATTTATGAAATTTGATTTTTTTTTTTTTTTTATTGGATATGTTTTATAGCAGAAAGTGAAAAAAAATTTGTTCAGAATTGTTGGTCTTTTGCTGTATATATATATATATATATGAATAAAAAACCCAGCAAAAGAAAGCTGTATTTGTGTGAAACAAATTTCATTTGGGTATACCGTTGCATGATCACACAATTGCCAGTTAAAATAGCACAGTGACAAATAGCAAAAGATGGCCTAATCATGAAGGGGGTAAAATCTTCCGGAGCTCAAATGGTTAAAAGAAATTAATTTTTTGAGAATCCTGTGTCATAAGGGCACTCTATATTAAATGTTTAAATTGGTATATATTTAGTAAAAAAAAAAGTTATACGAAACATTAAAACATTAGTTTAATTAAAAACACTTTTTTAAATACTTAAAAATTTTTAAAATAAAATTGTCTCAAAAGAGATTTGGAGTTTTATTAAGTACAGTAACCAATGATCTGATAAAATTCTTGCCTACAGGTGCATCGTGAGGATAATATGCATTTACCAATATTCCAGGGTCCAATGTTACATTAAGTAATTTAACCTTGCACCAATGGAATAATATCTATCTATCTACACTATATTGCCAAAAGTATTGGAACGCCTGCCTTTACATGCACATGAACTTTAATGGCATCCTAGTCTTAGTCCATAGGGTTCATTATTGAGTTGGCCCACCCTTTGCAGCTATAACAGCTTCAACTCTTCTGGGAAGGCTGTCCACAAGGTTTAGGAGTGTATCAATGGGAATGTTTGACCATTCTTCCTGAAGCGCATTTGTGAGGTCAGGCACTGATGTCGGACGAGAAGGCCTGGCTTGCAGTCTTCGCTCTAATTCATTCTATTGGGTTTTGGTCAGGACTCTGTGCAGGCCAATCAAGTTCCTCCACCCCAAACTTACTCATTCATGTCTTTATGGACCTTGCTTTGTGCACTGGTGAGGGGTCATTCCCAAACTATTCCCACAAAGTTGGGAGCATGAAAGTGTCCAGAATATCTTGTTATGCTGACACCTTAAGAGTTCCCTGCACTAGAACTAAGGGGCCAAGCCCAACCCCTGAAAAATAACCCCACGCCATAACCCCCCCTTCAACAAACTTTATACTTGGCACAATGTGGATTCCCATCTGTAAGCTTTCCTATGGTGGGTCTCTAGGTTCCCCTTCTTTCAGAAGAACTCATTGGAAGTATGATGTGATCTCCTTTGATAGGTGATGTGTAATTAGATTCTTCATACCTACTGTATATTCCATTGATTGGCTCCCTGTACATACAACCATCAATTAACTCTTCTTTTGAGAAGGGGAGCCTGGAGACCCACCATAGGAGAGCTTACAGATGGGAATCTACATGCCATTTGTTCACCTAAGCGATATTTGGCCATTCATTATGGGTCAACACCTTCTGGTGAGTGGGACATTTATACATTACTCACAAGTGGTGGAGAAGATCTTTCTGGACCAAAGTGGCCCCCCTCTAAAGGCCTCTCATTCATATACACATTTGGACTATAATATAAAAAATATTGAATGTGATGTTGGGATAGCACTTTACACATATTTATGTAATATCTTTAATTTCATATGTTATTTATGTTTATAGTGAAACCATACTGAGCAAGCGTCTATTTATTTATGGTTAAGGTTTGGATGCAGCTGCTTGGCCACGAAAACCCATTTCATGAAGCTCTCTACGCACTGTTGTGCTAATATGAAGGTCATATGTAGTTTTGAGGTCTTTAGTTATTGACTCTGCAGACAGTTGGCAACTTCTGCGCACTGTGCGCTTTAGCATGCACTGATCCTGCTCTGTCCAGAACTTCAAGTTGCTGTTGCTCCCACTTTGTTATAATACCACTAACAGTTGACCGGGGAATATTTAATAGCAAGGAAATTTCATGGATGGACCTATTGCACAGGTAGCAACCTATCACAGTACCACGCTTGAATTTACTGAGCCCCCATTCTTTCACAAATGTTTGTAGAAGCAGTGTGCATGCCTAGGTGCTTGATTTTATACACCTGTGGCCATGGAGGTGATTGGAACATCTGAATCCAATGATTTGGATGGGTGTCCCAATACTTTTGGCAATATAGTCTATCTATTATTATTATTATACAGGATTTATATAGCGCCAACAGTTTGCTCAGCGCTTTACAATATAACGGGAGACAATACAGCAACAATACAGTTCAATACGAGAGGGATAGGAGGGTCCTGCTCCTCGGAGCTTACAATCTAGGATGGAGGGGCTAGTCGTACAAAAGGTAGTAACTGTGTATCTATCTATCTATCTATCTATCTATCTATCTATCTATCTATCTAGCTATCTATCTATCTATCTATCTATCTATCTATCTATCTATCATCAATGTATTATCTATCTATCTATCTATCTATCTATCCATCTATCTGTACATCTTTGTTCTTCAACAATTATAAGCATTTTCAGTTAGCCTGAACACCAAATTAAACATGTAGGAGTAAAATTTAAATGAAACAGCTATGTTTTTTGTAATCAAAGTGTTAAATGACCTCTTAAACGATTTATTTAAGTAACCCGTTGAAATGCTGAGCTTTGCTTGCTGCAGTGCATGATCCTGTCACACGTGTGTGATTAGTCTTTACTGCAGAGGGCACTGGAAGGCAAGAGTTTCATGTGCTGTATATTAAACTTTATGTAGAAAGTTTTCTCCAGGCACCTGTTATTTTGAAAAAACAGAGCACGCATTGTACATCTTTATTGCCTTGGGACAGGCAGCATGATTTAGATGAATTCTGCCTTGTTCTGTGTTTGTATACTATATATTAAAAATAAATAAATAAAAAATACTATAAGACAACATGATTCATAAAGAATCTATAAACAAAACAAAGAAGAAGTCAAAGCATTGACCTTTTGCTACATGCTCATGTTTGAAGCAGAATCACTGAACCTAAAATAAATTCTGAAGCAGAATCTTTCATATAGATATTACTCTACTGCTTTAATCTTTTCAAAGTGCCGAGGTAAGAAAAGAAATGACCTTCTCCAGATTAGAAATCAGATCAGGAATATAGCTGGTTTGTTGGGGGATTGGTAAAATGGACTTCATTTAATTTGTTAAGTAGACAATTAGTGCAACAAAATCACTTTACTCCAATTACCAACACAAAAAAGTATATTTATATATAAATGAACAAGCGAATGGGTTCTAGGGCTATTGATGTTTATGTTAAGAGATTACATGTGACTGGAATGAATTCTAGGGCAAAGCATAAGAACATAAACATGATAGCAAGAACTCAATCTTTTTGTGGATTTATATTGAACATGTCACTGATTAAACAATTCTAGGTATAGCACAGATTCTAGGTGTAGAATCTTTATTGATGTAATCCTGTGTTCATATCCTCATCTGTGAGATACAATTTATTTATCAATGTTAACAAGGTTGATGCATCTACTCAGTGTTTATTCTGAGAAGCTGCGTTTCATCACATACTGGTATTGCATATCTGTAGAATGAATACAGTACTACAAGTAATGTTATTTCCATGACTCCAAAATAGTACTCATCTTTGTATTACTTTCTGTTCCAGGTATGTAATTTTTTGCATAGTTACATCGGTCCACCTACATGTAAGTATGCATATACTATACCTGTGGGATCCCTCTAGAAGCTGAAAATAGCTGAAGTAGACAATACTACTCCATTGATCTCCAGTAGCTACCAAGTCCAATGCTGAGTGGCTGCCCTGCTGCATTCTGTACACAGGAGGTTGGCCAATCAGCATGGGTGCTGTTCAGAGAATGCTTTGCATTTTCTCAATGAATGTAAAGTGTTCTCTGATTGGATACGGTGGAGATGATGACATTATTGCACCACCTCTCTACCTAATCCAACCAGCAAATGCTTTGCATTCACTGAGAAACTTCAAAGCATTTTCCTAATGGTGCCCATGCTGAGTGGCCAATGTCCTATATTCAGAATGCAGCAAGGCAGCTGTTTGCAACAGAACCCGGAAGTTAGCGTAGATCACTGGAGTAGAGGTATCTACTACAGAGATTTCCAGCTTCTAGAGGAGTTCCACAGGTATGGTACATACATAGTTATATTGGTCCGAGCTGAACTAATGAAACTATGTAAAAAATGCTATACCTGGAATTCTTTAAGGACAAGATGAAAATTAAGTATGTGCTCCTGCTCTCTCTCATCCTCAGTGCTTTACAGTGCTCACATGTTTACTGGAAAAAGAACTCACCAGCTATATGACAATATAGGCCCTGTAGTGGAGAAGTTATGGAAACCAAATTTCTTGAAAGAAAATGTCAAGTGTTTTATCCAGCCTCACCATCATTTCCTGGGATTGTTCAGGGTGGCAGTGACTCATTTGGCTTTCAGCCACTTAACAAATGGGCATCTGAAGCCCGCACAGTATTGATATATGGGGACATACAGTATGCCAGTGGACAGCGCTATTGACACAAAATTGGCAACAGTCACCATTATAGGAGGGCACTAAACCACTCTTCACCAGTGGTCAGTCATAAAGTTCCCCCTCCTAAAGGGGGTTAGCCTGCAGATCAATCCACCCAAGCTGTGGATCTATTTTTAAGCTGAAATTGACTGTTGTCAACAATCAGCAGCAGAGCTTCTGATGACAATGACTCTTGACCATTGTCTGATGTTAAAGATCTGCATCAAAGCTGCTGCTTCTTGTAATTCCACAAACATGTGCTCTGGTCTTACCTTGTTCTTGAGCAGGATTGGGAGCTTTAAGTGCAGTCGATGGGACCTGCTCATTAACACAATCAGCTACATGACTAATCCCTGCCCAGTCTGGCTGTCTGTTTATGTCATATTATAGTCAACCAAAATGGCACCCTTACATCAGGTTAGATGACAGCCTATCAGAGAAGCTTCTCCCTCTTGCCTTGTCTATTTAAAGTTGGTGCAGCTCTCAGCTGACTGCCTGAACAACACTTTCACAAGTGTGGCCCTGGTGAGCCTTCCTGCTATACTGCTTGTTTTCCCTCTCTGATTTCTGTATACTGACCCTTAGCTTTGTTTCTGGGAGTCCTCTGCCTGCCATGACCTTTGTCTGTGTTCCTGGTTATCCAAGTTCACTGCCTGCTTTGACCTTTGACCTTGTTCTTAATTATTCAAATCTTCTGAGTGTCCGGACCTACTTCCTGGTACCTTTTGTCCACTGGTCCATGTTGTTAAGGGGAGGCAACGTAGGGTCAATAAACAGTAAGGCCAGCACTCCTATGAAGAGGTCCCTGGTAATTATTGGTTGGCTCTTAGATTCTGTACCCTGGGGAATTCCATTTCACCTGCTCCCATGTGGGATCCTTCTTATAGCTGGTGAGCCCTGTTCCAGTTCCTCACTCTGATCCATTCCATTGAGTGCCAGTGTGTCTCCTGCTCCACATGCTCCACAGATCCTGCTCCCAGCTCTAATGTTTTCCAAGGGGGCTTGTCCTATTGAAGGCCCACTGTCAGCCTACACTTTTTAGGTACACCTACTGCCATCCTTAAGCTAACAGTAAAGTGTAGCTGGAAAGTACATATCAGCATAGCCACTGTCTTGACAACTGTATGTCAAGGTGGACATTGATGGCGGCACATTCTACTTGCCTGTTCTGTACAGACTTGGATCGTCCTTTTTGGACAGTAATTGGACACTTGGAGTGGTCTTTTTATGTTTTTCTTTTTTTGTTTTCACATATATATGTAGGTGCTGAGATATCATATTTTGTAATTGTGGGTATAGTAATATAGGAGCTTGCGCACCTTTTGTATCTTAAATTTAATCAGCAATGCTTATTTATTGTAACTTACCTCCCACCAACTAGTCAGAAACTGATATCAAAATAATATTGTGGGTTTTTTTCAAATGTGTCTATTAGCCTGAAAAGATAGTTTGTTTCAAAGGTTGCTGAATGGTTACCTAGGGGCTGTATTTGTGTAATCATTAAGAAAAACAATTATGGGGATCTTTTTAAAATATAAGTTGACAATTCTCAAGAAAACTTCAGGAAGTATATTCATTAAACCTCTCAGTGACAGGTATGTCTGTTGTTAATCTAAAAGGTGGAGTTTTACCAAGAACTATCCACTGATGTTACTCAAAAATTCTTTTAAAGAGGAATGTATTTCTTCATTGCCTTTCCAAGCAAAACCTAGATTTACAAGCCTGTTATAAATGATTGTGACTTAAGGCTTATGCACATCAGATTCAGAAGCTAGTAAAATGCAATATGCTTTTTAGTTTCGTCAGAGTTGCCTTGAGTTACTTTTGGGCTGCTTTGAGCTGCTGTGAGTTGCTTTATAATTCATAATGATGTGCATGAGGAAAAAAAAATCCCAAACACAAATGTGTGTATAGAAACTGTTAGGCCCCATTCACACCTGAGTGATTTGTAGCTTGAAGCTCAAAAACTGTGGAGGAGAAAAAAATTAACTGTTCTAAATGGAGATGGTTCACATCATCACTCCAAGTCACCTGAAGCCAAATGTCTGAAGCTCAGACAAGTTCTGGAGTTATTTTTGGCGCTCAAACTGGACAGATTTGCGCATATTTGAGCATTTTTAATTCCATAGAAATTAATAGAAATGCACAATTCGTATTTGTTTACATTTTTCCATTTGAGCAAAAAAAAGCTCCAAAATGTGCAAAATAATAATAATAATAATAATAATAATAAATGAATGTAAAATAAATGCACACATAAATAAAAATACTACTACTACTACTACTACTATTATTATTATTATTATTATTATTAATAATAAATAATAATAATAAATGAATAAACACCCTAACAATAAATAATAAAATGATTATTAATAGTAATAATAATAATAATTTGTTATTATTAATAATATTTGTATTTTTTGTTAGAGTTAGGGTGTTAACATTTTTTTTACCCTAACCCTAACAAAAATTCAAAAATAATAAGGAAATAGATTCAATTTTAACCCCTAACCTGAACACCTAACCCCTGACATTAAAATTAACCCCTAACCCTAATCCTAAACCTAAAGCCTAACCCCTAACCCAAATCCTAACCCAAACCCTAACCCTTAACACCTAACCCTAACCCCTAATCCTAAACCTAACATAACCCTAACTCTAACCACTTACCCTAACAATAAAATAGATACATGAATAATAATAATAAAAAAACAAAACTAAAGCTGATGGAAAAGCTAAAAAAGCTGAAAAACCTAGCGACAAATGATGCAACAGATGATATTTTTCCCTACTGGTTAATTTAAAAAAGCCAAAGCTCAAAAACGCTTAAAAAAATGCTGCATGAAAACAAGCAAAAATGTGCAAAAGTGCACATTTTTGTGCACAATTGTAAGTCCAGCTTTAAACTGAAACGTAGTACTGTTTTTCACATCTTCACTCAAAGTCACCCACTTCATTGTACTACATTCATTCATTTATAATTGTTACTAACATATTATTATTTTACTCAGTCAACAAGACTTGTTTTAATGGCCCACACATTCATATACAGGGCTCCAGCAGTCCCTGCTATCACATGATGTTGTCTCTGATTTTCTCTAGATTTTTTTTGTTCTTTATCCAGTTGCAGCACAACTGGGCAGCACATTCTGCTTACCTGTTCTGTACAGATTTCACGACAAAGACTGTCAGGAGGTTCAACTGTATCATGTCCTTTTTATCTGGCTGTAAGTGGTATTGCCTGCCTGATCATAATTGAGAAGTAAAGTTTTAAATAAATTTTCATGTCAGGGTTGATAGAGACCTGGTTATTCTTGTTCTTTAAATAATAGACAACAATGCTTTGTGTGGCTTAATGACATATATGTGTATTTCTATGCATTACTTATTTGTTAGTTTAGGTATTTTTCCTTTTTTTTTTAAATATTTCTTTATATATCAATATCTTTAGTATAGTTGTGTTTTTCAGGTTGTTAATTATTTAATAAAAACATAAAAAAAAAAAGCATTGGGTACTTACCTCATTGAACTAACTGACAAGGTAAAGACGTATTGTGTTTGACGTGTACTGTACACTCCCATTGTTACAACTCAGACGTGAAGTTCTGTATTACTTATAACAGAAATCATGTAAGACCTTAGGAAGTTATCACAATCAAATCATTCAGTTGGCTGAGCACTTGTTAGTTTTGCTACAGTGAACTTGATGTACAGGAATTCAAGCTGATTCATCTGCACCACTGTGCAATACAGTGTATATATCTTCATTAGACATATTTGCCTATATGACACATAATATTACCTCTGTAATAAGAACAAAAAAATAAGTTTTCCTAATTTCAAGGCAAGGGATTTTGCAAAAAGTTTTAGAATATTAAAACATACAGTATATTGCAGCTTGAGAGCAATAAAGTCTGATCTTTATTTGAAAAAGTATTTAGAATGGTTGGGTTAATTGTATACCTAGTAACTAAAAGCAATGTATTGTGGAGAGCAGTATGTGGAGAGATATGGCACAGACGTGTATGTGACCAACACCCTGGAAGGAGATGGCCATCTTGTGCTTTCCCAGTGCTCTCCAGGACTCCCTTCCTCAGTCATAGGCTCCAGTCAGGGGCGGACTGACCATTTGGAAACTCGGGCACTGTCGAAGGGCCTGGGGTCAGTAGGGGGCCTTATGAGATGCCCCTGGTACCTTTTTCATAGGCTTTTTTGAGTTTGGGCAAGGACACAGGGGCCCTGTGATCCTCTATTGCCCGGGGGCCCCATGAGTTGTCAGTCCACCCCTGGCTCCAGTGACAGTTAAACCTTGCAAGACTCTCCTACATCTGAATGATAAATGGACCCATGTCTCAAGACTCTTATTCCTCTACCTCTATAAGTTGTTATTTACTAGTGATGGGGTTTATGTTTGAGTTGAACGTAGGTTCGACTCAAACATTGGCCATTTATTTATGTGTTCCCTGACAGAGCATTGTGAGTGGCCAAAGCAATGCATCTGGCCACAGGTCAGGTGCAACTATTTGGCCAATCACAGCGCATGATTGTGCCACAAGGGGGTGGGGTGAACCCGTCCCCTTCTGACATCATCACAGTATTTAAGAACTGTCATCGCGGCGCAGCTGACAAACAGCCGGGAACCAGTGTTGGGTTGGCGGTGGCAGCGAGAATCATGATTGATGTCAGATCTACTTTGGGGGACATTTTTGAATTTTTGTTTTTAATAAAGCACTGTCATTTTTACACTACACTTTTGATTGTGAATGGGTAGCAGTACCATGTACTGCATACTCATTCACATTGGGGGAAACTGGGATCTGGGGGTCCCCTTGTTAAATGAGGTTTCCAGATTCAGATAAGCCCCCTGCCCGCAGACCAAGTAGCTACGAGTAGCTAAAACCCACTCATGTTTCCCTTTAATGTTGAAAGCTATAGAATAATTAGCCAAAAAAGCAATACAATGACCAGCTGATACATCTTGTTCCACCCTTCAGTTATTTTGTTTATAACAATGACACTATTCTTCAGCCATGATTTGTTTTTACTCAGTCTCAAAATTTTAATTTAAGATGCAAACATATTTTTTTTCATTCTAATCTAATTCTCATTGTAGTACTGTGACAAGTAAAGCTTTTTTTCTTTACGTTATTCATAATGTATACATTTTTTTTTCAGGAAAGCGATATTACCATACTATAAGCAGATAATAATAATGTTTTTCTTTTTCTACTTTTTTCTACTTCACTATAAAATAAAAAAAATATACTACTTCATTGCACTGAAAAAAATATTATTTTTCAGGCTTCTCATTGCTGTGTTACAGCCACATGTTTAATTGAAGTACACAGAGAAGTAATAGGTTGTATAAAAACATGTCATTCAGACTAATGCTTCAAAAATGTCAGATAGTTTGTTTTATTTACAATATAACCATGTGGTAATAATTTTGGATGGTAACATTTCATATTGTTATAGTTCTACTGTGTATGGACAAAAGACATACTGAGATTTATGATGAATTTAGCCAATTCACTGCAAGCAGATGCCCTCTGTGGATTGCTAATTCACCATCAATTCACTTTTTCAACTGGTATACTGGGGAGACCTTGCCATATACATATATTTTAGATATCATTTGCATCATAAAGCACAGTGCATCAAAATATCCCATTTATTTTGAATAGGCCTTCAATGTGCCCTAAGAAACAAATAAATCATGCTTGCACTATTACTATCATGCTTGCACTATTTCTGTGTATGTTATTGCATGTGCATCGATACTTCTTTCTACCCTACCATAATAAGATTGCTTACTACATTCTTATCAGTTTTTTTGTATCATCCCAACTGAAAATAAATTTTAAAAAATTATAAATAAAAGTTCTTCATTTGAGTGAACTAGTAAGGGCTCTACTGTTTGCCCCATACCAAGTTTATTGTAAATATCTACTCAGGGAAACAATAATCAGTTTAATTTGTAAATTACATTTTAGGATTTTTTTTAAGTTTTTTTAGTAAAGGGTTTTTTCATGATGTCTGTTTATTTACATTTCTATCTTGGGGGGGTAGTAAGGGGTACTTTTGTAACCATAACAACCCACCACCAAATGATGTTGCCCTCTCACATGATGACCTGCTACCTGATAATCCAACCCTAGCACACTGCTCTGAAAAAATACATATTTATTTTTAAAAAATAACTCTTTTTAATTAAGTATTCCTGTTTATGTTCCTCTGGATCAACTGCGTGTGTAGGATTATAATGTTATTTTTTTTTTATGGTTGAACTGGATGGACCTTTTTCTTTTTCAGCCAGACTAACTATGTAACTATGTTAATAAATGATAAGATGTACTATGTACCACAAACTCATTCATGTAGGAGGGTAGATATCTATAGACCTCCTATTCTAAAGGGTCTTTCAGATTCTCATAAGGTCCCTCTACATACCCCCACATTCCTTTTGGATGTGGAGATGAGGTCCATGTTCCCATCAACATGGGCACAAAACACCCAGCAAGGGTGAGGCTTTGCTCAGTCCTTGCAAGGTGCCCTCCCAATGTAGAGGACATCTGGCCAGGTATAGCTCAGGGGGGTTCACACTCTCTGCCCTCCTTCTTTGTTGACCACCCAAACTGAATGCCTGAACAAGGGTCTTTTAAGAACCTTTAAGGGGACCACATTCCCAGTTTATCTTTTAAGTGTCCAGTACACCATAAAAACAACCTGGCAGCCAAACCAGTGAATGAAGCAGGTTTCCTTTAATCTATGCACTTTGTATCCATATAATTTTCTGTGTCTATTGCCCACAATAAAGCAACTTCAGCACGTATCAAACCTTGATAAAGAGGACTATTTTGAAACAATGAAATGGTTTAGCTTTTTATATGCCCTTTAAACTGGAACTTTAGCATACATTTAACAATATGCAAAAGTGAAGAGTTTATTTTAATGCAGAAAAGACATACTATGTATCTTCTGCAGAACTTTTCCACAATTGGCCCAACCCCCTTAAGAGGTGCCCACCAATTATGTTATTGGCCATAAGCATTGCTGAGAACCTGGAAGCACCACAGATCACAGAGAAGAAAGACAGTAAGGAAACAAGCAAAGTAAGTGACTCATAGGGGCTGAACTACTAAAGACAAATAGTCTGTTTTCTTTGCAAGGAAATTTAGAGGAAGTGATGATATTACTTTGCCAGGTATACCTAATTGCATGCAAGTCAAATTAATAAAACTGCATTTTTGCTTGCACATGATTGGATGATGGAAGTTACCTCATTCACTAGGTTTTGGGGAAAATTCCCTTGCAACATGCAAATTTCCTTGCAAAGGGAACAGTCTGTTTGCAATAAGTTAATCAACCCCATATTCTTTATCCTGGCAGTAATGGTAATCCAGGGAGAAATAATTTTAAAATATAAAGTGATAAATAAAACATTTAGCAAATTATCCATCACAGGGATCGTTAGTTATAATCATTTTTTTAGGAGAACAATATATTTAACACACAACAGGTAAAACGTCCCACAGGTTGCTGGATTTACAGGGGATAGGGGTTTAAAAAAAACAACACAAGTTATGTAGATTGAACAAGATGTTGACATGCAAATCAAGTATAGGTTGACTGATATAAAGATAGACACATAGCCATAAAAAATCATCAATCTTTTCTACCACCCATAAATAGTTTGCTCTCAAACTCAGACTCATATTTAAATATGTACACTATTTGCTTATTCAACCCCCTGCCCCTCTCTGACTCTCTGCTTTGAGAAGTTTAAAACATTAAAACAATAGGAGACAAGGACTTATACACAGAATTCCAAAGAGCATTGCTTAGGGCTTACACTAACAAGAATGTCAAATGAGAAGCAGAGTATAGGCTGTCTGTTAAACTGACTAATACTCAAGATCAGTAAGGGGTACAAGTGTTCATCTTGTTTCATTGGCATGTGTAATATACCTTTAATGATTTTACTCTACATAAATCAATTAAATATTGTCAGCAACTATAAGCACTCAGCAATTAGATAGCAGATTTAATGATTTGAGATGGGCCCTTCTCCTACTGATTCTAGTCAAGTAGTGAATATATTTTAGACATTTAAAGACCTTAAGTTAGTTTAATGCATTTTACTATGTACTATATTTGCGATTCCATTTTAAAACTTAATACAATTTGGTATGAGATGGTAAGGCCCATCACCAAAGTTTTCCAGTTTTGCCAACCGTCTTGAATCCATCTAATTGTCTTTAACTCCTGTTTACCCCATTTATATCAAGTAATAGCTACATTTACCATAACACCTAATGCACACCATTTAACTTCTTTAACATTAAAGCATAAAGCACATTGCCAATGTGCAAAGTTTATAGCAATCTGATTGAAGTTTCCTGTCATAATACAAGTTAATTGATACCTATTTCATTATTGCACTTTGGGTAGAGTCATTGCTATTTTTATTTCTTTATTAAATAATCGTATAATAGTCCTTTTGAAGGCACAGACAAAGACTAAATAATGTTTTATTTTACATGCAACCATTTCTTACGCAAAAAAAAAATGTTGTAAGCATTTCTTGTATGAACATGAAGAAATTGTATTTTCTTGAAGTAAATGAGGCGTAAAAAATCACACCAAACTTAAGAAAAAAAATCCCCTGATAGCTGACTTTTGCCCTGCGTAAATAAAGCTGTGCAGCAGTTGAGGTTTCATGGATCTCATGCATGGAAATCAGATTTTCTGGCCACCAGTGCTGCTCAGTAAATAAATGATCCATCATTGTGTCAAATGTGGAAGTATGGAGATGTTTCCATGGCTAAATGAAAGATATTTTATTTAGTTTATTTTAGGGTAAGCTGTCTTTGTCTGCAATGCTCATACTTTTCATTAGCATTGAAATGCAGTTAATTGTAGTATGATATATTTTCTTTGTGATGATCACTTTATAATCATTTAAGGTGTTCAAAAAGTCTTACTTGTTTAAACATAAGTCTATTATTACTGTGTTACATCAATTTATGTACAGGTTAAAATGAAAGAACATAATCACAGGATCTATCACTAGCTGTGGGGCACATATATCAGAATAGGAGTCATTTACATGTACTGTACATACTACATTACATATAACTTTTTTTCTGTGGTTTTTGCCATTTTTAATAACTGGCAGTGACTTGAAATAATCCGCCCAAAACTGAAATAACAGTCAATTTTATTTAATCCTTTAAAAAATGTATTTCTATGTAGTTATATGTTACATGTTAGCATTGGTTGGGCTTTATTGCTACTTCTCACAATGAAAGTTTATAGATTTAATTTACTAAAAGAGTTGAGGATCTGCACCTTACAAAGTGAAAATTAGTAAATAAGGTAATGCTGTGGTCACAATAAGGTAATGCTGTGGTCACAATAATCAACCAACTGCTTGCTAGAAAAATCCAGGTTTTAAATTTCCTCCACAAACAGGGGCGTATTTACCACAAGGCAAGCACGGCATTTGCCTAAGGCGCCATTTTTCAGGGGGGCAGCATCTCCCCTCAGAAGAAGGGGTATACGTGCCATGGGAACCAGGTGGGATCCGAGAGAGGCTGCAGGCTGCTTGAAGGTGTATGCAGAGCCTTACTTTTGTTTCCGGGGATGTCTGGAGCTGTGAAGATGAGTGTCTTTCTCTCTATCACCGGGGGGGTTAGTGGGAGGCTCTAGCAGGTGGGAGGCAGGGGTGTTGTTGGTCAATGTCAGGTTCTCTTCATAGGAGGGGGAAGGGGGGGTGCTGGTAGGTGTCTGTGGGGGCAGACGATTTTTGTGTTGCCTAGAGCAGCACAAAACCTAAATATTATTATTATTATTATTATACAGTAGTTATATAGCGCCAACAGTTTGCTCAGCCCTGTACATTACAATGGGAGACAGTACACGAGACAGTACAGTAACAATACAGTAGAATACACAAGGGGTTCGAGGGCCCTGCTCTAGAAGATTGTAAATACACCACTGTCCACAAACGAATTGTGTTCAAAGTAAGCATTTTCCTTGTATTTACTAACATTTACTTTGCAAAGTATACACAGGTGTCCTTTTATAAAACAGAGATCAGCGGCCATCCTGAGGATCGTTGCTGATCTCCGATCATTAGTGGTTTAGGAAACACGTTCTCCACTGATCATCTCAGAACACAGATGGCCAGTATATGAGGAGCGATCTCAGCCCTTCACTGGCGATCTGTGTTCTCCCTCCAGATTCTCCAGCTCAGAGCGAGAGAATCGGAGGAACTGAAAACGAAGCAGCGATAATTTACCGCTGCTTAGTAAACGGAGTTTGACTGATCTCTTACTGTAATCTCGTGATATTATAGGAAAATCAGCCATTTTCCAGCGTTTGTAGATCGCTTCTCCCTTCATTTGGAGAACTGATCTACACCGCTTCATAAAATGCCATTCACAGGAGAACTGTGTTCTCCGAGAATGCCAGAGAAGTGAGCAGGGGTCATTTACCACTACATGATAGAAGGACACCATACTTTGAACAGTGAACAGCCTGTGTTCTTTCAGTAAATCAAACCCTATAAGTCAGCATTCTCTTTATCCATCTTCCACCCAGCCACTGCATATAAATGACCAGTCGGAGCTTCCTTGATTTGTGAAAATGTATCCGTACATCCTCCCTACCCTGCAACTAGTGCACACCCTCTAGGGCAAGCAGTGGAGCCCTCTATGATTGCTGTATCCATAAGACACAGAAGATCACAGATCAGGGTATAGGGCCAATTAAATTGACTCTGTACCATGCGATAACTGTTGCCAATCTCAGCACTTGTAAACAAAGACTACATGATTGCAGCCTTTGAGCCAATTCTTCTCACAGCGATAGGTTTTGAGAGAGAACAGAGTGATCAGCACTGTATTGAACACTTAGAGTGTAAAAAAAAAAATCACACTCCCTGATGTCACACTATGGTGACATTGTATTTCTCTGTCTGGTGATCAGAGACACTGGCTGTTACACTGATGGCACTGTGTGCCAGTGCAGCATCCATTGTCTCTGATCAATAGCCACAGCAGTACAATGTCTCCATAGAGACACTGCACTGCTTTGGTGACAGCATGTAATTTTTTTTTAACATACTGTCACCAGAGCAAGTGCTGTGTTACTATGGTGACATTGTAATGCTGTGGTAGTGATCATGTGCAATCTGTGGCTGCTCTGAGATCACAAAATGTCAGTGCAGCCAGCCATTGTTTCTTATCACTGCAGCAGCTATGCAATGCCACCAGATTAGTCACAGCGTCCCCAGCCAATAAACCACAAGTCCCTGTGTCACTATAAGGCATCACATATGCAGAGCTCTCTGAAGAGCAATCCATGTCTGGATCTCTCTTCATTGAGGAAAGTTTACAGGAAGTGTGGAGGCATTGTATTGCCTCTTTACCTCCTGTTTTAATCCTTTGGACCCCACACAAGCATCATGATTAACTTAAATGAATCATGATTAGTAGGCGCTACACCAGCTAAAAACGACAGGGGATATAGTTCCCGGCGTGGCTGAAAAGTAAAGCATTGCAGCCTTGGCATGTGTACAATCCCAGTCTCAAAACTGCGGCTCAACCATGATGTTTTGTTTCCCCCTAAGTGTGAATGAGTCCTAGTGCAGCCAGTTACAATGTTTCTGATCACCACCACAGCAGTCACAGTGTTGCTAGTCCAATGAAGCTAGAAACAGCTTCTCTGATCACTACCAAGCCAGTCCCAGTGTCCCCAGACCAGTGTATACCAGCAACAATGTTTCTGATTGCTGCCACACAAGCCCCAGTGTTATCAGACCAGATTAAGCCATCAACAGTTTTCCTGATCACTTCCATTTCAGTGCCAGTGTCACCAGACAAGTGTAAGCCAGCAATAGGCTAGACTTGCTTGACTTATAGGAATGGGGACTGCTATAGGTAATGCTAAACTAAACTATTTCCCCGATCACTTGTACAGAGGTGACTATTACAATACTCTGGTTTTGATACAATTGGCTGATTTTAGTGATACACAAGATACAATGTCCAGTACATAATCAGTGCAAACATTGAAAAGGCATGAGGTATCGCCATACTCGGGAGGAGAATGTGTTTTGGGGTGAAATTCTAAGTATGCCCATGCTGTGTGTATGAAAGATATCTTATTACATTTACAATTTTCTTCAAAAAATATTCTTTTTCTTTCCACATTTTCAAAAGATTTGAAACAAAAGACTCACCATGCATCTTAAAAATACCTTGCTGGTGTTTACTTTACAAAATGTGGTCATTTTGTGGGTGTATCTACTGTCCTGGTGCTCCAGGGTCTCCAAAAATCTGAAAGGTAGTCAGAAAATTAGAAATATAAAATATCTCTAGAAGGTGCTCTTTGGATATTGGGCATCTCTATGTGGCTAGGCTGTGAAAAAGTCTCACATATGTGGTATCACCATACTGGGAAGGTACAGCAGAATGTATTTTGGAGTTACATTCAAAGTATGCCCATGCTGTGAGTGTAAAAATTATCTTATTAAAATTTCAATTGTATGTAAAAAATGTCATCTTCATTTTGCATTTTCCAAAAACCTGTGCCAAAACAAAGTCTTCAAAAGACTCTTGATGCCTCTTAGAAAATACCTTGCGGTATTTGCTTTCCTTATAGTGGTTTTTAGGTGCTTCCACTGTCTGGGGCTCCAGGGCCTCCAAAAATGCAAAAGGTAAGGTTGGGGTTAGAGCTAACACTAACTAACTAACTAAACACTAACTGTATATAATTTCTTAATTTTCCAAAAAATTGTGACCAAAAAATGCAACTTAAAAAAATTCACCATGCCTCCTATTAAATAATTTGGACTGTCTACTTTCCAAAAAGAGGCCATTTTGGGGGTATTTGTACTGTCAAGGAATTTTAGGGTCTCAAGGGAGATAGGGAGTCAGAATATCAGAATTGATTAAGTTTCAATATTAATAATATTTTCATATATATACCATAGCTTATAGACTTTAAAAATTTAACACAAACTAAATAATATACACCAATCAGTTTTTTTGTTTTTTCACCAATAACATATAGCAAAATGCATTTTGGCTCTCTTTTGGTCGAATTTATGTAAATATTATATAATATATTACTAAATTAATGAAATAATCTCCCAATGACATTCAATATATGATAGTTATGATCAAGTAATAGGCAGGGCTTTATAAAACTATCTGACACCCATATAAAACAAGTTATGATGTATGTGATTCAGTGGGGTAATATTCTAATAATTAGAATATCAGATTTGTCATAATATAGTTGTCAAATCAATACCCTCAACTCCATGGTACGTACTTGTGGCCTTTGTCGCCAGAGAATAGTTATTTTTTATTATTATTATTATTATTATTATACAGGATTTATATAGCGTCAACAGTTTGCTCAGCGTATTACAATACAAAAGGAGATAATACAGTAATGATACAGTTCAATACAAGAGGGTTAGGTGGGCCCTACTCCTTGGAGTTTACAATCTAAGAGGGAGGGGCTGGTGGTGCAAAAGGTAATAACTGTGGGGGAAGAACTGATAGGAGGAATAGAAGATTCTGTTATTAGCTGAAGTCTGGATAGGCTTCCCTGAAGAGATAGGTTTTCAGAGATCGCCTAAAAGTGGGCAGAGTAGGCGATAGTCAGATAGATTAAGGTGAGAGCCCCAGTGGATGGGGGAGGCTGTGAAGAAGTACTGGAGACAAGCATGGGAGGAGGAGACAAGGGAGCTAGAGAGCAGGAGGCCATGGGAGGAGTGGAGAGGATGGTTTGGGTGATATTTGGAGACAAGATTGGTGATGTAATTTAGGGCAGAGTTATAAATGGCTTTATATATTATTGTTAATGTTTTGAATTTTATTAATTGGGCAATGGGAAGCCAGTGGAGGGACTGGCAGAGAGGGATGGCAGATACAGAATGGTTAGTAAGGTGGATGAGTCTAGCAGCAGCACTCATGATGAACTGAAGAGGAGATAGCCTATGGTTAGGTAGGGAGTTACAATAGTCAAGACAAGAGATAACAAGGGAGTGAATAAGTTGCTTATTGGTTTCAGAGGTTAAGAACAGGCGTATCTTGGAGATGTTGCGGAGGTGAAGTCTATAAGATTTGGAAAGTGATTGGATTTGGGGCTTAAAGGACAGATGGGAGTCTAGGATTACACCTAGTACTCTGGCATGAGGGGAGGGACTGACAGTTGTATTATTGATCTTGATGGAGAAGTCAGGGGGGGGGTCACAGGCTGGAAGGAATAGTATGAGTAGAGATGAGCGAATCGAAGTAGGCGAAGTGGAATTCGAGTCGAATATTGGAAAATCCGAAAAATAGCCTACCTTGGACGCGCGAATCGAAATTTTTCCTAAAATGGCGGCGGACATGTGCGGCGACGGAGCGGGGATGTCTGGGAAGGCGCGCAGACAAGGCACGCTGACCCATAATGCATTCCTTAATGACATGTGATCGCATTAGCCAATCAGCAGCCAGCCAGCCAGCACTGTGTAATGGTCGAGCTATAAATAGCGGCCATTTTAGAATTCTTCATTTGCCTCCAGTCATTCAAGAGAGGCAGACCGCTCTGTATTAGGGACAGAGTTAGGGCCACAGAAACGTTACTTGGGGACAGAGAAACGTTACTTAGGGACAGAGAAGCATTACTCAGGGACACAGAATTGTTAATGAGGGCCACAGAATCGTTACTTAGGGCCAAATAAACGCTAGTTAGGGCCACAGAATTGTTACTCAGGGACAGACAGAATTGTTACTGAGGGCCACAGAACTGTTACTTAGGGCCACAGAAACGTTATTAGGGCCACAGAATTGTTACTCAGGGACAGACAGAATTGTTACTGAGTGCCAGAGAATTGTTACTTAGGGCCACAGAAACGTTAGTTAGGGCCACAGAATTGTTACTCAGGGACAGACACAGAATTGTTACTGAGGGCCACAGAATTGTTACTGAGGGCCACAGAATTGTTACTTAGGGCCACAGAAACGTTACTCAGGGACAGACAGAATTGTTACTGAGGGCCACAGAACTGTTACTTAGGGCCACAGAAACGTTAGTTAGGGCCACAGAATTGTTACTCAGGGACAGACAGAATTGTTACTGAGTGCCAGAGAATTGTTACTTAGGGCCACAGAAACGTTAGTTAGGGCCACAGAATTGTTACTCAGGGACAGACACAGAATTGTTACTGAGGGCCACAGAACTGTTACTTAGGGCCACAGAAACGTTAGTTAGGGCCACAGAATTGTTACTCAGGGACAGACACAGAATTGTTACTGAGGGCCACAGAATTGTTACTTAGGGCCACAGAAACGTTACTCAGGGACACAGAATTGTTACTGAGGGCCACAGAACTGTTACTTAGGGTCACAGAATTGTTACTCGGACAGACACAGAATTGTTACTCAGGGACACAGAATTGTTACTGAGGGCCACAGAACCGTTACTTAGGGCCACAGAATTGTTACTCAGGGACACAGAAATGTTACTGAGGGCCACAGAACCGTTACTTAGGGCCACAGAATTGTTACTCAGGGACAGACACAGAATTGTTACTGAGGGCCACAGAATTGTTACTGAGGGCCACAGAAACGTTAATCAAGGACACAGAATTGTTACTGAGGGCCACAGAACCGTTACTTAGGGCCACAGAATTGTTACTCAGGGACAGACACAGAATTGTTTCTTGAGGGACACAGAATTGTTACTGAGGGCCACAGAACCGTTACTTAGGGCCACAGAAACGTTAATCAGGGACACAGAATTGTTACTGAGGGTCACAGAACCGTTACTTAGGGCCACAGAATTGTTACTCAGGGACAGACACAGAATTGTTACTGAGGGACACAGAATTGTTACTGAGGGCCACAGAAACGTTAATCAGGGACACAGAATTGTTACTGAGGGCCACAGAAATGTTACTTAGGGCCACATAAAAGTTAATCAGGGACACAGAATTGTTACTGAGGGCCACAGAACCGATACTTAGGGCCACAGAATTGTTACTCAGGGACAGACACAGAATTGTTTCTTGAGGGACACAGAATTGTTACTGAGGGCCACAGAACCGTTACTTAGGGCCACAGAAACGTTAATCAGGGACACAGAATTGTTACTGAGGGCCACAGAACCATTACTTAGGGCCACGTAAACGTTAATCAGGGACAGACACAGAATTGTTACTGAGGGACTCAGAATTGTTACTGAGGGACTCAGAATTGTTACTGAGGGCCACAGAACCGTTACTTAGGGCCACAGAATTGTTACTCAGGGACACAGAATTGTTACTGAGGGCCACAGAACTGTTACTTAGGGCCACAGAATTGTTACTCGGACAGACACAGAATTGTTACTCAGGGACACAGAATTGTTACTGAGGGCCACAGAACCGTTACTTAGGGCCACATAAACGTTAATCAGGGACACAGAATTGTTACTGAGGGCCACAGAACCGTTACTTAGGGCCACAGAATTGTTACTCAGGGACACAGAATTGTTACTGAGGGCCACAGAACCGTTACTTAGGGCCACAGAATTGTTACTCAGGGACACAGAATTGTTACTGAGGGCCACAGAACTGTTACTTAGGGCCACAGAATTGTTACTCGGACAGACACAGAATTGTTACTGAGGGCCACAGAACCGTTACTTAGGGCCACATAAACGTTAATCAGGGACACAGAATTGTTACTGAGGGCCACAGAACCGTTACTTAGGGCCACAGAATTGTTACTCAGGGACACAGAATTGTTACTGAGGGCCACAGAACCGTTACTTAGGGCCACAGAATTGTTACTCAGGGACACAGAATTGTTACTGAGGGCCACAGAACTGTTACTGAGGGCCACAGAACTGTTACTTAGGGCCACAGAATTGTTACTCGGACAGACACAGAATTGTTACTGAGGGCCACAGAACCGTTACTTAGGGCCACATAAAAGTTAATCAGGGACACAGAATTGTTACTGAGGGCCACAGAACCGTTACTTAGGGCCACAGAATTGTTACTCAGGGACAGACACAGAATTGTTACTGAGGGACACAGAATTGTTACTGAGGGCCACAGAACCGCTACTTAGGGCCACAGAAACGTTAATCAGGGACACAGAATTGTTACTGAAGGCCACAGAACCGTTACTTAGGGCCACGTAAACGTTAATCAGGGACAGACACAGAATTGTTACTGAGGGACACAGAATTGTTACTGAGGGCCACAGAAACGTTACTTAGGGCCACAGAATTGTTACTCAGGGACAGACACAGAATTGTTACTGAGGGACACAGAATTGTTACTGAGGGCCACAGAACCGTTACTTAGGGCCACAGAAACGTTACTCAGGGACACAGAATTGTTACTGAGGGCCACAGAACTGTTACTTAGGGCCACAGAATTGTTACTCGGACAGACACAGAATTGTTACTCAGGGACACAGAATTGTTACTGAGGGCCACAGAACCGTTACTTAGGGCCACAGAATTGTTACTCAGGGACACAGAATTGTTACTGAGGGCCACAGAACTGTTACTTAGGGCCACAGAATTGTTACTCAGGGACACAGAATTGTTACTGAGGGCCACAGAACTGTTACTTAGGGCCACAGAATTGTTACTCGGACAGACACAGAATTGTTACTCAGGGACACAGAATTGTTACTGAGGGCCACAGAACCGTTACTTAGGGCCACATAAACGTTAATCAGGGACACAGAATTGTTACTGAGGGCCACAGAACTGTTACTTAGGGCCACGTAAACGTTAATCAGGGACAGACACAGAATTGTTACTGAGGGACACAGAATTGTTACTGAGGGACACAGAATTGTTACTGAGGGCCACAGAACCGTTACTTAGGGCCACAGAATTGTTACTCACGGACAGACACAGAATTGTTACTGAGGGACACAGAATTGTTACTGAGGGCCACAGAACCGTTACTTAGGGCCACAGAAACGTTACTCAGGGACACAGAATTGTTACTGAGGGCCACAGAACTGTCACTTAGGGCCACAGAATTGTTACTCGGACAGACACAGAATTGTTGCTCAGGGACACAGAATTGTTACTGAGGGCCACAGAACCGTTACTTAGGGCCACATAAACGTTAATCAGGGACACAGAATTGTTACTGAGGGCCACAGAACCGTTACTTAGGGCCACAGAATTGTTACTCAGGGACAGACACAGAATTGTTACTGAGGGACACAGAATTGTTACTGAGGGCCACAGAACCGTTACTTAGGGCCACAGAACCGTTACTCAGGGACAGACACAGAATTGTTACTCAGGGACAGACACAGAATTGTTACTCAGG
Source organism: Staurois parvus (assembly GCF_062004578.1). NCBI lineage: Eukaryota > Metazoa > Chordata > Amphibia > Anura > Ranidae > Staurois > Staurois parvus. The sequence continues at coordinate 19,304,129 of NW_028317844.1, forward strand.
GACACAGAATCGTTGAATTAAAGAGTATGTCTGACAACATGCAGAGGAGTGGCAGAGGAGGCAATGTTTTAGGAGCGAGCAGACGTGGCAGCAGAGGAAGGGGTCGAGGCAGCACTATTCGCAGCCAGAGGCCAGTGCTCCCGGTGTCATCCAGCGGTCGTTTCTCCACCGACAACCCTGCCGTCATCGATTGGTTGGCTCGGTCGTCTTCCTCTTCCCAGGTCACCTCTGACACCTACAGCCAACGGTCGGTGGGTACGTCAGACACAACCGTTAGTTGGCATGGCCCGGGACCAAGCCCACTGAAATCACGTGTCCTCTACCTGCCCCTGTCCTTTGGTGTTCCCTCACCAAGTGAAGTATCGCATGCTGTGGGCTCAGCCCCACTGTACAGTGAGGAAGAGCTAACAGAGGGCGGTCAGGAACGGGGGGAGACATCCGCCTTTTCAGCAGCCAGGCGAAGAAGTAGTGGCGAGGAGAGTGGCTCGGTAGCCGGTCTAGAGACAGGTCTGTCTCCTGACCCACACGCAGCCGAGGGGGCTAGTAGTGAGGCGGAGACCCTACTTGATGATGAGGAGGTTGATCGCACTTGGCAGCCTCGTCGTCATCAGGCAATTTCTTCCGCATCATCAGGAGAAGAGGGTGGCAGCTTGGCAGCGAGCGAAACAGTCGGTGGGTTGCCCAGGAGGCAGCAGGGTCGCAGCAGTGTCAGTGGAGCCAAACGGCCACGGAGTAGAGCACCAGCTCCACTGCAGCCTACCACCACGGCCAGTAGTGGTGCCGGTGTGCACGGAGGAAGCAGCAGTCAGCCAGTGAGGAGTATCGGGGGCAAAGTTTCCTACTCGGCGGTGTGGCAATTTTTTGTCAAGCCGCCCGAGGAAGTAAACGTAGCCGTATGTCGACTATGTGGCCAGAAAGTCAAGCGTGGCCAGGGGGCCCATGTTGGGACTACAGCGTTGCGGCAGCATATGCAGCGTCGCCATTTGGTGGCCTGGGAAAACCGTGATAAAATACGGCGGTTCTGCCCGCCCCAGCCCACGCTCCATCACCCGCTCCGTTACTTGCACCGTCACCCGACGTCAATCGCCCTCCATCAGCCAGTCAAGGCTCCAACACCTCTGCTGATGGGAGTTGTCGCTCATTGGCATCTTCCGCTCGTTCAGATGCTCCTTCTCCTGCTACTCCTCTTCACGGATTCCGTCAGCAGTCTTTCTTGGAATCCGTTTCCAAGAGACAACAGTTTGCGAGCACGCACCCGACGGTGCAAAAGCTGAACGTCCTCCTGTCCAAGTTGCTGGTGCTGCAGTCCCTCCCTTTCCAAGTGGTGGACTCAGCACCTTTCCGAGAAATGATGGCTTGTGCCGCGCCGCGGTGGAGAGTGCCAAGCCGTCATTTCTTTGCCAAAAAGGCAGTGCCAGCCCTGCATTCACATGTAGAAGAGATGGTGGGCCAGTCTTTGAGCATGTCGGTCTCTGCCAAAGTGCACGGCAGCGCCGACGTGTGGAGCTGTAACTACAGTCAGGGACAGTACATGTCATTTACGGCCCACTGGGTGAACGTGGTGCCGTCACAGCCGCACCAGCAACTTGGACAGGTCACGCCGCTTTTGCCTCCACGTTTGCACGTCCTTGGTCCACAAAAGATGTCCGCCTCTACCACCTCTTCTTCCGCCGTGTCCTCAGCCGCCACCCCCGTGCCAAGTCCCATTACCCGACCGGCATATCACATGTGCAGGGCGCAACGGTGTCACGCTGTGCTGCACCTGGTATGCCTTGGCGAACGTAGTCACACAGGGGAGGAACTTCTGAGTGTAATGAACAGAGAAATCGACAGATGGCTGTCTCCGCGCAAACTGAAAATCGGAACCATGTTGACCGACAACGGAAAGAACATGGTGTCTGCTCTGCGTCAAGGAAGGTTGTGCCATGCGCCATGCATGGCTCACGTGTTCAATCTGGTTGTCAAGCGGTTCCTAAAATCCACCATCCCACTGCAAGACATCCTTAAAATGTCACGTAAACTTTGCATGCATTTCAGCCATTCCTACACCGCAAAGCACACCCTCATTGAGCTGCAGCGGCAGAACGGAATTCCACATCATCGCCTGATCTGCGACGTTGCAACAAGGTGGAATTCAACCCTACACATGTTAGACCGCCTTTACGAGCAGCGAAAGGCCATCACCGATTTCCTGATGTTACAAGCGGATAAAGGTACTCCCCTGTGTAACTTCGATGTCAGCCATTGGCAGCTCATGCGTGACACCTGCCGCTTGCTCAGGCCCTTTGAGGAGGCCACGCTATTCGTGAGTCGGCAGGACTATGGGATGAACGACGTCATTCCTCTGTTGCACGTCCTTGAACAAATGCTGTTAACAATGGCTGGTCAGGGTGCGGTAGACGTGGCGCACAGATCTCAACGTCACATGACCCCTGTGGGGGCAGGACAGGAAGAAGAGGAGGAGGTAGAGGAGGACATTTGTGCTCAGGAATTATTGAGTGAAATGGGTGGTTTTTCCACTCAGCGGACAGGAGTGGAGGAGCAGGAGCATGTGGTAGAGGAGGAGGAGGAGGAGACAGAGGACCCAGACGCACCGTGGCAGTATGCTGTGGAGATGGAGGCAGGGAGTCCCTCGCATTCCTTGGCACAAATGGCCCATAGCATGCTCGCTTGCTTGCGTACCGACAGCCGAATAATAACCATCAGACAGAGAGATGACTTTTGGCTGTCCACCTTGTTGGACCCTTGCTACCGTTCCAAAATGGTGGCCTTTTTCACACCTGCTGAGAGGGAGGCCAAAATAACGTACTATAAAAACCACCTATGTAGTCAGCTGGTCTCTGCCTGTCTGCGCCAACGTCCATCCTCAGACACTGTGGGCCCTGTGCGCTCACGTTACGCTGCCATGGCAGCAGGGGAGGGGTGGGGTGGTAGGAGCAGTGGCAGCTCCACCAGCAGAAGCTGCCTCAGTCTGCAGTCGATGATGAGTAGCTTTCTTCACCAGCGCAGTGAGGAAACTAATAACCAGCCGCAGCAGCAGCAGCAGCAGCAGCAGCATCAGGTGGACCTGGAGCAGGACCTCAAACAACAGGCTTAGGCCTACTTGGACAGCACCCTGCAAACCGAGGTAGACAATCCCCTTGACTACTGGGCAACGAAACTTGACCTTTGGCCCCAACTAGCTGAATTTGTCCTTGAAAGGCTGTCATGCCCGGCCAGTAGCGTGGCATCGGAGCGCGTGTTTAGTGCGGCAGGAGGTATTGCAACTCCGCGGAGGACACGACTGTCCACCCAAAGTGTGGAGAGACTCACGTTTGTGAAAATGAATCAGGCGTGGATTAGTCTGGATTTCAAACCACCAGTTCCTGACACAACTGACTAAATCCGCCATGAATCATGCCCCAAACATGTGCCACTTTCAGGTCTCCTCACACTGCTGGTGTGTTGAATTTTTTGACATAGGGTGCTGGCAGATTACGGGCCTCCCATAGCTGCTGCCAGGCCCCTAATCTGCCATGGGCCCCTATACCGCCTCCTCATGCTGCTGCCAAGTCCAGAGTCTGTCATGGGTCCCTGTACGGCCTCCCATTGCTGCTGTCTCCATCGCCACACTCTGCCATGTGCCACTTTCAGGTCTCCTCACACACTGCTGGTGTGTTCCATTTTTTGTCATAGGGTGCTGGCAGATTACGGGCCTCCCATTGCTGCTGCCAGGCCCCTAATCTGCCATGGGCCCCTGTACCGCCTCCTCATGCTGCTGCCAGGTCCAGAGTCTGTCATGGGTCCCTGTACGGCCTCCCATTGCTGCTGTCTCCATCGCCACACTCTGCCATGTGCCACTTTCAGGTCTCCTCACACTGCTGGTGTGTTGAATTTTTTGACATAGGGTGCTGGCAGATTACGGGCCTCCCATAGCTGCTGCCAGGCCCCTAATCTGCCATGGGCCCCTATATACCGCCTCCTCATGCTGCTGCCAGGTCCAGAGTCTCTCATGGGTCCCTGTACGGCCTCCCATTGCTGCTGTCTCCATCGCCACACTCTGCCATGTGCCACTTTCAGGTCTCCTCACACTGCTGGTGTGTTGAATTTTTTGACATAGGGTGCTGGCAGATTACGGGCCTCCTATAGCTGCTGCCAGGCCCCTAATCTGCCATAGGCCCCAATATACCGCCTCCTCATGCTGCTGCCAGGTCCAGAGTCTGTCATGGGTCCCTGTACGGCCTCCCATTGCTGCTGTCTCCATCGCCACACTCTGCCATGTGCCACTTTCAGGTCTCCTCACACTGCTGGTGTGTTGAATTTTTTGACATAGGGTGCTGGCAGATTACGGGCCTCCCATAGCTGCTGCCAGGCCCCTAATCTGCCATGGGCCCCTATATACCGCCTCCTCATGCTGCTGCCAGGTCCAGAGTCTGTCATGGGTCCCTGTACGGCCTCCCATTGCTGCTGTCTCCATCGCCACACTCTGCCATGTGCCACTTTCAGGTCTCCTCACACTGCTGGTGTGTTGAATTTTTTGACATAGGGTGCTGGCAGATTACGGGCCTCCTATAGCTGCTGCCAGGCCCCTAATCTGCCATAGGCCCCTATGTACCGCCTCCTCATGCTGCTGCCAGGTCCAGAGTCTCTCATGGGTCCCTGTACGGCCTCCCATTGCTGCTGTCTCCATCGCCACACTCTGCCATGTGCCACTTTCAGGTCTCCTCACACACTGCTGGTGTGTTCCATTTTTTGTCATAGGGTGCTGGCAGATTACGGGCCTCCCATTGCTGCTGCCAGGCCCCTAATCTGCCATGGGCCCCTGTACCGCCTCCTCATGCTGCTGCTGGGTCCAGAGTCTCTCATGGGTCCCTGTACGACCTCCCATTGCTGCTGTCTCCATCGCCACACTCTGCCATGTGCCACTTTCAGGTCTCCTCACACACTGCTGGTGTGTTCCATTTTTTGTCATAGGGTGCTGACAGATTACGGGCCTCCCATTGCTGCTGCCAGGCCTGTAATCTGCCATGGGCCCCCGTATCGCCTGGTCACGCTGCTGCTGGGTCCACAGTGTGACATGGGTCCCTGTACCGCCTCCCATTGCTCCCACTCTGCCATGTGCCACTTTGAGGTCTCCTCACACTCCTGCTGTTTTCCATTTTGTCATAGGTTGCTGGCAGATTACAGGCCTCCCATAGGTGCTGCCAGGCCCCAAATCTGCCATGGGCCCCCGTACCGCCTGGTCACGCTGCTGCTGGGTCCACAGTGTGACATGGGTCCCTGTACCGCCTCCCATTGCTCCCACTCTGCCATGTGCCACTTTGAGGTCTCCTCACACTCCTGCTGGTTTCCATTTTGTCATAGGTTGCTGTATGGCCTCCCATTGCTGCTGCCTCCACCGCCACACTGTGGCTCCAAACACTGGTTTTGGCCCCGTGACTGGCCAAATGAGTGAAGTGTGCGGTGATTCTAAGATCGACGGCACTCATCTGCATGTCATACTGACTGACAGTATTATTTCTCTTCCCCAGCAGACTCCAAGGGCATTTAAATTAAAGGTACAGTGTTCTGCACTAATATTAAGTCTCTCTGAAGCCTAGAAACACCCTTTTTTAAGTTAAATTCACAGCGAATATATTCGACTCGAATCGAATATTTTCCACGAATTCGCCGAATCAGTCGAATCGAATTTTTGAATACTTCGCTCATCTCTAAGTATGAGCTCCATTTTGGAAAGATTTAGTTTGAGGAAGTGGAGTGACATCCATGCTGATATGTCACTGAGTAGGTTAGTAATGCAAGAGGAGACTGAATGGGTGAGGTGAGGAGTAGAAAGATAGATTTGTGTGTCATCAGCATAGAGATGGTACTTAAAGCCATGGGAGTTTATCAAGTGACCAAGGGAGGAGGTGCAGATGGAGAAGAGAAGGAGTCCAAGGACAGAACCTTGAGGGACCCCTACAGGAAAAGGAAGTGGAGAGGAGGAGACAGAGTTATGGGTAACGCTGAAGGAGCACTGCGATAGGTAGGAGAACCAGGAGAGAGCAGAATCTCAGAGGCCAAGAGAGTGGAGTTTTTTGAGGATGAGGGGATGGTCAGCAGTATCAAAAGCAGTAGAGAGGTCAAGTAGTAAGAGTATGGAGTAGTGGCCATTGGTTTTAGCAGTTAGTAAATTATTAATGAGTTTTAGTAGGGCAGTTTTGGTGGAATGTAATGAGCGAAAGGCAAACTGTAAAGGGTCAAGAAGGTTGTTGTCAGTGAGGTAGGTGCTCAGGCGATTGTAGACTAAGTGTTCTAACAGTTAAGAGGTAAACGGGAGCAGGGAGATAAGTCTTAGGTTGTTCAGGTTGGTGGGGTCCAGCAAGGATATTGCAAGTATGGTAGTCATCTGTGCATGCTTCAGAAGGGTGGAGGTGGAGGTGGAGAAAGTAGAGAGTTAAAAGTAGAGAAGAGACGACAAGGACTGGATGACAAGGTATTAATAAGAGTGACAAAGTAGGCTTGTTTGGCAGCATGGAGGGAGGAATTGTATGTTAAGAAGGCATATTTATATAGGATGAATGCTTGTTGAGATTCGGTTTAATGCCGCAATCGCTCCACCTCACGACTATGTCGCTTAAGATTTCAGTCTGCCACATTTGTAATGGTAGGGGCCTAATACTTCATGTAGTTAGAGGAGCAAGTGATTCTAGTGTGGATGAAAGTGAACTGTTGTAGACAGAAGTGGCCAGGTCAGGGCAGGACTGGGGAGACATTCTGTTATAGAGGCAGTCAGTTGCAGAGTGGAAAAGAGAAGGGTTTAAGCTATGAAAGGGTAACTGTTTGCTGCTTGGAGGGATAAGTGTTTGAAGACGAGGACACTGTGAAGGTGATGAGATTTTGATCAGAGAGAGGGAAGGGGGCGTTTATGAGATTGTAGGGAGTGTAAAGATTGGAGAAAACAAGGTCTAATGTATTCCCATCACAGTAAGTAGAAGACTATATCCATTGTGTTAAGGCAAAAGATGAGGTTAGGTTGAAGAGTTGAGATGTAGTTGGGTTGTTCACATTAATGGGGATGTTAACATTTCCAAGAATGATAGTGGCTATTTCAGAGGGGAAAGTAGGGTAGCCAAGCAGAGAAGTCATCAAGAAAGCGGTTTATTTATGAAACCCAGTTGTCAGATCCTATTGGAGACTGTCTCATGGTCAATTCTGATAACATATGCTCCAAATAGCAATAAGAATACATCTTTTATTTCTTCCAAATCAGAATCAAACTTCCCTGGCCCATATCATATCCACCCCCATTTTCCAATCAAATCTGTCAACCAGAATTTCCTGGTCCATCTAACTGTTACTCCTATTGCATTAGGATCTCAGTCTGCCTGTTGCAGATTACATTTGTCTTACATAATACAAAATAAAGGAAACACTGCTGGTAGTGTTTAGAGAACAGTTAGATGTAGAAATGCTAGTGGGGGAAAATAATTGTATATATTTTTAGACTATATGAGCTGGTGGTTGAACAATTCACTATCATCTATTTATATGTACTGTATGTTTGGTTATTTAGGAATTCAATAGACATGAGGAATTCTAAGATTCAGCTTGTTATAGTGTATTCACAAATGTGCAACTAAATAACAATAATAATATTATAATATGTAAGCTAGATTATTTACTCCATGCATACTAACTGGGGGGGGGGGGGGCTTTCATTACTGAACCACAGTGGATTTATTTTTTTAGTCACTGATAAAGGGAAACAGACTATGTGATGTGAAAGTGGAAACAGATAATATTTTTCACAAATAGTAACTTCACTTCAACATGTGGCATAGAACCATATCCTCAATTAAATATAAGTATAATAGGTAATATATAGAGATGAGCGAATCGAAGTAGGCGAAGTGGAATTCGTTTCGAATATTAGGAAAATTTTGATTCGCGTGGAATCCGAAAATAAGCAGACTTCGGATGCGCGAATCGAAATTTTTCCTAAAATGGCGGCGACATGTGCGGCGACGGAGCGGGGATGTCTGGGAAGGCGCGCAGACAAGGCGCGCTGACCCATAATGCATTCATTCATGACATGTGATCGCATTAGCCAATCAGCAGCCAGCCAGCCAGCACAGTGTAATGGTCGAGCTATAAATGGCGGCCATTTTAGAATTCTCCATTTGCCTCCAGTCATTCAACAGAGGCAGACCTGGCTGTATTCAGGGAGAGAGTTAGGGACAGAGAAACGTTACTTAGGGACACAGAAACGTTAGTTAGGGCCACAGAATCGTTACTTAGGGCCATAGAAACGTTACATAGGGCCACAGAAACGTGACTTAGGGCCACAGAATCGTTAGTTAGGGCCACAGAAACGTTACTTAGGGACACAGAATTGTTACTCAGAGACAGACAGAATTGTTACTGAGGGATACAGAATTGTTACTGAGGGCCACAGAATCGTTACTTAGGGCCACAGAAACGTTACTTAGGGCCACAGAATTGTTACTTAGGGACAGACACAGAATTGTTACTGAGGGACACAGATTTGTTACTGAGGGCCACAGAATCGTTACTTAGGGCCACAGAATTGTTACTTAGGGACAGACACAGAATTGTTACTGAGGGACACAGATTTGTTACTGAGGGCCACAGAATCGTTACTTAGGGCCACAGAAACGTTACTTAGGGCCACAGAATTGTTACTTAGGGACAGACACAGAATTGTTATTGAGGGACACAGAATTGTTACTGAGGGCCACAGAACCGTTACTTAGGGCCACAGAAACGTTACTTAGGGCCACAGAATTGTTACTTAGGGACAGACACAGAATTGTTACTGAGGGACACAGATTTGTTACTGAGGGCCACAGAATCGTTACTTAGGGCCACAGAATTGTTACTTAGGGACAGACACAGAATTGTTACTGAGGGACACAGATTTGTTACTGAGGGCCACAGAACTGTTACTGAGGGCCACAGAACTGTTACTTAGGGCCACAGAAACGTTACTTAGGGCCACAGAAACGTTACTTAGGGCTACAGAAACGTTACTTAGGGCCACAGAATCGTTACTTAGGGCCACAGAATCGTTACTTAGGGCCACAGAAACGTTACTTAGGGACACAGAAACGTTACTCAGGGACACAGAATTGTTACTCAGGGACAGACACAGAATTGTTACTGAGGGACAGAGAATTGTTACTGAGGGCCACAGAACTGTTACTTAGGGCCACAGAAACGTTACTTAGGGCCACAGAAACGTTACTTAGGGCTACAGAAACGTTACTTAGGGCCACAGAATCGTTACTTAGGGCCACAGAATCGTTACTTAGGGCCACAGAAACGTTACTTAGGGACACAGAAACGTTACTCAGGGACACAGAATTGTTACTCAGGGACACAGAATTGTTACTCAGGGACAGACACAGAATTGTTACTGAGGGACACAGAATTGTTACTGAGGGCCACAGAACTGTTACTGAGGGCCACAGAACTGTTACTTAGGGCCACAGAAACGTTACTTAGGGCCACAGAAACGTTACTTAGGGCCACAGAATTGTTACTTAGGGACAGACACAGAATTGTTACTGAGGGACACAGATTTGTTACTGAGGGCCACAGAATCGTTACTTAGGGCCACAGAATTGTTACTTAGGGACAGACACAGAATTGTTACTGAGGGACACAGATTTGTTACTGAGGGCCACAGAACTGTTACTGAGGGCCACAGAACTGTTACTTAGGGCCACAGAAACGTTACTTAGGGCTACAGAAACGTTACTTAGGGCCACAGAATCGTTACTTAGGGCCACAGAATCGTTACTTAGGGCCACAGAAACGTTACTTAGGGACACAGAAACGTTACTCAGGGACACAGAATTGTTACTCAGGGACAGACACAGAATTGTTACTGAGGGACAGAGAATTGTTACTGAGGGCCACAGAACTGTTACTTAGGGCCACAGAAACGTTACTTAGGGCCACAGAAACGTTACTTAGGGCTACAGAAACGTTACTTAGGGCCACAGAATCGTTACTTAGGGCCACAGAATCGTTACTTAGGGCCACAGAAACGTTACTTAGGGACACAGAAACATTACTCAGGGACACAGAATTGTTACTCAGGGACACAGAATTGTTACTCAGGGACAGACACAGAATTGTTACTGAGGGACACAGAATTGTTACTGAGGGCCACAGAACTGTTACTGAGGGCCACAGAACTGTTACTTAGGGCCACAGAAACGTTACTTAGGGCCACAGAAACGTTACTTAGGGCCACAGAATTGTTACTTAGGGACAGACACAGAATTGTTACTGAGGGACACAGATTTGTTACTGAGGGCCACAGAATCGTTACATAGGGCCACAGAATTGTTACTTAGGGACAGACACAGAATTGTTATTGAAGGACACAGAATTGGTACTGAGGGCCACAGAACCGTTACTTAGGGCCACAGAAACGTTACTTAGGGCCACAGAATTGTTACTTAGGGACAGACACAGAATTGTTACTGAGGGACACAGATTTGTTACTGAGGGACACAGATTTGTTACTGAGGGCCACAGAATTGTTACTTTGGGACACAGAAACGTTACTTAGGGCCACAGAACCGTTACTTAGGGCCACAGAATTGTTACTTAGGGACAGACACAGAATTGTTATTGAGGGACACAGATTTGTTACTGAGGGCCACAGAAACGTTACTTAGGGCCACAGAAACGTTACTTAGGGCCACAGAATCGTTAGTTAGGGCCACAGAAACGTTACTTAGGGACACAGAATTGTTACTCAGGGACAGACACAGAATTGTTACTGAGGGATACAGAATTGTTACTGAGGGCCACAGAATCGTTACTTAGGGCCACAGAAACGTTACATAGGGCCACAGAAACGTTACTTAGGGCCACAGAATTGTTACTTAGGGACAGACACAGAATTGTTATTGAGGGACACAGAATTGTTACTGAGGGCCACAGAACCGTTACTTAGGGCCACAGAAACGTTACTTAGGGCCACAGAATTGTTACTTAGGGACAGACACAGAATTGTTACTGAGGGACACAGATTTGTTACTGAGGGCCACAGAAACGTTACTTAGGGCCACAGAAACGTTACTTAGGGCCACAGAATCGTTACTTAGGGCCACAGAAACGTTACTTAGGGCCACAGAATCGTTACTTAGGGCCACAGAAACGTTACTTAGGGCCACAGAATTGTTACTTAGGGACAGACACAGAATTGTTACTGAGGGACACAGAATTGTTACTGAGGGCCACAGAACCGTTACTTAGGGCCACAGAAACGTTACTTAGGGACACATAAACGTTACTTAGGGCCACAGAATCGTTACTTAGGGCCACAGAAACGTTACTTAGGGCCACAGAAACTTTACTTAGGGCCACAGAATTGTTACTTAGGGACACAGAATTGTTACTCAGGGACAGACACAGAATTGTTACTGAGGGATACAGAATTGTTACTGAGGGACACAGAAACGTTACTTAGGGCCACAGAAACGTTACTTAGGGCCACAGAAACGTTACTTAGGGCCACAGAATTGTTACTTAGGGACAGACACAGAATTGTTACTGAGGGACACAGAATTGTTACTGAGGGCCACAGAACCGTTACTTAGGGCCACAGAAACGTTACTTAGGGACACAGAATTGTTACTCAGGGACAGACACAGAATTGTTACTGAGGGACACAGAATTGTTACTGAGGGCCACAGAACTGTTACTGAGGGCCACAGAACTGTTACTTAGGGCCACAGAAACGTTACTTAGGGCCACAGAAACGTTACTTAGGGCCACAGAAACGTTACTTAGGGCTACAGAAACGTTACTTAGGGCCACAGAATCGTTACTTAGGGCCACAGAATCGTTACTTAGGGCCACAGAAACGTTACTTAGGGACACAGAAACGTTACTCAGGGACACAGAATTGTTACTCTGGGACAGACACAGAATTGTTACTGAGGGACACAGAATTGTTACTGAGGGATACAGAATTGTTACTGAGGGACACAGAAACGTTACTTAAGGCCACAGAAACGTTACTTAGGGCCACAGAAACGTTACTTAGGGCCACAGAATTGTTACTTAGGGACAGACACAGAATTGTTACTGAGGGACACAGAATTGTTACTGAGGGCCACAGAACCGTTACTTAGGGACACAGAAACGTTACTTAAGGACACAGAAATGTTACTTAGGGCCACAGAATCGTTACTTAGGGCCAAAGAAACGTTACTTAGGGCCACAGAAACTTTACTTAGGGCCACAGAATTGTTACTTAGGGACTCAGAATTGTTACTCAGGGACAGACACAGAATTGTTACTGAGGGAAACAGAATTGTTACTGAGGGACACAGAAACGTTACTTAGGGCCACAGAAACGTTACTTAGGGCCACAGAAACGTTACTTAGGGCCACAGAATTGTTACTTAGGGACAGACACAGAATTGTTACTGAGGGACACAGAATTGTTACTGAGGGCCACAGAACCGTTACTTAGGGCAACAGAAACGTTACTTAGGGACACAGAATTGTTACTCAGGGACAGACACAGAATTGTTACTGAGGGACACAGAACTGTTACTTAGGGCCACAGAACTGTTACTTAGGGCCACAGAAACGTTACTTAGGGTCACAGAAACGTTACTTTGGGCTACAGAAACGTTACTTAGGGCCACAGAATCGTTACTTAGGGCCACAGAATCGTTACTTAGGGCCACAGAAACGTTACTTAGGGACACAAAAACGTTACTTAGGGACACAGAATTGTTACTCAGGGACAGACACAGAATTGTTACTGAGGGACACAGAATTGTTACTGAGGGCCACAGAACTGTTACTGAGGGCCACAGAACTGTTACTTAGGGCCACAGAAACGTTACTTAGGGCCACAGAAACGTTACTTAGGGCTACAGAACCGTTACTTAGGGCCACAGAATCGTTACTTAGGGCCACAGAAACGTTACTTAGGGCCACAGAAACGTTACTTAGGGACACAGAATTGTTACTCAGGGACAGACACAGAATTGTTACTGAGGGACACAGATTTGTTACTGAGGGCCACAGAACCGTTACTTAGGGCCACAGAATTGTTACTTAGGGACACAGAATTGTTACTCAGGGACAGACACAGAATTGTTACTGAGGGCCACAGAACTGTTACTGAGGGCCACAGAACTGTTACTTAGGGCCACAGAAACGTTACTTAGGGCCACAGAAACGTTACTTAGGGCTACAGAACCGTTACTTAGGGCCACAGAATCGTTACTTAGGGCCACAGAAACGTTACTTAGGGCCACAGAAACGTTACTTAGGGACACAGAATTGTTACTCAGGGACAGACACAGAATTGTTACTGAGGGACACAGATTTGTTACTGAGGGCCACAGAACCGTTACTTAGGGCCACAGAATTGTTACTTAGGGACACAGAATTGTTACTCAGGGACAGACACAGAATTGTTACTGAGGGCCACAGAACTGTTACTGAGGGCCACAGAACTGTTACTTAGGGCCACAGAAACGTTACTTAGGGCCACAGAAACGTTACTTAGGGCTACAGAAACGTTACTTAGGGCCACAGAATCGTTACTTAGGGCCACAGAAACGTTACTTAGGGACACAGAAACGTTACTTAGGGACACAGAATTGTTACTCAGAGACAGACACAGAATTGTTACTGAGGGACACAGAATTGTTACTGAGGGCCACAGAACTGTTACTGAGGGCCACAGAACTGTTACTTAGGGCCACAGAAACGTTACTTAGGGCCACAGAAACGTTACTTAGGGCTACAGAAACGTTACTTAGGGCCACAGAATCGTTACTTAGGGCCACAGAAATGTTACTTAGGGCCACAGAAACGTTACTTAGGGACACAGAATTGTTACTCAGGGACAGACACAGAATTGTTACTGAGGGACACAGAATTGTTACTGAGGGACACAGAATTGTTACTCAGGGACACAGAATTGTTACTGAGGGACACATAATTGTTACTGAGGGACACAGAATTGTTACTCAGGGACACAGAATTGTTACTCAGGGACAGACACAGAATTGTTACTCAGGGACATACACAGAATTGTTACTGAGGGACACAGAATTGTTACTGAGGGCCACAGAACTGTTACTTAGGGCCAGAGAAACGTTACTCAGGGACACAGAATTGTTACTCAGGGACAGACACAGAATTGTTACTCAGGGACAGACACAGAATTGTTACTGAGGGACACAGAATTGTTACTGAGGGCCACAGAACTGTTACTTAGGGCCACAGAAACGTTACTCAGGGACACAGAATTGTTATTCAGGGACAGACACAGAATTGTTACTCAGGGACCCAGAATCGTTTAATTAAAGAGTATGTCAGACAACATGCAGAGGAGTGGCAGAGGAGGCAATGTTTTAGGAGTGAGCAGACGTGGCAGCAGAGGAAGGGGTTGAGGCAGCACTATTCGCAGCCAGAGGCCAGTGCTCCCGGTGTCATCCAGCGGTCGTGTCTCCACCGACAACCCTGCCGTCATCGATTGGTTGGCTCGGTCGTCTTCCTCTTCCCAGGTCACCTCTGACACCTACAGCCAATGGTCGGTGGGTACGTCAGACACAACCGTTAGTTGGCATGGCCCGGGAGCAAGCCCACTGAAATCACGTGTCCTCTACCTGCCCCTGTCCTTTGGTGTTCCCTCACCAAGCGAAGTATCGCATGCTGTGGGCTCAGCCCCACTGTACAGTGAGGAAGAGCAAACAGAGGGCGGTCAGGAACAGGGGGAGACATCCGCCTCTTCAGCAGCCAGGCGAAGAAGTAGTGGCGAGGAGAGTGGCTTGGTAGCCGGTCTAGAGACAGGTCTGTCTCCTGACCCACACGCAGCCGAGGGGGCTAGTAGTGAGGCGGAGACCCTAATTGATGATGATGAGGCTGATCGCACTTGGCAGCCTCGTCGTCATCAGGCTATTGCTTCCGCATCATCAGGAGAAGAGGGTGGCAGCTTGGCAGCGAGCAAAACAGTCGGTGGGTTGCCCAGGAGGCAGCAGGGTCGCAGCAGTGTCAGTGGAGGCAAACGACCACGGAGTACAGCACCAGCTCCACTGCAGCCTACCACCACGGCCAGTAGTGGTGCCGGTGTGCACGGAGGAAGCAGCAGTCAGCCAGTGAGGAGTATCGGGGGCAAAGTTTCCTACTCGGCGGTGTGGCAATTTTTTGTCAAGCCGCCCGAGGAAGTAAACGTAGCCGTATGTCGACTATGTGGCCAGAAAGTCAAGCGTGGCCAGGGGGCCCATGTTGGGACTACAGCGTTGCGGCAGCATATGCAGCGTCGCCATTTGGTGGCCTGGGAAAACCGTGATAAAGATACGGCGTTTCTGCCCGCCCCAGCCCCCGCTCTATCACCCGCTCCGTTACTTGCTCCGTCACCCGACGTCAATAGCCTTCTATCAGCCAGTCAAGGCTCCAACACCTCTGCTGAGGGGAGTTGTCGCTCGTTGCCATCTTCCGCTCATTCAGATGCTCCTTCTCCTGCTACTCCTCTTCACGGAATCCGTCAGCAGTCTTTCTTGGAATCCGTTTCCAAGAGACAACAGTTTGCGAGCACGCACCCGACGGTGCAAAAGCTGAACGTCCTCCTGTCCAAGTTGCTGGTGCTGCAGTCCCTCCCTTTCCAAGTGGTGGACTCAGCACCTTTCCGAGAAATGATGGCTTGTGCCGCGCCGCGGTGGAGAGTGCCAAGCCGTCATTTCTTCGCCAAAAAGGCAGTGCCAGCCCTGCATTCACATGTAGAAGAGATGGTGGGCCAGTCTTTGAGCATGTCAGTCTCTGCCAAAGTGCACGGCAGCGCCGACGTGTGGAGCTGTAACTATGGTCAGGGACAGTACATGTCATTTACGGCCCACTGGGTGAACGTGGTGCCGGCACAGCCGCACCAGCAACTTGGACAGGTCACGCCGCTTTTGCCTCCACGTTTGCACGTCCTTGGTCCACAAAAGATGTCCGCCTCTACCACCTCTTCTTCCTTCGTGTCCTCAGCCGCCACCCCCATGCCAAGTCCCATTACCCGACCGGCATATCACATGTGCAGGGCGCAACGGTGTCACGCTGTGCTGCACCTGGTATGCCTTGGCGAACGTAGTCACACAGGGGAGGAACTTCTGAGTGTAATGAACAGAGAAATCGACAGATGGCTGTCTCCGCGCAAACTGAAAATCGGAACCATGTTGACCGACAACGGAAAGAACATGGTGTCTGCTCTGCGTCAAGGAAGGTTGTGCCATGCGCCATGCATGGCTCACGTGTTCAATCTGGTTGTCAAGCGGTTCCTAAAAACCACCATCCCACTGCAAGACATCCTTAAAATGTCACGTAAACTTTGCATGCATTTCAGCCATTCCTACACCGCAAAGCACACCCTCCTTGAGCTGCAGTGGCAGAACGGAATTCCACAGCATCGCCTGATCTGCGACGTTGCAACAAGGTGGAATTCAACCCTACACATGTTAGACCGCCTTTACGAACAGTGAAAGGCCATCACCGATTTCCTGATGTTACAAGCGGATAAAGGTACTCCCCTGTGTAACTTCGATGTCAGCCATTGGCAGCTCATGCGTGACACCTGCCGCTTGCTCAGGCCCTTTGAGGAGGCCACGCTATTCGTGAGTCGGCAAGACTATGGGATGAACGACGTCATTCCTCTGTTGCACGTCCTGGAACAAATGCTGTTAACAATGGCTGGTCAGGGTGCGGTAGACGTGGTGCACAGATCTCAACGCCACATGATCCCTGTGGGGGCAGGACAGGAAGAAGAGGAGGAGGTAGAGGAGGACATTTGTGCTCAGGAATTATTGAGTGAAATGGGTGGTTTTTCCACTCAGCGGACAGGAGTGGAGGAGCAGGAGCATCTGGTAGAGGAGGAGGAGGAGGAGACAGAGGACCCAGACGCACCGTGGCAGTATGCTGTGGAGATGGAGGCAGGGAGTCCCTCGCATTCCTTGGCACAAATGGCCCATAGCATGCTCGCTTGCTTGCGTAGCGACAGCCGAATAATAACCATCAGACAGAGGGATGACTTTTGGCTGTCCACCTTGTTGGACCCTCGCTACCGTTCAAAAATGGTGGCCTTTTTCACACCTGCTGAGAGGGAGGCCAAAATAACGTACTATAAAAACCACCTATGTAGTCAGTTGGTCTCTGCCTTTGTGCGCCAACGTCCATCCTCAGACACTGTGGGCCCTGTGCGCTCGCGTTCCGCTGCCATGGCAGCAGGGGAGGGGTGGGGTGGTAGGAGCAGTGATAGCTCCACCAGCAGCGGCTGCCTCAGTCTGCAGTCGATGATGAGTAGCTTTCTTCACCAGCGCAGTGAGGAAACTACTAACCAGCCGCAGCAGCAGCAGCATCAGGTGGACCTGGAGCAGGACCTCAAACAACAGGCTTGGGCCTACTTGGACAGCACCCTGCCAACCGAGGTAGACAATCCCCTTGACTACTGGGCAACGAAACTTGACCTTTGGCCCCAACTAGCTGAATTTGCCCTTGAAAGGCTGTCATGCCCGGCCAGTAGCGTGGCATCGGAGCGCGTGTTTAGTGCGGCAGGAGGTATTGTAACTCCGCGGAGGACACGACTGTCCACCCAAAGTGTGGAGAGACTGACGTTTGTGAAAATGAATCAGGCGTGGATTAGTCTGGATTTCAAACCACCAGTTCCTGACACAACTGACTAAATCTGCCATGAATCATGCCCCTGCCATGTGCCACTTTCACGTCTCCTCACACTGCTGGTGTGTTCAATTTTTTGTCATAGGGTGCTGGCAGATTACGGGCCTCCCATAGCTGCTGCCAGGACCATAATCTGCCATGAGCCCCTGTACCGCCTCCTCATGCTGCTGCCAGGTCCACAGTGTCTCATGCCATGTGCCACTTTCAGGTCTCCTCACACTGCTGGTGTGTTGAATTTTTTGTCATAGGGTGCTGAAAGATTACGGGCCTCCTATAGCTGCTGCCAGGCCCCTAATCTGCCATGGGCCCCTATACCGCCTCCTCATGCTGCTGCCAGGTCCAGAGTCTCTCATGGGTTCCTGTACGGCCTCCCATTGCTGCTGTCTCCATCGCCACACTCTGCCATGTGCCACTTTCAGATCTCCTCACACTGCTGGTGTTTTACATTTTTTGTCATAGGGTGCTGGCAGATTACAAGCCTCCCATTGCTGCTGCCAGGCCCGCAATCTGCCATGGGCCCCCGTACCGACTCCTCATGCTGTGACGTTGCAACAAGGTGGAATTCAACCCTACATATGTTAGACCGCCTTTACGAACAGCGAAAGGCCATCACAGATTTCCTGATGTTAAAAACGGATAAAGGTACTCCCTGTGTAACTTAGATGTCAGCCATTGGCAGCTCATGCGTGACACCTGCGCTTGCTCAGGCCCTTTGAGGAGGCCACGCTATTCGTGAGTCGGCAGGACTATGGGATGAACGACGTCATTCCTCTGTTGCACGTCCTGGAACAAATGCTGTTAACAATGGCTGGTCAGGGTGCGGTAGACGTGGCGCACAGATCTCAACGCCACATGACCCCTGTGGGGGCAGGACAGGAAGAAGAGGAGGAGGTAGAGGAGGACATTGGTGCTCAGGAATTATTGAGTGAAATGGGTGGTTTTTCCACTCAGAGGACAGGAGTGGAGGAGCAGGAGCATCTGGTAGAGGAGGAGGAAGAGGAGACAGAGGACCCAGACGCACCGTGGCAGTATGCTGTGTAGATGGAGGCAGGGAGTCCCTCGCATTCCTTGGCACAAATGGCCCATAGCATGCTCGCTTGCTTGCGTAGCGACAGCCGAATAATAACCATCAGACAGAGGGATGACTTTTGGCTGTCCACCTTGTTGGACCCTCGCTACCGTTCAAAAATGGTGGCCTTTTTCACACCTGCTGAGAGGGAGGCCAAAATAACGTACTATAAAAACCACCTATGTAGTCAGTTGGTCTCTGCCTTTGTGCGCCAACGTCCATCCTCAGACACTGTGGGCCCTGTGCGCTCGCGTTCCGCTGCCATGGCAGCAGGGGAGGGGTGGGGTGGTAGGAGCAGTGGTAGCTCCACCAGCAGCGGCTGCCTCAGTCTGCAGTCGATGATGAGTAGCTTTCTTCACCAGCGCAGTGAGGAAACTACTAACCAGCCGCAGCAGCAGCAGCATCAGGTGGACCTGGAGCAGGACCTCAAACAACAGGCTTGGGCCTACTTGGACAGCACCCTGCCAACCGAGGTAGACAATCCCCTTGACTACTGGGCAACGAAACTTGACCTTTGGCCCCAACTAGCTGAATTTGCCCTTGAAAGGCTGTCATGCCCGGCCAGTAGCGTGGCATCGGAGCGCGTGTTTAGTGCGGCAGGAGGTATTGTAACTCCGCGGAGGACACGACTGTCCACCCAAAGTGTGGAGAGACTCACGTTTGTGAAAATGAATCAGGCATGGATTAGTCTGGATTTCAAACCACCAGTTCCTGACACAACTGACTAAATCTGCCATGAATCATGCCCCTGCCATGTGCCACTTTCACGTCTCCTCACACTGCTGGTGTGTTCCATTTTTTGTCATAGGGTGCTGGCAGATTACGGGCCTCCCATAGCTGCTGCCAGGACCATAATCTGCCATGGGCCCCTGTACCGCCTCCTCATGCTGCTGCCAGGTCCACAGTGTCTCATGCCATGTGCCACTTTCAGGTCTCCTCACACTGCTGGTGTGTTGAATTTTTTGTCATAGGGTGCTGAAAGATTACGGGCCTCCTATAGCTGCTGCCAGGCCCCTAATCTGCCATGGGCCCCTATACCGCCTCCTCATGCTGCTGCCAGGTCCAGAGTCTGTCATGGGTCCCTGTACGGCGTCCCATTGCTGCTGTCTCCATCGCCACACTCTGCCATGTGCCACTTTCAGGTCTCCTCACACACTGCTGGTGTGTTCAATTTTTTGACATAGGGTGCTGGCAGATTACGGGCCTCCCACAGCTGCTGCCAGGCCCCTAATCTGCCATTGGCCCCTGTACCACCTCCTCATGCTGCTACCAGGTCCACAGTGTCTCATGCCATGTGCCACTTTCAGGTCTCCTCACACTGCTGGTGTGTTCCATTTTTTGTCATAGGGTGCTGGCAGATTACGGGCCTCCTATAGCTGCTGCCAGGCCCCTAATCTGCCATGGGCCCCTATACCGCCTCCTCATGCTGCTGCCAGGTCCAGAGTCTGTCATGGGTCCCTGTACGGCCTCCCATTGCTGCTGTCTCCATCTCCACACTCTGCCATGTGCCACTTTCAGGTCTCCTCACACACTGCTGGTGTGTTCAATTTTTTGACATAGGGTGCTGGCAGATTACGGGCCTCCCATAGCTGCTGCCAGGCCCCTAATCTGCCATGGGCCCCTGTACCGCCTCCTCATGCTGCTGCCAGGTCCACAGTGTCTCATGCCATGTGCCACTTTCAGGTCTCCTCACACTGCTGGTGTGTTCAATTTTTTGACATAGGGTGCTGGCAGATTACGGGCCTCCCATAGCTGCTGCCAGGCCCCTAATCTGCCATGGGCCCCTATACCGCCTCCTCATGCTGCTGCCAGGTCCAGAGTCTGTCATGGGTCCCTGTACGGCCTCCCATTGCTGCTGTCTCCATCTCCACACTCTGCCATGTGCCACTTTCAGGTCTCCTCACACACTGCTGGTGTGTTCAATTTTTTGACATAGAGTGCTGGCAGATTACGGGCCTCCCATAGCTGCTGCCAGGCCCCTAATCTGCCATGGGCACCTATACCGCCTCCTCATGCTGCTGCCAAGTCCAGAGTCTCTCATGGGTCCCTGTACGGCGTCCCATTGCTGCTGTCTCCATCGCCACACTCTGCCATGTGCCACTTTCAGGTCTCCTCACACACTGCTGGTGTGTTCAATTTTTTGATATAGGGTGCTGGCAGATTACGGGCCTCCCATAGCTGCTGCCAGGCCCCTAATCTGCCATGGGCCCCTGTACCGCCTCCTCATGCTGCTGCCAGGTCCACAGTGTCTCATGCCATGTGCCACTTTCAGGTCTCCTCACACTGCTGGTGTGTTCAATTTTTTGACATAGGGTGCTGGCAGATTACGGGCCTCCCATAGCTGCTGCCAGGCCCCTAATCTGCCATGGACCCCTATACCGCCTCCTCATGCTGCTGCCAAGTCCAGAGTCTGTCATGGGTCCCTGTACGGCCTCCCATTGCTGCTGTCTCCATCGCCACACTCTGCCATGTGCCACTTTCAGGTCTCCTCACACACTGCTGGTGTGTTCAATTTTTTGACATAGGGTGCTGGCAGATTACGGGCCTCCCATAGCTGCTGCCAGGCCCCTAATCTGCCATGGGCCCCTGTACCGCCTCCTCATGCTGCTGCCAGGTCCACAGTGTCTCATGCCATGTGCCACTTTCAGGTCTCCTCACACTGCTGGTGTGTTCAATTTTTTGACATAGGGTGCTGGCAGATTACGGGCCTCCCATAGCTGCTGCCAGGCCCCTAATCTGCCATGGGCCCCTATACCGCCTCCTCATGCTGCTGCCAAGTCCAGAGTCTCTCATGGGTCCCTGTACGGCGTCACATTGCTGCTGTCTCCATCGCCACACTCTGCCATGTGCCACTTTCAGGTCTCCTCACATACTGCTGGTGTGTTCAATTTTTTGACATAGGGTGCTGGCAGATTACGGGCCTCCCATAGCTGCTGCCAGGCCCCTAATCTGCCATGGGCCCCTGTACCGCCTCCTCATGCTGCTGCCAGGTCCACAGTGTCTCATGCCATGTGCCACTTTCAGGTCTCCTCACACTGCTGGTGTGTTCCATTTTTTGTCATAGGGTGCTGGCAGATTACGGGCCTCCTATAGCTGCTGCCAGGCCCCTATTCTGCCATGGGCCCCTATACCGCCTCCTCATGCTGCTGCCAGGTCCAGAGTCTCTCATGGGTCCCTGTACGGCCTCCCATTGCTGCTGTCTCCATCTCCACACTCTGCCATGTGCCACTTTCAGGTCTCCTCACACTGCTGGTGTGTTCAATTTTTTGACATAGGGTGCTGGCAGATTACGAGCCTCCCATAGCTGCTGCCAGGCCCCTAATCTGCCATGGGCCCCTATACGGCCTCCTCATGCTGCTGCCAAGTCCAGAGTCTCTCATGGGTCCCTGTACGGCGTCACATTGCTGCTGTCTCCATCGCCACACTCTGCCATGTGCCACTTTCAGGTCTCCTCACATACTGCTGGTGTGTTCAATTTTTTGACATAGGGTGCTGGCAGATTACGGGCCTCCCATAGCTGCTGCCAGGCCCCTAATCTGCCATGGGCCCCTGTACCGCCTCCTCATGCTGCTGCCAGGTCCACAATGTCTCATGCCATGTGCCACTTTCAGGTCTCCTCACACTGCTGGTGTGTTCCATTTTTTGTCATAGGGTGCTGGCAGATTACGGGCCTCCTATAGCTGCTGCCAGGCCCCTATTCTGCCATGGGCCCCTATACCGCCTCCTCATGCTGCTGCCAGGTCCAGAGTCTCTCATGGGTCCCTGTACGGCCTCCCATTGCTGCTGTCTCCATCTCCACACTCTGCCATGTGCCACTTTCAGGTCTCCTCACACTGCTGGTGTGTTCAATTTTTTGACATAGGGTGCTGGCAGATTACGGGCCTCCCATAGCTGCTGCCAGGCCCCTAATCTGCCATGGGCCCCTATACCGCCTCTTCATGCTGCTGCCAAGTCCAGAGTCTCTCATGGGTCCCTGTACGGCGTCACATTGCTGCTGTCTCCATCGCCACACTCTGCCATGTGCCACTTTCAGGTCTCCTCACATACTGCTGGTGTGTTCAATTTTTTGACATAGGGTGCTGGCAGATTACGGGCCTCCCATAGCTGCTGCCAGGCCCCTAATCTGCCATGGGCCCCTGTACCGCCTCCTCATGCTGCTGCCAGGTCCACAGTGTCTCATGCCATGTGCCACTTTCAGGTCTCCTCACACTGCTGGTGTGTTCCATTTTTTGTCATAGGGTGCTGGCAGATTACGGGCCTCCTATAGCTGCTGCCAGGCCCCTAATCTGCCATGGGCCCCTATACCGCCTCCTCATGCTGCTGCCAGGTCCAGAGTCTCTCATGGGTCCCTGTACGGCCTCCCATTGCTGCTGTCTCCATCGCCACACTCTGCCATGTGCCACTTTCAGATCTCCTCACACTGCTGGTGTTTTACATTTTTTGTCATAGGGTGCTGGCAGATTACAAGCCTCCCATTGCTGCTGCCAGGCCCGTAATCTGCCATGGGCCCCCGTACCAACTCCTCATGCTGTGACGTTGCAACAAGGTGGAATTCAACCCTACATATGTTAGACCGCCTTTACGAACAGCGAAAGGCCATCACAGATTTCCTGATGTTAAAAACGGATAAAGGTACTCCCTGTGTAACTTAGATGTCAGCCATTGGCAGCTCATGCGTGACACCTGCGCTTGCTCAGGCCCTTTGAGGAGGCCACGCTATTCGTGAGTCGGCAGGACTATGGGATGAACGACGTCATTCCTCTGTTGCACGTCCTGGAACAAATGCTGTTAACAATGGCTGGTCAGGGTGCGGTAGACGTGGCGCACAGATCTCAACGCCACATGACCCCTGTGGGGGCAGGACAGGAAGAAGAGGAGGAGGTAGAGGAGGACATTGGTGCTCAGGAATTATTGAGTGAAATGGGTGGTTTTTCCACTCAGAGGACAGGAGTGGAGGAGCAGGAGCATCTGGTAGAGGAGGAGGAAGAGGAGACAGAGGACCCAGACGCACCGTGGCAGTATGCTGTGTAGATGGAGGCAGGGAGTCCCTCGCATTCCTTGGCACAAATGGCCCATAGCATGCTCGCTTGCTTGCGTAGCGACAGCCGAATAATAACCATCAGACAGAGCGATGACTTTTGGCTGTCCATCTTGTTGGACCCTCGCTACCGTTCAAAAATGGTGGCCTTTTTCACACCTGCTGAGAGGGAGGCCAAAATAACGTACTATAAAAACCACCTATGTAGTCAGCTGGTCTCTGCCTTTCTGCGCCAACGTCCATCCTCAGACACTGTGGGCCCTGTGCGCTCGCGTTCCGCTGCCATGGCAGCAGGGGAGGGGTGGGGTGGTAGGAGCAGTGGCAGCTCCACCAGCAGCAGCTGCCTCAGTCTGCAGTCGATGATGAGTAGCTTTCTTCACCAGCGCAGTGAGGAAACTACTAACCAGCCGCAGCAGCAGCATCAGGTGGACCTGGAGCAGGACCTCAAACAACAGGCTTAGGCCTACTTGGACAGCACCCTGCCAACCGAGGTAGACAATCCCCTTGACTACTGGGCAACGAAACTTGACCTTTGGCCCCAACTAGCTGAATTTGCCCTTGAAAGGCTGTCATGCCCGGCCAGTAGCGTGGCATCGGAGCGCGTGTTTAGTGCGGCAGGAGGTATTGTAACTCCGCGGAGGACACGACTATCCACCCAAAGTGTGGAGAGACTCACGTTTGTGAAAATGAATCAGGCGTGGATTAGTCTGGATTTCAAACCACCAGTTCCTGACACAACTGACTAAATCCGCCATGAATCATGCCCCAAACATGTGCCACTTTCACGTCTCCTCACACTGCTGGTGTGTTCCATTTTTTGTCATAGGGTGCTGGCAGATTACGGGCCTCCCATAGCTGCTGCCAGGCCCCTAATCTGCCATGGGCCCCTATACCGCCTCCTCATGCTGCTGCCAAGTCCAGAGTCTCTCATGGGTCCCTGTACGGCCTCCCATTGCTGCTGTCTCCATCGCCACACTCTGCCATGTGCCACTTTCAGGTCTCCTCACACTGCTGGTGTGTTCCATTTTTTGTCATAGGGTGCTGGCAGATTACGGGCCTCCCATAGCTGCTGCCAGGCCCCTAATCTGCCATGGGCCCCTATACCGCCTCCTCATGCTGCTGCCAGGTCCAGAGTCTCTCATGGGTCCCTGTACGGCCTCCCATTGCTGATGTCTCCATCGCCACACTCTGCCATGTGCCACTTTCAGGTCTCCTCACACTGCTGGTGTGTTCCATTTTTTGTCATATGGTGCTGGCAGATTACAGGCCTCCCATAGCTGCTGCCAGGCTCCTAATCTGCCATGGGCCCCCGTACCGCCTCCTCATGCTGCTGCCAGGCCCGTAATCTGTTATGGGCCCCTGTACCGCCTCCTCATGCTGCTGCCAGGTCCAGAGTGTGTCATGGGTCCCTGTACGGCCTCCCATTGCTGCTGTCTCCATCGCCACACTCTGCCATGTGCCACTTTCAGGTCTCCTCACACTGCTGGTGGGTTCCATTTTGTCATAGGGTGCTGTATGGCCTCCCATTGCTGCTGCCTCCACCGCCACACTGTGGCTCCACACTCTGGTTTTGGCCCCGTGACTGCCCAAATGAGTGAAGTGTGCGGTGATTCTAAGATCGACGGCACTCATCTGCATGTCATACTGACTGTCAGTATTATTTCTCTTCCCCAGCAGACTCCAAGGGCATTTAAATTAAAGGTACAGTGTTCTGCACTAATATAAAGGCTCTCTGAAGCCTAGAAACACCCTTTTATAAGTTAAATTCGCAGCGAATATATTCGACTCGAATCAAAATTTTTCCACGAATTCGCCAAATCAGTCGAATCGAATTTTTGAATACTTCGCTCATCTCTAGTAATATATTATATGGATGTATTACATATACAGAACCTCAGCACAACCCAGTAAGGGCATACATTTAATCCCCTGATAACTTCCTGTGTTCTCTGTTGACTATTATTAGTTAGTAAAGATTAGTGATGAGCTAAACGTACCTTGGTTCATGATAAGTATACTTGCTGAATCGATATCCTATTGAAGTCAATGGGAGATGAGACTTAGAAACCAGTAATGGCCATTTTCAATATACAATTGACAATGCATTGTGAAACAAAGGGCATCTGGAGCTATGTACTGCCATGGGGAACATGTTCCAAAGCAAAAATTAAAATTGCTGGGAAGCAGCTTCTTTTATGATGCTCAAAATGAAATGTTAAAGATACAAAATTCCTTAACCACTTCCTGTCCCTTCATCGTTTATAAATGACGTGGTTGAAGTGGGTTGAAGTGGTTATACCAGGATGGTGCCTGCAGCTGCAGCTTTGTTTTAGTATGGATTTTAAAGGGGCCTTCATAAAAAACTAAATAGTGAGGTCCCCCTAACAATCTATACCAAACTTTTAATCCAAGCATGCAGACTGCTATATAGAGGAAATGACAGGGATTGTGGTGACATTATTGCCCTTGCCCCATATGGCCATATTTAGGCAATCATGTAATTCTCCTTTACTCATCCATTTCCTTGTCCATTTGATTAAGTGACTGGGGATTCCTGGACATGTAAGGAAATGGGCAGAGCGATGTTAGTAAAATGGTAAGGATGAAATGGCAGTAGCCACTGCGTTCTTAGCAACTATTGACAGCATTGCCCAAATGTGGCCATATTTCGCCAATGATTTTACCTGTGATGTTATGCAAGCTTCATAATTAATTATGTCAGTCTTCCAATAATAATCACTACAGGTGTAATAAAGACTTATTAACGTTGCTAAGTAAGGCTTTTGACTTACAGCTCAACAGTATTGCAAAATCTTTACAGTATTATGTTATGTAGTGTCAGTAATGTAATATTGGTTGTATGAGTGTAAGGAGGATATCATCTGTGAAAAGTGAAATTTTAAAAAAGTTTCTGTAAACAATTTGTCTTTAATGTCAGAGACATTTCTTATGATGGCTGTTAGAGGCTCTATGCATAATAAAAATAAAACAGGTGAAAGCAGACACTTCTACCTAGTTCCATTTGAATTTGTCGTGGTATTGAAGGAGTTATCAGAAGTTTGACTGAGGAGGACAGTGAATTGTATAAGACTCGGATGACTATTTAGTAGGATCCTGTTATTTCTATATCTTCTTAAAAAGAAAAGACCAGCTTAAGTGAACAAAACATGATTTAGCATCTGACTTAAAGTAAAACCTTCCTTACCAGTTTTGACTAAGACATCAATCAAATCTGCTATTGTCATAGGGAGTGAATAATTATTTAAGTACCAGTGATAGGCAAGTGGCAGTTTGATGTTACTGGTAATAACGACTGGTCATTTTCACAAGGTTAGTTTTACTGCATTTACAGCCTCATTAACACAGATATCATCATAAATTGTTAAATCTTCCTTAACAGAGCACTAACACCTGTAAATCTGCTCTATACATTGTATTAGTGAATTATATTTCTTTAAATGCCTGTTTCATCTAGACAGTAAATCTGCTTACTTATAAAATGAAATCGCTGCCTTATAAGAGTTGTGTTTACTAATAATAAAATTATTAAAGCGGTAGTGAACCCAACATAAAAAATGTAATATATTGCAGCTTACCAATCATTAGATGTGGTGGCTGTATTAGTTATCTTTGTTTAAGCTTTTTTCTTCTGTTTTCCCCTGCTGATCTGGCTAGTAAATATATAGATACCACTCTGTATAGGGGGAAGATTTTGACAGAAGCATTGTCAAAAGTCTGGGGCTAGGGAAGTGTTAGAAGTACTAGCAGGACCTGGAGAGTTCCGTGCACACAAAGCAGGCATAGCAGGCACTCCACTCACCCCCCCCCCCCCCCACATGTGGACACAGACCTCACCAACCAGAACCCTAAATAATAAACAAACCCACAAAAAAATAGAAAACACCATCTAGGTAATCAAGCCAGGAAGTAAATACTGTATATTAGATTTTACAAGCCAAATTGTAAACCATTATATGCCAGCACTGTACTATAATCATAAAACCAAATGTGGCAATACAGTAATCAAGAACGTTGCCACTATGTCCGCATGGGTCAAAAAATCCTTAGTAGATATTGGTATTGCCCTATATCTGTACTGCTGATGGAGAAATTCAACAAAGAGTCCTTTAAATTGGTTGACACAGCATTACAGAATGGAATTATAACAAAGTTGGCTATTTGTTATGGACCTGCCTTGGAGGCCGCTCATCTCTGACAGGGAGAGTTTCACCAAGAATCTGAGTGAGATGGTGGATTTAAAACCCCCTGTCATAAGTGTGCCTTCATTCGCAAAGGACAGTATCCATTTTTTGCAAATTATTGAGAACTTATACATACCTTCTGAAGCTATTACTATTGATGTGGATGCCCTTTATAGCTGCATACCCAATCCCAAGGGCCTAATGTCTATAAAACCATTGCTTCAGCAAAGGACCTGTGAACAATTGAGATACAACAAATTTATCATACAAGCACTACAATTTGCCTTACAGCATAATGTGTTTTGTTTCAATGGTTCCCACTACTCCAGGTGCAGGGCATAGCAATAGGGACATGTTGTGCCTCATGCTACTCCAAGCTGTACTTGGGGGAGTGGGAGCATTTTCTCCTGGAAGATAAGGGGTTATTGATGTATACAAGCCAGACCATGGCGTGGTGTCGCTACATCAATTATATGTTTCTTACATACAGAACCTCACTCTAATCCTTGAAATATGTTGGCTTCACCTACAGAGTACTGTCATGATTTACATGTAGGTTCATTTTGTGGTAATAGGTGGGTGATATGATAACATAATACTGCAACTTGTCAGCCTTGTTGATTGTATTCCTCTTGTTTTTAATTAAGTTGTTAACAATAAAAACTGTAATGCTTTTATGAAAAAGTATATGTCCTATGTCATATTAATGCCTAAAAAGTCCCAAATATCTTGTTTGATTATGGGTTAATATCTTTGGGGATGTTTGCATTAAGAACATACCCAACCACTAACATACTTACCACTACACAGATATACAATATTTTCATAACCTAAATATGGGCTCAATACACTATACCTTTGCTTTTAAACTTGAAGTTTACAAAGATGTAGAAGTTTTTGTTTTATTTGCTTTGGCCCCCAAGAACCTATTTTCATTACAAATACCAAATCAAGTGCAGAGAACTTAAAAACATATATTAGTTGAATATATATTTTAAACAAGTACATGTTCCAGAATAAACATTACTTTCTTAGTAATTCATTTCCACTAGACAAAAAATATATTCACCCAGATGCTAATGTATATTTTGGTTAATTTTTGCATGCTTTGTAATTAAAAAGATGAACAACATCTAAACAATTAACGGAAAGGTGTAAAGTTAGGTTAAAGGGAAACTTCTATTTTTACATTTGGATGTGGTAAGTGAAGCAAATACAAATGGGCCTATTAATAAAAAAACAAATTCTTGTGAATGTCTTAACATTCCTGCAAGCCAATGAACAATATCAAATTTGTGATATGTGTAAAAGTTTCCTTGTTGCCTTTCAGTGGGCAAATGTAACATTCCCTGACACTTCATCTTAGGAGGAAAATAGCTACAGTATAAGAATATTTGATGATGAGAGTTAACATTCACCAGAGAAAATAGTCTAACACTATGGGCTAAGAGCATTTGACCAGCAGGTGGAATAATATGAGGGCAACATCTACACATACAGTCTTTGGAGATTCCTGAGCGAATAGCCGAACATAAGGGTAATCTTCCAAACAAACCTCCAGGTGCAGTGTGAAAGCAAAACATTTTGCAGTGGTATTATTATGACTGCTAATTGTGACCAATTCCCCCAGGTTGTTAGGAAGCCAGCACCCACCAACCTTCTAATAGGTCCTTTAGGTTTGGGTACTGATTTTAAGGGGGGCCCCATTATAAAAAAAAAGGACATGGGGTCCTCTCTAAATTCCATAATTTGAGTCTTGCATGAATTTTAAGGTGAAACCTCACTCAAAAAACAAGAAAAAAAGTGTGAGGTCCCCCACCAAAATACAGACCATTCTTTCGTCCAAGCATAATGAATGGGTGGCCAGGAAAAGGGGAGTGAACAAACAAGTTGCTCCCCCTTCCACAGACTATACCAGGTCACATGCCATCAACATGTGGTGCACCCCACCCCTGACAAAGGACCTTGTCCCCATGTTGATAAGAACAATAACTAAGAGGTACATAGTACCAATACTAATTCACAAAAAAATGTTAATGGTAAACCATCATATACACATTAACACACAGACATGTATCACTAGCAATGCAGATCAATGTCAGTCATGTGCCCAATGCCTGCTGACCTGCCAAATGAAAAAAGAGAAAACACAGCCTGCTGACACATCCAAACTTGTCACTTGACTCCTGCTGAATCTCTCAGTCCCTGCTAACACAATATAAGCAAAGGTGCAGGCTATGGGTGACATCATAGACCATATATGCAAATTAACTTAATTGGTCAATGATGTCACAGGAATCCCAGTGACATCGTTGACAAAATATGGTTGTATGGCTCATTGCCATACCCATAAATTAAAGAAAAAATTTCATCCTCAGCACAGTAGATTATGGCTTCCTGGTGCCTATAAGCAGTAACTCTGAGCGCCATTCAGGCAGTCAAGATTGTGAACATGTTGGTGAGCATATTTGCAAGGGTGGATTTTTCCCATAATATGCTCACTAATCATAGCATGAAATGTATGTTTTCTCTGGTGCATTTATCTATAACTGTATCTGGTGGTTGTTTGAATGATTCAACATCACTTTGAAATAAATGCTAAAAAGTGTTTGTGAAATCACAGGTGAGGGACTGGGAAGGGTATCTATCCCACCTGCTCTTCACCTATTATGAGGTGCCCCAGGCATCAACTGGATTCTCCTCCTTTGAGCTCTTGTGAGAAGGTCAATGGTCCCCTCAATCTCATTTGGGATGCCTGGGAGGGGCACAATGTTTACTCCGGGGGTCTCAGTGGTAGAACATAACCTAAATCTACTGAATCTGGTATGGGAAATCCTTCAACTTGTCCGGTCCACCAAAAAACAATGGTACAACCAGATTGCTCAGGAGCAGGTGTATGAAGTTGTCCAGAAGTTGCAGGTACTAATCCTCATACAACAGAAAGATCTGCAGGCTACATTGGAGGGATTTACCTGTACTCTGTTACTGAAGAACAAGGCAGATTTACTATTTGATCTTCTTGCTGCCAGCAAGGAGTCAGCCTCCCTTGGTAAACTGTAAATTAACATACAACTTCCTGCAGAGCAGCAGGCTGAACTGTCTGTAGTGTTGGAGTCTTCCTAATACCTTCACTGCACATTTCAGTGTTACTAACCTAGCTTTTCACCACATAGACAATGGGGAGAAACAAACCTGTTGGATAGTCAGCTTATAAGGTCTGCCTAGAACTTCACTCAGAAATAACAAGGAGATTGAGAAAATGGTGGCATTAGAGGTGCCAGAGGTCTTAGAGTTCATAGACATCACCTGTATTGTTAGAATTAGAGATGAGCGAATTTTTCAAAAATTCGATTCGGCTGATTCGGCGAATTTCAGGAAGAAATTCGATTCGATGCGAATTAATTCG
Organism: Staurois parvus; assembly: GCF_062004578.1. Taxonomy (NCBI): domain Eukaryota; kingdom Metazoa; phylum Chordata; class Amphibia; order Anura; family Ranidae; genus Staurois; species Staurois parvus. Next base: position 19,335,529 of record NW_028317844.1, read on the forward strand.
CTACGAAGTTAACTTATAAAAAGGGTTTCTAGGCTTCAGAGAGCCTTTAAATTAGTGCAGAACACTGTACCTTTAATTTAAATGCCCTTGGAGATGAGGAAGGAGAAGGAGAAGGAGAAGGATGAGAAGAAGGAGAAGGAGAAGGATGAGAAGAAGGAGAAGGATGAGAAGAAGGAGAAGGATGAGAAGAAGGATGAGAAGAAGGATGAGAAGAAGGAGAAGGATGAGAAGAAGGATGAGAAGAAGGAGAAGGATGAGAAGAAGGATGAGAAGAAGGAGAAGGATGAGAAGAAGGATGAGAAGAAGGAGAAGGATGAGAAGAAGGAGAAGGATGAGAAGAAGGATGAGAAGAAGGAGAAGGATGAGAAGAAGGATGAGAAGAAGGAGAAGGATGAGAAGGATGAGAAGAAGGAGAAGGATGAGAAGAAGGAGAAGGATGAGAAGAAGGAGAAGGATGAGAAGAAGGATGAGAAGAAGGAGAAGGATGAGAAGAAGGATGAGAAGAAGGAGAAGGATGAGAAGAAGAAGGATGAGAAGAAGGAGAAGGATGAGAAGAAGGAGAAGGATGAGAAGAAGGAGAAGGATGAGAAGAAGGAGAAGGATGAGAAGAAGGAGAAGGATGAGAAGAAGGATGAGAAGAAGGAGAAGGATGAGAAGAAGGATGAGAAGAAGGAGAAGGATGAGAAGAAGGATGAGAAGAAGGAGAAGGATGAGAAGAAGGAGAAGGATGAGAAGAAGGAGAAGGATGAGAAGAAGGAGAAGGATGAGAAGAAGGAGAAGGATGAGAAGAAGGATGAGAAGAAGGATGAGAAGAAGGAGAAGGATGAGAAGAAGGACAGTTCTGTGACAGTTTCTGTCTATTTCTGACAGTTCTGTGACATTCACTCCATACAGCGGTTTCAACCGCTGTATGGAGTGAGTGTCCCAGAACTGTCAGAAATAGCCTATTTCTGACAGTTCTGGGACACTCACTCCATACAGCGGTTGAAACATTGTATCTATTTGTTTCCATAAATGGATCCATTTATGGAAACAAATAGATACAATGTTTCAACCGCTGTATGGAGTGAATGTCCCAGAACTGTCAAAAATAAGCTATTTCTGACAGTTCTGTGACATTCACTCCATACAGCGGTTGAAACCGCTGTATGGAGTGAATGTCCCAGAACTGTCAGAAATAGGCTATTTCTGACAGTTCTGGGACATTCACTCCATACAGCGGTTTCAACCGCTGTATGGAGTGAATGTCCCAGAACTGTCAGAAATAGCCTATTTCTGACAGTTCTGGGACATTCACTCCATACAGCGGTTGAAACATTGTATCTATTAGTTTCCATTTAGGATACAGATGTTTCAACCGCTGTACATGTGAAGAAGCTGTCAGAGAACTGTCAGAAATAGAGGAACTCTGCACATACACTTTTTGCCGGCTTGGAATTATTCTTATTTTCATCCTACTTCTTCTTCTTCTTCTTCTTCATCCTCATCCTCATACTCTTCTTCTTTTGAGGATGAGGATGAGGATGAAGAAGAAGAAGAAGAAGAAGAAGTAGGATGAAAATAAGAATTCCAAACCGGCAAAAAGTGTATGTGCAGAGTTCCTCTATTTCTGACAGTTCTCTGACAGCTCCTTCACATGTACAGCGGTTGAAACATCTGTATCCTAAATGGAAACTAATAGATACAATGTTTCAACCGCTGTACATGTGAAGGAACTGTCAGAGAAATGTCAGAAATAGCGGAGCTCTCTGCAGGGACACTTTTGCCGGCTGATCGGGAAAAATCCGATTCGCGCACCCGAAGTAGGCAAATATTCGGATTCGACGCAAATTTTTCCTGAAATTCGTATCGAATTCCGGTTCGCCTGGTTCGATTCGCTCATCTCTAGTTAGAATGTGAACAGGACCAAACCATTAGGTTTTACATTGATTCAGAAACTGAATGTGATCATGGTTTTCATTGCCTACCGCATGCAGAGAGTTGATGAATTGTTTGACAATCTTCCTGGTGCCTGCTATCAAAGAATCATGAACCTAAGCCAGGGATACAGCCAGATTCCTCTGTCCACTGAAGCTAGGGAGAGAGTCACATTTATCAAACCCTTTACTCTGTTTAAATTTCAGAGCAAAGGGTTGTTAACTCTCTGCTGCATGGGTTGGAACACTTTGCCACAGCCTACCTAAATGACATTACAGTGTTTAGTATCACATGGGAGGAATATTTAGCAGAGCTACCATGTGCTTTGAAGAAGATAACATAAGCAGACCAACGATCAAGCCTGAAGTGTCAAGTCTGTGTTAAGGTACAAATATACGGGCCATGTACTGGGGAGATACACAATCCAGCCCTGAACCCAGAAGGTGAATGTTATTATGTCATGGTTCACACATCTGACCAAGAAAACAGTCCTTTCAGGGGTTTGTGGGGTACTATAGGAAGTTTATGCTTAACTATAGTGCACTGGCAAAACCCTTGGCCAACCTGACAAAGAAGACGTTGCTAAGGCAGGTCTAGTGAATAGCAGACTGTGAACAGTCATTTACAGCCCTGAAGAATACCCGGCCAAATCTCAGTACTGCAGAACCCAGATTTCCACCGCAGGTTTGTGGTCCAGACCAACACCTCTGTCTATGGCTTAGGCATTGTGCTTATCCAGATAAACCCAACTGGAGAGGAACATCTGGTCCTGTAATTTAGCTGGAATTTGTTCCCCAGGTAGGTAGTCTATACCACAATAGAGATGGATCACTTGTTATATCCAGTATTTTGACACTAAAAAAAGATGTAGCACTATCTCTATGGTCAGCACACATGTCCGCTACTCATGGAAAGGTCCCAATCTCCTCTTTCGATCGGGATCTTTCCCGATCATGTGACCGCTGTGACGGCGTGTCACGACGGTCACAAGACTGTAAATCCAGCCCAGCCTCCTGGCTTCTGAAACCCTTAAAGGGCCGGGAGGCACCGGCGCCAAGGGGTTAACAAATAAAATAGAAAAATGGTTCAAGGTTCCCCTTAACATTCCACCATGACTTTTATCTAAGCATTCAGTCTTGGCAGCCAGGAAATTCAGGGAACCAGACCAGGCACATGCCTTTAAAAATAGCAAAGCTTCCTCACTTCCAAGGTAACCTTGTCCCACTGTTTAGGGACAAGGGTCTTTACTAGAGATGAGCGAATTTCTCAAAAATTCGATTCGGCTGATTCGGCGAATTCCAGTGTGAAATTCGATTCGATGCGAATTTCTTCGCTACGAAGATGACATATAAAAAGGGTTTCTAGGCTTCAGAGAGCCTTTAAATTAGTGCAGAACACTGTACCTTTAATTTAAATGCCCTTGGAGATGAGGAAAGTGAAGGAGAAGGAGAAGGAGAAGGATGAGAAGAAGGAGAAGGAGAAGGATGAGAAGAAGGAGAAGGAGAAGGATGAGAAGAAGGAGAAGGAGAAGGATGAGAAGAAGGAGAAGGAGAAGGATGAGGAGAAGGAGAAGGATGAGAAGAAGGAGAAGGATGAGAAGAAGGAGAAGGAGAAGGATGAGAAGAAGGAGAAGGATGAGAAGAAGGAGAAGGAGAAGGATGAGAAGATGGAGAAGGAGAAGGATGAGAAGAAGGAGAAGGAGAAGGATGAGAAGAAGGAGAAGGATGAGAAGAAGGAGAAGGATGAGGAGAAGGAGAAGGATGAGAAGAAGGAGAAGGATGAGAAGAAGGAGAAGGATGAGAAGAAGGAGAAGGATGAGAAGAAGGAGAAGGAGAAGGATGAGAAGAAGGAGAAGGATGAGAAGAAGGAGAAGGATGAGAAGAAGGAGAAGGAGAAGGAGAAGCAGAAGGAGAAGGATGAGAAGAAGGAAAAGGAGAAGGATGAGAAGATGGAGAAGGAGAAGGATGAGAAGAAGGAGAAGGAGAAGGATGAGAAGAAGGAGAAGGAGAAGGATGAGAAGATGGAGAAGGAGAAGGATGAGAAGAAGGAGAAGGAGAAGGATGAGAAGAAGGAGAAGGAGAAGGATGAGAAGAAGGAGAAGGAGAAGGATGAGAAGAAGGAGAAGGAGAAGGATGAGAAGAAGGAGAAGGAGAAGGATGAGAAGAAGGAGAAGGATGAGAAGAAGGAGAAGGAGAAGGATGAGAAGAAGGAGAAGGATGAGAAGAAGGAGAAGGATGAGAAGAAGGAGAAGGATGAGAAGAAGGATGAGAAGAAGGATGAGAAGAAGGATGAGAAGAAGGAGAAGGATGAGAAGAAGGACAGTTCTGTGACAGTTTCTGTCTATTTCTGACAGTTCTGGGACTCTGACAGTTCCATGACATTCCCTTCATACAGCGGTTGAAACAGCTGTATGGAGTGAATGTCCCAGAACTGTCATTAATAGTCTATTTCTGACAGTTCCATGACATTCCCTCCATACAGCGGTTGAAACAGCTGTATGGAGTGATTGTCCCAGAACTGTCAGAAATAGTCTATTTCTGACAGTTCTGGGACATTCACTCCATACAGATGTTTCAACCGCTGTATGGAGGGAATGTCATGGAACTGTCAGAGTCCCAGAACTGTCATTAATAGTCTATTTCTGACAGTTCCATGACATTCCCTCCATACAGCGGTTGAAACAGCTGTATGGAGTGAATGTCCCAGAACTGTCAGAAATAGACTATTTATGACAGTTCTGGGACATTCACTCCATACAGCGGTTGAAACATTGTATCTATTTTTTTCCATAAATGACATTCTGCAGATACACTTAGAGGAGCGCTGCAGATACACTTTTTGCCGGCTTGGAATTATTCTTATTTTCATCCTACTTCTTCTTTTTCTTCTTATGAGGATGAGGATGAGGATGAAGAAGAAGAAGTAGGATGAAAATAAGATTAATTCCAAGCCGGCAAAAAGTGTATCTGCAGCGCTCCTCTAAGTGTATCTGCAGAATGTCATTTATGGAAAAAAATAGATACAATGTTTCAACCGCTGTATGGAGTGAATGTCCCAGAACTGTCATAAATAGTCTATTTCTGACTGTATGTATGTATTTGTTTCCATAAATGGATCCATTTATGGAAACAAATACATACAATGTTTCAACCGCTGTATGGAAGGACAGTCCCAGAACTGTCATTAATAGTCTATTTCTGACAGTTCTATGACATTCCCTCCATACAGCGGTTGAAACAGCTGTATGGAGTGAATGTCCCAGAACTGTCAGAAATAGACTATTTATGACAGTTCTGGGACTGTCCTTCCATACAGCGGTTGAAACATTGTATCTATTTTTTTCCATAAATGACATTCTGCAAATACACTTAGAGGAGCGCTGCAGATACACTTTTTGCCGGCTTGGAATTAATCTTATTTTCATCCTACTTCTTCTTCTTCATCCTCATCCTCATAAGAAGAAAAAGAAGAAGTAGGATGAAAATAAGAATAATTCCAAGCCGGCAAAAAGTGTATCTGCAGCGCTCCTCTAAGTGTATCTGCAGAATGTCATTTATGGAAAAAAATAGATACAATGTTTCAACCGCTGTATGGAGTGAATGTCCCAGAACTGTCATAAATAGTCTATTTCTGACAGTTCTGGGACATTCACTCCATACAGCTGTTTCAACCGCTGTATGGAGGGAATGTCATAGAACTGTCAGAAATAGACTATTAATGACAGTTCTGGGACTGTCCTTCCATACAGCGGTTGAAACATTGTATCTATTTGTTTCCATAAATGGATCCATTTATGGAAACAAATAGATACAATGTTTCAACCGCTGTATGGAAGGACAGTCCCAGAACTGTCATTAATAGTCTATTTCTGACAGTTCTATGACATTCCCTCCATACAGCGGTTGAAACAGCTGTATGGAGTGAATGTCCCAGAACTGTCAGAAATAGACTATTTCTGACAGTTCTGGGACATTCCCTCCATACAGCGGTTTCCGGCAAAAAGTGTATGTGCAGAGTTCCTCTATTCTGCAGATACACTTAGAGGAGCTCTGCAGATACACTTAGAGGAGCTCTGCACATACACTTTTTGCCGGCTTGGAATTATTCTTATTTTCATCCTACTTCTTCTTCTTCTTCTTCTTCTTCTTCTTCATCCTCATCCTCTTCTTCTTCTTCTGAGGATGAGGATGAGGATGAAGAAGAAGAAGAAGAAGAAGAAGTAGGATGAAAATAAGATTAATTCCAAGCCGGCAAAAAGTGTATGTGCAGAGCTCCTCTAAGTGTATCTGCAGAATAGAGGAACTCTGCACATACACTTTTTGCCGGCTTGCAATTATTCTTATTTTCATCCTACTTCTTCTTCTTCTTCTTCTTCTTCTTCTTCTTCTTCATCCTCTTCTTCTGAGGATGAGGATAAAGAAGAAGAAGAAGAAGAAGAAGTAGGATGAAAATAAGATTAATTCCAAACAGGCAAAAAGTGTATGTGCAGAGCTCCTCTAAGTGTATCTGCAGAATAGAGGAACTCTGCACATACACTTTTTGCCGGCTTGGAATTATTCTTATTTTCATCCTACTGCTTCTTCTTCTTCTTCATCCTCATCCTCAGAAGAAGAGGATGAGGATGAGGATGAAGAAGAAGAAGAAGAAGAAGAAGTAGGATGAAAAGAAGAATAATTCCAAGCCGGCAAAAAGTGTATGTGCAGAGTTCCTCTATTTCTGACAGTTCTCTCACAGCTTCTTCACATGTACAGCGGTTGAAACATCTGTATCCTAAATGGAAACTAATAGATTCCATTTGTATCTATTAGTTTCCATTTAGGATACAGATGTTTCAACCGCTGTACATGTGAAGAAGCTGTGAGAGAACTGTCAGAAATAGAGGAACTCTGCACATACACTTTTTGCCGGCTTGGAATTATTCTTCTTTTCATCCTACTTCTTCTTCTTCTTCTTCATCCTCATCCTCATCCTCTTCTTCTGAGGATGAAGATGAAGAAGAAGAAGAAGTAGGATGAAAAGAAGAATAATTCCAAGCCGGCAAAAAGTGTATGTGCAGAGTTCCTCTATTTCTGACAGTTCTCTCACAGCTTCTTCACATGAACAGTGGTTGAAACATCTGTATCCTAAATGTAAACTAATAGATACAATGTTTCAACCGCTAAACATGTGTTCCTTCTGTCAGAGAACTGTCAGAAATAGCGGAGCTCACTGCAGGGACACTTTTGCCGGCTGATCGGGAAATGTTCGATTCGCGCACCCGAAGTAGGCAAAATTTCGGTTTCGCCGCGAATCGAATATTTCCTGAAATTCGACTCGAATTCCGGTTCGCCTGGTTCGATTCGCTCATCTCTAGTCTTTACCCAAGAAGAAGATGCAGGTAAAATTGGAGGAACTGTTAGCAAAATCTAGAAGTCCAAATATCCACCCTTTCCAAGAGAAATGAGTACAGGGACACATTTTAACCGCTTTCCCCAGTCACAAAAAAGGTTAAAACTAGTTATAACAGCTGTACCTTGAAAATGTATTTTAATTATAAAAAAAAATACATTTTATTTATATCCCCAAATCTGCAAAAATCATGTTCAACGGTATAATGCCATTGTCAATTACATTGTCCAGTCATATACAGTAAATCCATCATTAATCACAACAATCTGATTCCCACAGGTGTGTATATGTTTCACTCATTACAGAATTCCGGATACCCGATATTGCGGTGATATAAACACACCTGGTCATGTATGGTCATGTAGGTCAATATGGGAGATATTACCCCCACCTTCTTCTTGGGGCATCAGAGGTAGGGAAGGGGCTCTTGTCTCTTTCAATTAAGATAAGGGTACCTTGAAATGGAGGGAGGCTTTCCTGTCTCCCCATGCTACCATCCAATATCTGAGTTCTTGTACAGGAAGAGGGCTGCACACTTGCTGCTTTCCCTTTCTTGACCATTTTTGGGGAATTTTTCAGCACAGGTATAAATACCTGACCCTTGTTAGTCAGATACCCATTTCAAGAGATAATATTTAGTGACATAGAGAACAGAAAGACTCAAATATCTTGAATCAGTCGCTCTGCTTAAATTTTTGGTGCTTCTGTTTAAGATCACAGATTGACGTATGCAAGGTTGTGTATGAAATTGACCAATCAAAGATTAATATGACTGCAGAAAGCATTGAGTTGATTGTCTTGTGATCATGGTTCATCAAGAAGTCATCATAAAAGGATATTTATTTATTGTGGCTTGGGTTGCCATTCAAAAATAGCACCCAGATTCCCAGGAACTTGCTTTGCAACAGCTCTCCAAACATAAATCATACATTTTGGTAAGTCATCAGAATTATTTTTTGCAATATGCCAAGTGTATGTGTAAATGAAAGAGATAAGCACAGATTAAAGTTCTTATAAAGAAGCCATTTTGTGCTAAACAGCCATCTTGCCACCTCAACCAAGCTGCTTATCTGGATAAGGATTTGATTGCAATTTTAAGGGGAAGTCCACATTGTTTTTTTTAACCTTTTTAATAAAAATGCGCACTATTATTAGAAGAAACTGAGCTAAATGACAGATTTCCAGAACTGAGGTTATATAAACAGAGCACTCAGTAACATTATCAAACAAAGATGGACAATGACCAAATTTGGTCAAAGATATAATTCAGGCTCCCCATTGCTGTGTTTACATTACTGCAGCCAGGAATTCAGGGGCATTAACTGCTGCATTATTTCAGAAGGTTTACTGACCAAAAACAGACTGGGCTTTCTTCGAACCCACATCCGGACCAAACCTTTTTTTTTTTTTTTTGTTCAAAATGGTGTCAAAAGGCTGTTGCTTTGTGAAAATACTTTGCCAACTTATTTAACATTTTTGTTCTGCTGTATGAAATAAAATGTATTTTAGGGCTTGTTCCAAACGTTGATTCCTCTGAAACCATCACGTGTTTCAAACAATAATTTACAACATAAACATTTTATGTACATTTAATACTTTAATGTATACATTCATTTATAGTCCTGCAAAAATACAAATAATAAAAATATTTGGGAATAGCATGTTGGAATTTTGCTACTTTTCCAAGAAAACAATTTAGATTTAATAGTAATTCAATATGTTCCTTTCTTATATCATAAAACATATTCAATGTATTGTCTTTCTTTCTTCTGAACTGCTTTAAAACATGCTAAATTAAATAAATAAAATGTTGTACAACGTACTGTGCTGTGTTAAACTCTCAAGAGACAGCAGGAGCATCAGTTTTTAGAAACTGTGATATAGTTACAAAAGTATATATTGTTTCAAAAAATAAAAAAATTAGCTATTCCATTATATGTACACTATGTGTACATTTTGTTTCTGTATGAATGATGGCAAAAATAAATGTTATAAGATGTTATAAGGCTATTTTTTATCCAGGTGAATGTTATTTTTCATACTTATAGGAAGTTATACATATTTACTATAGATGACAGCTCAACGTAATGGCCATATTGTGGTATTTTCCTAATTCACTCTACTCTGTATGAAGAATAACATTCAACCTGGAGATAAAATAGCCTAATAAAATTAGTTTTTTTCCTCATTAGCATAGAACAAATGTACATGTGGTTTCACTGGATAGTTCTGCATTTTTTTTTAGAAATACACCACCTAGTGTTGCCAAGCAAACAAGAGAATATGACTGCAAAACTGTATTACCAGCTTTTATACATCGTGCAATGTATTTTTATGACTACTCTTAATGTATCACATTACTTTTATGCATTACATTTTTATAAATTCATCATATAATCATCATAGTGAAAGTATAAAAATAAAGTATAGAGTATACCTTGTGAATTATGCACCAGATTCCCTGTTTCACTAAATAATGGTCACTGCTGAATTACTGAACAGGATCCAAAAATGAAAGCTTAACCAATAATAGTGATCTCCAAGTGTGCTATTCTGCACAGTGATGCCAAATGTATCTTTAATTCTTTATTCCTGCAAGTGGTCACTGCATGCGACAGTGCAACATCTGAAAAGAAAGTTGTTAGTTACAGTCTATGAACTTTGGTTGTTGCTTTTTAGCTACGTGAAAACAGACATGATAATAATAACAGCTATGTTTTCCTACAGAGAGAGTTGAGTAGCTGCACATATTTGGCTATGCTTGTAATACACGTACCATACTTTATTTTCCAGATTGTGAATGACAGTTACAGCCAAAATATACTAAGATGTGCCTGTATACAAATCTATGGGAAAAAAAGTCAATAAAAAAAGGTTTTTAGCTGTCAAAAAACGAAGTATGTTCATCCACAAGGTATTATATCTAGGGAGTAATATAGTTATGATATAGCAGCCACAAAAGGGTTAATGGGGAGTTCATTGTTCTTATCTGTTGCTACAGTAACCAAAGTCAGTATGTGATCCTGAAATTAAGGGTTTAAGAAATCGGCATGATGTCCCCACAGTGTCTCTTCTTTCTGTGAGCAAACACAGAACTAATGCACTTGTTCTTTTTTATGCTGTCTGCAATGTTTTGTACAGTAAAAGTGTGACAGCTTGCTATGTGTAATACAAAACATTTTCTGTGTCAAGAACATCTTTAATGATAAATATAATAAGAAGGATGGTAGAGGGAGTGTTTTGTTCTTATGTTTAAAATGGTGTAAGCCCACTTTTAAGAAAATTACTGAAAGGTGACAGTTTTCTGACAGAAGAGACCTTATCGGGGCACATTATGACAGGTACAGTAAGTCTGTCATAGTGTACTAATATGTAGTGTATACAAGTACATTATGACCTAAACCTATGGGGGGGCATTGTTTAATTTTTTTTTTGTACTGATTTTACTACTGCTGTAACACCTACCTTACACTGTATGTGTCTATAAATTTTCCTGTTATAAGGGCAGCCTGTGGAGCTGAGGCCCTAATACAAATACCCCTACGGTATTCAGCAAAAGTACAGGTTGATTAGCATGAGCAGTATTTCTTAATTGCTTCAGGGTTAGCGCTGACCCTCCAAATACCCTAAAACATTCAAAATGAAGAAAATCAAAGACAGTACCTATCTTCCTTACCTACCCCTCATGCATGTTGTTTTCTTCAAAGGTGGGACAAGGTAAGAGGACTTCTCCAAAAGCATTGGGGTATACTCTCTAATAGCCCTGGGCTAGAAACCATTGTGGAGAAATCCCCACAGATGGTAGCTAGAAGGGCACAGAACCTTGGAGACATTTTGATCCACTCTGAATCTATTAAGACTTGGTCCAGTGACTGGCTCTCTGAACACCCCAGGACTAGGGGTATGTTCCCATGTGGGAGATGCCAAATTTGTCAATATGGTATTCGAACTAATGTCTTCAGGGTTCTATGAATGTAAATAGCTTCCACTTAATCAATTGCTCTACAACTAGGGTAATCTATATGATCACCTGCCCCTGCGATAAAATGTATATGGGTGAGATAACTAAGGTTTAGAATAGGTGAACATATATGGGAAATTAAAGATAAGGACCAAAAAAATTGGAGAAGCCACTTGCCAAACACTTTAGGAAATTTCATGGAGGTAGTCCAGAGGGAATGAAAATTAAGGGGATTTTTGCATTAAAACTGTCTTAAGGACGTGGAGACTTCAACACAGTTTTACTTAGAAAATAAAAATGGCGGATATGTAAATTAAGATCATTGGCCCCACTGGGCCTTAAAACTGACTTGAATCTTCAGGTCTTTTAGAAGAATAATGACATGTAACCTCTTTATCTCTTCTCTTAATCTAGCCCCGTTGATTACCTATATTTAAAGATTTAACCCACTACCATGATGCTACTAGGTGAAGTAGAGACCACCCGTTCCTTTGAAACAATTATTAGGCTAAAATAAGGCTATGTGTTATTCCTTGTGAAGAGATTTAACTAGCTGACAAACAATACTTTTTAACTGGTCAGGTATAATAATACAATGTTTCCTTCAAGAAAAGTACACCATGCGCATATGGGCGGGATGAACTATCATATAAAAGGAGTAACTATGCCGCCTGCATGTATTCCTGACGAAGCTACGCTTGTACGTAATCGAAATGCGTTGACGTCACAAGAGATCGGGTGACGTTACACCTCCATGCCCCCAAGCCAAGCAGCGAAGGTGATGGAACATGCGGAGGGAGAGTTGATCAGCTATTTGAGGCCCTGAAATCCTACCATAGACCATCTACTAGAATGCCTCAGATTAAAAAAAAAAACTCTGGTTGGGTGTTTTCCTGGACCTAGTCCAGCAGGATTTATCTAACATAGACTGCAATCTAACCTCTCAATGAATGAGAGAATGGCCCTTAAATAGTTCAGGGAAGCACCCAACCTAGTAATTAAACCAAGCAATAAAAAGGGTAATATAATTTTAATGGCAAAGAGTGCATATGAATCTGAAGATAGGAGACAGCTAGTGGATCTATTTACTGTACATTTACTAAACTAAGGGTTAATCCCTTTCCTTTGCTGGTTGTCTCTGTGAACCATAAACTACTGCTGGCATACAAGGCTGGCCTCATCACCAAATCAGGGTGGGGTTACTTAAAGGTTGATGATTCCAACATTCCAACAATATATATCATCCCAAAGGTACACAAGAATCTGAACAACCCACTGGGAAGGACCATTATGTGGGCCTTTGGAACTTACCGGTAAATATTTTGATGCTCTCATTAAGGATATGGTGGTGGCACTACCCTCGTATGTCCAGGATACGAGAGATATTTTAAAGAAGAAGTCTCTATTGGGGTCATACTAGTTGGCATTAATGTTGAGTCTCTTTATACCTCCACCCCCCATCAGTGGAGGATTGGTGCAGTGGCTCACTTCTTAAAAGTAAGTTATCCTAGTATGGGGGCTCAAAATGAGCTCATATTGGAGCTACTTGACTTTGCCCTGAAGAATAATTTCAATTTCTAGGAGGTTATTACTGCCCAATTAGGGGGATTCAATGGGGGCCTCATTGGTGCTCACCTATGCTTGCCTCCACCTTGGATGGTGGAAAGAGGAGATTGTCTACTGTTCTCCAATTTACATCAGCCACATGCAGTTGTGACTGAGGTACATTGATGATTATGGCACAAAAAGGGCTCAATAAAAAATTGAGCCTACAGGTTTCCCTGGAGCCAAAAAGGGCATTATTATCCCTTATTCCCATTATCATCTATATTATTAAACCATTGTCTAAGTACCTCCTGATTCTATATGACATCTATTGTATTAAACCAATGTCTAAGTACCTCCTGATTCTGTTCCATCAAAGTTTGATGAGTTTATTTGGACCTCTATCTCTTTAATTAATATACAATTATTTTTTGGATCTAAGTGATTGGGATTAGGGTACCTATTACTAACAAATGCCATTGCTTTTCTGTTATTCCGGTGTGTGTTCTGTGCGTATAGACTGGAATGCCTGCAAGGGAGTCTGCTATGTAGTTAATAGGAGAAATCCTGTAAATAAATCACCTGTTAATCAGATTTGTATTTGTTACCATTTTGTGACACCTGTTGCTATGAATGACATTTAAGCTGTGGCTTTAAGAGGAGGAATCTGGGAGTGGCATTTGGGCCTCAACTGTATATAAGCCACAACATCATGGCCTCAACATCCTGAAGAATCCCATGTGGCTCAGTGGGCAAAATCATTGGTGTCACAGTTTCAGCCTGCCAGTGCCCTGGGTCTGTACCATGTGGCTTATCCAACACACTGCCACATACAAGACATCCAAGATGTGGTCATCTGAGCCTCAGTGTGGTCAGCATTGGAGCCATGCACGGAGGTATACAGAGGCAAGACGGAAGGCCAGGACTGTGCACATAGATATCATCATACCTGGTGTGGTGAGCAATATTATATCTAATGTCGGCTGTACCCATATTAAGAGCTGTGTCTGCTCTAGGAAGCCTGGACATTTAGCGAGTTTTATTTGCTTGCACTTTATGAATGGGTGTTTTTTGTACTGCTCCATGAGAATATATATTATTGTTGCTCAATCCTTTATATGGCTTCCTCTTAAAACCCCATGTATCACAATCTTATAGGGGAACTGGTCCTGCTGACACCTCCATCCCTGCTATTACAGTATGATATATGCTTTACACTGTCCAATATATCAATAGACAGGGGGACTGCTCCTATCTGCTACCCTTTGTACTACTATTATAGCACGACACTAGTTTTCAAATTGTGAATAACAGAATTTCTGTGCAAGATGGACTCAATAAAAGCATGTTACACTAGTATGTCATACTAACTATGGATCCTCACCTTCATTGATGTATGTCATGGACAGTGATATTAGCATTTAATCCATCTGCATTAAGCTACGAATGTGCTGATATCAAAAGGGGTACTCCCCTGCTCTTTACAGCGTGCATTTGCAACCACTTGCACTGTGCAACTCTTTAAAATTGTGCTCTATATTCCACTATGATATGCAAGCATGTTCAAGCATACGTGGTGGGTACGCCTGTGGCCTAGGCTGATTTTTATAATTTATGACAAAGTTGTCCTTTATTTTTTAATTGAACTGGGTTGAGTGAAGGGGTAACCACTTTTTGATAGCCTTGATATTTTCAATAAAGTTTGTCATATCTATTAGCCTTTAGCCGCAATGTTTGTCCTGTATTGGGACCTCTTTCTGTATGAATCACCCTTCACACTACATTTTGCAGTCACTGTTTACTTTTTGCCTTGAGCCTGAATTGTTGGCTCAGTTGGAACTAAAACTCTTTTTAAGCTGACGGCTTCTGCAGCCTGTTTATTGAAATAAGATCCATATACACATTAATTCATAAGTGACATATTTACTCACCTGGGAATCCTGAGCGCTTTGATTTACTGTTCCCCTGCTTACCTTACCATTTTCCAGTGGTTTCATCTGTAGTAGCTGTGGTCCCCCCCCCCCCCCCCCCAGAATCCCAATTGGGATATATCTGTCAGGGCAGGAGCCGAGGAACGGACAGGCAGGCCTAACAATGTAACGCACTGGCTGACGACAACCACCACCCACAGACCGAAGTCCCTCAGGGCGCGGAGTCTAAGTCCCAGGCTGCCCTTCACCAGGGCCCCTGATGGTGGGGATGGACTTGACGCAGCCAGGAACCAGGTCGCGGCCCCCGAGACACCTCAGCTGCGGTAATGGCCGCCACCAATGGCGTGTAGCTGGTGGAAGAGACAAAAGAGTAGTCAGACAGGCCGGGGTCAATAACAACAGGACAAAACAGTACAGGACGGCAGACAAGAATCACAGGTCACGAGCTGGGTTCAGCAACAGAGGGTCAGATCAAAGGAGAATACAAAGAATAGTCAAGTCCCAAGCCGAATCAGAATACCAGGAGAGTCACGAGAGTCAGAACAGAGTAATAGCGACACAAAGACACAAGTGCAAAGAGCATGTGCGGGCCACAGGCTTATATGTCATCAGCCACGCCCCTCTGGGGGGTAGACCTCAGAGACCTGAAGGCATAAAAAGGATTCCCGCCATGCACAGCAGAATCCAAGATGGACGCCAGCACATGGAGTAACATAACCTCAGGGAAAAGGTAGGACCTTGACAGTACCTCCTCCTCAAGGGCCCCTCCCCCTCCGCGGCTCAACAAAAGGTTTCTGAGGAAAGCGGGTATGAAAAGCGCGGAGGAGGGCAGGAGCATGGACATCCGCGGAAGGAACCCAGGAACGCTCCTCAGGACCGTAACCGCGCCAATGAACCAGGAACTGTAATTGACCGCGCACCAATCGAGAGTCCAGGATCCGGCTCACTTCATACTCCTCATGACTGTCAAACCGGACAGGACGGGGCCGAGGCAGAGAGGTAGTGAAGCGATTGCAGATCAGAGGTTTCAACAGGGAAACATGAAAGATATTGGAGATCCGCATCCCAGACGGAAGGGCAAGGGCATAGGCCACTGGATTCACTTTGCGGAGAATGCGGAAAGGACCGACAAAACGGGGAGCTAGTTTGGGTGTGGGCACCCGAAGATTGAGGTTGCGAGTAGACAACCACACCCGATCGCCGACCTGGTATGAAGGAGCGGGCAACCGTCTGCGATCAGCCTGGAACGTCTGGCGCTGAGCTGAGTCCCTCAAGGCCCTCTGGATCTGCCCCCATGAAGAACGCAGGGCAGCAAGATGGTTCTCCACAGCCAGAATGTCCTGTGGTGAGAACCTCTCAGGTAATACTGCGGGTTGGAACCCATAGTTGGCCATGAAGGGCGACATCCCGGAGGAGGAGTTGACAGCCAAATTCCTGGCAAACTCTGCCCAAGGCAGGAGATCGGCCCAATCGTTATGATGGTCTGAAATATAACACCGAAGGAATTGTTCTAAGGCCTGATTGGAACGCTCCGCAGCCCCATTGGACTGCGGGTGGTAGGCTGAGGAAAAGGAGAGACTAATACACAACTGGGAGCAAAAGGCACGCCAGAATCTGGACACAAACTGACTCCCGCGGTCCGAGACAATCACCTTAGGCAACCCATGCAGGCGAAAAATCTCCCTGGAAAAAAAACGTGGCCAGTTCTTGCGCTGTTGATAATTTCCTGAGTGGAATGCAATGGCACATCTTGGAAAACCGATCGACGATCATGAGGATGACCGTATGACCCCGAGACACCGGGAGGTCTACAATAAAGTCCATACCTAGGTGTGACCAAGGACGCTCCCCATTGGGAATGGGTTGCAGAAGACCCAAAGGGAGATGCCGTGGAGACTTATTCTGGGCACAGATCGAACATGCCGCTACATAAGAGGCAATGTCGGCATGGAGGGTTGGCCACCAGAATAAGCGAGAGACGACCCAACACAACTGGTTCTTCCCCGGATGCCCTGCAGTTTTGGCGTTATGGTAGGTACGCAGCAGGCGGGTGCGCAATCCCTCGGGTACAAAACATCTACCCTCCGGCTTCCAGGGGGGAGCATCAGATTGAGCCGCCAAAATCTGCTCCCCAAGAGGAGAGGTCAGACTGGTGCGAATGGCAGCCAGGATCTGATCTGGAGGAATAACGGAGATTGGCTCAGAGTCTTCCCTGGACAACTCAGAGTATTGCCGTGATAACGCATCAGCCCTGACATTCTTGGAACCAGGCAAATATGAAACCACACAGTTGAAGCGTGACAAGAACAGAGCCCATCTGGCCTGGCGGGGTGTCAATCTTTTGGCCTCTGAAAGATAAGTCAGGTTCTTATGATCGGTAAGAATGAGGACCGGAACCGCGGAGCCCTCGAGCAGGTGCCTCCATTCCTTGAGAGCCAGAATGATTGCTAACAACTCCCTATCTCCAATCTGGTAGTTGCACTCTGCAGAGGAAAGCTTCCTGGAGTAGAACCCACAGGGAAGTAGGGGTCCATCAGGCAACCGACGTTGAGACAGGAGAGCGCCTACTCCCGTCTCGGATGCATCAACCTCAAGGACGAAGGGCAATCCAGGATTGGGATGAGACAGTATCGGAGCCGACGCGAAGGCGGATTTCAGAGCCTCGAACGCTACGATGGCCTCGGGTGGCCACTCGTGAGGATTATTGCCCTTCTTGGTTAGGTCTGAGAGAGGCTTTGCCAGCGTGGAGAAGTTCCGGATGAACTTCCGATAGTAGTTGGCAAAACCCAAAAAGCGCTGAATGGGCCGAAGACCATTGGGACGAGGCCACTGCAGAACCGCCGAAACCTTCTGAGGGCCCATGGAGAATCCCTCCGCAGAAATGATGTAGCCTAAAAAGGCAACTTGGGATCGATGGAATTCGCACTTCTCAAGTTTACAAAAAAGTTCGTTCTCACGTAATCGTTGCAGCACCTGCTTGACTTCCTGGATATGGGACTCCATGGAGGCAGAGTAAACCAGGATGTCATCCAAGTAAACTACCACGCACTGCTGCAACAAGTCACGAAGGACATCATTTATGAATTCCTGAAAAACTGCGGGCGCGTTACACAACCCGAAGGGCATCACCAGGTATTCGTAGTGACCGGTTCTGGTGTTAAACGCGGTCTTCCATTCATCCCCCTGTTTGATCCGTACGAGGTTGTACGCCGCCCTAAGGTCAAGTTTGGTAAAGACTGTTGCCCCCTTAAGGCGGTCGAACAACTCAGTAATCAAGGGAATCGGGTAGGCATTCTTAGTGGTGATTCGATTAAGACCCCTATAATCGATGCAAGGCCTCAATTCACCACCCTTCTTCTTAACAAAGAAAAAGCCCGCTCCTGCTGGAGAAGTAGACTTACGAATGTGCCCCCGGGAAAGCGCATCCGCAACGTACTCCTCCATGGCCTTATTCTCCGCAACCGAGAGAGGATACACCCTGCCACGCGGAGGAGTGGCACCGGGTTGCAAGGATATGGCGCAGTTGTAAGGACGATGAGCAGGTAAGGCACCAGCACGTACCTTATCAAACACGTCCTGGTACTCCCTATAATCAGAGGGCAACGCAGAGTCCGAGGAGGCACACAACACCTTAACCGGCCCACGGATGCACCCGGCCCCACACTGTGGAGACCACGAGAGAATCTCGGCTGTTTGCCAATTGAAGGTTGGATTGTGCATCTGGAGCCAGGGATACCCCAAAACCACCGAATAGTGCGGAGAAGAAATCACCTGGAAACAGGCCAACTCCCTGTGAACAGCCCCAATAGCTACTTCCACTGGCACAGTCTCGTGGGTAACCTGCGGTGGTTGCAGGGGCCTGCCATCTATCGCCTCGAGAACCAATGGGGTAACTCAAGCCTGCAGGGGAATGGAGTGCTGGGCAGCAAACGAGCTGTCCATAAACAACCTGCCGGCCCCAGAATCTACCAAAGCCTGGGCTGTCACCGAGCCCTCCGCCCAAGAGAGGACAACGGTGATCAGTGGCTTATCTCTGCGGAACGCCGGGGACGAGGAGACTCCACCCAAGATCTGTCCCCGACAGGATCTCAGGTGCGAGCGTTTCCCGGACGGACCGGACAGGACTGCCGAAAGTACCCACCAAGACCACAGTACAGGCAGCGACCCTCCCGACGCCGAGCGGCCCGCTCTCCCTCGGAAAGGCGAGCAAACCCCAGCTGCATGGGCTCACCACCAGACAATCTATCCCCAGGAGGCGTGGGAGGAGAGGGAGGAACGGGTGGGACAGAAAACGCAGGTGCCAGTCGATTGGAAGGCCTCTGCAGGCGTTCCTTGAGTGAAGGCCTCTCCCTGAGCCTGGTGTCAATCAGGATCAGGAAAGAGATGAGCTCCTCCAACACCACAGGCAGTTCCTTAGCTGCAATCTCGTCCTTCAATGTGTCAGAAAGACCCTGAGAAAACGCAGCCACCAGAGCTTCATTGTTCCAACCGACCTCTGCCGCCAGGGTACGAAACTCTATGGCGTACTCGGCCACGGTCCGTGAACCCTGATGCATGGTCATGAGCAGCTTGGCCGCCGAGGCGGAACGAGCCGGTACGTCGAATACCCTACGGAAGGCATCGACAAAACCGGAAAAATCTTGAATCACCGGGTCGTTCCTCTCCCATAAGGGATTTGCCCAGGCCAAGGCCTTGTCTGAGAGTAGTGAAATTAGGAACCCAACCTTTGACCTCTCAGACGGGAAGGCGTGGGGTATTAATTCAAAATAAATACCCACCTGGTTGAGGAACCCACGACACTGACTCGGCTCACCCCCAAAGCGCTGTGGAAGAGGGGCAGAGCCAGTCATACCTCTGGGTGCCGCTGATGCAGCCGCCGAGGTGGTGGACGCAATAGGCGGAGAAGCAGTGGGAGAGACCCCCGGAGTGACTACCGGCCTAATAGCACCAGGAGCAAGGTGTGCAGTGCGTGCAAGCAGAGTTTGCAATGCCTGAGCGAACTGATCCAACAGGTGATCCTGTTGATCGAGTCTGGCGACTAGCGTTGGGAGCGAAGGCGTGCCTGCACCGTCAGGGTTCATGGCACTTGTGTAATGTCAGGGCAGAAGCCGAGGAATGGACAGGCAGGCCTAACAATGTAACGCACTGGCTGACGACAACCACCACCCACAGACCGAAGTCCCTCAGGGCGCGGAGTCTAAGTCCCAGGCTGCCCTTCACCAGGGCCCCTGATGGTGGGGATGGACTTGACGCAGCCAGGAACCAGGTCGCGGCCCCCGAGACACCTCAGCTGCGGTAATGGCCGCCACCAATGGCGTGTAGCTGGTGGAAGAGACAAAAGAGTAGTCAGACAAGCCGGGGTCAACAACAACAGGACAAAACAGTACAGGACAGCAGACGAGAATCACAGGTCACGAGCCGGGTTCAGCAACAGAGGGTCAGATCAAAGGAGAATACAAAGAATAGTCAAGTCCCAAGCCGAATCAGAATACCAGGAGAGTCACGAGAGTCAGAACAGAGTAATAGCGACACAAAGACACAAGACACAAGTGCAAAGAGCATGTGCGGGCCACAGGCTTATATGTCATCAGCCACGCCCCTCTGGGGGGTGGACCTCAGAGACCTGAAGGCATAAAAAGGATTCCCACCATGCACAGCAGAATCCAAGATGGACGCCAGCACATGGAGTAACATAACCTCAGGGAAAAGGTAGGACCTTGACAATATCCCTTTAGTTGTACATTTTCAGACTTTGGCACAGGACATATTTTACACATTGGGGTATCTCTTGAATTGGAAGTAAATGCCTGGCTGCTATTGGATAACCATTAAGGTGACTCATCCGTATTAATTGACCAACAGTGGGACTCTGTTCTCCTTTGGAATCTAAGTCTAGAACCCCAGAACACAGAACATTTTTGTTTCTTTTATTATATGTACTCTGTTTTAATATTTATCCAGATACTTATTACACATTTACTTTATATAGATTTTTTTCATTTAGATTGTTCCACATAATGGCCATATAGTTCCTTTGCCTTTTAGCCAGCTTCTGTATGTGTGTGTGTTAGCATGTGTTCTGCGTGGTTTTTTAATATGGAAGTGGATAGACTCCACAGGTTACAATCCATCTTTGATAGAGTGTCTAAAGACCCAGATAACAGCCAGAACAGAGAACACACCCAGAACTCTGGGGAATGATGTTTCTAGCCCTCCACACATTGAAGATTTTGAGATTCACATGCATAAAGCTTTTTTCCAATTACAAAATGCTAAACAATACGAAAATATACAATGGTGGGTTTTATGTTTTTGAAATAATATTTAGAACTAGGTATTACTCCAAGAGACTTATGTATGCATTTCACCCCAGTTAGAGACAAGGATAATGCAGGAACCTTTGAAATATATATGTCATCCCCTACTTATAATAAGTAGTCCTCCTTTTTTCCATCCCAGTCAAAGGGCCACCTTTTACCAGGCAATATACAGGGACCTTTTAGACCTATGCAATAAGGCCAGTACTCACTCTCCAAAGAATTTAACTACACCTGAATATAAGGCTCTAAAAAAAAATAAGGACATTATTGTAAAGCAGGCAGATAAGGGCGTGAGCTTGGTAGCCCAAAATAGAGTGGAATACCTCCAACAGTCATTTAGTCTCCTATTGGATAAAGACACATATATAAAACTCAAGGGAGACCCCTTACTGGATTATAAAAAAGCTCTAAAATCATTAGTTGAACAAGCACCGAGAGATGGTGTACTCAACATAAAAGAAAAACAGTTCCTGTTGCCAGAAGAGTACAGCACCCCCCACTTTTTCCATCTACCAAAAATACATAAGTCTGTCACACGACCTCCCGGTCCACCCATTGTGGCCAGTACCAATGGGTTCACTAGTGGTTTGTCACAATAAATAGATGTTTTTCTTCAACCCATAGTGACTCAACTTCCCTCTTATATTTGAGATTCTGGCCATATAATAGAAATCCTGAGCCAATACTGGTGGGAAAAGGGGTATATGTGGACATCATTGGATGTTTGATCCCTATATACCTCAATTCCCCACAAGGTAGGACTGACAGCCTTACATTATTTTTTATCTAAAGATTCCACTGTCAATTCTTGTCAAGCACAATTTTTAATTGATAGCACTGAATTTTGTCTGGAGCACAATTGTTTCATGTTCCTTGATGAGTTTTATCTAACAGCACCGCGATGAGCACCAGCTTTGCTCCCTGTTATGCTAATATCACAATAGGACACTGGGAGGAGTTACACATCTGGACCCACAATCCCTTTACCAGATATATTGCTTTTTATGGGAGGTATATCATTGATGACCTCGTTATCTGGATTGGAGGTCCGGATATGTTCTCTTCCTTTGTATTCAATTGCAATCAGAACAATTTGGGCTTACAGTTCACGCATGTCTTGGACCCTTTCCTTGATCTAGAATTGTCTATATATTGACAGCACTATTATCACCAGCAAATATTGTAAGCCCACAGGGGGAAATTCATATCTCCTTTACTCTAGCTATCATCACCCTGCTTGGCAGAACAACATCCCAGGCGGTCAGTTCTATAGATTAAGGAGAAACTGTATACTAACTGAAACTTACATTGAACAGAGTGACAAACTCACAAAAAAATTCATAGAAAAGAGTTATCCAGACAATTTAGTAATGGAGGCTTATAGAAAACAATTAGTTTTTCCCTCAGGGAAGTCCAGTAGGGGAGCAGGGAACTACAACTCTATCAGATTCATTACAGGGTTTAGTGATAAATTCAAAGCAATTACCAAGATAATCCGCAAACATTGGAACATTCTCCAAATAGCTCCTAGATTGGCCTCTGTCTTCCTTGCTGCCCTCCTAGTTACCTTCAGGAGGGCTCACACAGGGAAAATTAATATTGCACCCAGCAGACTCAAAACGTCTTTTAGAGGTAGATCCATGGACATTCAATCTTATTATGATCATAGGACTGGACTTTTTCAGTGCCGAAACAGACGCTGTCTGACTTGCTAATCCATTAATCAAGGCTGTTCTAGTTTTGTTGATAGGGAAGGCAATGTATACAATATCACACAATTCATTACTTGTTCCACTGAATACATGGTATATATATATATGTATATCACACTGCCCATGCAAATTACTTTACATTGGACAAACTAAACAGACACTCAGGAAACATGTTGGGGAGCATCGTAGGCTCAGCAAGGATGGTGTCCCCAGACATTTTTTACATTTTCATAACAAGGATTGTAGAGGTCTGGAAGTTCTGTCAATTACATGTATCTCAGATCTCTCACACAGAATAAAAGGTACTCCCTCCTATATAGGATGGAGACTTTTTGGATTTACAAATTGGGTACATTAGTTCCTAATGGCCTGAACAAGGACTTTAAGACACATAGCATTATTTAATAGTACCAGTTGAGTTTTTTACTCCCCCCTTCCTTATCTGTTGACAATAGAACAGTTTTAACATTACATGTAGTTACAGGACAGTTTTTTCTTTTTATCATTTATTGGTCATTTACCAAGCAATTTTATATAGAGCATAGTGTGTGTATATACACACACATTTATGTTTTCATGTAAAGGATACACATATGGTAACTCATGTTGGTATCATTGATTGATTGTTATAATTTTTATACTTTTTTCATATTACAGGTGGTTTACTGATGCTGACTTTGCACTTTTCACAGGCCACCTGGAGTTTAAGGTAAAGAGATATTATCTTTTATAAATCCGAATTTGGTTTAATAATATACCATGTTTGTTTGATCATACTTTTTGTGTTTTATGTTTGTTCGGTTACAACAGCTGGCTGTGTTTTTTATATTATACCCCTCGGAATGTGACATTGTATAGGTGACATTTGCTCCTTTTTTTTATATATTCTGTATATTGTATAACCTGTTATATGAATACTAGTATTTTTTTACTTGGTAGGATGGTGATGCTGTCTATTTAGGCATGGTCCGTTTAAAAAAAAAAGCGTTGTTCTTAAAGCTCACCCCCTATACAGGTCCTTATATTGTGGATCCGTCAGCTTCCAATCACATGACTTGAGAAAGTGCATGAACGTGAAGTGCATTGTCATAGCAGCATAAACATGCTTTTATTTAGGCTGATGGCTTCTACTGCCTGTACATTGAAAAAAGATCTGATTATACACTAATTCATAAGTGACATACTTACTCACCTGGAAGCACTGTGATTTACTGTCCCCCTGCTTACCTTACCATTTTCCAGTGGATTTTTCTACAGCAGCGGTAGTTCTCCCCTGGAATCCCAATTGGGATATATCCCTTTATTGTACATTTACAGACTTTGGCGCTGGACATATATTACACAATGGAATACCAACAGAAAAGTTATTCTAGAGGATAATGTATGATAGTGGAAAATCCCAAAGCAATATGGACAAATGGGTAAGGAAGCTTTCAGGAGAGAACTTACACAGCCAGAGAAGGAAGTCTTAGCCAAGGGACTGAACTATGCTATAGCTACTTGATGTGCGCCTGTGGTGGATATGATCAAAAGTACAGAATCCTCCATTCACAACACCCACATACTGATAGAGAATGAATAACCCTAGTGTCTTTGAAATCTTGTTTGGTGCTGAAGCACCTCCTTACAACTTAACCCCACTGGAGAGGATGGAACTAATATACTCCTAACTAGGGATCTAAATATTACCATCATGCCAGCAGACATGGGGAAATGCCCAGTGGCCATGAATATATCCAAATATGAATATATCATGAATATATGTATGAATATATCATGAATTTATCATGAATATGTCTGATTACCATGATAAGGTTACCACTTGTCTCAGTTCTCAGTGATGCCAAACAGGGACCCTACTAACTGTTACAAGGAAAAGATGTTAGGATGTTTGCAGCAGTTAGAAAACAGTTAGAAAAGGTAAAAGCTATTAACTGAACCTTGTACTACTAACTCTTTCCTAAGGAAGCTACACCATGCCAGAATCCCTAAGATACACAATGAGGGTACCCTTCTAAAAAAACAATTATCTGCAGAGAACACAACCCTTACATCAGGGCAACTGCAATACAGCAAGACTAACAACTCTTCAGTGGGTCTCAAGGCACCTCCCTTACCTGGGGATATACCTCACCCCATGCAAGACTCACTTAGAGGGCTTTGGCCCTCACGACGTGTACTGTTTTGATGAGGAATGCACACATCCACTGTCCACCTTTGGCCAGTACCGAGATCACTCTCCACCCTAGCTAGGGTTGAATAAAATTTCTGCAGCCTTCTGTACCTCTTGTTTATCTCAGATGTAAAATCACAAACATTCCTTGTATTGTATCTTATGCATAAGAAATTGCAAAATGCTCTATTTCTTTGTTAACTATAAAATTACCTTTCTAAAAATGGTAATAAAAATTACTGAAAGAGAAAAACACATTTTTTCAGAACAGAATCAATTCTATCACAAAAACACAACTCTATGTATCTGGCTACTATTCTATCACCCTTATTTGGCACAAGGTTCAGATTTTGCTCACAAGGTTATAGCAAGTTATAGCAAGGAGAAACAATGGTGTTCTATGATGTCATGTCCTTTTATAAAAATCACAGTTATGTGTTATGATGATCTCAGACTATACTGATTATATCTGGGTAAAAATTTGGGGGTGCAAAATTGTGCAAATGTCACATTAGTAAGAGTGACAGAAAATATTTTTTTTCTAATGTTTTATTATTTCATCCTAATAAAATTCTAAGATACACACGGACAGAAAAAAATAGGAAATATACATACAAATCTCCTATTAAACTAAAACATTATCTGTTCCCCAATAAATTATGTACAATATAATTAGGTAGACTACAAATTAAAAAAAGGTATACGGTGCGAAAAGATAACTCTAAAGTGTAAGAAAAAAATGCTCTGGGACCAAGGGTAGTATAGGGAGTAAAAGATTAAGTGATTAAGAAAGATATTTTTGATGTTTTACATTACATTGGTGCTGTGACACGTATATTTGCATGTGCATAAAAATTCAGGTGCAACACTAGAATTTTAAAGCATGAATAAAAAGAAGTATCTGGAACTGAGATGTACACCTGCATTGTCTCATTTCAATAATCATAGCACAGGCTCACTTCCAAATCTCAATGTCCAAACAAAGCACGCAATCCAGATTTTTATTCACAGAAACAATTATGAGTCTATACCTTTTGAGATATGCTTTTAAACTAATCTAAAACTATTTGTTTCTGCAGGTTTTATTTTTGGACGTTAAGCAGTATGATAATGACAGATGCACTCAAATTTCAATAGAGTGTTTTTTTGGCTCTTATCTAGTTTATTCCACCTGTGGATTTTTGTTGATCAGTTAACCAAGCATAAACAAATGTATGCATTTTGGCATTCCATATGGAATTCATGGCTTTTATTTATTCTTTCCACAGAAGAAGATTTTCCTAATGATTGCTTTGTAAACAATCTCTGATCACATTAAATTAGTAAAAACATTAACCAATCATTATTCATTATTATTTAATTGCACTCTCTGAAGATCATTAATGACACATGACATATACTCAAGATATTTACAGTACATAAACAATGGTCCATTTGTCCTTCCCATAGTTATAAAGCTTTCAGCTTTAGCTAAAGCTTAGCTTTAAAAAACATTAAGAACCAATGATGTATTTCCACATTAACTACTTGACCTCCAGAAGATTTACTACCCTTCCTGAACAGGCCATGTTTTGCGATACGGCACTGCATTAATTTATCTGACAATTGCACAGTCATGCAACACTGTACATAAATTTATGTAATTTTTTTCCCACATATAGAGCCTTCTTTTGGTGGTATTTGATCACCTCTGTGTTTTTCACTGTTTGTGTTATAAACAAAAAAAGAGCAACATTTTTGCAAAAAAAACCCAGTATTTTTTATTTTCGGCTATAAAACAAATCTAATAAAACAATGTTAAAAATCAAATAAAATTTCTTCAGAAATTGAGACCAAAATGTATTCTGCTACATATTTTTGGTAAAACAATCCCAATAAGCGTATATTGATTAGTTTGTGGAAAAGCTATAGCATCGACAAACTATGGGACATATACTGGAATTTTTAATATTTTTATTTTTTTAATATTAATAATGGCAGCAATCAGTGACTTATAGTGGAACTGTAATATTGCGATGGACATTTTTACACTAACTGACACTTTGTGAGAACCAGTAACATTAATACAGTGATCAGTGCTAAAAATATGCACTTACACTGTACTAATGATACTGGCTGGAAAGGGGTTAAACATCTAGGCTGATCAAGGGGTTAAACGTGTGCCTAGCTATGTGATTTCTGTACACTAGTTGGTACTTTTACTAGGGTAAGTGAAGGATCATGTCCCCAGCTTTGCACATGATCCTTCACTCCTTAACCTGTCAGAATAGAGCTCTTCCTTGTTTACATAGGCAGAGCTCTGTTATGTGTCCTGCCCGATGATCAGCGGGTGCCAGTAGACATCCATTCACCAGCACTCACAGATTGTCTTCTGTTGTGAGTGTTCACAGCAGAAGCATTCCACTGGAGGTGCTCGCCCCCCCTATGGTGGTAGTGCAAAATCTAGTGTATATATATGTGATTGTGCACAGGAGGACTTCTCTGTAGCAGTAAAACTACTATAGGGCAGACCTTAAGTGGTTAATATCATCCCTTTAAAGAACGTATCTGTCAGGAGCCGCCGCGGCGTGTGGCAGGGAGCAGGAGCAGTGTGCCGGCTTGCACTGGTGTGCGGGCACTAGGCCCTGGCCGGCCGCGGCGGAGACGGAACTCGCGCATGCGCACTGGGGTCCGCGGGTGCGCACCTGGCACCAATGACAGTGCAGGGTGCGGTATTTAAATCCGCTCTGTGCTGACACTGGTTGCCGTTTGGTCTATCCTGTGTTCCTACTTCTGTATTCGTTGATATTTGATCGTTGCTGACCCAGATTGTTCCTGACCGTGCTGTACTCTCCTGCTCTGACCCCTGGCTTGCCTGACCTCTCTCTTGGATGTCCCTAATTTGCTCTGACCTATTGTTACTGACCCGGCGTGTGACCCGACCATTCTTTGCCTGCTGCCGTGTACTGCGCTGCCCCCACGGTTACCGACTTGGCCTGTCTGACCACGCTTCTGCTCATCCATCTATCCGTCCTGCTCGGGCCCATCCGCCTCTTCACATCAGGCTCTCAGTTTGCAGATACCTCTGGCGGATCCCTCTACCACGGGTGGGTGTACTCAGGAGCCGGGACCTGGTCTCGGTCTGCTCCAAGTCCATCCCCACCATCAGGGGCCCTGGTGAACAAGCAGACTGGGACTTAGACTCCGCACTCTGGGGAACCCTACTCCGTGGATTGCTAGAGTTACCGCCAGGCGGTTCATTACAGTATCAAGGTGCCTTTGATATCCGAATTGACCATAATGCTTAACCAGTATCATATTAAAAAAGTATTTTCTATTTTCTATAAAGAAAAAAATGTTTAAGGCATCACTGTGGTTCATTTTGCCATGCCACAAGTTATGAGGAAATATAGAATTCTTGCTTTTGTTTATTGTCTTTCCTCCTATTGAACATGACATAGCTGAGTAGGTGTTAGTGAGGCATAAAGAAAAGTCTCCATAATGCTATGGAGAGTTAGTGGTGTAGTGTGGGATTTCAGCACCTGGGGCAAGGCAAGTAATTTACGCTCCCTAACCCATGAACTTTCCTTTCCACTAGTACAGAATTCAACCCCTTACAAAAGCACATGCCAAGAGGTAGGTAGCATATTTGTGTATCAGTGACTGGCAGCTAATGGAAAGCTCCCGACTGCTACTTGCGATCGGGAGCTTTCTGATCATGTGACTGCTATGACAGCCAATAACAGTGGTTACATGATCATAAACCCTGCCCCCCCCCCAGCATCTGAAACTCCTTAAAGGGCCAGAAGGTGCATGCTTCAAAGGGGTTAATATTCCTGTGTGTTTTAAAGTGCTAAGCACAAATGTTTCAGATTACCATGATTTTGTTATTAACCTCTTCACGTCGGCTGCACACAAATGTGCGGCCTCCCAGCGTCTGGGCCTAGACGTCTAGTGGCCGCACATTTGTGTGCAATTAAGAAAAACATATGTGCTGAGAGCGCAGGCCCTGCTTGCTTCCAGCACACGTCCGGTACTCACGGAAAGGTCTCGATCGGGACCTTTCCCGATCATGTGACCGCCGTGACAGCGAATCACGGTGGTCACATGACCCTAAAACCCTGCCCCACCTTCCGCTTCTGAAACCCTTAAAGGGTCGGGAGGCGCCGGCGCCAAGGGGTTAAGGAGTGCCAAGGTGGCAGAGGTTCTGTCACCAGTTGCTGTGTAAATTCCTTCTTGCTCTACCCCTGCCCTTTACTTTACTGTTCTATGCCTTCAGCCAGTTCCAAGCACTTCATCATTAACCGCCTCTTAATCCTGACAAGGCTCAAACTCACAGAAAGTGCCAGATGGTGGCATCTCCCTTTATGCATGCCTGTGGCCCCCCTCTTCAAACTTGGCTGTGGACTGCAGAGGGCTGACTGCATCACTGACTGACCCACCTTACTCTTACTTCAGTGGCTGATCACTGCTTCTCCTCCTATTCCTTCTTCTTCTAAGGGGGAACCAAGTAAGGGTTGGGCATGAGTGCATTGTCTTTCTCCTCTTTCTCTGGTTGTCCTTTGTCAACAGGCCTGACATCATGACATGGAAAGTTTCATAGGCCACATTGACTCAGTAATCTAGTAAACAAGACTCCTTTTTTTAACTGAGATCGCATGCCCAAACCCACATTTGACCCACACTGCAGAGGGCATGGAGACATTTCATCTAGCTTAGGTGAGTATTACATTTCATCCATTGTTACATTTTATTTCTTCATCCCTGCAAAACTGTTAACACAGCTGTATGTTAACAATGGAATATAGGTATGTGTGACCACTAACATTTCTGCACTCATTATTGTATATTTGAACATGGCTTATAGCAAAAAAGCACTGTTTGGACCTTACTGTGTAAACAATTTGAAAATCACTAATTTTGCCATTACCTTTTTCCTTTATCATCACTTTTGAAATCACAAATTTAAGTTCCTTTTACTATATTGCTTAAGGGTCAGATTAGTTAAAATTGAGGATCAACTACATTTCTGCTGATTCAGATAACACTAATTACCTGTCACATAATTTTAGGCAAATTCACTGAACAAATTTGCCTGAATTGCAGGTTCAGTTATTCAGATTAGAGGTCAAGGCAATGATAACGTCAAAACACATTAATTAGCAGTTTGAAATATGTCTCGTTTGCTAAGTGGTACAGTAGGTGCTTTAGCAGTTATAATAGAAAACATATGGATGGCATAAAAAATAGACAAAGTTAACGTTGTTATTTTACCGGCACACAATGGTCCTGTTCTGCTTATGCCTACATGTAGTATATGTGCCTATTTATGAACATTTCATAACTATTCTCAATCAAGCTGGACCAGATGCTGCATAGATTGTTTTAGGCTTAGACTTTTTACTCATGTTTCCTTGTTATTTTACATGTAAATATGTGATAAACAA
The DNA here is from genome assembly GCF_062004578.1 of Staurois parvus. Lineage (NCBI taxonomy): Eukaryota > Metazoa > Chordata > Amphibia > Anura > Ranidae > Staurois > Staurois parvus. The sequence goes on from NW_028317844.1 coordinate 19,365,902, forward strand.
AACCAATGAAGTTTCTGAAATCCAGATGACTGCATCATGACTTTTTGCAGAGTTCAGTTTTCAGAAAACCTAGAGGCATGATTACACTCTGTGCTCGAGTTGTTTGGCAAAAAATGATGGTATTTCCACTGAAATTACTTCTTGGTTGGGCAGTCAGCCACTTGTATCTTTCTCTTGAAATCTATCAGAATCTTTCAGTTGCTGGATGACTGCAAACTGATTTCCATACATACCAAGTTGTGTGCAGCCAAATTACAGCACCTGACATCATTTTCTCTCTGTAAAATTACTTCTTTACACAATATTAACAGATGCATACAACTGGTGACGGAGGACTCCCTAAGTGACACCAAAACTGAGGATCTCAGTTCTTCGGACTGCCAGACTTAAAATCTAGAAATATTAACTAGTTAAAGAAACCTGGGGGCGCCTATGTAAATACAGCAGCTATAGCAAAGGCGTCTGTAGAATAAAAAAAAAAAAGACTGACTCTGTGTTTGTCAACACTCTGAAACACATTCAGACAAAATAGAGATACAAAGTAACATTATTACTTATGTATTGCCTCTGTTTAATTCATCTACCGATCAAAGTGTAGAGCTTCAATCTGCAAATGATATCAGTTAACCACTTGAAAAACAACATGTTCTACCCCCGTCCAGGTCATTTTTCAGTTTTCAGCTTTAAATAAAAATTAGACATATGCACACATTTCATTTTCATTTAGTTTCAGATGCATTCATTAGGTTGATAATTTTCTTTATTTGTTTTCGTTTTGTCTGTCTAGTTTGTATTCAGGATTTGTTACTTTTCTTTAATATTCCTTGTTATACCTGGTAGATTTGAAATGTTTTCTAATCTACCCAGAATAATTTTGAACAGATTTGAATTCATCCACCTGCCGAGTCCTTAACCATTCCAATACTGGGCACTTTTACCCCCTTCCTGACCAGGCCAATTTTCAGCTTTCAGTTTTTTGAAAGACAACTGCATGATCATGCAACTCTATACCCAAACTAAATTTTTAGAATTTTGTTCACACAACTAGAGCTTTCTTTTGGTGGTATTTATTCCCCACCAGTGTTTTTATTCTTTGATAAATAAAGGACAAAAAATTTAGTTTTTCGTAGTTTCTGTTATAAAATTTTACAAAGAAAGACCCTTTAGCTCTGGTATGGATTTTGAGGGGAACCCCATGTCAAAATTTAACAAAAAAAAAAGGGAGAGGGCTCCCCCAAAGCACCTTGCCCCCATGTTGATGAGGACAATGGCCTCTTCCACACAACCCAGTGGTTGTAGGAGTCTGCGGTTGGGGACCTTATCATAATGTGGAATCCCCTTTAACAAGGGGGCCTCCATATCCCAGCCCCTCATGTGAATGAGTATGAGGTATATAGTACCCCTACTCAGTCACAAAAAATGTGCAAAGGAAAAAAAACACAGAGACAGAGGCCCAAAATCCAAGGAGGACTTTCAAGCTTTCTATGTGCATAAATTGTGCTTCTAATTTCCTGATCAGCTATTACATTTTTTTTATTATTTATATTATTTATTTATTATTTTTGTAGGCCCTGGATTACCAGGATAGCAGAAACTCCAATAAAATGATCACATTTTGGAAATCAAACTACTTTTCAAATCTTCGAAGATGCATAAGTCTTTTAAAAAGGTCATTTTTGTCTTAAGCTTTTGGAAAATATGGAAAGAAAATTGGAACATATATTTCAGAAACACTGTTGCTGGTTTATACTGGTCATTGGTATGGGTATGACAGCAGTCAGGGACACTGGCTTGGTGGCACTGGTATAGGAATAGTGTTACTGGTGTCACTAGTAATCAGGTGCATTGTAGCTGGTTGCATTAGTGATACTGGGACAAGCATGACAGATTACACTGGCACTGGTGACTGGTCGCATTGCTATACTGACACTTTACTCTGGTGTGGCTAGTGATCAGGGACACTGTAATCTGGCTGCACTTGTGCTTGGGGTGAATAACTGTGAAAGAACACTGAATACACTGAAAGAACACTGAAAATTTATTTTCTCCTCTCACAGATGATCTCTGCGTGAGGAGACAGGAGATGCCTTCTTTATTTACATTTGGGATTGCTGTGGTTGTACACAGTGATCACAGAGCACACCGCTGCATGTTTTAGTTGCCTCATACAAGCAACAGAAATGGAGGATGTATCAGTACATCCACCCATGTTGAGAAAGCTCACATCCAGCTGTTTATGTACAATAACTCTACAGGAAGCAGTTAAAGCAACCTGACATTTGTTTTTTTTTTTAATTAAATCTAGGCATGGATTTGAATGCATAGTTACATTAGTATATCTTGGACCAATGTAAGTATAAATGTGTCATACTTGTGACACCATTGTGGGAGTGGAGAATCACTGTAGTAGTCACCACTATTACAGTGGTCTCCACTGTCCTACAGGCCCTGTGACAAGATCACTCATTTGGCAAAGGCACCAAACACAGAATGCCTTGCATTTTTCTTGATGAATATTCAGCAGGGACCAGGCAAACATTATTAAGTGTGTGGACTTCCCTGCTTGACAGAAGTTGATTGTTTGCTCACCTTCTGTAGAAGTACATGCTGGAAAATGTTTCGTAATAAGCAGCTGCAGCCACTGATCAGTGTTTTCTGACAGTGGAGTGTCCCACTGTCAAAATACAATGTTCCAGCTGGGGTCAAATCCATTATCCACCTCAATTGTGTTGATGGAGGAACATGTACTTTTTTTTCATTCAGCCCACTAGCTGAACAAAATAAAAACTAACCACCTATAACCAGATTAAATGACCTAGCATTGTTTCCTCTCTGTAGGAAGCTACAGCTTACTATAACCATATGTTCATAGCTGCCGAAGGCTTGACTTATCAGCAATCAGCTATAAGGAAAGATTAGAGGAACTGAATTTATTTTCTCTTGAGAAGAGGGGATTAAAGGGGAATATGATCAAAATGTATAAATACATAAGTGGTCAATATAGTGTACTTGGTATAGAGTTATTTACTTTACGTCTGGAGGAAAAGAGATTCCGTCTTCAAATATGGAAAGGTATTTTCACAGTAAGAGCTGTGAAAATGGGGAATAGACTCCCTCAAGAGCTGGTTCTTGTCAGCTCAGTAGGTTGCTTTAAAAAAGGCCTGGGGCCTGAATTCTTTCAAAATGCACATAGTATATCTGGATACTAACATTTATAGGTAAAGTTGATCTAGGAAATATCCAATTGCTTCCTGGAGGATCAGGAAGGAATTTTTCCCCTGCTAGAGCAAATTGCTTCACACTTTGCTGGGGTGTTTTTTTTTGCCTTCCTCTGGATCAACTGTGGGTATAGGACTTTGTATATAGGATTATATATTTTTTTAAGTTGCTTTTCCTTTTTATTGGTTGAACTAGATGGACTTTTGTCAACCAGACTATGTAACTAATATCATTTTATGTTGATAGATTAAATACCAACTATCTATCCACTGATCAAGCCAAGTAGAAACACCTAGGCTTCATTTGGATCAGTGCACTACTGGAACACATCATGCACATGCTTGTTTTAGTGCATTCATTTTAAATGGCAGAATGGGGGAAAATCTTGACACTACCACCAGACTGGAAGTATGAGGTAATCCTCTTAAAAAGTACAGGTAGTGGGTAGAATGATAAGGGTTTGGGATCATGTAATCCACCCGCAAATTTTGTGATACTAACACTTAATACAACAAATTATAATTTTGCAGTTATTTGTATATTTATTATTTATTTATTTCAGGTATTTATATAGCGCTGTCAATTTACCCAGTGCTTTAGATATATATTGCACATTCACATCAGTCCCTAACCCTCAAGGCGGCATACAATCTAAGGTCCCTAACTCACATTCATATACAAGGGCCAATTTAGACAGGATCCAATTAACCTACCAAGATGTCTTTGGAGTGTGGGATGAAACCGGAGTACCCAGAGGAAACCCACGCAGGCACAGGGAGAACATGCAAACTCCAGGCAGGAGGTGCCGTGGCTGGGATTCGAACCAACAACCCTAGTACTGCCAGGCGGAATCGGTAACCATTTAGCCACTGTGCTGCCCTATATCTGACTTGATAACATATATATATATATATATATATATATATATATATATATATATATATAAATAAAACTTTTCCTTTCCCTTTTACCATATGAACCTTTGTTCTCCACAACTTTTCTCTTTTCATGAAGGAAATTACCAAGGTAACTGTCTGTCAGATAAATTTAAAAAATACAGTAATTACACTTTTTTTTTTAGTATTTTGGACAGTTCAGGTTGTAGAAAATCAATACAGTTAAATCTTCTTTCCAGATTAATATTGAATGCAAGTCTTCTTTTGTGGCCTTTAATTTTCAAGAATTGATTTTCATTGTTTTTTTATAACTTATACATAACTGCATATACCACAAACCTTTATAACGGTTCCCTCTGCATTATAACATTTTTATTTATAAAAGCATAAAATGCATTTTTATATAGGTGATTTTATTATAGTGGGTCAAAGGGTTATGTAAATTAACCAACTTGTCCTCATGTCCTTGTGAACCTTTATCTTCACTGACAAGAAAAAGAAATACCCAATAGCAGCTCCAGTTTCTCATTGGCTATTGCCACCAAAACAAAGATGCTGTGAACTGTTCTGTGTTCTCGGTCAAAGGCTCTGCCTGAACACAGATCTGCCCTTTAACAAAGAGCATATGAACTACAGCAACAGCTTTATTCAGATTATGTCAGCTGGAGGGAGGCTGAAACTACCGATAGGTAAGCACTGGACACTTTTTCTCTTAGGCTGTGCTGGACTAATGCAGCCAGGAAGCCTGTAAACAGTACTGTATATTTCTTGATGGCAATAGATTCCCTGGAATTCATAAAGACTGGCCCAGACAGAATTTGCGAAAGCGTCTTGCGGGTGTTCTAAAAGGGAGGCAGAGTGTGCCAAATGTATGTACTTGTCTAGAATTTGTACTTGAATTTGGCGCAATGCTTTTACAATCGTTGTAAACATTTCTGAAGTAAACTGGTGGTTTAAACTTGCTATTGGAGAAGATAACATCTTCAATGGAGACGTATCAAATTACAGTACTTTAGTCATTAAAATCCCCATTTGAAGAATTTCTTAAGATTTCATATTGTTTTCTATCATTGTAATATAAGTGAAGTGGATATACTATATATAGAAAGAAATTGCAGAAATGCTGTGGTATCGTGGTTAGGGCTGCTTTCACACATTGTAAGCTTCATGTCTTTGATTCCATTGTTGTTTTTGACTTGACTGTATTTTTTTTTTATTACTGTATGTTATCATTTTTAGGCTCCAAAAATACATTTCAAACAAATAACTTACTTGACTCATACAGTGTATAATTTTTTTCCCACATGGTTATGGTTTAGTGCTTTATGTGATCGAGATGAACATGTTTGCAATAATTTATTTGAGGTCATATAAAAAAGTCAGGCATTCTAACAATTGTATAGAACAATAACAGTATTTTTTTGAAAATAAGAGATTTAGCAGTCTTGAACTTACAGGCATACATACAGTACTGGAGACAGAAACACTAACCATAACAATAACCTAGCAATTCTTCAGCCCCACTGATTACTGTGAATATGCGATGATAGCTCTTACTAATATGAGGTTTTAACATCAGTCCTTTGCGCATTTAAAAACCTAAGTCGGGATACACCAAATTTTGCCTGATATTAACATTTGTTTTATTCAATTAACATGCAAAAACTATAAATACATGACAGTAACAAATACAATTTTTTAGAATACTACATGCTATTTTTTTAATTGTACAAGCATACACATTATTATTATTACACAGTATTTATATAGTGCCAGCAGTTCGCTCAGCTCTGTACATTGCAATGGGAGACAATACACAAGACAGTACAATAACAATACAATGCGATACACGAGGGGTTCGAGGGCCCTGATCCTTGGAGCTTACAATCTAGGAGGGAGGGGATAGTGGTACAGGAGGGATAGCTGTGGGGGATGGAGTGGTAGGAAGAGTGGAGGAGATCGGCAATTAGCTGAGGGCGGGGTAGGCTTCCCTGAAGAGGTGGGTTTTCAGGGTGCACCTAAAGGAAAGGAGAGTAGGTGAAAGTCTTATGGATTGGGGTAGGGAGTTCCAGAGGATGGGGGAAGCCCTGGAGAAGTCCTGGAGGAGGGCATGGGTGGAGGAGACCAGGGAACTAGAGAGTAGGAGGTCTTGTGAGGAGCGGAGAGTGCGTTTTGGGTGGTAGATGGATATCAGGTTGGTGATGTAGTTTAGGGCAGTGTTATGAAGTGCTTTGTACGTCAATGTTAATAATAAGAATTTTATACGTTGGGCAATCGGTAGCCAGTGGAGAGATTGGCGGATACGGAGCGGTTGGTAAGGTGGATGAGTCTGGCCGCGGTATTCAGGATCTACTGAAGCGGGGATAGCCTGTGGTGAGGTAGGACAGTGAGGAGGGAGTTACAGTAGTCAAGTCGTGATATGATAAGGGAGTGAATGAGTTGCTTAGTAGTTTCTGGGGTTAGGAATGGATGTATTTTGGAGATGTTGCGGAGGTGGAGGCTACATGAGTTTGTCAGCGATTGGACCTGGGGCTGGAAGGACAGATTGGAGTCTAGGATGACATCAAGTACTTTGGCTTGCGAGGTGGGACTGATGGTGGCATTGTTGGTCGTGATGGAGAAGTCGGGGGGGGGGGTGCGGGCTGGGGGGAAAACTAGGAGCTTGGTTTTGGAAAGGTTCAGTTTGAGGAAGTGGAGTAACATCCAATCCAATTTGTCGTTCAGTAGGCTAGTGATTCGGGTGGAGTCTGAAGGGGTGAGGTGAGGGGTAGAGAGATAGATTTGCATGTCATCAGCATAGAGATGGTAGTTGAAGCTGTGAGAGTGTATCAGTTGGCCAAGGGAGGAGGTGTAGATGGAGAAGAGAAGGGGCCCGAGGACAGAGCCTTGAGGGACTCCAACAGAGAGGGGAAGTGAGGGGGAGGTGGCAGCATTATAGGTAACACTGAAGGAGCACTGTGATAGATAGGAAGAGAGCCAGGAGAGAGCGGAGTCTCTGAGGCCAAGAGAGTGTAGTTTTTTTAGGAGGAGGGGGTGGTCAACTGTGTTGAAAGCCACAGAGAGGTCGAGGAATAGGAGCACTGAATAGTGGCCATTAGCTTTGGTGGTTAGCAGGTCATTGGTGAATTTGAATAGGGCAGTTTCCGTGGAGTGTAGGGGAAGGAAGCCAGACTGTAGGGGATCAAGGAGGTTATTGTCGTTGAGGTGGGAGCTTAGGTGATTATAGACTAAGCACTCAAGAAGTTTGGAAGTAAATGGCAGCAGGGAGATGGGTCTAAGGTTGTTCAGGTCGGTGGGATTCAGGGAGGGTTTTTCAAGTATGGGAGTGATGTGTGCGTGCTTCAGAGGGGAGGGGAATGCGCCAGTAGAGAGGGAGAGATTAAAGATATGGGTGAGGGAGCATAAGATGGAGGAAGAGGGAGATCGTATGAGTTGTGAGGGGACAGGGTCGAGGGGGCAAGTGGTGAGGCGGGCTTCTGAGAAGACCTTAGTGACCTCTTCAGTGGTTGCAAGGTCGAAGGAGTGGAGTGTTAAGGGGGTTTCAGTGTGAGGGATTTTAGGTGGGGTGGAGGTCTGGACAGTGGTGAGGTCAAGGGATAGGGGTGTTGAGGGGGTTTCCGTGTGAGGGGTGCTAGGTGGGGTGGGAGTCTGAACAGCGGCGATGTCCCTACGAATTGCGTCGATCTTGTTTTTAAGTGATTGGCAATCTCGTGGGCGGTGAGTGAGGTAATGGGTGGAGGTGGGGGTGGAGAGAGTAGAGAGTTAAAAGTAGAAAAGAGGCGGCGAGGACTGGAGGAGAGGGTGTTGATGAGGGTCAGAAAGTAGGCTTGCTTGGCAGCGTGGAGGGAGGAAGTGTAGGTGAGAAAGGGAGATTTATATCGGGTGAACAGCAGTTGAAATCTGGTTTTGCGCCATAGTCGCTCCAGCGGACGACTGCGTCGTTTAAGATTTTTGGTATGATCAGTCTGCCAGGGCTGAAGCGGTCAGGGTCTAATGCTTCATGTGGTTAGAGGCGCTAACGAGTCTAGGGCGGTTGATAGCGAGTTGTTATAAGCAGTAGTGGCCAGGTCAGGGCAGGACAGGGGCAGGATACAGTTGTAAAGTTGATCAGATGCAGAGTGGAAGGGGGCAGGGTTCAGGTTGCTGAGGTTTAGGCTGGTGATAGTTTGACATTTGGAGGGGTAGGTGTTTGAGGATGAGGAGACTGAGAAGGCAATAAGGTTGTGGTCAGAGGGAGGGATGGGAGTGGTTGTGAGGTTGTGGGGAGTACAGAGATGAGAGAAGACAAGGTCCAGGATGTTCCCGTCTGAGTGGGTGGTGGACTGTATACACTGTGCGAGTGCAAAAGAAGAGGTTAAGTGGAGGAGTTGGGATGTAGCTGGGTTATTGATGTTGATAGGGATGTTGAAGTCCCCAAGGATGATGGTGGGTAGCTCAGAAGAGAGAAAGAAGGGTAGTCAGGCGGAGAAGTCATCGAGGAAGCGTGACACGGGTCCGGGAGGCCAATAGATTACAGCAATCCTCAGGGGAGTTGGAGAGAATAGTCGGATGCAGTGGGCCTCAAAGGAGGAGAAAAATAGAGAGGGGGGGTTTGGGAGGACTTGGAAGATGCTCAGCAGTGACAGGAGCATACCAACCCCACTACCTTTTCGACCGCTGGGTCTGGGTGAGTGGGTCCAGACCTCCATAGGAGAGTACACATTTATATTTATGATGGTTGATATAAAGGTCTAGGCCAGAGTGCTGAATACAAATACCTGAATAAACATCTTTGTGGGTCCATTCTGACTCCTTTCTCTGTATGACAAAAGAGAGTTGGGCCTAATTAGCCTCTTTTGTAAGATAAAAACTTTTGATAATTTATTTTGAATTTGGAGCAGGTGTTGTGCCACAATGTCGAAGTGGTGCAGATTAAAAATACCTACATTTGGTGTACTAGTCACTGTCAGAATCAAAACTATCACAAATGTTTCTTGATTTAGGCACAACACACTAACAAGAGTAATTAACACTGGAAACGTGTTATAGAAGCTTTATTGCATTCCCCCATTGTGTCAAGAATAGAACCACAGGAAATGCTTCTTGCCCAGCATCATTTAGATATTACAAACCAGGAGCATGAAATGTGTCCTGTTTCTCAACTTCCATCTTATATAAATGAGCTCCCAATGGGCCTTTGTACATCTGCACAGTCTGCACAAATGGAATGCATACATCTTTGTTCACTGCAATAGACAAAATGTTTTACAAGTTTACACAAATGCTAACACCAATTCCTATGATTCTCCTTCTAATAATGTTTATGCTCACTAATAAGAAAATAGCAGCCGTATATTAAGGCAATACACAGAACAAAGGTTACCCTTGTCCAGTAAATTAATCTGAAAACAATCATCCAATCATGTATTCTTCCAGGTGCTTTCTCAAATCTAATTTTGTGAACCTCAAGGTACATTTATTCATATGCATCTTTGGCACTTGCTCACATCCTCTGTGACTTTTTAGAGTGTATTCTTCATGGTTGTACTATGGTCTTGACTTCTTGCCCCCAAGTCATCCATCAAATGTTGATGGCTTTACTGGTCAATAAGCAAGGGCAGGAGGAAATGGATCAGAGTATGACCAATGCCGCTATAGTTATTTGAATAATGCATTATGGTGCACCACAGGTTTTAAAGAACTGTAGATACATATATGCTGAAATCCATGGCCCTCAAGGTAACTTAATTAAAAAAAAGTGACTGTGAATATTTTTAAATCTTTGCTACTACCTGTATTGGGTGCCACCTATGGAATCAGTCATTTCTGGATAAAGGGTCCATGTCTTTTTTAAGTGGTAATTGGAAATCAGGAAATCTGATCAATTAGGATCAAACATTGTTTAATTAATTCTCATTTTCTATCAAGTAATACTTTAGAAGTGTGAATTAATGAAGAGTGCAAAGAGCCAACTGCTAAATTTTACATAACCAGTAGTAAGGAATTGGAATTCATCTTCTAGCTTCAGCATAATTAAATATGTTTGTTCACATTGGATACCTGCACTTAAAAAGTAACATTTTGGTCCTTGAACTCTAGTTATGAGAAGTCAAAATATTTAAACAGAACAAGTTAAGTGGCCATGGCATTAAGAATTTACAAAAAAAACAACCAAAAAAACAAAAACAAAACAAACAAAAAATCAGTTAACTGATTTGAAAACAACAAAAAGCTTGCTATAGTATGCAGAGCATAAACAGAGAGCTTCAGTGCCTGCTAATGAACAGATAATGCACTCCATGGGAAAAGTACCTTGACAAACAAGTCTTTGTTTGTATTAGCTTTTTGATATTAAGGTATACCTGCTGTTTTTTGCTATCTTTTGCAGGAATGCAACAGTAGAATCATTAAAAAGTAAAAAACAAAATGGTGATGTAATATGACATTTATGTTTGTTTAATGTGAAATTCACAGTCTAATATTGCAAGTTCCACTTATAACTCACTTTCACGCTTATTGGATTCTAAATGGATCCTCATCCTCATGTAAATATGAACAAATGTAGAGTACAATAATCCACAGTTCTTAGTTCATAAAGTTTTCTTACTGATCATCATACTGAACAAACCTCTGCCAGCTATTTTAATTCTAGGCTATAATATGGGTAAATTTCCATATCACTCCTGGCCAGCTTGAATAACAAGAATAATATTAGTAATGTCCAGATGCACATAATTCTGCCTAGATGTCTTTTGCCAAAAGCAAAATGAAAGGAAAGTCAGTGTCAATCATAACCAATAGACTATGTTAATGCTTTGCAAACAGTTTATTCGTTTTCAAAAATAGTGCTCATTAATAATGCATTAGACTAGTAACAGGAAGGAGTGTTGCTTATGAAACTGTTATAATTCAGTTTCATTACTTCTATGATGAACAATAAAGTGAATTTCTGAAGGACAATTTTTCTTTTGTCTTTGGGTTCATACTAAAGTGATGTCTTGCATACTTTATTAATTGTCTCTTTTTTTCAGTTCACACATGTTTGCTCTATGTATGATTTTTCTTATATTGCCTTCTAACCAGAAAGCTTTTAAGTATGGACATCTAAACATGATATGCAAAATAGAAATAATACTTTTATGAAATCTGCGGTTTATCAACATAGCAATAGTTAAATGGTTAAGTGGAAAAGGCAGGGCATTGGTAGTTGCATTTTTAGTCCTGTACTTCCCATAAAAGGAAAGATACTGTATTTTGCTGAATGAGATTGATATACTGTATGTCAGGAACATTGATGGACATAGATGGCAGAGGGCCCTCTTCCTGTTTCACCTTCTCAACATTTGGATGTGCCACCTGCTGCTACAGTCTTTTTCAGCTTGCATTTTATTTTTTCCTTCACACCCTGTTCCTAATGTGAGTAAACTTGGTGTGATGTATGACAGAATCATCTGCAGCTTTTGTATGCAAAAAAGAACCCAAAGCAGCACACAGATATACTTAGTCAATTGCTAGGCTTAAACATACTTCATTGTGCTGAGTTAGAGCCAGGACAAAGGTGTTGATTACTCCTTGTTATTACTTTGGAAGCGATTCTGATCTGCCACTTCAGCCATTACCTGACCCAGGTACATGTTCTATTCTTCTGCACATGAGTTTGACTCAGTTTGTCCTCTGTTACTTTTGTTTGGATCTCTTGTACTTGTATACAACTAAGACTCCTTTCTGGGTAATATTATCTCTCTCTCTCACACTGTGTCTGTCTGCAGCCTGATCGGAGATACTACCAGATATTCTGAATTTGTTTGTCCCAGGCTTTGACCCCTGGTTTAAGTTGGTATGTTCTCAAGATCTGGTTCTCTACCTGCTCCTGCCATACTGTCAATTGTTGCCAACAAAGCAGTTCCAGAATTCACAAGGGTTGCCATTCTGGTGACTATCACTGGCATTAGCAGAAATGGCTTTACTTTCTGGAATGGCACAAGCCAACACAGAACAAACCAACCAAATACCAGGAGTCAATCAAGAATTCCTATCAAAGTCATATCTCTGAGGTTCTGATGAACTATGAAAAAAAAAATCCTTTTTCATCCTGACTTTTAGATGTCATCTCTATCCCCATTGAGGGTCTTGTTTTTTGAACTAAAGAATGTTACAAAGCTTGTTTAGTTTTTGTATAATGCTTACATCTGTCTAGAAAGGAGTAATTGAACCATACTATGGCTTAAACTGAATACAATAACACAGCAAGTAAAGTCTCAACTTTCAGGGGATGTCGCCATTTGATTCTCAGAAAAATGTAAGAGGCCAGTCAGTGTTTTAACCAGCCTGCAATGCTTTTGCTATGCAAAACACAAATATTACTACTGGATTCAGGTAACATTTAAGCACATTTACAAAAGGTTCCTTTCATTTTTATATTTAGCACATTAGTAGCTTAGTGACAGAGTTATAATTCATTTTAACATTAGCTTGGTTTTAAAATATGTGATTGCCTGTAAAATTCATAATGGAATGGAATATATTTAACTGAAGAAAACTCTATTTCCTCTTCATATCATCTCCTGTTTAATCCATTTTATTCTTCATTAATAATCTATCTGACTGTAATTCACAAAAAAACATACTGAATTAAGCTATGTTAAACTGAAATTAGTTTAATTTCCTAAAAAAAGAATAAAAGCAGTAACAATCTATTTAAAATGGGGTTAAAAGGGAAAAAATACAAGTCCAGTGTTACTGCTGAGCTACTCTACCCACACCTATATATAATTTCAGACAAAAGAGAGCCATGCTGTGACTTGGTTAGTATATTGTACTTCAAATCGAAGAGTGAGAAACTTACACAATGCACATTATGCACTGTACAGATGTTTTAATTAATTACAATGTGATTAAAACCTTTGCTTGTACTTATCCATGCAAATGTATTGGAACATACCAACTATGCAATTAGAAAATAATAAACAGTTTTAATGCTTGTTTTAAAACCCATACAGCTCAATCTCTTCCCTGAGGACTGTTCCAGCTGTGCTTTGAGATTGGTATTTAGAAAAAAAATGATATAGCAACAGTCAAAGTGTAAAAACAAAAGCATTTAACTGTGCTGTATACTATACTTTTTTCAGAGAAATTCCCTTACTGAGGTGGCGGTGTAAAGTGCTTGAGCTATTTTACCTAGAAGGTGGTATAGATTTTCTTTCTTTCTTTCTTTTTTTTTCCAGTGTGAAACAGCAACACTTCGGGTGGCAAGGCAATCTTTGTTGATGGTGACCACTAATCACTGCTATTTCCAACAGTAACCAGAGTGTAAAATTGTGTTTAATGTTCCCTGCTGTTGATTTGAAGTTTTACTTTTCCTCCATCTTGTGTTTGCTTCTTGTTAAAAGGTAAAATAAGTTCAGCAGTTTGATTCTGACTGAGGAAATATACTTTGACAAATTGCTACAAGCATTCTTTGAACAAATACATCATATCAAGCACCTTGATCTATTTTATTGCCAAGCAAAATTACTGCAAAATTATTTAAGCATAGCAAAATATTTTGCAGTAGCTTCTCAGGCACCTGTTGAAGGTAACCAGCAGGATGCAGGTTAAGGATCTGTATGTGTTAGCATGGCATGCTACTGTAAGAAATTGATTTTAAAACCTTATTGAACATGTATTAATATATTAATGCAGATAAGCCTTTGAATACTGTCTTGCTAAGATTTATACTTGGAATGGGGAGTAGTGCCTTTCTAGGAATACAAAGCAACCCTGGCATACAAAGCACTGCGACCCACATCTGTGCATACAACCTAGCTTTGCTTTTTAGATTTTATAATAGAGCTGACTGAGAATAAACAATCACAAAAGCATGCATTGACTTAAAGATGTGCTTTGACACAACAGCTCTTCTTATGTATGACAGCAGGACTGAATCAAGGGATAGGCAGATGTCTACCAAAAGTGCATCAAGAGACAAGACAGTTAGATAGTGATGCAACAGTGACATCACCTTTGTGTCATCCATACACAGTGAAGGAAATAAGTATTTGATCCGCTGCTGATTTGGAATGTTTGCCCACTCACAAAGAAATGATCAGTTTAAAAATTGAAGTTGTTTTGTGTTTCTTCCATTTGCGAATGATTGCACCAACTGTTGTCACCTTCTCGCCAAGCTGCTTGGCAATCGTTTGTCACAGTCAGTGTGTCATGTGAGGGGGCATACAGCCAGGTCTCCTGACTCAGCACCCACATAAGAAGACTTCCCTGGCTGTACTGGCTACTCTTCTGGGGATCTTCTGGGGAACTGCTTCATTATGGCTAGTGTTCCCAAGGGTTCTTTCTCCCCTTGCACAGTACTTCCTGCTCCCCCTTTCCCATACTCTCATTGCTGCTTCACCTGCTTGTGGCTCTCCTCCATGTCCATGTGGTGGGGTTTACGTTCCATTGTAACTGTGGCCAATCACATTCCTCCTCTTTTGTTCTTCTTACAGTCACCAGCAAGAGAAGGAAGAGACAAACCCTGTGACAAAGCTGCAAAGGCAGTTCAGTACATTTCTTCTAAAAGGTAAAATCAATTTTATTGTTCAGCACAAGCACAGGCACTGCACCCAAGATCGTCTCCCTAACGCGTTTCACCACTCACTGGGGCTTAATTGTTCTTCTATGAAGCCTCAGTAGGGGATGAAGGCTATTAGAGATAAGATCATGGGTAGAGTCTCTGTGTTTGTGCTGTACAATAAAGTTGATTTTACCCTTTGGAAGTGTTACATAGTTAGTCTGGCTGAAAAAAGACAAAAGTCCATCCAGTTCAACCATAGAAAAAAAAAAAAAGTTACAATCCTATACCTACAGTTGATCCAGAGGAAGGCAAGAAAAACCCCAGCAAAGCACGATCCAATTTGCTCCTGCTGGGAAAAAAATTCCTTCCTGATCCCCCGAGAGGCAATCGGATATTCCCTGGATCAACTTTACCTATAAATGTTAAAAGTGTGTATTAGAGGAATGAACCTCCAGAGGAATAAGCACCTGTAAGCTGCAGCTGAGGATTGCAGAGGTTTTAGAAATGATTTCATGTTTTGTGAGTAACATATCTGGCCATGAAAACAATTATGCCCATGGTGTGTGGGTTAAAGTGAGCCGATAACCAGGGCTACCTCAGGAAAAGAGTATGATAAAGTGTTCTCTCACATAGGTAGTAATTCAGTTGAAGCATACAGAGACAGAGTGGGTGAACTGTAAGTACAGTTCACTATTCACTATAGAAAATGGAAAAAACTGTGCAGGGACAGTAACAATACAGAAATGGCTGGATTGTGCTGGAACGACAAGAGGGTAGCCAGGAACATTTGTTGTTTATGGGATACTCTTACTGACAGTCAGCAAAGTGATGTGTACAGTCACTGGCTCTCTTGCTAAGTGAAGACTGAGAACTGAGTGATCAGCAGTCTTTGATCTCTCAATTCTCACTTTTAGAAGTGGTGAGAGAGAAATGCAGCATTGAATTGATGCTGCATCCACCTAGGTGAGTATGAATGTTTATTAAAAAAAAAAAAACTTCTCTTTTAATTCCTCAATAGTATCAACAGATTGTGTATACAAAAACTAGGTAAAAGTGAGGTTTACGGAAAAAAGAGCAGACCAGAAAATATTTGTTTAATTTGATGATCCAGGTTAAGATAAAAAAAGTCCTTTTATTTTTATCTTTAACCAGCATGTTTTGGGAAATCTCCTTCTAAGTCCTAAAAGCTTTGGTCTGGCTATGACAACCAGTAATTCTTGTAATACTGTTCATCAAAGTGTTTTGGAGGGAAGTATGGATCATTATCAGTTGAAAAGCACATGGTTTTAATGAACTTTATTCATAAATGTTTATTCCATGTAGACACAGATTTAAAGTTCTTTTTTTCCGAGAAGATTTCTAAATGAAGACATCATTCTAATCTGTAATCTGTTCAAAAATGCATCTCATACACTGGAAAGAACAGCTGTCTTAGGGAGAGAAAAAAATCTGCAAAGCTTAGTTAAGAGCTGTAAAATGCTATTAGCAAGGCCTTGTCAATACGATATGTCAATTTGCAGTTCACAGTGATTTCTCAAGCATCTATCCTTTTTTTCCCTAGATACATGAGGCCAAATATACGTTAATCTTCAATGAAATAAGTTCAACAGAAGCTCAGTGTGGTTTTTAATGAAATGCTAAAAATATTTCTGATATATGCAAATTAAAGCAACTGTATTTTATACACAACTCAGCAGAAAAGAACTGATAATTGACTATTATATTTGTTTTAAAGGTAAAAAGGCAAATTAAATTAGGTGATAGAAAATCAATGATCAGCATATTTAATACAATTTCTTCCATGAAATATTGAAAGCCACCTTAAATATATCTTATGTTGTAAATATGTGTGTAACAAAAATATATGGAATAAATAAAACATATATACAAACTTGCAAATTTACTCCACACTTATAAGTGAAACAATTCCCATTGATACATCTTTTTTCATGTTCGTGTTGTCTTACGTAACAGCTTTAGGCACCATGCACACTGGATGTTTTGATAACGCTGGTTATGTTAGCTGTGTAAAGTCACGTTAAAAAGTGAGTTTTTCAGCTTTTTTTAGCGTTTTTGCATTAGCGCTTAGCAGCGTTTTTCCGTGTTTTTACGCATTTGCGTTTTTTTCACCCCAGAAAAAAAATTTGGGGGGGTCAAAAAAAGTTCCAAAATACCGGTTTTCAGTGTTTTACTGTGTTTTGTTGCTTTTTTCAGCATTAGAGAGTTTTTACAGCTAAAAAACTGTAGAATCCCACTACCCCTGGGTTTTTTTTCCAGCCAAAAAATGTCCCTGCCAAAAAATGTTGATCACAGTCTATGTGTGCATGGACACATAGGATAACATGCTCGGGAGTTTACTGGCTGTAGGAAAAAATGTCAAAAGCCAAAAACAGCAGCTGTAAAAACATCCAACATGCATGAGGACTCAAAGTGTATGTTGATTCTAACAATGATCTGTCATTTGCACCTTCTTGGCCTGTTAAATATAACATTGAAACATTTTGTTTTATTCATTTGATAAATGCAAATAATAAAAAGATTCTAGTTATGCCAAAAATCTTGTAACTTTCTGTGCTGCTCTGTTATCAGTTAGCATTGTTCCCAGTCTTCTATGTGGACCAGGGGCGGACTGACCATTTGGAAACTCGGGCACTGCCTGAGGGCCTGGGATCAGTAGGGGGCCCCATGAGATTCCCCTGGTACCTTTTTCATAGTCTTTTTTGAGTTTGGGCAAGGACACAGGGGCCCCATGATCCCCTATTGCCCGGCGGGCCCCATGAATTGTCAGTCCGCCCCTGATGTGGACTACAGAACATCTCTTTATGGTGAGGACATAAGGGGGTAGGTGTGTTGTAGTCCTAGCACACTTTCTGTGACAACACTGCTCCATCATAGAGACAGAATTTTAACTGATCATTGTCACCCTAGGACAGGAAGTAATTAACTGACAGGATAGCAAGTTGAAAATAATTTTAAAAAGGTTTAAAAAAGAAAATAATTGCAACAACCACATTTAAATACCTGTAAATGTTTGTTCTAAACGTTTGTTCTTGGGTTTAGATGTACTTTAACTAATGGCCAAGTTGTCAGTTATATTTACCCCTGGAATGGAATGAGACCTTCAGTTCATACAGTACCACTAAAATATAAAAAGCTGTGTAAGGCCTTTTGCCCACTGCAGCTTGAAAAAGCTCAGTAAATCATTTTTTTTTTACTGAGGTAAAATTTAGCCCATTATTTACTTTGTGCCTTTGCACACAGTCGCGTAAATAAGAGCTGTGGATTTCTCAGTAAAAAAAGAAAAAAAGGAAAATCTGCATTTTTGGTCAGTAATTTACACAGCGTTCGAGCAAATGTGCGTGTGCATGAATACGCCCATATGAACATAAATATTCATTCATTTTCCCTGAGAATATACTGTGGGTGTAATTGAACGAATGCGCATATGCGCCCAAATATACTCATATGTGCACAAATATGCGGATAAATGAATGTGAATATGCGCAAAACAAGCGCCTGAAATTACATTAAAAAATCCCAGATGCCCAAACATCAGTACCGTGTGCAAAAGGCCTAAAAAGAAAAACTTTTCTATTTAAATAATTACACATTTTCTTTTTATTAAGTACCTTCTAGTTGGTTTGTTGCTGTATTTGGCCCCATGCATTAAAATTGACTGATGTTTACTCAGGAACTTGTGACTCTCATGTGTAATGACCCGTACACACGCTAAGAAAATCGTCCAAAAATTTTTGCAGAACCAGTGATCAAACGATTTTCTCTTCGTTGATGCGCAGGATGTTTTAACCAATTAGTACTGCTTGGACTTTGAACAAGGGGACATACCCCGAAAGCTTGTCCTCAAAATTGTATGTTAGTGCAAATAAAAAAAATATCACGGACAGTACTCAATTGTTTCTGTTAACCAATAACAATATTGTGAACTAAAAAATCTGGTTGAACAACGGTGAAAAATGTTGTCGTTTCGCATATGAACTACCGATTTTCTATGCGGTGGTATGACAGTCAAACGAAAAAAAAATGTATCAAGCGCTATCATGCATGAGCGGAAACAGAAGATGACCCAGATATTTATGTCCAAGGAATCTTCGTAAACACGAACGATAAATCCAAATGTTAAAAGTAGATTGGCTTAATGAGATAATGAAACCAGAATTCTGCATATTATATTTTATGTATTACTAGTTATGTATATAGTTAATGTAATAAACTATATTATACTCATTGCTGTTAATTGTTGTGTATATCGCTCGTTCTGGCCGGAAGGGCCTGGCTACAAGGTCACACGCACACTGCATCACTTCCACTTGTACAGAAGATGTCAACACTACATATTGCCCGACGAACGATTTTTTTAGATTGGTTAATGTGGGCAACGATTTCAACCAACAATCGAACGCCTCTCGGTCGTCAGATGACTGATCGGTCGATTTTCTAATCGTGTATTCCCGCCTTAAAGGGCCAAAAACTGTGTGTAAAGACAATGTTGAGTATAGGCAAGTATAGAACAGTAAAGGTGTGTAAGCATATAGATGAAGTATAGACAAGTAAAATTCTTTTTTATTGCCAGTATTGTGACCCCTTGCACATTGGGGTCACAAGTTCCTGAACAAGCATCAGTAAATTATGACGCTGGTGTGCAATGGGCCCTAACAAGTAAACAGTAAATTACTGTACTCAAATGTAAAATGTTGTGTTACTGCTCTCTACTCAACGCTGTATTAGTGATCTTTACTCAGTTGTGTGCAATGTCCCCTAGACAACGATGTATCTCATTTCAGATAAGTAAAAAACTCAGCATTTTTTACTCCCGTGTGCAACAGACCTTTTTCTCAAGATTTGATTTACTTTATTTATTAATTTTTCAATGTGAAGGCAACACTTTTGCAGATTAATTTAAAAGAACTACCTAGCCATAACTAAAGCATATCATTTGGTCTAACCAGGCTATGGACATACTGTGGCAGTTGGATATGTAAGCTTTATCTGATCTTCAAATGACCATTTTTCTAACAAAAAGTGAATACACATGCATACTTTTTACCCAAATATCCACCTCCGGCATTTTCTAGAGAGAACAGTACAGACTAATTGGAACAACCATCCACTGAGCTTCCAACAAATATTCAGCTGGGACTTTCACAGGATTTTCATTAACATAACAATTACTGTCAAATCCATCCAAAATCAGACAACTGCTGCCTTATGTCTATAAGAATATCCACTTAAAAGCTTATTGCCATTGTAAACTGATCTTGGAATTAAATGACATACTGATGTATGTGGGATTTCTGTAGCATTTATTTTTCCAGATCTTGTGTTCCTCTTGTTCACTATACAGAATGCTACAGTTAAAAAATGATGAGGGCACATTAGAATACTGGGCTCCATTCACTAAAGCAAATCGCATCAGGTATATTTTTCCTAATTGTCACATGTAATGCTGAAAATATCACCTTATGCGGTATTTATCTCAAATATTTCAAGTCCTGAACTACTAGCCAGATCTTAAGAGTTACTCGCCACCAACAAACACACACAAACAGAGACACCTGTACACACGCACAGATATGTACATACACACACAGAAAGACACGCACGCACAGAGACACATGTACACACACAGGCACGTACAGACACGCATACACACAGATACATGTACATACACAGAAACACAGACACATGTACATACACACGGATACATGTACATACATACACAGACACATTTACACACAGACACATGTACGTACACACACACACACACATGTACACACACATACATGTACATACACGCAGACACATGTACAGATACAAACACACACATGTACATGCACACACACAAATACACACACGCAGTTAAGTGCTCTCTCCTCTCCCCTGAAGCCACCACTGGCTGACAGAGGATCATGTGACCTGAAATTAGGTAGGCAGACACATACATCCCTATAAAAAGTTGCAGTACTTCGTTGTTCACTCACAGATCCAGGTACTGCACTCTAGGGGGAGGAAGAGAGCACATCATACACCTTGCTTTGCTTTCACTGCGCTCAGCTATTGAGCAGTCTGACGGCTCCCAGTGCCAATGACAGATCCGGTCTGAGCTCCGAGCCTGCTCAGCAAGACGGCCCTGGGGG
Organism: Staurois parvus; assembly: GCF_062004578.1. NCBI lineage: Eukaryota > Metazoa > Chordata > Amphibia > Anura > Ranidae > Staurois > Staurois parvus. The sequence goes on from NW_028317844.1 coordinate 19,386,700, forward strand.
ATACACTTGCCCCCACCATAATTTCCACTCACCATTGACGAGCAGGCGAGTGGAAATTTCAAGGCCTGCCAAAAACATTCAATAAATACCTGATAAAATGGCGTTAAAGTCAATTCACTAAAGGAAATAAATAAATAAATGCATGAGTTAAATAAGTAGTGGTCCAGGCATGCAGTATTTAACCACTTCAATACCAAGCACTTTTACCTCCTTCCTGCCCAGACCAATTTTCAACTTTCAGTGTTGTTGCACTTTGAATGACAATTGTGCAGTCATGCAACACTGTACCCGTAAAAAAAATTATAATTTTTTTCACACAAATAGATCTTTCTTTTGGTTTTATTTAATCACCACCGAGTTTTTTATTTTTTGCTAAAAAAAAAAAACCACTGAAACTTTTGGAAAAAAAAATGCATTTTTCTTCATTTCTGTTATAAAATTTTTCAAATAAATAACGTCTTCATAAATTTAGGTCAAAATGTATTATGCTACATTTCTTTGGTGAAAATACCCCAAATCTGACAATCGATCAGTCCTGATGTACTGATGGCCCATCTAATTTCTTGAGGCCTGAAAATGCCAGGATGGTACAAATTACCAATTTTTTGAAAATAGACAGTCCAAGGTATTTAGTAAGAGGTATGGCGAGGTTGTAGTTTTTTGTTACAATTTTTTGTTGAAAATGTAGAAGTTTAAAAAAAAAAATCACACATTATGATTGCTAATATCAATATATTTCATTGATATTTGCAATCATTGTTACTGGATGAAACTGATTCATTCAGTCTTTTGTTGTGATTAGCTGTAATTGGACAACGCTCATTGGGCTGTGATTGGGCTGTGATTGGACCTGTCTGTACCATGTGATTGCTTTGATCAATCACAGCTAACAACACAATTGTATACAATGGATGGCATGACATCCATTGTATGCAATTGACGTGATTGGTCACTTGACACTGGCAACGGGCCGGTGTAGTGATATGCCATCGACTGTGTCCCCTGGACACAGCTGGTGACAGATTGTGCTGCTGCACAGCCCCGCGGCCGCGTGACTAACTCCTTCTGACAGGACGTCATATGACGTCCAGTCACAGGAAGGAGTATTCCGCCTGGCCATCAATCTGTTATAGGCCAGGCAGGAAGATGTTAAAGCAGAACTCTGGGCAAAAAATTTTATTTCACCATGCATTGAGGCTGTGCCCCCACTGCATGGGTCAACCATTCATTTTTTGTAGGGGTGAGCACAAATCTCATACTCACCTGACCCACTGATGGTCCAGGAAACTGCACTCCCCTGTGGTCCAGCGGTGAACTGTCCCTGTCTCTGAAGAGAGCTGGACTGCGGAGGGAAAGGGATCAGGAGTCGAAGGGGCAGTCCTGTGCGGGGAGGATTGGTGGGTATGTAAATATCTGCTGTCCTCTCCCCTAGAACAAAATGAGCAGTTAACCTGTGCAGGGTGGGTATTAAGGAATGTAAAAATATAATAGCTAATTTGGTGTTGTCTCTACATTGTTGGATCAGTCTCTCAACATTAATGCACAGAAACACAATTGAGGAAAAATACAGAATCACTGGGGTGGATTTACTATTGCAAATAAACAGTGCATTTTGCAAGATGCTGCAGAGGTTAGTAAATGAGGTAAAACTTTACTTTGCAAGGAATATCCAATCACATGCAAGGAAAATAAAAAAAATAAATACATTTTTGCTTGCACATGATTGTATAATGCAAGTCAGATAAGCTTTGGAACAACTGCACTTGCAAAGTGCATAGTCTATGTGCCTTTAGTAAATCAACCCAATTACATAGTAGTAGTAAAATATATCTATTTTCTCCTGTCATTTTGCCAGATTTTCAGAGACTTTTTTTTTGTGTATAACAAGCTTATACATAATTTGCTGCCAAAAAACTCCAAATTACTCCAAACATTATAGAATGCACATGTACTGTATATCACAATGGTCTAATCCTTTGTTAGAATATATGTCATGTGTAGTGGAGATACTTTACTTTTTCACAATTATGTTTATTGATATCTTTGGCGCAAATATCGCAAGGCAGAATTGGAATAATTAGGGATATACAAATATTCTTACAAAGGTGTAGAGCTGTTAGCTGTGGAGTGTCATCAATCTGAAGGTAGGTTTGATAGATGGAAACCAGAGTGAGACTTTCAAGAACATCAGAGAATGACAATAGCTGTTCTCTAAGGCTCCATGTACATGGGACACTTCTGAAAGATGGAAACTGACTGCTGGAAAATGTAGGTAAAAAATGCGTTTATGAGCGTTTGCGTTTAGAAGCGTTTTTTAAAGATAACCTCAGGAGACCTTCCAAAATGCCCAGAATGCACTGAAAAACAGTGAAAAATTAACTATTTCAGACATTTTGGGAGAAATAGAGAGAGCAGAAGCAGAGAGAGCAGTATTTGTTGAGATTAGCTGTATTTTTTTTGTGGTGTTTGGATGTGTTCCAGCTCATTTCTGTGCAGAAATTATTGCAGCAGTATCTAACATATTTTCTTTCATGTGAAACCTCAACGTATGGTGTACCAGGTCCATTTGACTACCGGAAAAACGCTTTGCATGCAATTTTCATGATGATATAAGGCTCTGGACAGCATCTGGAAATGGAAGAGTTAACCAAATTTTCCAAACGCAAATGCTTATAAATGTGGTTAGCTGCGTTTACACATGTTTACAAGCATTTGGCATTTGAAACGCTGATAAAATCTATTCCTGAACGCAAGTTTGGTGAGTTAAAAAAAAATGACTGTAAACTTAACTGCCTGTAAACAACTGTAAACAACGATGTGTACATGGACACATAGGAAAATTATGGTGAGTTCATGGGCTGCTGAAAAAAAGGCAGAAAAGCTCCTAAACGTGAGTTTATCAGCTGCAGTGTACATGAGCCCTAAAAGACAAAAAATACATGTCCAAAGATATAGCAATAACGTCACCTAATATCACAGGAAACATGACTTTAAAGTGTAACTAAATACAAATTTTCCTTTAACTTTTGGATAGAGTAATGGAGGGTTAGAACCCCTGTCAGTTTTTTTTTTTGCCATCTGTGTTATATTGGGGAGAGTTCCCCACTATTAGTTTTCTGATGTCAAACCAAAATGTAGAAACTTCTTTTCCTTCCACTTTCAGTGATAAGCAGACACAGTAAAAATGGAGAGAAAAACTCCCTAATGGGGGCACAGACAGCAATAAAAACTGACATGAGCTCTAATCCTTCTCCACTCTATCCATCCCACTGGATATCATGAGATATGAGATATAATACCTAATGCTCTCATGAGATAAATACCGCACATTTCAATGAAATACTGCATGCCTTACTTTAGTAGCTTTTTTTGTGAATTACTAAAAACAAATTTTGAAAAAATCTACAGTGAAGGAAATAAGTATTTGATCCCCTGCTGATATTGAATGTTTGCTCTCTCACAAAGAAATGATCAGTCTAAAAATCGAATGGTAGGTGTTTTGTAACACTGAGAGACAGAATAGCAACAAAAAAGTCTAAAGAAATGCATGTCTAACAAATTATGCACTGATTTGCATGTTCATGAGGAAAATATGTATTTGATCCCCTATCATTAAGCAGGATTTCTGGCTACCAGGTGTCTTTCATACAGGTAACAAGCTGAGATTAGAAGCAGTCTCTTAAAGGGAGTGCTGCTAATCTCATTTTGTTACCTGTATAAAAGACACCTGTCCACAGGAGCAATCAAACAATCAGATTCCAAACTCTCCACCATGTCAAAGACCAAAGACCTGTCCAAGGATGTCAGGGACAAGATTGTAGACCTACATAAGGCTGGACTGGGCTACCAATCGAACGCCAAGCAGCTTGGCGAGAAGGTGACATCAGTTGGTGCAATCATTCGCAAATGGAAGAAACACAAAACAACTGTCAGTCTCCCTAGGTCTGGTGCACCATGTGCTTCTTCTTGAGCCACTCCTTTGTTGCCTTGGCTGTGTGTTTTGGGTCATTGCTAGAACACCCATCTACGACCCATTTTCAATGCCCTGGCTGAGGGAAGAAGGTTCTCACCCAAGATTTGATGGTACATTGCCCCGTCCATCGTCCCTTTTAATGAGGTGCAGTTGTCCAGTCCCCTTAGCAGAAAAACACCCCCAAAGCAGAATGTTTCCACCACCATGTTTGAAAGTTGAGATGGTGTTCTTGGGGTCATAGGCAGCATTCCTCCTCCTCCAAACATGGAGAGTTGAGTTGATGCCAAAGAGCTCGATTTTGGTCTCATCTGACCACAACACTTTCAACCAGTCCTCCTCTGAATCACTCAGATGTTCAGTGGCAAACTTCAGATGGGCCTGGACATGTGCTTTCTTAAGCACAGGGACCTTGCGGGCACTGCAGAATTTCAGTCCATGTTGGGGTAGTGTGTTACCAATTGTTTTCTTGGTGACTGTGGTCCCAGCTGCCTGGAGATCATTAACAAGATCCTCATGTGTAGTTCTGGGATGATTCCTCACTGTTCTCATGACCATTGGCACTCCACACTCTACTTATTTCCCTCATGAACAGGCAAATCAGTGCATAATTTGTTAGACATGCATTTCTTTTGAATTTTGTGTTGCTATTCAGTCTCTCAGTGTTACAATACACCTACCATTCATTTTTTAGACTGATTATTTCTTTGTGAGTGGGCAAACATTCAAAATCAGCAGGGGATCAAATACTTATTTCCTTCACTGTATGAGCTATTTAACCTCAGATCCTAAAGAGGAAATTACTGCTTCATGAATGGAGCCCACTGTTTCATATGTTCACCCTGTCGTTTTCCCGAAATGCTGGTTACACAAAAAACTAGGATTTTCAAGTCAATAAAAGGAATACGTCATTGGGTGAAATACCTGCCTATGATGATAATTTACAGTCTTTGTATCTCAGGCTACATAATAGCTACAGTGCAGTGAAGCTGGGATTATGTAGCTGGTGTTACTGCATTGGAATTAGCATGCAATGTGTGGGAGAGGTTGGGGAATAACTGCCTCTAGCAGAGGCTTCTGATACATGGATTTAATTTTGTGGTAAAGACCACAACACCAGGAGAATATCCTATATGTATCCTTTTCATAAACATAGTTATAGGCTCAGTATTGTTTACATTGCTCTGAGTGCTAATGTCTATCTCTGTCTGTTGTAATGTGTTTCTGAATGTTGTAGCTGACACTTGGAATTAATGTTCAAGGTAAATCCAGACAGCTGTGGGAGGCAAAACACATGTATGTGCTAATACATGGAGTCATTAACAAATGAGAGATTTCCATGAAAACTGAATGTTCACTTGAAAATTGAACTCCATGCAGATATAATAAAAACACCAATGAATTAATTTATATATTGATTAAACAATCATTGAAGCTGAACTCCCCCAAACCCTCTTCTCTTCAATGGCCAACTGTCACAACTCTTTGATGCCATCCCATACAATGTTGGACCAGCAGTCCTGCATTGTTTGTGAAAATACCAAGGGCTCACCCCCAAATTGGTAGCATTGGACAGTAAAGGTGAGCAATGGCTACCAGGGAAGTGAGTCTTGAGGTCACTATATTACCTTGTTCATCATCCCCTGGGCAAAACATGTAGATACTTCATGCAGTGGAGAAGGGCTTTATTCACTTTAAGGGTAAATGTTTCTCTTCTTTAGAGTTCAGCCTTAAATGTATGTTTAAATACAAATAGTGAATATATGTGTGTTTAACTTGGTATCAGCCTCCTCTAATCCCCTTATACAGCTGGGCTCAGACCTAGAGAGGGAGAAGCAGCATAAACAGCATTTCTGTTGTCCTGCAGCACACATGTATAAACAAGGAACATGCTGATAGAAGCAGAGAGCATAGTGACAAGAGAGTTAGTTCATTAGTGTGCTGCTGCTCTTTCACTGTCAAGTCCAGCAGCACATTGATGAGCTCACCCTGTTGTGACTAAATTATATTTCCTAACCGCTGTTATGATTACATTATATTTGACTTCAGTAAAGAAAAGACAGGTCATCAAGTTGGCTCTGCTGTCTAGCAGAACAGTCTACTTTTCAGGATTATATTGACAGATGGCAGGTCAAAAAGCTCCCATGTATGTATATATACTGTATATGAATATCAGCGGTGTATGTAACTGCTTAAAAAACTATATAAATAAAATACATGCTGTGAGGATCTGTGATTATGAACAATTGTACTAAAGGATAGTGCTGAATTCAGATACTTATATATATATATATATATATATATATATATATATATATTGTAACACATCAAAATTTCTAAGGGTGACCAGTATCATAAGAGCATCATTGCAGATTCAGTACAGTGTGTGTGTGAAGACTGTATGGATTCTCAATGCGTCATTAACCACTTCCCTTCCACCCTGTAGCAGAAATAGTGCTTATGCATGATTTTGCAGTTCTGGCTGCAGTTCCGAACCGGTGATTACTCACCAGCACTCGGTGATCGCTGAGTATTATCAACGGGGGGAGAGAACTGTAAACAATACAGTTCTCTCCCCTGTCAGCTCCTACACATTGCTTTTTTAGGCTCTGCGTAGCAGAGCCATACAAAGCAGTGTGCTTACATTGAAGCACACACATAAGACCTAATGTGAAACAGAACACAGCACACAGTTAACCCTTTGATCACCCCAGATGTTAACCCCTTACTGCCCAGTGCCATTAGTACAGTGTCAGTGCTTTTTATTACCAATAATCACTGTACTGGTGTCACTGGGGATGCCAAGTCAGTTCCCCCTAGTGCCATAATGCCCGCCGCCCACTGATGGCCGCCAATGCTAGATAGAAAATTCCAGCATATAAACCGCTATTTGTAAGCAATATAACTTTCATGTAAACCAATTAATTGCCATGTATTGGGATTTTATTTAGCATGTAGCAGAATACAGTTTGTCCTAAATTTCTGACAAAATTAGATTTTTTTAATTTTTACTGAACGTGTTTAATAGCAAAAAGTCAAAATATATATTTTTTTCTCAAAATTGTTGGTCTTTTTTTATAGCTCAAAAATAAAAATGCACAGGCAATCAAATACCACTGAAAGAAAGCTCAATTCATGGGGAAAGAAAAGTACGTACATTTCATTTGACTGCAGCATTACATGACCACGCAATTGTCAGTTAAAGTAACGCAGTGCCGTATCGCAAAAAATGGCCTGGTCAGGAAGGGGGGTAAATCCTCTGGAGGGTAAGTGGTTAAAAACAGGGCAAATCAAAGATGAACATATCACAGGATTTTGTACCTATGCACAAATGTCCTAAGCACATCAACCGGTTTGTAACTGATAACTCTATGACTGATCTAAATGTTAAAATAGCTTATTTCATTTAATATATCCATAGGTATACACACTCACATCTTTTGGACATGTAATAAGCCACGAGACTTGGCATTACCTTATCTGACAATTACAATTCATAAGAAAGGGTAGTTGATCATTTTCATGTTGAGAGAATCAACCTTTTATCCAACTGTATTACTTTGAGATGATTTGCTTTAGTAATTTTACTTTGTATCTCTGAAGTGACAGAGAATAGGCATTTAACACACCTATGAGTATATCTAGGCCAGCTCAGCGAGCTTGCATCCATTGCTTCTATGGTAGCTTAGTAAGCCTAAGTTCACTTCAAATGTCTAATCAGATAAGAAGAAAATAAAAAAACTGTTCACACTTGTCATGTAGCATTACATAGATATATAGATCAACAATCAAAGGAACATTAGTTGTTAGCTGGCAAGAACTAGCAGATAAGTAATTAAAATAAAGTTCTTACAATGCAATAAACAATAATCTGATTGCTTTAGCACTAAATCATTTGCATAATTTCATGCCTGAAAATAATAATAGCAATATAAAGAACCCCCAGTCATTTCTAATGAAGGGTTTATTACTGGCTGAACAGAAAAGGTCTAAGCATTTCCATGCCTTTCTACTGCTTGGTGATTATTTCCAACCAATTAACTTTATAAACAACACTGTTTGCTGAGAGTCTCTCTCGCACTGCAGAGGTTCAAAAATAAACAGAACGTATTCTGGTGTTTTTTTGTTTTTTTTTAACCATCCATACAAAATTCTCAGGGATTCCTAGATTAAATCAACTGAAACTTACTTTTCGGAATGACCTACAAAATACTTAAAATCTTTTAGCAGGCTGTTTCTACAATGAGCTCTTTCTAATTGCAAATATTCATTTTATTTGACTAGATCTAAACAAAATAATTAGGGAAGTAATTTTGTTTTTCTCATTATATGCAAGCCTGACCTTGAAAAAATGGTTATATAGAGAACTTCTGTTACATCTGTTGTTATATATATGTTGTGTCATAAATGTGCGTCATTAGAATAGAAAAACTGCCTCAAACTGTTCCAGGCTGTCAAATGCTAACAGTGACTTTATGCATGCATGAGCTTTAAAGACAATTATTGTACTCATCTGATTCAGTCATTTAAGAATTTGTTTATTATCTTCTGCTGTTTCAGGAAAACACATCAGTTTGCACCAAAGTGTCACCATTCTCATTTTCTGCAGATCCTGCATTTTATGTACTGTATGAAGTGCCGTGACTGGAAAAACTATGAAGTATCTTCTTTTAGAGAAGCAGGTTAACAACTGGTTTTTTTTTTATTGTTTTTTTAACACATATATGTATTTTCAAGGTCAGTTAATAACAAATGATTTATTACATACTTATTTTGTTTATTGAATGTAACTCAAACTTTATCTCTGATTGAAAAAAAAAAGTTGATTGCAAATGTGACAATTAAACAAAAATGCCCGTGTAGACAATAGTGGATTTATCCGTATAACCATATAACAAATGCAAGAAGTTCCCAAGAAATACTTAACACTTAAAACATGAAAAAAAAAAAAATATATATATATATATATATATACATACATACATACATACACACACACCTTTTGCAACTCTACCTTATTCATTATTTTTTCTTACTATTTAGGACATTAAAATATGCCTGAGCTCAGCTGGGACCCACTGAAAATAATAGCCATTACCCTTAAAGTGTACTTAATTTTTTTGTTTTGAATAGAGTCATCATTGGGGATATTCACCCCTCTTTTTGTGGGATTCATTTTACAGGCATTGCTTCTTATTTCCTGTTGGCTATCCAGGACAGAATGTGAAGAGAGATCTCTCCAGCAAGACACAGACAGCAACAATACCTTGGCAGGGGTTTAAATCCTTCCATACTCTGTCTAAACCTGAAAAAAAAAAATGGCTTTACAACCACAACGTATAGTACAGCTGCCTGTTGGTTTTCTGAAAGGACTCTGGTCCATGAACTTTATGAAAGATCTGTAATGTTCCATGTATGTAGTGGGAGTATTTATTATTTATTTTTTATAATGTATTCTTGCTGTGAATGGACATTCATTATGTGGGACCTAGAATGAATAAGGAGATCGTATGCAGAGATGTCTTGAATCTTTTCCATATTCTTTTTGTTGCTTCCAGCATAATCTTTAGTAATCTTATCTATATGACTTTTGATTCCTGGATTATGCTCGCTATCCCTTGAATTCATGCAATACTTCTTTGGGACTGGTTAGAAAGTATACCAGCTTTGCATTAACACAGTTTAACCTTACTACAAAGCTCTGTGAACATTCACTTTGCTAAGTGAACAGTCTCTACACCTTTGGTCAACCCTGCAGAGGCCAAGAAGTGACATTTAGTTTCCCATTTTAGCAGTGTCCCATCTGTGTTTTAAATTAATTGGTTTGTTTAAGCCCTAAAAATAAAGCTTTTAAATGTTCAGAGATAGGTTTGTGGTTCCATGATGGTTTTCCTGCTAAAAGGGTATATAATTTAGTATATTGTTGCTTAGATTTTATGGAATTCTATACAAGCTTTGAGTATACCTTTTATATTGTTATAATTTTCTAATAATCCTAATCCCTTACCTATAGATAAAAAATGTCATGATCTGATGATAGTTTATTGAATGAAGTGGAAAATGGAAGTGTGTAAAAACAAAAGACCTATGGAAGAGCAGAAAGCATTGTAACTATACTTGTTGTATATGGTTCACTTGTATTAAAGGATAAGTTCACCTTTCATAACATGTTACATGTTACACCCATATGCAGGGTGTAATATGTAACATGTTATGATCAAACTGGCCCCACCCCCATTTTGACAGCTAGTGGGGGATCTTTTTTGCTAGCTGTCAAATATTTTTTTAAAAAGTGCCACCCGTGTGTGTTCTGTGAATGAGAAAGCCTTAGCGGCTGTTGGCTTGTAGTTCTCAGTGAACTACCATGGTACTGTGTAGTTCATTGAGTCTTCCTGTCAGTATATATGCTTGCCGGTACATCCCGTACGGGCAAGCGGATATAATGACAGATCTGCAAGAGTCCTGCATGGAACCAGCGATATGCTGATCTTTGGTGCAATAGTTTACAGGTTCCTGCAACAAAAAATAAAAAATGCACATTTTTTTTTACCTGCAAAAAAAATGTGCATTTATAATTTTTTTGTATAAAGGTGAACTTATCCTTTAACTCAAAGAGAAGCAATTGTGAGTTATATGCCATTCAGTAAACCTTACTGTTGGCCTTTCAAGTCATTTTTTTTACCATTCATTTCAGTTAAACACTATTAGCAACAGCATGTCTACTCCAGCTTAATTTCCTTTTTAGTGTTTAACATAAGAGGATACCATCTAGACTAGATAGATAGATAGAAAGAAAATAAAAAGTATTTTTGCTTGCATATGATTGGATGACAGAAGTCAGCCGAACTTCATCTCATTCAGTAAGCTAAGGTAAAATTCCCTTGGCAGAGCTAAAATTTCCTTGCAAAATGAACAACCTATTTGATTTTAGCAAATCAACCCAATAGAGTCTATTTAGCTATAGACATCCAGCATCATATTATTTTCTTCTACTAATTAAAAATCATAACGTTTTAAGCTAGACCATTGGTTTTACCCTGTTACTTCTATTGTATGCCAGACTACAATGCTAAGTATATTAAAACTTCAGTTTCCACTAACACAACTAATTGTTAAATAATGTCTTCATGCATTTTCAAAAGTTGGCCAGTTGCGTGTTCTCCAGATTTTTTTATACCTTATCTTCTCTCACTAGGGGGAGCTGTAGTAATGTGCAAATACTACTAGGATCTACTATTAGTAGTATTTGCAGATTATGTACATTTCTTGAAAATAAATTTAGAGTAGATAATGCTTAGGTAATGCTTGGATATTGAATAGCTCACTTTTAGAATACACAATGTAATATTTATTCCCCCTCTGGCAGTCAAATTACCTTGTGTGGCTCACTCCATAACTAAGGGAAAGCCAGCCATCTATTATTAATATAAAACCAAGCATCTGTGGAAAAGTATGATTTTTTTAAAGAATTTGATATCTATATTACGTATAGTTTACTTACATCTAATATGTCTCTAATCACTATAAAACGTTTATTAAAATGTATACTATGGGTTTAAATTTTGGTCAGTGATTTTACTATAGCTTCTGTTTTTTTTAATATAATTATTATATTCAAGTGTCCTGAACATTCTCATTTAATTCAAGTAAAACATTTGAGCTTGTAAGAGTGTACCTTGATAATAAATATACCAACTATATGTGTTAGTGTTTATTTGATGATTGAAATTGCTTTGTTTTAATTTTTATTCTTTTTGTTTAGTCTTTATATTTTGTTTATTTTTACTAGCAGTCTTCTATAGCTTCTCCCAAGACTGCTATTTACGGGGTTAGGCAACCATGACATCTTACTATTTCATGGAAGCTGCAAAGTGTGCCCAATTTGAACATAGCATACAGTGGCCAAAGTGCTGAGACCGGAATTAAGAGTTACTATGGATGATAGTACTCTTCAAAAAACCTGAAAGCAGCAGACTTGGAATACCTTTCATTAAATGTAGGCAGCCATAAAGAGTATCAGAGGAATCCCTTGAAACAACTCCTGTAAGAATGTATATATATATATATATATATATATATATATATATATATATATATATATATATATACTGAATATCTTTGTTTATATTTATGCTCAGTTGAACAAGGTCAGCAAGATCATAAAAAGGAAGGCTTAAAAAAATATATTCTAACATTTGGAAATGTTATGTACATTTAGTTTTGAAATAAAGGGTGTCTTGCTAGTTCATCTTTTGTACAAGATAGTAAAAAATCAAGAGAATGTGTATAACTTCTTTCTAGCTTTTCTACTAGCCATACGACATGCCCTCTTGCCACCAGTCTTGCATTGACTTATTTCTGAAAGTAATATTTATATGTATCTAACAATAGAAATACATCTGCCTCAATTAAATAAAGACTGTAAATAAAACAATTGTCTCCAGAGCTAATTGCTGTAATTTCTTGCTCAGCTTTAGTCTGTGCTTACCAAATGAGTGAACAAACTGATGTTAAGGAAAAAAAGGATAGTAATAAGTAAAGTTTTCTCAAAATAAACTGTTTTTTGAAGCTGTTAAGTACATCTAAGATGACAGTTGATGATTTACAGTTTTGAGGTTAAAGTCATAAAAAAAATGGGGTGTAATACATACATTTTAATGAAACAATATTTGAGCTGATTCATTTGCTGATTATATTACAATCAGTATTCCAATATAATGTGTTAAGATCATCTCTATCTTTCCTTCTTACACAGTAAACCGGTGTCTGTACAAATATTTTGAAAGTAGTGCATATTTGTATATTCTATATTCATTCATTTATCCATTGGTTCCATAATTCCAGCTACTGTAGTTATTTTTTGTATGTTTGACATCTTGCATGATACTAATATACAACAATGCATTGTCCTTAATATTGCAAATTAGATTTTTTTGATTAGGGTGTACCAAGAGGTCCTTTAAAAGCCAAGGTTTGTGCATGAACATATGGAACTATTTATTGTATATGTATACAGGCATATGTATATTTTACTATAAGGCTGCCATACACGATCCATATAGTCTAAGAAAGGAAAAGTGATTTGCCTTGTTATAAGGTACATAATACTGTAATTACTTAAAAAATTTGTGCATGCACATGTTTTATCTTGTATGAGTATATATTAAAATACAAACATTTTTTATTTCACATTTACCCTACTGTATTTGTGATGCTAGTTTATCTTCAGGAGGACAACACAATAATATATATATATATATATATATATATATATATATATATATGTATATATATATATACACATATATATATATATATATATATATAGGCAAATTAAATAGTTGCCAAGTGTTTTTGTTCTTCTGGCAAATTGCTAATTGTTCTAAAACAACATTTTGCAGTGATACAGCAACATCAGTAGATGGTATAAAGGCTATTTTAAGGCATAAGTGTGCTAAGGGTATAGGTCATTCAAGTAGATCTCTGATGCACTTGTTAGTTTTTAGCTATGACACTTCAAACACATTCTACTTCAAAAGACATCAAACATTTTTCATTTCTGAGGAAATATTACAGCTTTGTTGGATTTCAAAAAGTTAGTGTCAATTTATAGAAAAACATGGGACTGCATGAAAATTCTATGTATATTTTTTAATTTGCTCAGCTATATCTGTGACCACATAAACTGACACAGTGATCTTTCCTTTAATATGTAGGAATTCTTGGATTCCTAGGGAACAAGATGATTGAGATATAACCACTCATCCAAGTTTAAGGTTGTATCCTTCTTGGGCATGTACCTTTTCCCGACATGACAATAGCCCCACTTAGACACACTATTTAACAGGAAGTATTAGTAGTATTATGTTCTTTTTTACAGATTAACCTAATTTTTGTCTCAAATGGTTCTTGTGAAGGCATGATTGGTTACATATCAAAAACTAATGCAAAACAAAGGTAAAGGAGGTAAAGTTCTGTCTGCATGATTTTCCACATCATTGTTGGTTTTTCAATCGGTATCAGTGTCATAGCAAATATGTACTGTTGAGTGATCTCCTTTCCTCAGTAAAGTAATATTCTCACTTCGTCGCTAAAAATGTAACAGAAAATATAGTTTTTCCCCTGAAAATGTTGAATATTAACATAAAAATCATTTACTTTTAGTTCATAAAGTTAAATCAAGACTCACATTACAACCATTTTGTTTTCTATAAAGAGCATTGACTTACAATAATGTCACATTTGATTTGTAATGTTGCATTCAACAGCTTAATCCTCTTTAGCAAATCTAACTCTTAATATGTTTTGAAACCTCTTTTCACTTTTTACCTTCTTAAAAAAAAAACCTTTTTATAAAACATCAAGAAAGATTAAACGATGCCATGGAACACAAATGGCAGTTGGCAATCTGGCTTATCAGTGACTCTTTCACAGTGAATGTTTCTGGAGCTAGACTATAGGAATGCTGTGGGGTTCAAGGGATAATTCTGCCTTTCAACTTCGACAATTTATTTAGTAGCTGAACACTGTCATTATAAGACGACAAGATGAAAAGCATTGTTGTGTAAAGGACATTAAATGAAAACCTACTTGAGCCAGCAGGATAGAGTATTATGTTTGGATCAGTAATGATTCCTAGGATATTATATAATCCTTGTAGAAAAAATGCACAATATGACCACCTAATATAAGTGGCTTTTCCAGGGTTGGGAAATACTATGTGAGGCTGCTGATAACTTTTACAAGTGAAGGAGATTGTCAATTGTCAGCTAAATGAAAAGCATTCACCTAAGTCCTGTTTTATAATAAAAGACATCAATGAAAGCAGGCAAAATAAAGACATATACAGTATTCTGAACACATTTTTAAATTAAAGAAACACATATAGGGGCTTTTGCTTCTTGTTTATCCAAATAGATAATGGCATAAACAACTGTTATTGGATCAGTAAATCAAAAATAGAAGATGCTTTTGTGATAATTATATCTGTTCGCAAGTTTAAAGAAAAAATGCTCTGTTCAGACTGAAAGAATTAGCCATTGTACTAACATTTAATATAAAACTAAGGCTGCTAATGACACATCCAGAAGTAGTTTGCCAATTTGTGCATAGCTTGCAGCTACTATATAATACAAGACACTTTTTTGTGTTGAATCAGCTATTCCCAGACTAGAATATAATCAGGCATGCTTAAAAAAATCAACTGAAACCCATACTTACTCTTGCTTTCCCCAACAATTGGTTTACTGTGCATGTGATATACTGTATGTGCTCATATAGCAGGTAGTGTATGTCATGTACCTGGATAGTGAGCCTGACGTGAAGAGGCAGGCCTCCTGTACAGCTCCAGCTTGAGGGAAAGCGGCTGCAGGAGCACGGGGAGGCATGAGTGCCTGTAATCAGTCCAGTAGTCAGTATTTCAGCAGTAGCCAGCAGGCAGGTGAAGCAGCAGGACAGACCAATGACAGATATCCTTGCACAGACCTTGGTTGTCAGTAGGCTGAAGGTTAGTAGCAAGGAGCATGATCCAGATGCAGCTGTGCTGAATGGATAGATCGTTGGGGAGCAAGATGAGGATGCAAGGTCAGACAAGCCGGGTCGGTAGCAGTCGAGCAGATCAGGCATGGCAGGAGGTATCGTAGTCGGGTCACAGGCCAGGTCAGCAGAAGAAATTCAAACAGACAAGAGCAGGAAGCAGAAGAGTAAACCAAGACAATCCAGGGGTCAGGGCAGGTAGCAGACAAGCGGAGATCAGGAACAAGCTGGGTCAGTATCAGGAGTCAAGTACAAGGATCAGGATTCACACTCGGGAGCTAATGACCAAATGGCAAAGAGATAATACTGCAGCCAGTTTAAACAGCCCTTTTGACACCAGCATTAGTGACAGGCATTCTCCTGGATGCGTGAGTGCGCATGCGTGTGAGCAACTCCACGTGCCTATGTTCAAGTACATGCACAACTGTCCAGCCTGTCACTGTTCTGCGCATGCACATATATCCCTATGGGCAGCCCCTGGATGCCCAACTGACTCTTCTGTGGGTGACTGAGAAAAAATGCACAAATTAAATCTGTAGCATGCACATTATGTATGGGTTCCCAGGAATTTTCCTCTGGCCCATACCCTTTCCATTTAATCAGGTACTGTATTTGACCCCTTCTTTTACAGTCCAAGATAACCTCAAACCCCTCATCTCCATCAATAATTAAAGGTTTGGGAGGCCTCGATCTCCGATCAGGGAAGGGATCTGGCACTGAAGGTTTCAGTAATGATACATGAAAAGCCAGGTGGACTCTAAAGGACTCTGGTAATGCTAGTTCATATGAAACATCATTCATTTTTCGGCTTACCGGAAATAATCCCACAAACTTAGGTGCCAACTTCCTCAAAGGACATGCCATCTTTAGGTTAGTTGTGGAAAGCCAAACCTGGTCTCCAGGCTGTAGGATCAGTTCTCCCCTTCTTTTCTTATTGACAGCCGCTTGTTGTCCTTCTGGGCTTTTGTGACAGTCTTCTGTAAGAATTTGTTATTAGTGTTGAGAAAACGCAAAGTGCTTTTAGGAACAGGAACAGGAATATGATTCAGGGACAAGATCAGGTAAAAAGTGGGATTAAAACCCATAGTTTCCACAAAATTGGGATTGGTTGGTTGCTGAATGACTGGCTTTATTGTATGCAAATTCTGCTAGCAGCAGGAGTGATACCCAGTCATCTTGGACAAATGAGGTGAAACACTGAATGTACTGCTCCAGAGTTTGGCTAGTCCGTTCTGTCTGCCCATTGGTTTGTGGGTGATAGGCCAAGGAAAAAGATTTTCAAGGTTTTGCATTGTGCCCTCCAGAATCTTGATGTAAATTGAACCCCTCGGTCTGAGACAATGTTTGCGGGAACTCCATGGAGTTTGACAATTTCCTTGATGAAGACCCAAGCAGTCTCAATAGCAGATAGTGTAATTTTCAGGGGAAAGAAATGGGCCATCTTTGATAGTTGATCTTCTACCACAAAGATGGTGGTACAACCTTCAGAAGGTGGGAGCTCTACTACAAAGTCCATAGAGATCATCTTCCATGGTCTATCGGGTACACATAAAAGGTCTGAGCAACCCCCAGGTTCTATTTCTGGTACTCTTATACAGGTGGCACATGAGTTTCCATAGGCCTTACAGTCTTTTATCATATTTGGCCACCACAATGTGCGTTGTGCTAACCCAACAGTTTTGTACACCCCAAAGTGGCCCGCCAAGGGATGGTCATGGCAGTATCCCAGGACAGCGGCCCGCACTTGTTCTGTTACAAAAAGTTGCTCACCGTGAGGGCTGGGTGTTCATGATGATGCCTCCTGCAACTGAGAAAAAAGGCTGGTCTGTAGTAGCAGAAAGTTCCCTGCTGGCAAAATAGTGTCTGGGATGTCTTTTGGATCCTTGAACATGCGGGACAATGCATTGGGTTTGGTGTTCTTGGACCCAGGCCTATAGGTAGTGTGGAAGGCAAATCTTGAGAAGAACAGTGCCCGATGGGCCTGATGTGGTTTGAGGCGTTTTGCAGTCCTTAAATATTCAAGGTTCTTGTGATCCGTATATATCAAAATCGGATGTGTGGCTCCTTTCAACAGATACCTCCATTCTTCCAAGGTGGCTTTAATTGCCAGAAGCTCTTGGTCACCCACATCATAATTCCTCTCAGCCGAAAAGAGTTTTCGTGAAAAAAATGCGACTGGACGGAAGGACTGCCCCAATTGCATTTCCGATGCATCTACTTCTAAGTTGTAAGGTAGAGTATGATCTGGATAGCTCAGGACAGGAGAAACTGTAAATTGTTCCTTCAAACATTCAAAAACAGCCTGTGATTCAGAAGTCCAGTGGAAATGGACACCTTGCTTGGTGAGTTGTATGATAGGCAAGATGAGAGCTGAGAAGTTCTTAATAAACTTACAGTAAAAGTTAGCAAATCCTACGAACCGCTGGATTCCTTTAAAATCTGAGGGCATTGTCCAGACCAGGATTGCTGAAACTTTCTGTAGATCCATCTTAATTCCAGCTGTAGAAATGATTAGGCCAAGAAACTGAATGCTCTGTTGTTCAAAGTCACATATTTCAACCTTGGCGTAAAGTCCAGAACACTTTTAACATGTCCACGATGAGTCTCCAAGGA
The DNA here is from genome assembly GCF_062004578.1 of Staurois parvus. Classification (NCBI taxonomy): domain Eukaryota; kingdom Metazoa; phylum Chordata; class Amphibia; order Anura; family Ranidae; genus Staurois; species Staurois parvus. The sequence continues at coordinate 19,404,818 of NW_028317844.1, forward strand.
TGAAGAAAATATTAGAATGTCATCCAGATAGACTTTGACAAAGATATCAAGACAGTCTCTAAAAATGTCATTGATAAAGTGCCGGAAGGTAGCTAGTGCGTTGCACAATCCGAAGGGCATGACTAAATACTTGAAGTGGCCAAATTGGGTACGAAAGGCAGTCTTCCACTCATCCCCTTCCCAGATACGAACTAAGTTATAGGCCCCCCTTAGGTCCAGTTTCTTAAAGATACCTGCAGATTTGAGTCTGGAATAGTTCAGGGACCAAAGAAAGGGGATAAAGGTTTTTACTGTAATCTTATTTAGGTCCCAATAATCCACACAAGGAATGATCCTTCTCCACAAAAAATATTCCTGCCCCAGCTGGAGATATAGAAGGACGAATGAATCCCTTTTGGAGGTTGCCCTCGATATACTCCTTTAATGCCCCTAATTCTTGTTCGGATAAAGGAAAGATATGTCCGAAGGGAATCTCGGTTCCAGGAAGTAGGTGATGGGACAGTCATAAGGTCTATGTGAAGGAAAGGTATCTGCCCCCCCATTTACTGAAGACGTCCAAGTATTCAGGGAGGCCTGTGGGACAACTTGGGCAAGTTCAATATCGGAGTCCATGCATAGTAGCATGGTGGAGGGTGGAGAAGACACTGGTAGACAATGTTTCTTACAATTAGAAGATAGGAACTAAATCCCTCCAGTCGACCTGTGGGTTATGAGCCTGTAACCATGGTAGGCCCAAGATGACTGGAAACAAGGGTGTGGCAATTGCGTCTAAGCGCAGTAGCTCTTGATGATGGGTGGCTGCAGTAGTCAGGAGAGGTAGGGTCTCTTTAGTTACAAGTCCTGATTTAATACAAGACCCATCAGCCAAAAATACATTACGTCCTTGTTCATTCAGTTGCAAAGGAATGTGTTGCTGAGCTGCGAAGGACAGGTCAATGAAGCAGCTACAAGCCGCAGAGTCAATAATCGCAGTCACCAACACGACTCTTCCGGGAAGCTGGAAGGAGATAGGAACAGCCATATGCGTAGAGTTGGCGGATAATAGTGATTGGTTAGCTGAAGAAAGGGGTTGACACTTATACAGCTTCGCTGGGAAGGAACGCACATAATGACCGGTCTCTCCGCAGTACAGACAGAGGTTGTTCAGACGGCGGCGTTGACGTTCCTCCGGAGTCAGTGATGGGTGAATCAGGCCAAGGTGCATAGGCTCAGGTGCCTCTGATGTAACCGCAGCAGGATTTCCAGGTGGTGGGATGGACTGAACCGGAATCTTTGGTAGCATCCATATAGGAAGAGATGACTGAGTGGATCTCTCTAACCTGCGTTCAATCTGGATTGACAGAGTGATGAGTGCTTCCAATGAGCAATGGTATGCCAACTCGGGTGAGTTCCTCCTTGAGGCCCTCAGAGAGACCCAAGCGAAACTGGTGACGCAAGGTGGCATCATTCCAGTTAGTGTCTGCACTCTAACGTCTAAACTCTGTAACATAGTCCTTGGCCGCCCTGTGGCCCAGTTAGAGTGCATGTAAGGCTGCTTCTGCTTTTGCGGTCCATTGAGGATCGTCATGCAACTGGGCCATAGCATCAAAGAAGGTGGAAATAGTGTTCAGGTGTGCATGGTTACTTTCTAGTAATCGATGAGACAAACCCTGTGGTTCACCCTGGAGCACTGAAATAACGAACCCCACTTTAGTAGTTTCTGTGGAAAAGGTTTGTGGCTGGAGGTTGAAATAGAGCTGACATGCTTTGCAGAAAGGTCTAAACTTGCTTTGGTCACCAGTGAACTGCTCTGGAGTAGGTACTCAAGGCTCAGGAGGTGGCATCATGACAGCAGAATTAGCAAGAGTCTCTGTTGGGACTGCAGCTGTGGTTGGGGCTGAAGCAGGTGCAAGAGAAGTGGTGGATGTAGCCAGGGACTGTACACGTTCCTCCAGGTGCACATAAGCTTCTTGCAGAGTCTTGACTGCTTGGGTAAGAGCTGCCAAGTGTTGACAAATCTCATCCAGGGGAGAGGGTCCTCTTGCACGCTCAGACATGGCCGTTTGGTACTGTCACATGCCTGGATAGTAAACCTGATGTGAAGAGGCAGACCTTCTGTACAGCTCTGACTCAAGGGCTACTGATAGTGGGACAGCGGCTGCAGGAGCACGGTGATGTATGAGTGCCTGTGATCAGTCCAGTAGTCAGTGTTTCAGCTGACAGACGTGTGCCTGTGTGTGTGAGTGCGCATGCGCAATTACACGGTCCTGTGCCCAAGTACATTCACATCTGTCCAGCCCATCACTGCTCTGTGCATGCGCATATTTCTGCACCGTGAATCTTTGTCTGCATTATGGGCAAGCCTTTTCTGACAGTGTGTCACTGTAGTAAGTATTATTTGGTAGGTAGCAAAGGGAGTATCCCAAACAAGGAAGCATGCATATTACCAGTTTGTAGCAGACAGGTAGCTCTAAATGAAAGTAAATCAGTCTTCAGTCTTCCAGTGATAGATGTATGGAAAGCAATTGGCTAGCACATCATCAATACATTACATTTTTTTACTCTTAAAGGATTAGTTCACCTTTCATAACATGTTACATCCATATTCAGGGTGTAACATGTAAAATGTTATAAAAACACTGACCCTCACTCCCCGCTGATCCCAGCCGTTAGCTGTCAAATTTGTAAAGAAATGTGGCTGTCCGGGGCTTCGCCCACCCGGCCGTGTCACTCCTCTGTGAATGAGCAACTGCAATTCCCGACAGTCTTAGTTGCTGTTGGCTTGTAGTCCTCAATGAACTTCCACGGCGCTGTGGAGCACCAGGGTAGTTTATTGAATCTTACTGTCAGTATATCTGCTTGCTCATACAGGCAAGAAGATATCCTGACAGATCTGCAGGAGACCTGCATGGCACCAGTGATCAACTGATCACTGGCACAATGGTTTACAGGCTTCTGCAGCAAAAAAAAAAATAAATGCACATTTTTTTACCTGCAAAATAATGTGTTTATTATTTTTTTGACAAAAGTTGAACTTATCCTTTAATGTACACAAACAGAATATATACAGCAAAATTGCCACATAATTCAAAAACAATGCTGCAAATATATATTGCATAAAGCAATGTGTCACATAGAAATACAAAGTATCAAGCATGTTTACCCCATAGAAGGTGAGGTCTCATAAAATAGATGTTTTGGGGTGCAAGACCCCTTATTCCACAGAGACTTACTGAGCATTTGGCAACCCAGCTCCAAAAATTGCTGGAGACGTCTGTGGGCTGACCCAATTAGAGCAACAGGAAAAGGAAGTGATGTTGCAAACACACTTGACATCCCTTTTCGTGCAGCAGGTTCCTGTCCTGTGCCAACCATGAAGTTAGGGAGCAGAGATAGGCTGCCGATCCTGGCCTGAATTATCTGCACAGGTAAATGAGGTCCAGGGAGTGCCATCTAATGGTCAATAATATTAGTAGCAGCATAAAATACCATCAATAGATGGCAAGCAGTATATAGTTTATGGACAGGAGTGGGAGGAAGCCAGAAGTCATTCTGGAAGCTGTGGAGAACTCTAGACTATTTATAAGAAAATAAATGCATATTAAGAATAGTACACCAAACATGTGTAAACATATATCCTGTACTAAGCATAAAACAAAAGCAAGAAATCAATCAAATTGCACTTGACAACTTGACATTTTGTCCCCTGGGTACAAAATATCCAATTGATATGTCCAAAAACATTTTTCTTTGAAATATTTTTCCTAAGAGCTTACTACCTCTTTTAGCTCTCTGAAACTTCTCAATTGCTGTAAACCTCAACCAAGAGGGATTATGTCCAGCCTTCACAAAATAGCAGACAACTGGAGATGTAAATTCATGATTCCTAATGTTACTCCTGTGATGACTACATGTTAGCGGATCCTCTTTGTGGTCTGGCCCACACAGAGGACAGAAGACAGGGATACTTAAGCAAGTATACTGTATATTGTCCGTAGTACAATAGCTGTAGAACCTAGGTATATGATTTCTCCATGCATGGGTGGCTGATAGAATTACTTTTATTGGCAAAGTTTTCTACATACAGTTTCTACGCTATAACATCCCCCAGGGGTGATACAAACCAATTACCTTGATTCTCATTTCTGGGAGATAAATCAACATGGAAAATACAATTCCGTAGGTTCCTGGAGCGATTATATGCCAGAAAAGGCATAAAGAATGAGAGGAAATTGTATGTACCACAGGGATGCAAGAGGTATGTTGTTTAGGTTTGAATTTTAAAAGTGAATCCCTAATGCATTGTCTTGATCTATCAGCAGGCTCATTCAAAACATTTTGAGAGTAAGATTTCTCTAGAAAGGCAGCTGAAATCACCTGTACTCTTTCCTTGAACTTCCTTCATACACAATAGTAGCGTTGGGCCCCCTAATGAACGTTCGACCGCAAACTTTGAACTTAATGCAAGTCTATGGGACTTAAACTTGTAAATTCAAAAGTGCCCATTTTGAAGGCTTATATGCAAGTTATTGACCATAAAAGGGGTATGGGGACTCTGAGGGACATGAATTAGTGGAAGACATTTTTCAAAAAGTACCATTTTTAAAGGGGCAGTGATTTTTCATTGCTTAAAGTAAAAAATAAATAAAATGAAAAATTCCTTTAACCATTTGCCTACTGGGCAAATTTACCCCCTTCCTGCCCAGGACATTTTTCAGCTTTCAGCGCTGTCACACTTTGAATAACAATTGCGCGGTCATGCAACACTGTACCCAAACAAATTTTTAATAATTTTTTTGAGACAGATAGAGCTTTCTTTTGGCGGTATTTAATCACCACTGGGGTTTTTATTTTTTGCTAACCAAACTAAAAAACTTTAAAAATAAAAGTTTTTTCTTAGTTTGTGTTACAAAATTTTGTAAATAAGTAATTTTTCTCCTTCACTGATGTGCACTAATGAGGCTGCACTGTTGAAGAGGCACTGTTAGGTGGCACTGATGGGCATTGACAGGCATCACTGGTGGGCATTGAAAGGCATCACTGATGGGCACTGAAGAACAGCACTTATATATGGCACTGATGGGCACTGGTAGGTGGCACTGATAGGTGGCACTGATAGGCGGCACTGATTGGAACTTTTAGGCAGCACTGACTGGCACTGACATGTGGCATTGATGTGCCCTGGTAGGCACTGGTATGTGGCATTGATGGGCACTTACAGGTGGCATTGATGGGCACTGACAGGTGGCACTGATGGCACTGATGGGGCTACACTGATCATCAGGGCACTGATCATCAGTGCCCTGATGATCAGTGTAGATGTTACATCTGAGGAATGGCAATTACCGACTCTCCTCTCCTCACAAGCTGTCAGTGGGAGGAGAGGACTGACGATAACCGGCATTTCCTATTTACATGTGATCAGCTGTGATTGGACACAGCTGATCACATGACAGAGCCAACATCATTGGCTCTTTAGAGTGGGAGGATGCCATATAATGTCCTCTCAGAACGAGAGAACTGCCCCCCATCGTTACATTATATGGCGGGCAGGAGGCAGTTAAATATCATGCTTGGGGGGTCCCTTTAAATTAACTGCAAAGTTGCACATCTGTATAATGTATAGAACCTGCTGCAGCAGGACTGAATTTTTTTTTTTTAAATTACATTTTTATTTTAAAAAAACAGCTTGGGGTCCTCCCCAATCCATACCAGACCCTTTAGGTCTGGTAGGAAGGTTAAGAGGGTCCCCACAGTAAAAATTTATTTTTAAAAAAGTGCATGGGGTTCAACCTAAAAGCCATACCAGACCCTTTAGGCCTGGTAGGACTTTTAAGGAGAACTCTACCTCTAAAAAATGAGGGGAAAAGTCCACATGTTTCCCCCTAAAAGTCATACCAGGCATTTGTGCCCTCCTGTGTGCTTTTTCACAGTTGTTTATTGGATTCCCCTCAGAGGAGGTTTGCATCTTTGAAGCATTCCACTGTACAAGCCACACAGAAATGTGATCCAGTGGCAGTCCTCTGAGCACTGGGTGTGTTTGTGCATATGGGGTCTATAGCTAGTTATAGCTTATGGCTCATTAGCCAGCATAGGCCAAGGTCAGGTTAGGCATCCAATGGCCACTTCTGATAGTTAGAGGTCCGGTCATATGTCAAATTAGTAATTACTAGGGAGGGACTAGAGTGCAGAGTAGATAGGTGGACTCTGAGTTCCAGAACAACCCCACACTTCCTGCCAGTGAGAAGCTGCATTCAGGCTGGTCAGACAATTTCTGAATACCTATCATTTACAGTCTGCTACCATGCAGATTATGGTCCAGTCTATCAAAATAGAAACAGATATGACAGGTCTCAGAGATCTATTTCAGGTGGAGTGTGGAGGCCTAATCCACTCTGATACCTCCTAGCACAGAGGTGGAGGTTGGGTTCAAAATGCTACCCAATAACTGATGAAGGTAAATATAACTTTTTTCTGGCCATACTGTCATAATTTCAGAAGTTAGGAAACATACTGAAGTTTTAGAGTCTTGGCTGATTTCTTATCAGAAATGTACATTCCAAAGACTTCCACTAAGGTATTTACCCATTGTCCCAATGTCTGTTAGTTCTCTGGATTGTTTTATTAGGGATTTCAGACTGGAATGGTGGATTGGGCTAATAGGCATGAGAGGTTTCAGTTGGTATCACGGTTGTTCCAGTGGCTGCTTTAGTAGTATAAAGATTGGTTTTACCTAGCATGGATAATTTTCCTTTATACATTTTAATAACTTGCAATATGTTCCAAGACAACCTGTCTTTTAAACTGTTTCTCAAAAAGTTGTTAATATTTTTTAATTTTATTAAATATCCATCTCTATTTAGGTAAAGGGTTAGAACACTATGTTTTTAAATGTTAAAGCTGAACTCAAACTCTTTAAATATATTGTCAACAAGCCATAAAGAATATACCCTTATTTTGTATGGAGCAAATGCATTTGCAAAACACACACAGATATTTCTTCGGAAATGTAGTTTCATTGTGCTGCTCATAAACAATAGAGATAGCAGAGCTGTGGGTAGGACCCAGAAGATCCTCTTACAACAGAAAACAAACATGGATAATGTTGCTTGCACATGATTGGATGATGGTGGTCAGCAAACCTCCACTTCATTTACTTTGAGCTTTGAGGTAAATTCCCTTGCAATGTAAACAAACTATTTGTCTTTATTAAATTAACCCTAATATCACTTTAGCCTGGAACTCAGCTTTACCAATATGTGTCTCTAAAAAAATCCACTTACTAAATCAGCAACTTTGTTCCAGATTATTTAAAATACTCTACACTTTACTTTACAAAAAAAAGGTTTAGGTTTCAGGTGTCACACCATTTTGCTGTGAACACTGGCACTGATCATTCTCCCCAATATCCTCTGCCTCCAGACCAGTCTGAATGGAGACACTTTTTGGTTCATATAATATTCTGCTGTTCTACCCAGCACTGATGAAGGGAGATTTTGGGACCTCCAAACACATTGGATATCCTTTGCTTTTCTTGCTGTCACTAGTCGAACCATTGAAGATTTTGGACTCTCAGAAGAGGGGGTTCAGTTGAATGGAGACAGCAAAGGAAAATCTTAAGTCAATGAAACAGAAAAAGAAATCTTACAGAGTTGCATAAAAGAGAACAATAAGCTATGTTGATTGAACATAGACTCTTGGAGGCTTTGGTGAAAACTAATGTAGATGTAATATCTATATCAGACCATTCTCCTTTCACAATGAGACTACGGTTTGGAGGGAAGCAGAGTAAATAAACATGTGGAGATTAAACGAGACTATCTTACAAAATCCGGAAGTGGAAATAAGAGTAAAACATGAAATAGATCAATATTTTAAGATAAACAAGTCAGAGGAAGTTTCTATCACCATGGTATGGGAAGCACATAAGTCCTCTATTAGGGCTATACTCATAGCAATAGGGGCAGGGGTAAAGAAAGAACAGGGAAAAAGAATTAGGATATTGATGGAAGAACTATATCAGTTAGAACAATTACCTAAAAAGAAGATAAGTATAGAGTTACAACAAGAGATAAGGTTAAAAAGGAGGCGTTAAGGGACTATACAGAACAAAAACAAGGAAAATGTTTAATGGGGTTTCAAAAGAAAGGTATCGGTGGGGGAATAAACCAGGAAAATATGTATTGAGGAAGGAAAAGAAATCAAAGAACTTTATAGATAGAATTAAAGATGAAAAAGGAGAGATGGTATATTCAACCACCGATATTGCCAACACATTTCAGAGATTCTATAGTAGGCTATATAGGTTAGAAAGTAAACATCAGAAGGAATCAGAAGAAGCGAGAAGGAAGAAGAGGTTGATTTATTTGAACAAGGCCAGTATGCCTAGATTGTATAAAGCCAAATTAACAGCTTTAGATAGACCAATATCAATAGAAGAAGTTAACTTAGCATTAAAAGGCACAGCTATAGGGAAGAGCCCAGGACGCGATGGATTTACAGTTGGATATTATAAGAAATATAAAGAACAATTAGCCCCTAAACTGTATTTATATGAAAGCACTGGGAGAGGAGGCAAAGATAAGGGAGGAGTTGCTACAGGCATATACTACAGTTATACTCAAGGAAGGGAAAGATTGGTCTCAGTGTAACAGCTACAGACCTATATCTTTGTTGAATGCTGATACAAAGATGTACTCAAAGGCATTAGTAACAAGGCTGAAAGATTTGATGTCTGACTGGATACACTTAGACCAAGTGGCATTCATCCCTGGTAAAGAGCGAAAAGATAATAGGTTTAAGAACATTACTTATTCTCCAAAAAAATTAAAGAGGAGAGGTTCCGGGAATCATTCTGTTGGTTGATGCTGAAAAAGGCCTTTGACAGAGTAGACTGGAGTTTTATGATCAATACACTAAGAACATTAGAAATCGGGCCTAGAATGATGCGGTGGATAAAAGAGCTCTATTGGAGTCCCTCAGCTGCAGTAAAAGTAAACTTCTCACTATCCAATTTTTTAGGATGTACAGTGGAACCAGACAGGGATGTCCCCCATCTCCGTTGCTATTTGTGATGTCCTTGGAACTGTTATTAGCAACTGTTTGAAATAGTGTAGATGTCGAGGGAATGGGGATGGGGGATACAGAACATAAAGTGGCAGTCTTAGAAAAGACGATATGCTGTTTTATATAGCAAACCCCAGATTAACATTACCAAATTTAATGAGAACACTGAAAGAATACGGAGAACTATCTATCCTTAAAATCAACCCCTCGAAAAGCGAGATCTTAAATATAAATGTTACAAAGGCTGAGAAACAAATTTTACAAAATGTATTCTCCTTTAAACGGACAGAAAAATAACTAAAGTATTTGGAAATAAAATTAACATTGTCTACAAGAAATTTATATCAGGCAAATTATATCCCACTAATAAATGAGATAAAGGAAGAATTGAGGAAAGCTTTTACGGGAAAGTAGTCCTGGATAGGTTGGATAGATATAATTAAAATGATAACAGTACCAAAAGTTTTATATAAATGTAATATGCTCCCAATATTTCTTCCGGGGTCTTTTTTTAGCGTCTTAAAAAAATTATACTCAGATATGTGTGGGTTAACAGAAAACCAAGAGCTAAATACAAAGTATTATACAGTAATAAAAAAAATGGGGATTAAATATGCCAGATTTCAAGAGATATTATAATTCAGTGTTATTATCACAAATTGTAGAGTGGATATATAATGCACAGGGGAGAAGTTGGGTAAAAATGGAGAGTTCACTTAGTTAGGCACCATTAGATAAGTATATATTTGGATACCACAGGAATTTTGTAAGTGGGATGAGGATACAAGTACTTTGACATGGAATGTATTTAAGATTTGGGATGAATTACACAAGCAGAAGGAGTGGATGTTTAATTCACTGTCAATCCCGTTGGCGGGAACAAAAATTTTTCCGCCCGGGAATGATAATATCTCAGGGAAATGGATTATTGATAGAAATGCTTGTTTAAAAGATATTGTGGATAAAGGGGTGGTATGTTCTTTATATGATTTGAGGAATAAGAAGGAAATATTTTCTAAACTAGATGAGTGGTGGTATGGTCAAATGAGACATTTTGTTTCAAAGCTCCCACAACCACTAAAGACTGAGGAAGAAATATATCCTTTAGAAAAACTGTTGAGTGCAAATAGAACACAAAATCACACTACCTCTAGGATTTACAGAATTCTTACTGAAATAGAGGGATCGGTACCCCAAAAAATTCCTGGAAAAGTGGGAAATAGAGCATGGAACAAAATTGAGTGAGCAACAAAAGAGTAAAATGTTTAGTTTAACACATGAGCTGGGAATAAGAATATAGTGAAAATGAATTATAAATGTCTGGTTAGATGGTATATTACTCCTAATGTGATGGAAAAACTAAAGCCAGAGATCTCAGCCCAGTGCTTGCGGGGATGTGGGTGTAAAGGTACAATGGCACATATCTGGTGGGACTGCCCCAAAATACAGGAGTTTTGGAGGGAGATGCTATATATACACAAGAGATCCAGAGGATTAGTGTACAGATGGATCCGTGGGTTTGCCTATTTCGTAAATCAGAGCTGTCGGTGAAGCAATAAAAAAATATGATATTGTTCCATCTTTTAAATGCAGCCAAAGGCCTTATTCCTAAATATTGGCAAACAACAGAAGCCCCAAAAATAAAGGATTGGATGAAAAAAGTTGAGTATATACACAGGATGGAAGAATTATACCATATAGGTGACAATAAAATGGAAAAATTTAAGAAGATCTCGGAAGGATGGTGTATTTTCAAAACATCAAAAAGATTTTTAGAAGTGGTTGGAGTGTAGGAGAATAAAGAAAATAAATAAGGAGCTGGGAAAAACAGAAAGGGAAAAGATAAGGAAGAGAAATAATAAGATAGAATAACAAAAGAAGATCAAGAAGTAAACAGAAGGACAATAGGCAAGAGGTGGGGGGGGGGAGTTGAGAGGGGGGGGGGTAAACATCGGAGTCGGGATTGTAATCAAGTATAGATTTTTGTATCATAATATGTTGATTTGAAATGGATTTGTCTGATAAAAGATTAGTAAAGATATAATTTATAAAAAAAAGAGCACAATAAGCTGACCACCTAATCTAACTAGGGATGCATCAATACCATTTTTTTTACAGTGAGTACCAATACTTTTTTTTTTTAATCACCAATACCAATTCCCAATACCTACCTAAACCTGTTTTGTGCACATTTCATCTGCCAGCAGGGGAAGCCCACCAACAGCTGAATGAGTGATCGGTTGTTAAGGACGCGGAAGTCCCACTCCTTAACCACTTTGGCTCTCACAGCTGTTCACCCCCTTATGGACCAGAGCATTTTTTACATTTCTGCTATGGATCTGTTTATTTGACAATAACTTTGTCATTACTTAATATAACAACATAATACATATATTGTTTTTTTAAGAACAAACAAGGCTTTCTTTTTGTGAATAATGTCTTGCAACATTGATAATTTTTACACAATTCTTGGACAATTACATGTAATAAAACAAAAAAAACACACTTTTTCTTTTTTTGAGCAGTGTTAGTTTAAAAATAAATAGTTTTACTGCACATAAAAAGTATGCATTTTATATTTCAATCTTTTTATTGAAAAGATCAAATGTACAGACTGACAGTACCAAAAGATGAGAGATATTGAACTTCTAGGACAATATCCACATATGAACATAGGTGACATTGGCATTGTACAGAGAGATTGAGGAATGGAACATTGCATACATATATGGGACCAGGAAGTCTCTCTTGTGTAATCTACAGATAAAGAGGGTAAACAGTGACAATGGACAGAATTCCAGTAAATATTTCACTATGAAAAATGATTAATAATGAGCATGACCAAACAGTAGTCAGGTACTAAAGTCAGATACAAAATAATATTGGAAACAAAAAGTATGAAGAAAGAAAATGAGAAAAAAAAGAATAAGAGAAAAAGTGAAGTAAAACTGGGTCAGCCATGGTCCCTTTAAGGGATGGAGAGGTATTGAATCCATGAATCCTAAGTTCTGTCGAATTTTGCCATATTGTTATTGAGAATGCAGGTGAGTTTGTCATTAACCATGATCCAGTTCAGTTTATTTTTAACATAGTGAAGTGGTATTACTGATCATTTCCAATGTTTAGCAATAGTGAGTCTTGCAGCCAGGATCATGTAAAGGATCAATTTGGTAAATTTTTGGGGGATTCCTGAAGGTAATTTTTGAAAAAGGGCTATCTCTGGGGATCTACGGATATTACCTCTTGTCACTGAGTGAATAAAGTTAAACATTCGGATCCAAAATCTAGTCACCACAGGGCATTGCCACAAGACGTGGCACATGGTTCCCTCATGCCCACTGCGCCAAAAACAGGAAGGCGATGCGTTAGGGTGTATTTTTGCAAGGTGTGTGGGAACCAAGTACCATTGTAGAAGTGTTTTATAGTGAGATTCTATTAGTGTGGTATTGCTAGAAATCTTGGACAGAGCATAAGCAGTGTCCTGATAGTCAGCTAGTTCTAGGGAGATATTTAAGTCCCGTTCTCAATTAATCGCATAAGCGAACTTGGTTTTTGGATTAGTAAGGGGTGTATATATAGTGTATAGTCAACCTTTCAGCATACCACTAGCTTGATAGGATAGCTCAAAGGAAGTGAGCGTTAGGGGTTCCTTCAAAAATTTAAGTTTGGATCATATAAAGGAAACAATTTGGTTGTATTGAAAGGTCTCACTGGATGGGAGCTGGTGGTTATCCCAAAAGTGTTGTAGAGAGTACAGTTGATTCCCATCTAAGTAATCCCCGATACAGAGAAAGCCCTTAATTAATCCACCACTGAAATAAGGGTGGTGTAAGCCCTGGTATGAATTCAGGATTAGAGAAGATAGGGGCTAAAGGGGTAAAAGGAGAAGATAGAGATTTATGGATGTGCAGCCTGTCCCAGACAGCTACAGAGTAAGATAATGTAGGGCATAAAATGGGAGGACATAATAGATTGGGAAGCCGCGTCAGAGAGCCAGTGGCATAAGGATGACAAGACAGGGTTTCAGTAATAACCCACTGGGGTTTAGGGCCTTTGGCTGTAGTGTAAAAGTATAAATTTTATTTAGTAATTTTTCCTGTTTAAAATGGCAAAATTATGATTCTGGTACAAAGCACTGAAAAGTTATTTAAAAATGAATTAAATCTATTTTTTTCAATTTTTTCCAATATGAACCGTGTAAATACATGTTAAAAGTATAAAAATATTAACAAAGGAAACAAAAAAAAATGTTTTAATTATTAATAGTTTGTAAAATAGAAATGACCAAAAAAGAATCGTCAGCAAAATAAGAAATACATGGGGAAGGAGAATAAGAAGTTAATTAGGGCTGATTAGAGTAAATGAAGGTTTAATAAGGGGTTAAACAGAGGAACATTTAATAAACAAAATAGGCTTTCTTTTTTACTTGACAAGTTGCTTTTAACTGACTTCATCTGCTGATCAAGTTGATCCCTTTGATCTGTAGATGAATAAAAAGACAGATACAAAATGCAACAATGTTTCTTTCTGTCTTACAGTTTTGTTTCTAAAAACATTGTCAGGCTGCTGCTGATTGAGTCTTTGGTTGTTAAGGACACAGTGACCCTGCTCCTTACCAACTGATAATTGCCGGCTTTTTAAAAAAATTAAATTTCAGCTGTCAGCTGGAAATCCTGCTGACAGCTGAAAGAACCTAACCTGAAGGTATCGCTTTCAGGTATCAGCGCATTTGCATGAGTACCAATACTCGTGCAAATACCTAGTATCAGTACTGATACCCGTATCAGTATTGGTGCAACCCTAAATTTAACAGTAGGGGTAGAAATAAATAAGTTATCATTGAGGATATACTGGATTGTTCTCAGCGAGAAACATAGGATATTGTGAGTGGACTGGGGCCCAGTAGTGTACCAAAGTTGCTTTGCAGAGAGAGCAAGCTATATTGGCAACATGTTATCATCAAAAGTACTGCTGACTGCTGACAAAGGATGGGAGTCTCAATGGCCATGGTCATATTTGGTCAGTGATGTCACCACCCAGTTCCTTCCCTTATATAGCTGATGATAGCCTCGGTAGCTGTAGTCTGGCTATAAGTATCATTGGGATTAGTCATGTGCGCTGGGACATCAAGTTTTTTCTTCTGGCAAGTCAGCAGGCAGTGGCCATCATGATTGATGATGGATTTACAAAAAGGAACATTTTTGGGGAGTTTTTTTTTCTTAATAAATGACTTTGCAAAGATTTGGTTGTTTTTTTTTTCTAGGTGACATATTTTTTTGTGCATAAATAAGGGTACTATGTACCTCATACTCATTCATGAAGGGGGGAAGTATCTGGGGACTTCTTAATATTAAAGGAGCTTCCAGATTCCAATAAAAACTATGCCTGAAGACCCCCACAACCACCAGACACGGTTACAGAGAAGAGGCTCTTGTCTTGCACACCCATATGTTGAGGGCATGTGGCCTGGTATATTTTATGGGGGGCACACATTGTTCCCCCTTTTCCTTGCCAGCCAAACTGCATGCTTTGATTTGTAACCCCCCTTTTTTCCTGTAACCCCCCTTTTTTTTTTTTGCACACGGTACCTTAAAAATTTTTTTTCATTTTTGCTCTATAATGTGCTACAGCAAAAGTGTGATTTGCAAAAAAAAAAATGACACACTGTGAATCGCTGGTACATAGAACTTTATTACAGGCTTCTTTACTAAGAACCTCTCCAAAGGATCCCAAAATAAATTAATTCTTAGGGTTCTTCTATGTTCTATGTATTTTGGGGGAGCTTTGGGATCTGTGTGCTATTTTATTTTTATTTTTTTAAGCCAGGAGAGAATTGTGCTTTGCTGGCAATTTAAAGTTCTTTTTCCCTTTGTATATGTCAGTGCTTTAAAAAAATCACTGCTCCAGGCCACATTGAGTTTTTAATGTTTTAAATTGTTTTTGCATTGGTACATGTCCCCTCGTGAATTGCCTACCCCATGCTATTATTTGACACCCCCTTGCCAATAAATTGGATATTTTTATTTTCCCAATTTGGCTCCTATTGATTTCAAAGGGGTTCGGTATCACAGTGCTTGAACTGAACCCATGGCAGTTCAGTTTATCACTACCTTGTACCACACCCATGTGTAACTATGGACAACGAAGTAACATAACACTGAATAATAACTTATGCAGTCTCAGACCTGCTTTTGGCTTCTCCTATTTCAATCTCTTTGGATAAGACCCATATTTTCTTCACTGCAAGTCCATCTTTGTTGTCAGCCATGCATATATTGCAGCTTTGTTGGGGCAGATGCTATATGCCTGAGGCACATAATTATAGCCCCTGCCACATGGATTTGCTTATATTTGTCAACCTTTTTCTCCTACAAAGTGCTTACTTTGTGATATTATTCCCATAGTTAATGACTCACTGTCCCTGGTGACACGATGCATGGCCTATACCAGCACCAGCTGACATTATCTTTCTGCATATACATTCCATTGACTCTTTGCCCTCTGAACTCTGTGCACCTACCTCAGTGCTTGGAGAAACACCTCCTACTGAGGAGCTGGGGCATGCATTTGGATTTTCAAAAACCTTCTATAAATATTGATATATTTCAGACAATAGTTATTCTATAGCTGATATGACTAGGAATTACAGATACATTAGAGATGTATTTTTTATTTATAAAATCTTTTTATTATTCAAGATGTATTTTAATGTATACTCCCCTCACAAACTTCTCTTCCTAGTGCTTAGTCTAACAGTCCTATAATGTTATTTTTCTCTCTAACTTAGTCGGGCCTTGGCCCTTAGAAGGATGACCGGGATCACAGACCTGTATCTCCTATCTTTAATGTTCTCACTTTTCTGTTATGAATCATTTACCTGTTATTAGTTAAAACTGTACTAATACGCATACATGCAGAGGCCCATATTTGCTTACTCTTACATGTGCTAAAACATTCATACTGCTACAACTCAGATGGGACTACTCTGGACCCTAACCTGCTAAGCAATAGGTCAAAATGGAATTAGTTCCCTCACTCTTTAATCCTAAGGCCTCCTTATGGACCCCATTCAAAGTCCTACACATATTAGTGGAATGATCTTTACTAGCACACAGTACTCTTAAGTACTGGAAAAAAAATATTCAATCTTTTATCTCTCGATCTTCCATCCCAAGTCCTCTAATCCCTGATAGACAACTTGAACTTAACCGAAGTCCTACATGTGCCCTCCTTAATAGAGTAGAAGATATATTTTTGGTCCCGTCCTAAAGATATTATTACCATCTTATCTTAATTTAAAATCTCAGGACTTCAAGCAATACATCCTCCTCAAAAAGTCTATCGGCTTCTCTACAAACAAAAAAAAGCTATTAACTCTCTCATCATCCTATATCTGACATGCACATGCCGTTGACCTATTTTTAGAGCATTTGTGTTTACCAAAAACACACCAAAGCATAAAGTCTCCCCAATATATACAGTATGTCTATCAAATTTCTCCACAATGCCATCTCAATATGTGTTAAAATGGGAAAATACCTTACCATATCCATCAGTTTTGAAGACTAGGATAAAACTTTCATGCTAACACTTAAAATTTCTATTTTCCAATCCAAGAACAATATTTAAAAATACTCAACAGGTGGTATCTGGCACCTTCTAAATTACAATCCATGTATCTCACACTTTCATGTCTGTTGGTGTTGCCAACTAACTCTTCTGATGATACCACCACACTCAATATCAGAGGATAAAAGACAATACTGATATTTTTTTTCTCTTTGCTATCAGGCAGGCAATGGCACTGGAAATCTACACAGGTACCCTTTGGTGGGATGGGCATACATTCTAAATGAAATAATGCACATAGAACATCTCACAGCAAATTGACAGGGACAACCTAAATTGCACAACTTGTGGACCACTTAGTTTATCTATAAAGAATCCTTCCAACTGAAAGGTATAAGGTATATGGTGGTAGTAATTTATATCTTCTCTGTAGTTTAGACATCAAAGAACTACCACCATTCACTTGCTACATTTGGAAAGTGTAAACTACAGAGTAGAAATAAAGTAGTGGTTGATCAAAGTGTAGTCTGTAAAGGTGAAAATATATGATGTTTGTATGCATTATGCTTTTATACTTACAGTATATATGGGAAAATGTATTCTAGACATTAAATTTTGTGTGGTGATATCAAATTGAGTACTTTATGGAAATACATTTCTGAAGCTAGTTTGAAAATTGATGACATCTGAAAAGTCCCTTGGGGGCTTTTCATATCTACACATTGTATATGGCATGTGGTGTCTTTATCTACGGACCAATATTATTTATTTTATCATTACAGTAGTTACTAAATCAATTAGCTTGCATTTAAGAACAAGGTTATAAATCTGTGTATATTTCCAGATCTTGCACAGGTTTCTTGTGTGATACCATATTCTTATCCCGTTGTAGCATCTAGAAAATTTACCAGCTTAAAATTGTCTGGTCACTAATTACCATACTTTGTGGAAATTACAATTAATTAGTAATTAGAAATAATTGCATGTTATGCAATGTTTTTGTGCATTCACTAACGACTGAACTGCAGTTAAAATATTACAAATTACACAAATTTCAAAAGTCTGACTTAAAATTTCCTATTTTAATTATTAACTGTTTACACACCTCCACATGTATAATACATATGTTGATTAACCATTTTGAGATATCTGTTGGTCAAAGAATGAAAATCAGGCAGCTTTTGTATCAGAGGGTGAAATAAAATGTAAATAGGGAAATGTGCCATATCTTGATGCATACTGTGCAAATAGCATCTCTTAACTTTAGATGTGGGAAAATTGTATGGTATTTTCACACGGCAGGAAAAGAGCAGAATATTATAGTACTGTAAAATGCTGTGCATGTCAATCAGTCAATACCACTTGGACTTCAAAGTCTTAAAATTCAGCATAATAGATACATATGAGTGATTATTATAGAATACATGTTGGCATATATTATCTGTCGATGTTATCTAACGGTTATTTGAATGTTTCAAATGAATTGCTGATATAAATATTAGCTTGGAAGTAATAATGAAACCTTTTATAGCTTTTTGTCAGGTAAATCAGACCTTTTGCTTTTTTTAACCCAAAACAATGGTAACGATGGCTGTTGTGGTTGCACTAAATAAAACAAAAACTTGCCTTTTCTGATTATTTGCTAATAGGCCTGGGAATATTTTTCCTTCTGCTATTCCATATAGCAAGACAACAATGCCAGCTAACATTTTTTTCAACCAAACATAGCAAAAAAGCTTTTTTTCAGAGGTATTATATGGTCATTTGCTTTTAATTAAATTACCTTGTAAATATAGTGGAGAAAATTGCATTAGCAATTTACTGAAATTGCTAAATCACAAACTTTGTTATATGTATAAGAGTTCCCACTAGTAACTTTCCTTCTTTTTGATACATAGATTCGGTTTGAGGTAAATTTGCAAAATATGTTTAAAGTTCAGATGTTGAATCTAAACCTCACTAAAGCCAATGGGAGCCAAAAATTAATTGGTTGCTGTCCAACCACAGTATTTATACTGCAGCAGGGTGACACCGCTGCACAAAATCACATATATACATGATTTTGCATTTCCAGGTAGGGGCGTGTGCAAGGAGCATGACTGCCCTACCCATGTCGCCGATCGTGGCCGCGGGTGTCAATCACCGGGTCCCGACCGGTGATTATCAGCCAGAGCCCGGTGATTACTAGCAAACACTGACAGGGAGGAGGGCTGCATTGTTTACAATGCAGCTCTCCTCCCTGACAGTTTGGGCACACTGCTTGGGATGGCTGAGCACAACCGTTCCAATCAGTGGGCTTACAGTGAAGCACCCCCCTTCCCCCTATTAAAACACTCCCATCACGTAACCCTTTGATTGCCTCCAAATGTTAACCCCTTTCTCTCCAGTGTCATTAGTACATTGTCAGTGCTTTTTTTTTGCACTGATCACTGTATTGGTGTCACTGGGGCTGTCAGTGACGCCAAGTCAGTTCCCCCCCAGTGTCAGAATGTCCACCACAGTCCCGCCATAAGTCACTGATCACTGTCATAAGTCACTGATCGCCGCAATAAGTCGCTGATCGCTGCCATTACTAGTATTAAAAAAACAATTCCAGTTTGTATACCGCCATTTGTAAATGCTATAACTTTAACGTGAACCAATTAATTCAGTGGAAACAGCAAATTTAACTACTCCCCTTGATTTTCATGGAAGATCTGTATGCATTGATTGTGGATCAAAGCAATTTATATGCGCAAAAGTTTATTGCCGCCAACCCAAATTCATACCTTGCCATACTAATCACATGGAAACCCATTATGGTTTCTAAATTAAAATTTTTTGGGGGCCTAACACTCAACATGGGCATTACTAAAAAAAATGAAAGGTGGCTGTATTGGTCCACAGACTCGATTCATCATATGCCCGTGGTCTCTGCTGCCATGGCCAGGCAAAGATATGAGAGCATATTGTGTTTTATGCATTTCAATGACAACATACTCTGTCGTCCTCGGGGTGACCCTGAATTAGACCGGCTCCACAAAACTCGACCCCTCATAAATCACCTTAAGCAAAAATTTGCAGATGTCTATACTCCCCAGCAAAAAATCTGCGTTGATGAGTCCCTCATTAATGTTTCTGTCCGCCTTCCATTCAAACAATTTCTCCCCAGCAAAGATGCCAGATATTGGGTCAAGATAAGAGATGAGCGAAGTATTCAAAAATTCGATTCGACTGATTCGGCGAATTCGTGGAAAAATTTTGATTCGAGTCGAATATATTCGCTGCGAATTTAACTTATAAAAGGGTGTTTCTAGGCTTCAGAGAGCCTTTATATTAGTGCAGAACACTGTACCTTTAATTTAAATGCCCTTGGAGTCTGCTGGGGAAGAGAAATAATACTGACAGTCAGTATGACATGCAGATGAGTGCCGTCGATCAATGAATCACCGCACACTTCACTCATTTGGGCAGTCACGGGGCCAAAACCAGAGTGTGGAGCCACAGTGTGGCGGTGGAGGCAGCAGCAATGGGAGGCCATACAGCACCCTATGACAAAAATGGAAACCACCAGCAGTGTGAGGAGACCTGAAAGTGGCACATGGCAGAGTGTGGCGATGGAGACAGCAGCAATGGGAGGCCGTACAGGGACCCATGACACACTCTGGACCTGGAAGCAGCATGAGGAGGCGGTACAGGGGCCCATGACAGATTACGGGCCTGGCAGCAGCATGAGGAGTCGGTACGGGGGCCCATGACACACTCTGGACCTGGCAGCAGCATGAGGAGGCGTTACAGGGGCGCATGACAGATTACGAGCCTGGCAGCAGCAACTTGGACAGGAGGACGTTCAGCTTCTGCACCGTCGGGTGCGTGCTCGCAAACTGTTGTCTCTTGGAAACGGATTCCAAGAAAGACTGCTGACGGAATCCGTGAAGAGGAGTAGCAGGAGAAGGAGCATCTGAACGAGCGGAATATGCCAACAAGCGACAACAGGGGCCCATGACAGATTACGGGCCTGGCAGCAGCATGAGGAGTCGGTACGGGGGCCCATGGCAGATTAGGGGCCTGGCAGCAGCTATGGGAGGCCCGTAATCTGCCAGCACCCTATGACAAAAAATGGAACACACCAGCAGTGTGAGGAGACCTGAAAGTGGCACATGGCAGAGTGTGGCGATGGAGACAGCAGCAATGGGAGGCCGTACAGGGACCCATGAGAGACTCTGGACCTGGCAGCAGCATGAGGAGGCGGTATAGGGGCCCATGGCAGATTAGGGGCCTGGCAGCAGCTATGGGAGGCCCGTAATCTGCCAGCACCCTATGACAAAAAATGGAACACACCAGCAGTGTGAGGAGACCTGAAAGTGGCACATGGCAGAGTGTGGCGATGGAGACAGCAGCAATGGGAGGCCGTACAGGGACCCATGAGAGACTCTGGACTTGGCAGCAGCATGAGGAGGCGGTATAGGGGCCCATGGAAGATTAGGGGCCTGGCAGCAGCTATGGGAGGCCCGTAATCTGCCAGCACCCTATGACAAAAAATGGAACACACCAGCAGTGTGAGGAGACCTGAAAGTGGCACATGTTTGGGCCATGATTCATGGCGGATTTAGTCAGTTGTGTCAGGAACTGGTGGTTTGAAATCCAGACTAATCCACGCCTGATTCATTTTCACAAACGTGAGTCTCTCCACACTTTGGGTGGACAGTCGTGTCCTCTGCGGAGTTGCAATACCTCCTGCCGCACTAAACACGCGCTCCGATGCCACGCTACTGGCCGGGCATGACAGCCTTTCAAGGGCAAATTCAGCTAGTTGGGGCCAAAGGTCAAGTTTCGTTGCCCAGTAGTCAAGGGGATTGTCTACCTCGGTTGGCAGGGTGCTGTCCAAGTAGGCCCAAGCCTGTTGTTTGAGGTCCTGCTCCAGGTCCACCTGATGCTGCTGCTGCGGCTGGTTAGTAGTTTCCTCACTGCGCTGGTGAAGAAAGCTACTCATCATCGACTGCAGACTGAGGCAGCCGCTGCTGGTGGAGCTGCCACTGCTCCTACCACCCCACCCCTCCCCTGCTGCCATGGCAGCGGAACGCGAGCGCACAGGGCCCACAGTGTCTGAGGATGGACGTTGGCGCAGAAAGGCAGAGACCAGCTGACTACATAGGTGGTTTTTATAGTACGTTATTTTGGCCTCCCTCTCAGCAGGTATGAAAAAGGCCACCATTTTTGAACGGTAGCGAGGGTCCTACAAGGTGGACAGCCAAAAGTCATCCCTCTGTCTGATGGTTATTATTCGGCTGTCGCTACGCAAGCAAGCGAGCATGCTATGGGCCATTTGTGCCAAGGAATGCGAGGGACTCCCTGCCTCCATCTCCACAGCATACTGCCACGGTGCGTCTGGGTCCTCTGTCTCCTCCTCCTCTACCAGATGCTCCTGCTCCTCCACTCCTGTCCGCTGAGTGGAAAAACCACCCATTTCACTCAATAATTCCTGAGCACCAATGTCCTCCTCTACCTCCTCCTCTTCTTCCTGTCCTGCCCCCACAGGGGTCATGTGGCGTTGAGATCTGTGCGCCACGTCTACCGCACCCTGACCAGCCATTGTTAACAGCATTTGTTCCAGGACGTGCAACAGAGGAATGACGTCGTTCATCCCATAGTCCTGCCGACTCACGAATAGCGTGGCCTCCTCAAAGGGCCTGAGCAAGCGGCAGGTGTCACGCATGAGCTGCCAATGGCTGACATCTAAGTTACACAGGGAGTACCTTTAGCCGCTTTTAACATCAGGAAATCTGTGATGGCCTTTTGCTGTTCGTAAAGGCGGTCTAACATATGTAGGGTTGAATTCCACCTTGTTGCAACGTCACAGCATGAGGAGTCGGTACGGGGGCCCATGGCAGATTACGGGCCTGGCACCAGCAATGGGAGGCCCGTAATCTGCCAGCACCCTATGACAAAAAATGTAACACACCAGCAGTGTGAGGAGATCTGAAAGTGGCACATGGCAGAGTGTGGCGATGGAGACAGCAGCAATGGGAGGCTGTACAGGGACCCATGAGACACTCTGGACCTGGCAGCACCATGAGGAGGCGGTATAGGGGCCCATGGCAGATTAGGGGCCTGGCAGCAGCTATGGGAGGCCCGTAATCTGCCAGCACCCTATGTCAAAAAATTCAACACACCAGCAGTGTGTGAGGAGACCTGAAAGTGGCACATGGCAGAGTGTGGCGATGGAGACAGCAGCAATGGGAGGCCGTACAGGGACCCATGAGAGACTCTGGACCTGGCAGCAGCATGAGGAGGCGGTACAGGGGCCCATGGCAGATTAGGGGCCTGGCAGCAGCTATGGGGGGCCCGTAATCTGCCAGCACCCTATGACAAAAAATGGAACACACCAGCAGTGTGTGAGGAGACCTGAAAGTGGCACATGGCAGAGTGTGGCGATGGAGACAACCCACCGACTGTTTTGCTCGCTGCCAAGCTGCCACCCTCTTCTCCTGATGATGCGGAAGCAATAGCCTGATGACGACGAGGCTGCCAAGTGCGATCAGCCTCATCATCATCAATTAGGGTCTCCGCCTCACTACTAGCCCCCTCGGCTGTGTGTGGGTCAGGAGACAGACCTGTCTCTAGACCGGCTACCGAGCCACTCTCCTCGCCACTACTTCTTCGCCTGGCTGCTGAAGAGGCGGATGTCTCCCCCCGTTCCTGACCGCCCTCTGTTAGCTCTTCCTCACTGTACTGGATGACACCGGGAGCACTGGCCTCTGGCTGCGAATAGTGCTGCCTCGACCCCTTCCTCTGCTGCCACGTCTGCTCGCTCCTAAAACATTGCCTCCTCTGCCACTCCTCTGCATGTTGTCTGACATACTCTTTAATTAAACGATTCTGTGTCCCTGAGTAACAATTCTGTGTCTGTCCCTGAGTAACAATTCTGTGTCCCTGAGTAACGTTTCTGTGGCCCTAAGTAACAGTTCTGTGGCCCTCAGTAACAATTCTGTGTCCCTCAGTAACAATTCTGTGTCCCTCAGTGACAATTCTGTGTCCCTCAGTAACAATTCTGTGTCCCTCAGTAACAATTCTGTGTTTGTCCCTGAGTAACAATTCTGTGTCCCTCAGTAACAATTCTGTGTCCCTCAGTAACAATTCTGTGTCCCTCAGTAACAATTCTGTGTCTGTCCCTGAGTAAGAATTCTGTGTCTGTCCCTGATTAACAATTCTGTGTCCCTGAGTAACGTTTCTGTGGCCCTAAGTAACAGTTCTGTGGCCCTCAGTAACAATTCTGTGTCCCTCAGTAACAATTCTGTGTCCCTCAGTAACAATTCTGTGTCTGTCCCTGAGTAACAATTCTGTGTCTGTCCCTGAGTAACAATTCTGTGTCTGTCCCTGAGTAACAATTCTGTGTCCCTCAGTAACAATTCTGTGTCCCTGAGTAACAATTCTGTGTCCCTCAGTAACAATTCTGTGTCCCTAACAATTCTGTGTCCCTGAGTAACAATTCTGTGTCTGTCCCTGAGTAAGAATTCTGTGTCTGTCCCTGAGTAACAATTCTGTGTCCCTAAGTAACGTTTCTGTGGCCCTAAGTAACGTTTCTGTGGCCCTAAGTAACGATTCTGTGGCCCTAAGTAACGATTCTGTGGCCCTAAGTAACGTTTCTGTGGCCCTAAGTAACCTTTCTGTGGCCCTAAGTAACCTTTCTGTGGCCCTAAGTAACGGTTCTGTGTCCCTCAGTAACAATTCTGTTTCCCTCAGTAACAATTCTGTGTCTGTCCCTGAGTAACAATTCTGTGGCCCTAAGTAACGTTTCTGTGGCCCTAAATAATGGTTCTGTGTCCCTCAGTAACAATTCTGTGTCCCTCAGTAACAATTCTGTGTCTGTCCCTAAGTAACAATTCTGTGGCCCTAAGTAAAGTTTCTGTGGCCCTAAGTAACGTTTCTGTGTCCCTAAGTAACGATTCTGTGGCCCTAAGTAATGATTCTGTGGCCCTAAGTAACGTTTCTGTAGCCCTAAGTAACGTTTCTGTGGCCCTAAGTAACGTTTCTGTGGCCCTAAGTAACGGTTCTGTGGCCCTCAGTAACAATTCTGTGTCTGTCCCTAAGTAACAATTCTGTGGCCCTAAGTAACGTTTCTGTGGCCCTAAGTAACGTTTCTGTGGCCCTAAGTAACGATTCTGTGTCCCTAAGTAACGATTCTGTGGCCCTAAGTAACGTTTCTGTGGCCCTAAGTAACGTTTCTGTGGCCCTAAGTAACGATTCTGTGGCCCTAAGTAACGTTTCTGTGGCCCTCAGTAACAAATCTGTGGCCCTCAGTAACAATTCTGTGTCTGTCCCTAAGTAACAATTCTGTGGCCCTAAGTAACGTTTCTGTGGCCCTAAGTAACGGTTCTGTGGCCCTCAGTAACAATTCTGTGTCCCTCAATAACAATTCTGTGTCTGTCCCTAAGTAACAATTCTGTGGCCCTAAGTAACGTTTCTGTGGCCCTAAGTAACGATTCTGTGGCCCTAAGTAACGTTTCTGTGGCCCTAAGTAACGTTTCTGTGGCCCTCAGTAACAAATCTGTGTCCCTCAGTAACAATTCTGTGTCTGTCCCTAAGTAACAATTCTGTGGCCCTAAGTAACGTTTCTGTGGCCCTAAGTAACGTTTCTGTGGCCCTAAGTAACGATTCTGTGGCCCTAAGTAACGTTTCTGTGGCCCTAAGTAACGTTTCTGTGGCCCTCAGTAACAAATCTGTGTCCCTCAGTAACAATTCTGTGTCTGTCCCTAAGTAACAATTCTGTGGCCCTAAGTAACGTTTCTGTGGCCCTAAGTAACGGTTCTGTGGCCCTCAGTAACAATTCTGTGTCCCTCAATAACAATTCTTTTTATATTAACAATTTTTATTGGTTTCTGTGAAATACAAACAATATATTTCAAAGAATCAGAAGAGAAAATAAACATAACAGAAAGGTACATCGATGGCAGAGTTAAATAGGGTCAGGACCAGCTAAATCATAATTAACAGTGTGAAAAATATCAGGGCCTTGCAATGTGGGCCGGCATAGAAGAAGTGAAAGTATCCCATGGGAGCCAAATCATCTCAAATACAGCAAACGAACAACTATGTAGTGCAGTCAAATATTCCATCTGTCTTACATCAGCAATAAGTTTGTACAAAATCGGCATTGAAGGAGGATCAGAGGACAACCAACACATAGGAATGCTTCTCCTGGCCGCGGTCAGCACATGGACAGCGAGTTTCCTGGATAATTTAGGTGGTCCTGGGAATGGTAAACCCAGCAAAAAATGTAGTGGATCAAGTGGGAGAGAGACACGCAGCAATGAATTCAGCAAGGAGAGAACATCCTGCCAAAAAGGAGCAATGGAGCTGCATGTCCAAAAAATATGATAGAGAGAACCGAGGTCTCTACTACAGCGCCAGCAATCAGGAGAAGCATTCGGATTATAAGCATGCAGAACTTCAGGTGTTTTGTACCATAACATCATGATCTTGTAAATATTTTCCTTAAAAACCACACAGACAGAAGATCTAGATGCATTTTCCCAAATTTTCTGCCATGTCAATAAATCAATATCGCATTGTATAAATTGAGACCACCTACGCATATAAAGGTGAGTATTGTTGGATAAAGAGGGGGCTTCCATAAGAAGTTTATATGTATTAGAGATTATACCCCTGTGATGGGGACCCTGCATACATAGACGTTCGAAGGGAGTAGGCTTCCCCAGAGTCAATGAAGGTGATAAAGTGGAAAAAAAGTGGCGTATTTGAAGATAAATATATAGGTGTTGAGGAGGTAAAAGGGCTTTTTTCTGGAGAACTGGGAATGAGTGTAACTTACGAGTCACCGGGTGTACCAAGTGACGCAATTGAAAAAGGTTAGCTACAGCCCAATGAGACATCCGGGACATGGCCATGTTGTCTGGGAGATTAGGGTTACAGAGGATATTCGTCAGTGGGGAGCAATCAGAGGCCAGTGAAAATTTAGCCTTACATTTCCGCCAAACAGTCAGAGAAAATTGCATGGGACCAAGGAATAAATGGCGAAAGGAGGAGACATCCACTGCTGAGGTCGACCAAAGGAGAGAACATAGATGGGCTGGGGACAGTTGCAAGGATTCGATCTCAGTCCATGTGTTGGGAGGATAATGGGAAGACCATGACATGAGAAAACGAAGGTGAGTTGCGTAGTAATATGGTATTATATCCGGAGCCCCCAAGCCCCCCCTAGATCGTGGGGATAGCAAAACAGAACGTGCAATCCTGTGCCGCTTGTTGTGCCAAATAAAATGCAGGAAAGATTTCTGAAGAGAGTGGAGTTTGGACATAGGAACGGGAACGGGGAGGGTCGCAAACAGGTATAAAAGTTTAGGTAACACTGTCATTTTTAATACATTAATGCGTCCGAGGAAAGAAATGGGCAGAGCATCCCATTGTTTCAGGGAGCGAGAAATTGCAATAAATAGTGGAGGGAAATTGGCCTCGTATATGGATTGGTAAGAGGAAGTAAGATGAGTACCTAAATATTTTAAAGAATGGGTGCACCACCGGTAGGGAAAAGCTTCCTGAAGCGAGGATAGAACGGCTGGTGAGACGTGTATTGGGAGTGCCTCAGTTTTAGACGTATTAACTTTGTAGCCTGATATAGCCCCAAATTGTTTCAAGGTCAAATGCAAAATCGGTAAAGAAGTAAAGGGACTCGTGAGTGTGAGGAGAATGTCGTCAGCAAACAGCGATAACTTGTACTCATGGGTATGGGAATGTATCCCGCGAATATCCGGATTCGACCTGATGGATGTGGCCAACGGCTCCAGGCAAAGAATAAACAGTAAGGGAGAGAGTGGACAACCCTGACGAGTGCCATTGGACATCTGAAAAGGGAGTGAGAGAAAAGAGGCTAATCTGACCTGCGAAAATGGGGAAGAGTAAAGGGCCTTCAAGGCTGCTACAAATGGGCCTCTGAAACCAAATCTCTCCAAGACCATGAACATGTAAGGCCAACTTAACCGGTCGAAAGCTTTTTGAGCGTCTAAGCTCAATAACACAGCAGGGGTGGAAGATCGGTTAACCAGATCAACCAGATCAATAGATCTCCTGGTGTTATCTGCAGCATGTCTGGAAGGTACAAAGCCCACTTGGTCCCTATGTATGAGTTTGGAAATAATTCCAGACAATCGGTTGGCTAAAATTTTAGTGAAAATCTTGTAGTCGGAATTAAGTAGTGCAATCGGACGATAGTTGTCTACAATAGAGAGATCTTTATTGGGTTTAGGGATAACCGAGATATAGGCACGTGAAAAGTCAGTCTGGGGTGTGACCCCCTTAAAAAGGTCGCTATAAAGGGAAAGAAGATGGGGAGCCAGGATACCAATAAAGGATTTATAATAAGAGTAGGGTAATCCATCCGGACCCGGGGCCTTACGAGAGGGAAGATGTTTAATCGTGTCAAGTAGTTCCTTTAGCGTAATGTCAGCATTAAGGATGGCAATGTCTGGGGGTAATAGTCTCGGAAGTGACAAGGAATCAAAAAAGTCGTCAAAGGATGACTGTGTGAGAGGCGGGTGAAGGTCTGGGGTCAAACAGTTATACAGTTTCTCATAGTATGAGCCAAAAAGGGTTGCCATGACCTGAGGATCATAGGTAGGGCTTCCGTTTGGTTGGATTAAAAGATCAGGCATCGTAGAAGGAGACTGAGCTTTAAGTCGATTGACTAACATACGATGGGGTTTGTTGGAAAATTCGTAAAATTTCTGTTTAACCCACAGGAGGGACTGTGCAGACTTACCGGAGTCAAGAGTTTTAATGCGGTCACGGAAAAATGTTACCCTCCGGAGCCCAGGGACGGACGGCTTTGCCATCAACCGTCGTTCCGCCAAAGATAGTTGACGTACAAGAGAGGCCCTAGCACTCGCCGCAGATTTCTTTAAACGTGAGCCCATAGAAATACAGAGTGCTCGAAATACCGCCTTATGGGCCTCCCATAAAGTTGAGGAGGAAGCTACGGAGCCAACATTATGGGTAAAATAGGTATCAAGTCCCCGAGACAATTCATCCCTAAGATGGTCTGTAGTGAGGAAAGTCTCATTAAGGCGCCAGTGACATGGTTTGGATATAGCAGGAGGAAAGAAAAGGTTTAAAGTCAGAGAGGCGTGGTCAGACCAGGTAATGGGATTAATTTCAGAAGTGACCAAGAGTGGAAGCAGTGGGGCAGAGATGAAAAAGTGATCTAAGCGAGAATAGCTACGGTGGGGGGTGGAGTAGAAAGTAAATTGTTTATGGGTGGGGTGTTTAATCCGCCAAGCGTCGAAGAGACGATGCTCCCTTATCAGTCTACGAAAGGATTTTGAAGAGGAGCATTGCCGCTTTGAGGGTGTGGATTCAAAAAGAACTTTCCTGTCCTTATGGGGGGAAAAAATCAAATTAAAATCACCCCCCACAATCACATGCGAGGTGGAAAAAGAATCTAAGGCAGCTAGTGTTTGGGAAAGAAATTGCAATTGACCCGTATTGGGGGCGTATAAATTCAACAGAACAAGGGGAGTGTCACCAAGCATACATTCCAAAATAATAAAGCGACCTTTTTGGTCAACTTTGGAGGAAACAACCCGAAGGGAGCAGTGCGACCCAATCAAGATTGCCACCTCAGCCTTCCCGGAGGGATCGAAGGCCGAATAGGCTTGGGGAAAAAACCTTGAGGCAAAACGAAAGGAACCAGCTGATTTGAAATGGGTCTCTTGGACAAAAATAATGTCTGCTCCTGAGGATCGAAACTCCCTCAAAGCCATCCACCATTTTTGAATGGAGTTGAGGCCCTTGACATTATATGACAGAAACCTCAAAGCCATTATAAAATAACAAGGATTGAAGCAAATGTGTTAGCATAAAAAAGGAATGAAATACCATCGATGTAATAGAATAAAAAACAAAAAACAGTAAAATAACACATGAAAGTATAAACACAGAGATTGACATAAGTATCCGTGAGGATATAAACTTGGGATCAACAAATTGGCCCAAGTCGTCTAGGCCTATGGCTAGACAAAATTGGGAGCAGCACGACAACCAGGACATCAGAAAGGTCATCATGCCCGGCCAGACAAAACAGAAGTGAAAAAATGCACCCAACAATGGTTCGGCCGGACAGAAAAGAGAAACCTGAGGGAAAATTATGCAAGGGAAAAAAAAGAAAAAAAAAAACCAGGAGGGAAGGATCGTCACCGGAAACACCCCGGAAAGTCACCCCAGAGAGTCCTCAGACAGGCGGATCGGTCAACTGAGGATGACGTGGACGTTGTGGGGTACGTGAAAGTCTCTTCCGACCTCCGCGGACTGGGGTCCAGATCTTGCTGGGGGTGGCGGATGGGCGAGACGGAGTCGGTGGCAGAGGAGACACATCTTCTGACAAAGGTGGAAGTCCCAGGCGCTTTAAGAAGGAATCCGCCTCAAGAAGATCACGAAGCACAACTTGGGTATTATCCCTAGTTACGACCAGCCGGAAGGGAAACTCCCATCGGTAAGGGACATGATGGCGTTGAAGGTGTGTGGTGATCGGCTTCAGGGCTCGCCTCTTGGCCAGGGTAATCGGGGACAAGTCGCAGAAGAGTTGGAGTCTGTCACCTTTAAATTCCAGAGAGGATGTGTGGCGAGCAGCTAATAATAAGGCTTCTTTGCTTTGAAAAAAGTGGAAGCGAACTATGACGTCGCGTGGTCTAGTGCCTTCGGCAGGTTTTGGGCCCAATGAGCGATGAGCCCTGTCAATTCGCCAATCCGCTTCTGGAACCAGGGGGGCGGTTGCGATAAAGAAGGATAGAAGGTGACGGTGTAATTGTGTATCAGCGATAGATTCGGACATACCGCGTATACGGATATTTTGGCGCCGTTCCCTGTTTTCTAGATCCTCTTGCTGGAGCTGCATTTGGGACATGGAATGCTTCAAATATGCGTTATCCTCTTCCAGGAGATGAACGTATTACACCAAATCATCAAACTCAGTCTCCAATTTATTCGTGCGATCTCCAATCTGAGTTATTTCCCCTCTGAGATCTAATGCCAGCTTTCCAACCTCAGCGGATATGGATGCGGTGATATTGCGTAGAAAAATTTGCAGCTTATCATCCAACGCTGAAATTGTGAGGGAAGGAGATGGTACAGTGTGCTGAGATATCTGGGTGGAGGGAGGACGATTCCCTGATGCAGAGCATTCCACTGCCCCCCCAGATATATGCTGGGGATCAGAGTCCTCCATCTGGGGCTGGGTCAGGGCAGAGGCAGGCATGGAGGCTGAGATGCATGAGGGTGCAGTACCCTCCGTGACCACTGGGGGGCCGGGATCTCTCCCTGGGCTCCTGGCCATACTAGAGGCCGGGGATTGCGGCCTGGACAGGAACCGCCGGAGCGGCGATGGCCGCGACTCCTGTGGCTGCGGGGAGGGGGGCTTCCAGCGCCCTATCTTCCCCATACAGGTCTCTCCGAGGTGCCGGGCCGGGTGCCTGGTAGACGTGACTCACCCTTGTGCAGAAGGAAGCAGTGGCGCGTGACGGGTGAGTCCGTGCTGGCCGGGGATGAGCGGAGCTCAGCTAAAATGCAACCGCCATCGTCCCTGGCCACGCATGCGCCCCTAAATAACAATTCTGTGTCTGTCCCTAAGTAACAATTCTGTGGCCCTAAGTAACGTTTCTGTGGCCCTAAGTAACGTTTCTGTGGCCCTCAGTAACAATTCTGTATCCCTCAGTAACAATTCTGTGTCTGTCCCTGAGTAACAATTCTGTGTCCCTAAGTAACGTTTCTGTGGCCCTAACTAACAATTCTGTGGCCCTAAGTAACGTTTCTGTGGCCCTAAGTAACGTTTCTGTGGCCCTCAGTAACAAATCTGTGTCCCTCAGTAACAATTCTGTGTCTGTCCCTAAGTAACAATTCTGTGGCCCTAAGTAACGTTTCTGTGGCCCTAAGTAACGGTTCTGTGGCCCTCAGTAACAATTCTGTGTCCCTCAATAACAATTCTGTGTCTGTCCCTAAGTAACAATTCTGTGGCCCTAAGTAACGTTTCTGTGGCCCTAAGTAACGTTTCTGTGGCCCTAAGTAACGATTCTGTGGCCCTCAGTAACAAATCTGTGTCCCTCAGTAACAATTCTGTGTCTGTCCCTAAGTAACAATTCTGTGGCCCTAAGTAACGATTCTGTGGCCCTCAGTAACAAATCTGTGTCCCTCAGTAACAATTCTGTGTCTGTCCCTAAGTAACAATTCTGTGGCCCTAAGTAACGTTTCTGTGGCGCTAAGTAACGATTCTGTGGCCCTCAGTAACAATTCTGTATCCCTCAGTAACAATTCTGTCTGTCCCTGAGTAACAATTCTGTGTCCCTAAGTAACGTTTCTGTGGCCCTAACTAACGATTCTGTGGCCCTAAGTAACATTTCTGTGGCCCTAAGTAACGTTTCTGTGGCCCTAAGTAACGATTCTGTGGCCCTAACTAACTTTTCTGTGTCCCTAAGTAACGTTTCTCTGTCCCTAACTCTCTCCCTGAATACAGCCAGGTCTGCCTCTGTTGAATGACTGGAGGCAAATGGAGAATTCTAAAATGGCCGCCATTTATAGCTCGACCATTACACTGTGCTGGCTGGCTGGCTGCTGATTGGCTAATGCGATCACATATCATGAATGAATGCATTATGGGTCAGCGCGCCTTGTCTGCGCGCCTTCCCAGACATCCCCGCTCCGTCGCCGCACATGTCGCCGCCATTTTAGGAAAAATTTCGATTTGCGCATCCGAAGTCTGCTTATTTTCGGAAATTTTCCTAATATTCGAAACGAATTCCACTTCGCCTACTTCGATTCGCTCATCTCTAGTCAAGATGTATAAGACCTGTGAGAGGGCAACAAGCCCATATAAGTTTCAGATTTGTGAGGGAAAAGATAGTCACATGGAGCCCCCCAGATGCCCAGGCTACATGGGGAGCAGTGGCAAGATAGTCTGCGACTTGGTGTCATCCTTTTTCCATATGGGGTACCACTTATACGTGGACAATTTTTATTCAAGCGTGCCACTATTTAGACATTTGTACAATCTTGCAATTGGCACAACCTAATGTGTCCCCACCATTAGAAGTGGGTGGATGCAGGGTGGTATATTCTAATGGTGGACATACCACACACTTTTTCTGGCAGAGATTTCTTCTCTTTTTTCATTCATTCCACAGGCTGAATACAAAAAAAAACATAGCATATATACCCAACAAGGACCAGTGATGTACTAATACATCACTGGATTTTGATTGGTTATACCAGGATGATGCCTACAGCTGCAGGCATCATCCTGGTATCGTATGTTTCAGACGACGATCGGCTTTCATGTAAAAGCATTCCTAGTGGCTAATTAGTTGCAGGATTGCTTTTACAAGTAGCGGAAGACGATGTCCCCCTCCCCCTCTGCCTTCCACGCCTTCTCGGGCAGTCCTGTGCCATTGGGGGAACCTGAGAATGTAGCCAGTGTTTCTGCCAGATGACCATAGACCAGAATGGTGCCAGAGACCAGAATGGTGCCAATCATCTCTATAGTCTAAGAAATCAGAAATTATGAGCATTTACTTACTTCCATTTTGCAGGATATAAACAGCGCCATTTGTAAATTGGGAGAGCATCTGATCACACTGATCTTGGTGAGATTATATAATGTAAGGGCAGAGGAGATATCTAGAGTCTGATAGACCCCAGATTTCTCAAAAAAGAATATATGACAATGCCCATTGAAGTTATAGGGGATATTTGCATTCCCTGTGATAGCATTAAAAGTGATACAAAAAAAAAGCATAAAAGGGACAGTGTAAAAATAATAACAAAAAAATCAAATAACTTAAAAAAAAAATCTCCCTCGCCCCCCCCCCCCCCACGCATGAGAGCACCTGAGTGTGCGAGCGTTGACCCTGTGCCGGTATGTAAACAGCAGGAGCACCATGCATATGAGGTATTATCATAAACATCAGATCAAGGGCAGTGATTCTAGCATTAGACCTCTGTAAATATAAAATGGCAGCTTGTAAAGACTTTTAAAGCATTGCCTATGGATATTAAAAATGTATGCAGTTTGTCGCCATTGCACAGGGCATGCACAGTTTTAAAGCATGTCATGTTTGGTATCCATTTATTCAGCATACCATCATATTTTATGTTTTACCAAATAATTAGCCAATATATTGTGTTTTTGCACATTAAAAGTGAAAAAAGTGTATTTTTTGCAAAAAATCTGTGTTTGAAAAATCGCTGCGTGAGTACTATGTAACGTAAAAAATTGCAGCACCCACTATTTTATTCACTAGGGTGTCTTCTTTAAAAAAAATATAATGTTTGAGGGTTCAAAGTAATTTTCTAGCAAAAAATACAGATTTTTTTCATGGGAACAAAAAGTGTCATAGAAAGCTTGGTCTTCAGGTGGTTAGAAGAGTGAATGATGTGTGGCATAAACTTCTAATGCTGGGCATAAAATGCCCCCACCCCCCAAAACGACCCCTTTTTGGAAAGTAGATACCCCAAACTATTTGCTGAGAGGCATGTTGAGTCAATAGAATTTATTTTTTAACCACAAGTTTTTGGAAAATTACAAAAAAAGTATTTTTTTTTACACCAAATTGTCTCTTAAATAATTTATTGCTCCCACATTCCATGGGTAAATGTGGAATTACTCCACAAAATACATTCTGCTACTTCTCCCAAGTATGGGGGTACCACATGTGAGAGACCTTTTGGCAGTCTAGCCAAGTACAGTACCCCAAAATCTAATAAGCACCTTCCTGGCTACCTATCACAGTTTTGGAGGCCCTGAAATGCCAGGATAGCACCAAACCCCCCCAAATGACACCTTTTTGGAAAGTAGACACCCCAAAGAATATCATAAGAAGAATTGTAAGTATTTTGTAGATCTCATTTGTTGCCACAAGTTTTTGGAAAATGAAGAAATAAAACAAACATTTTTTCTTTTCTTTTTTATATTTCAAAACCTTGTGAGAAAAAATGAGATCTTCAAAGTACTCACCATGCCTCTTTCTAAATTCATTAGGGTGTCTACTTTCCAAAAAGGGGTCATTTGGGAAGGGGGGGGGGGTTGTGCTATCCTGGCATTTCAGGGCCTCTGAAACTGTGATGGGTAGTGAGGAAGTGAAATGAGGAAGTTTTGCACCTTCAGGCTTTCAAAGTGGTCATTGGATTTCAGACTCCTTTATGTGGCTCACACATGTGGTATCCCCATACTCAGTAGAAGTATCAGAATGTATTTTGGGGTGTAATTCCACATATACTCATGGCTTGTGCGGGAAATATATCATTTAAATGACAACTTTGTGTAAAGTTGTGTTTTTTTTCCAGAAACTGGTGGAAAAAAATAAATCTTCCATGGACTTAATATGCCTCTCA
This sequence comes from Staurois parvus, assembly GCF_062004578.1. Classification (NCBI taxonomy): domain Eukaryota; kingdom Metazoa; phylum Chordata; class Amphibia; order Anura; family Ranidae; genus Staurois; species Staurois parvus. Next base: position 19,439,801 of record NW_028317844.1, read on the forward strand.
GCAGATAGCTTACGGTGTCTACTTTTCAAAAAGGGGTAATTTGGAGTTGCTTGTACTATCCTGGTATTTTAGCACCTCAAGAAATGTGATGGGCAGTCAGAAAGTAAAAGCTGTTTAAATTCCATTATCTATACCATAGTTTGTAGATGCTATAACTTTCACACAAAGCAATAAATATACACTTATTGGAATTTTTTTAACCAAAAACATGTAGCAGAATACATTTTGGTCTAAATTTATGATGACATTTTTTGGATATTTTTTATGACAGAAATAAGAAAATATCGTTTTTTTAAAAAAGTTTTTGTTTATAGTGCCAAAAATAAAAAGCACACAGGTGATCAAATACCACCAAAAGAAATCTCTATTTGTGTGAAAAAAGGACATAAATTTCATTTATGTACCATATTGCATGACCGCGCAATTGTCAGTTAAACTAGTGCAGCGCTGTATAGCAAAAAATGGCATAAATTGCAGTATCTATATTATAGTTATAGTTTGTAGACACTATAACTTTCACACAAAGCAATCAATATACACTTATTTGGATTTTTTTTACCAAAAACATGTAGCAGAATACATTTTGGCCTAAATTTATAACTAACTTTGAGTTTGCTATATTTTTTTTTTTTGCCGAAAGTAAAAAATATCGTTTTTCTTCAAAAGTTTCAGGCTTTTTTGTTTATAGCGTGAAAAATAAAAAGCGCACAGGTGATCAAATATCACCAAAAGAAATCTCTATTTGTGTGAAAAAAAGGATGTAAATTTTGTTTGGGTACAGCATTGCATCACCGCACAATTATCAGTTGAATTAGTGCAGTGCTGAATAGCAAAAAGAGGCCTTGTCATTAAGGGGGGTAAATCCTCTGGAGGGCAAGTGGTTAATACGTGTTTTGATTGTTTACAAAAAATGTTCTGCCTCCAGATTGGATTTCCTGTATCTATATCCATAGCTAGTTCAGTACTTATCCTGAAGAAGTGATTTTTATTGTGAAATGTGTCTTATGCACTAATTGAAAAATATAGCACTCTGGAATTACAAAGGGGTGCCTAAATAAGTGGGATCTTTATTTAGTGGGATATAAGTGGGATTTTTTATTGAGTGAGTTGGTTTAGATCCTTGTTTAGGATTTCATTGCTATCTGTATCCCCACTAGGGAGAATTTCCCTCGCTTTCTGTGCTAAAGTGATGGGAAATCTTTTACATGGGAAGGACTGAGAGGTTTTTTATTGATTGTTTTTTTATTGAGTGAGTTGGTGTAGAACCTTGTTTAGGATTTCATTGCTATCTGTATCCCCACTAGGAAGAATTGCCCTCACTTTCTGTGCTGAAGTGATGGGGAATCTTTTACATGGGAAGGACCAAGAGGGATCAACAAAACCTAGGATTAATTTATTAAAGCAGCTAAGGCTGGTCACTTAGCAAAATTAATATTACCTTTGTAAACACTACAGTCCACTATGCTAAGTAACTGTTCAAAAACAAGGTCAACATGTGTTCACTCTGAATACCTAAATATATGTAATGAAAATAAAAATATTGTATTTTGCTAGCATGTGATGGTTCATTGTAGTGGGCACAGCTTCACTTTATTTACTTTTTTTTATTATTATATAGTTACATAGTCTGGCTGAAAAAAGACAAAAGTCCATCCAGTTCAACCTTTAAAAAAGAAAAAAGTTATAATCCTATACCCACAGTTGATCCAGAGGAAGGCAAACAAATCCAGCAAAGCATGATCCAATTTGCTCCTCCAGGGAAAATAAACCCTTCCTGATCCCGAGAGGCAATTGGATATTCCCTGGATCAACTTTTCCTAGAAATGTTAGTATCCAATTATATTCTCTGTATCTAAGAAAGAATCCACGCCTTTTTAAAAGCAATCCACTGAGCTAGTCAGAACCAACTATTGAGGGAGTCTGTTCCACATTTTCACAACTCTCACTGTGAAGAACCTTTCTGTTTTTGGAGATTAAATTTCTTTTCCTCCAGACGTAAAGAGTGCCCCCTTGTCCTCTGTGATGACCTCAGGGTGAATAGCTCTACACCGGGTTCACTATATGAATCACTAATGTATTTATACAGGTTGATCATATCCCCCCTTAATCTCCTCTTCTCAAGAGAGAATAAATTCAGTTCCTCTAATCTTTCCTCATAGCTGAGCTCCTCCATGCCTCTTTTTAGTTTGGTTTCCCTTCTCTGTACTTTCTCCAGTTCCCCAATTTTTTTTTGTGAATTGGTGCCCAAAACTGAACTGCATATTCCAGATGAGGTATTACTAATCATTTGTACAGGGGTAAAATGATATCTCTCTCTCTGGAGTCTATACCTCTTTTAATACAAGAGAGGATTTTGCTCACTTTAGAAACCGCAGCTTGGCATTGCATGCCATTATAAAGCTTGTGATCTATCAGAACTCCCAGATCCTTCTCCGCCATTGATTCTCCCAGTTGTACTCCCCTAGTATGTATAATGCATGCATGTTCTTAGCCCCCAAATGCATAACCTTACATTTATCAACATTAAACCTCATTTACCACATACTTGCCCAATTAAATGCCCAAATAAAAAGTGCATTGAGATCAGCTTGTAAGTTGAAGACATCCTGTAAGGACGTTATTCCACTACACAGCTTGGTGTCATCTGCAAAAACTGAAATGGTATTTTTAATCCCAGACCCTATATTCTTTATAAATATATTAAAAAGTATGGGACCCAACACTAAACCTTGGGGTACACCACTGACAACCCTAGACCATTCAGAGTATGAATCATTAAGCTCTGCTCTCTGAATACAATATTTTAGCCAGTTTTCTATCCATTTACATACAGATTTTTCCAAGCCCATAGACTTTACCTTACACATTAGCCGTTGTGTGGGGAACTGTGTCAAACGCTTTTACAAAATCCAAGTATACCATGTCCACCGCCATCCCTCTGTCCAAGGTTTTGCTCATCTACTCATACAAAGAAATCAGATTTGTTTGACAACTTCTGTCTTTCATGAATCCATGCTGTCTGTTGCTTAAAATATTTATTTCCAGCAAGAACTCATCTATGTGGTGTTTTATTAAACTCTCCAGTATCTTCCCAACTATAGAAGTTAAACTAGCAGGTCTATAATTACTTGGTAAAGATTTTGACCTCTTTTTAAATTATGTTTTTATTAATTACATCTTACAAAACCCGACAACATTTTAATACATAATCATCTACAGTTAATTTCAAATTTTCTAAAATGATTACCATAACCCAACCCCTGCTCCCTCCCCCATGACCTCCCTTTTTTCAGTTCTTCTTATTTCTCTAGTATTCCTCCTTCACACCTTCATTTGTCCTCTAACCTCTTATTGCTATCTCACTCCCTCTACTCATTCCTATTTTCTCTTTATTCTTCTACTCCATCAACTCAGCGAACTTCTGTGTAAATTTAAATCCGCACCATCTTTCCCAGATTTTCATGAATTTACCCATTTTATGTTCTCCACTATAATATAATTCTTCCTTTCTATATATAAATTCTACCCTCTTTATCCAATCTTTTAGCTTAGGGATCTCCTGGGTCTTCCAGAACTTAGGGATCAACCCTTTTGCAGCATTAATTAAATGAGGTGTCATTGTATTGGATCTTTGGATATACCCTCTCCTACAATCTCTACTATTTGTTGAACTACTTCCTGCCAAAATTCTTGTGTATATATATGTACCATTGTGCCCTACTTCCCACACCCCCTTCAGCAAAATGGTGAACTTATGAGCTCTACTGGGTCTAACGTACCATCTTGCTATAAATATATAACTCATCTCCACTGTGTTCGTATTGACAACCCCATGTGCAATCCTAAATATTTTATTTTTCTGCTGCTCACTCAACTGTTTTCTCAAATTTTTTTCTCATTTGAACCATTTACAGTGGAACAACCGGTTCAGCAATTATAGAAAGTGTCTTATAAATGCGCAAAGTGCAATGTTTTTGTGTTCCCTTTAAGTTCAATAATTGCTCTAGTGGATACAAATTTTTAACCTCTCTCAGTGGTTGTGGAAGTGATACAGCAAAATGTCTCAGTTGACAATACCGTCATTCATCCATAATCTGAAACATATTTCTTTTCTGTTTCAACTCCTGTTAAGGGTTTAACTCCGCTTTTTTTTATAATATCTTTTAACCGTGCATTCCTATCTCTAATCCACATTCCTGCTATAGTGCTCATCCCTGGTGGGAAATAATTCGCTCCCACCAATGGTATTAATGGTGAGTTATACTCCCATCCATTTTGTTTGTGAATTAAATCCCATATCCTAAATTCATTCTTTGTTAAAGTGCTAGTGTTTTCAGAAAACATACCATATTGTTGGGTAACCAAAATAACTTTGTCTAATTGTGCTTCACTCAGTGTTAGTTCATTCCCTACCCAACGTTTCCCTTGTGGATTGTACACTCATTCCATTATTTGTGATATAATTACTGCACAGTAGTATCCTTTAATCTCTGGCATATTTAGTCCCCCATTTATTTTATCCTTACATAGAACCTCATATTTCATCCTTGTTTTTTTATTTGCCCATATATATCTCATTATCTTTTAATACCCTAAAGTATGCTTGCGGCAAATAAATTGAAAGCATTTGAAATTTATACAAGATTTTAGGAAGTATCACCATCTTAACCATATTTATTCGTCCTATCCAGGAAAGTGATCCTTTTGAAATTTTCCTCAATTCCTCTTTTATTTCATTCAATAATGGTATGTAGTTCGCTTGGTATATACTCTTGAGTGACGGGGTTAACTTTACTCCTAAGTACTTTAATTCTTTATCCTGCCACTTAAAAGGAATGTTTTTTGTAATACTTGTCTTTTTACTTTCAGTATATTAATATCTAAAATCTCAGATTTTGCAAGATTAGTTTAAAGTTTGATAGCTCTCCATAATATTTTAAAGTTCGCATTAGGTTTGGCAAAGTTACTCTGGGGTTTACAACATAAAATAACATATCATCTGCATACGCCGTCACTTTATGTTCTACTTCTTCTATCCAAATCCCTTTTATGTCTACACATTTTTGTATAGTTGCTAACAGGGGCTCCAAAGATAAAACAAACAAAAGAGGTGAGAGTAAGCATCCCTGCCTAGTTCCATTATATATTTTGAAAGGTTCCGACAATGAACTGTTGATCTTTACCGCTGCTGAAGGGTGACTATATAAAAATTTTATCCACTAGAGCATTTTTGGTCCTAATTCTATCACCTCTAAAGTGCTCATTATAAATCCCCAATCTACCCTGTCGAACACTTTTTCAACATCTGTCGACAAGAATAGAACTGGGGACGTCTCTTTCTTACTCTTTTGTAGGAGGAGTAATGATCTCAGACCATTGTCTCTACCTTCTCTTCCAGGTATAAACCCTACCTGATCTAGGTGTATCAACTCCAGGCATTAGATCCTTCATCCTACTAGCAATAATTTTTGCATATAATTTTGTATCTTCATTTAATAGTGAGATTGGTCTGTAGCTGTCACATTGGGATAAATCTTTGCCTTTTTTAGGCAAAATTGTAATATGTGCCAGCAACAACTCTTTCCTTATTTGCACTCCTTCTCCCAATGCATTCATGTGAATGCTCATTTTCAGCACTAATTGTTCTCTAAATTTCCTACAGTATCTCATTGTAAATCCATCTGGCTCTGGACTCTTTCCTGCTGCTGTACTCCTTAGTGTGACTTGTATCTCCTCCTGTGATATTGGTCTTTCTAGCAATGCCAATCTTTCTTCCTCCAATCTGGGTAGTCCAGCCGCTTTTAAATATATCTGGATTTTTTTATTTCTATCTCCCTCCAGTTCTTTGCTATTCTTGGGTTTAACTGCATATAAGGAACTGTAATATTTTTGGAATCCACTAGCAATTATTTGAGTTGGATAAACTAATTCTTCTGCTTTATTTCTAATTTTCTCTATGAAATGTATTGATTTGTTTTTCCTGACTATCCTTGCCAGACATTTTCCTGGTCTATTCCCCCATTGATATCTTTCTCTCAACACCATATTAAAGACCTAATTTGTTTCTTGTTCCAATAAATTACTTAGTTCTCTATTTATAATAACCTTATGTTGTAGTCCAATTTCTGTTTTCTTTTTATCTAATTGTTCCAATGCAAAAAGTTCCTCTATTAGTATTTTTATCCTTTCCGACCTTTTTTTCTGCCCCTATGGCAATCAGGATACCCCTTATATATGCCTTATGTGCTTCCCATACTGTGGCCATTGAGACTCCCTCTGTTTCATTTGCCAAACAATATTGCTCTATTGATTCTCATACTCTTGCTTCCATCTTCTGATCCTGGATGAGTGTCTCATTTAGTTTTCAAGCGTATGTTTTATTTTGCACCCTACCCACTTTTAACCTCATCATGACAGGTGCATGGTCTGATAGTGATGTAACTTTAATATTGGATTTATTCAGCGACTCCAGTAGTCTATGTTTTATCATTATATAATCCAATCTAGAATATGTTGCATGTACAGGGTAATAAAATGTATAGTCTCTTATTCCTACATGTTTAATCCTCCATGCATCCACTAGTTGACATTGATGCAGTTTCTTTTTAATAGATCTTAGACATTTACTTCTATCCCTCTGTATATGCGAGGATGAATCAAGCTGGGGATCCGTACAGAAATTAAAATCCCCTGCTACAATCAGTTTCCCTTCCTTAAAATCCATTAGCTCCCTTAAGGTATCTTCAAATGGTATCTTCAAATATCTTATTTGGGCAGTATATATTTGCAGGTGTACAATCAATTTCATGAAATTTCCCCCTTTAAAACATAAATGACCTTTTGGGTCCATACGCCTATCTTCTATAGTAAATTTTATGTTTTTTGCCATTCCTATAGCTTCTCCTTTGGCTCATTTTATTGGGGAGTCAGCATAATACCAAACTGGGTAATTTCTTGATTGTAACATAATTCTTGCATCTTGAGATATATGTGTCTCTTGAAAAAAACTACAATTGAGCATTGATAAATTTCCCTAAGAATCTTGTATCTTTTTACCGGCGTATTCAGTCCTTTTACGTCATATGTCATAAAGGTAACTACATTCCTATCTGCCATCCCAGAATGTTTTCTCTTTTCCAATCTTCTTCCTTTGTTCCCTTTTCCTTTCCTTTCTCCTTCCATCGGATCCTCATAGAGGGAGATCTTGATATAATAGGTTTGAGACACCAGAGGACTCCGAGGGTGTCCATTCTTCTTTACCCTCCCACCCCAGATCCACCCACCCTCTCACCCCTCCCCACATCCCTCTCCCACCCCCCTTTCATCACCCCCCCTTCCCCCTAAAAACCATTGGCCTATTCCTAGCCCTTGGATCTGCTGTGGTACAGTTCCCACCATCGATTCCTCAGTTTGGGGTGGAACTCTGTCTATGGACGCCTCCCCCCACCCCCTCCCACTCTTAGAGGGGTGTAGGTTTAGGGACATGCTGACTCTTTATTCCCGCCTTCATTATACCTTTTGTACCATACTTCCATTTTATCTCCCTCCCCCCCATCAACCAACCACGCCCCATCCCCCATGCACCACATGATTGCAGAGGGGGGCAGGGGGAGAACGGGAGGGAGACAGAGGAGAGAGAGAGAGAAGAGAAGAGAAGAGGGAAGAGGAAAAAAAACCCTGGAGCAGTTTTGGACTTAACTTTTTTTCATCCACCTATGAATTAGTTCTTATCTATAAAGGTCTCCTTCAAAACATTATCTTCTTCCACTCCTCATATCTCTATTGCCCTCTCTTTTTTTCTAGATTAGTTGCCACCTTTTTTCTTTTGGCCCAGTTTTCTCCTTATCCACATCAGTCCATCCTGGTATTTCTGACATTTGCAATTCTAATCTCTCACATAAATCCTGGAGCTCTCAGTTATTGCTTGAGCGTGTTTATCCAATTTTTCTTCATTTTCTTCCACTCAGAATATAACTTTTCCCAAATTTTTATGTATTATTGTCATATCATTCTTTATCGAGAGTTCTAGTTTTGCAAACATATCTGCCATTTCCATTTTTGTGGGCATTTGTAAAAATCCTTCTTGTTCTTCCATATTTCTAGTATCCTCTTCACCCTCTACATCAGGGGTTTCTTTGATTTAATTCAGTTATCCCCAATGTCAGTATGGATTGATCTCCACTATTATTCCCCAGTTCTTGTCTGTCACTGGCTCCCCTTTGTTTCTCTTGGGTTTGACCCCCTCGACTCTTCTCCTGTGGAGGCATATTTTTTTTATTGTGCTTTTGCTTGTTTTGCGGGTCTTTACCCCACCTTTTACTGATCTGCTCACCAGCTCTCCTTTGCCTCTTCTTTGACAGTTTGAGGTCTGCTATTACCGCTCTCTGATTAAATGTGGGCAAGATTATATAAGTGTGAAAGGGTTTCTATCCTCTTCTCCTCAAAATAACCTTAGGGAACAAGTTATATGCTGCTTTCTGTTTTCTAGTTTTCTCCTTTCTTCTTTCCATCACTGCGTTTACCTCCTAATGTCCTTTCCATTTTACAAGCTTAAACACTTTCCTCTCCTTAATATTCCTTTTTAAAGCTCACTGGGTGACCCCCTGTTTTTCTCCCCCCACCATATAATTCCTTTGAGAGCCCTCTCCACCCATCACATTGCTTCTCTACTTCACAAACACACAATCACAGTTTGCTATTTGTCCTGGGCACTCACTGCTCCCCATTCTTGATAGTCCAGACACTCGCTTCAGCCCATATGAAAGCTATTGTGAAGGTGCTCAGTGCTTCTATCGCAATCCTCTCCAGCAGTGGAGTTATTCAGGGGTATCACCCTACAGGGCTCTCCTCTGCTCTCACTCCACTCTGCCGAGTGCTTCCTCTCAAGGGTCCACATGGCTCATCTTGTGATATTCCCTGCAGCTTCCTCCAACAACCCCCACTCGGCCACCTCCACTTCACTCTGTTGCCGCTCCACTCCAACCAGCCCACCTCTCTCACACAGCCACCGTCACACTCCCAGCAGTCCACCAGGGAGCCAACGGACCGGGGGCACAGGAGACCAATGAAGGTACATCCAGGCACAGCTTTCTACATCTCCGGGTGGGTTCACAGATCCCTTACAGCATGCTGCATGTCTGCGCCATATGCAGGCCCCTCCCCCTGAAAATGTTCACTTTATTTACTAGGCTCAGTAAAACTGCATTTTAAATAGTGTTTCATTTTTAAATCAATAATTGTTTAGTAAATTAACACCATATTTTTTCTTCAATTCAGACAAAGGTAAAATTATATTTATTGCATTTTTACTGATGGACAGCTTGGCAGTGGCAAACACTGACACTATTTTTCTTCTTTTGAAATATAATTTTTTTTTTTGTTTAAATAATTATCAACGAATTGTCATGTTTACACTTTGGACTTTGTATGCAAGCTATAATTCCATTTATCACAATTACATAAAGCAGTGGAGCTTGAGTAACTAGAAAACATTTAAAAAAAAACCTCAATTGTTTCTATAACTGAACACAGGCCATGTGATTTAATTTATCTTAATTGCAGAACTTTGTAGAAGCAGAGCAGACATGACATTTGTAAGCTTCATTAAAGCAAATACCTGTTAAAATATTTAATTATCTTATAAGGTGGAAGTTCTTTTGGTAACAAAACTTGATACTTAGCAGGATATAATGAAAGAGCACATACCACAGGATGGTTAATATTCTGCAGAAGTTATGCCAGTGTATACAAATTTCTCTTTTCTATCCAAAGCATTTACAGTGCGTATATGTTGACCAAACTCTGCAAGCTTTGCAATTTAGGTCAGAGAGACAGCAAGCAACTTTAAAAATTAAATGTAGAGCTAACAACACAGTACATTGATAAATACTACTTACCTTTCCTTGTCATTTTCTTTTGGAAGCTCTTTCTCCGAAAATAGTAACAAAAATCCTCAACAGGATTTTGTAACCCAAAAGCCTGCTTGTGATTTAAAGTCTATGTATAGCCAAACTTTTTTAGTTTTTGGATAGAGTAAGTAAAATATGGTTAGAACTGTTAGTTTTTGCTGTCTGTAACCCATTTGAGAGATCTTCTTTGAAACAGAAGTCCCAATTGGAAGATTCACCTTTTGTCCTGGTGACAACTCTAATATTTTGGATTTTCCATCACCTTGTGTCTTGGTGAAAATGGTCACCAAAACAAATAGAGTAGGGAAGGAACCTTTGCAAAGTTTTCTACTGTTGTGTCCCTATTAGGAGGATTTACATTAATAGGGACCCAGACAGCAACTAAAAATTGACAGAGGGCCAAACGCTTTCCTAAAAGTCTAGGCTATACATACACTTTAAAAGATTATGCTGATGTTTAAGAGTACCATGGTCTTGATATTTAGTTAATAGAATCCGGAAAACTGAGATATGGATAGTTAGCAAAGGGACTGTTGAAGTGTATATTTAAACAAACCCTTCAAAAATGTATGTGGGGTACTCAGAGGATTTTTTTTTTTTTTCGTTTAGCAGAGTGGGCTGCATGGAGAAAAATGTAGATATCATCATACTAACACAAGCAAAGTTAGTGTGGTCATCTCCATTATGTTATTGTGTTCTGACAGGGGTCTCCCCATGCCAGAACATACTGATCAGTGGTGTCAGTCATTGGCTGTGGGTGCTGATCGGATGCCAGTCAGATGCTGTTTTTCCAGAATGACCATTTGACAGAAGCTGATCTCACGACGGGCTTGCTGTACCTACAGGTGAAAAGTCAGCTAGTTCCTGCTGAACCGACCGCTTTCAGCTGTTTTTTGACCCCTGTTCATCCAGCTTTAGGGAAATATGAAAGTTGCTATTGCTGAGCTCTCCTTCTGACAATGATTATTCCCTGTCTAGCATTTTACTCCACTGCCTTTGCAAATTTCAATATATTAATATCTGCGAGGTAAGGTGTAAATCTAGTAACAATGGGGAAAGATAGCAACACCAGAGTTATTTCACTACAGAAGTCCAAGGCAAATATACATGAGAAAATGGGCTTTTAGTGGGAGTGCAAGTCAAAAAGTTTTTAATGCATTGATAAGTGCTACCGTTCTGAGTTTTGGACATTACCCACTGAGATGCTGAGTAAGTGGAAAAGTGGAAAGTGCAAGTAGAAACTAAAAAGGAGCAGATTCCACGCGTATATATACAGACTGATGGACAGGGTTTCCTTCACATATCATGAGCCACTGTGATGCCCTGGCATTTTTTATAATAAATCAGAACAATTTTTAAAACAGGTGGGATGGAGTAGGGAAAATTGCATTTATATTTGGTAACAGTTGAAATGTGTTTTTAGTCTCTGCATTTATATAGTGTTGACATACAGTATAATATAGCATTTTATATGCTATACACATTAATTCACGAACCAAAGGAACTTTTGCACTAATTACTTTACCACATCCACAAAAATTCTCTGTGCTGTTCACAGTTTAATGCATGAACTGCCACCAATTGTTTCCCACATTGTTAACTTGTCTAAAGAAATGGCTTTCGAAGGTAATATTTTTGTTTGTTCAAAGTAGAACTGTGTCTTTACCTGAATGTTCCGCAGTTCCCCCCATGGTTTAAAATGTTCCAAACTTTAGTCCCACCAGGTCTAGAAAGTTCATATTTTCTTTGATTCAAGAATATGTACATTATCTTTTAACTGTGAAGTCTTTTTATATTTCCTTTGTGTTCTTAGGAATGAGGAAATGTCTTTTTGTCCAACCTTATTTTTTCACATTGTGTCTCTTTGATTTTAGCCTTTGCTGCCAGTAAGGGAATTCTTGAGTATATATTGTGAATTAATCATTTTTTTGCAATAACTACCTTCTTTCAATTACTGTCTCAAGAGTACATCTCCCATTTGCTGTGAAATCCAGATGAAGAGTTATTAAAATGCTGAAAGTAATACTAGAAATTTAACATACATGTATATACTCAAATATATAAGTCATAACATGAATTACAAATTTTAAAAAGTTGATTGTTCTGTCAAAATGAAGCTGTGAAAGCTTTATACATGTTATGGTCAGTAATAATATGCAGTTTCACTACGTCTGTATTTAGATGCTTCAAAAGAAAACCCTTTGTAACCTGTTGTATTGAACTGCATTGTAACTAAACCGTCTCTCTTTATTTTGTAAAGTGCTGAACAAACTATCCGCACTATATAAATCTTGTGTGATAAAATTACAAATAAAACTGACTGTATTTAATTTTTACAATCCATCTGCAGACTGCAGAAGTAGAATGTTCCAAAAGTGCCCTCTGTCTTCTTTGACAGTGACAGAATTTTTATGACAAAGCAATTTTCTGACAATGTTACTTTGTCAGGTGATTACTGCCAAATTACAGTGATTACATTAGGACAAGTATATTAGAAACTATGCTTTCATGGAAGTAATGCAGTGCAGGTGAACATACTTACTTATTCATGTACATGCATGCCCAGCTGTTACTGTGCTCAATGTGATTTTTAATAAAAAGGAAGAACTGAACCTTTTTAAATTGTGCTACATGGTAGCTGCCCTTTCCTGGTCCATTTCACAGTGCAAGTGTGTGTGTATCATTTTATGAATATATAAACACTATAGCAACTAATCCCTTTTATGACAGAAATACAGGGGCAACCATTGCTGACCCCCTTCAGAATATGCAGCTTGCATGTCTGTTGCATCTTTTTAAATTGTTTAATATTTTCTGGGTAACCTATTCAGAACAAATCAGGAAAGTCAGAAAACAAATAGAAGCTCTTACATGTACTCTTGTTCTGTGTCAGTAATTCAAAGTTTTTAAGCAAGTAGCAAGCATTAACAGAATGTGTACTCATGAATATATAATAATATTTGCACATGTTTAGACATTTTTAAACCTACAATTAAAAACAAAAGTAATGAATTTATTAAACAGTGTACCACATACCAGTCAGACAGGCAAAATATTCAGAGTCACAGTCAAGTTACCCTAAGATTACTAAATTTGCCTTAGGTATTCAGGCATCTACAACTTATAAACACAAAAAGTTAAATCCACCTTATTTTGATTTTGCCTTTTTTTTACACCAGTAAAAATTAGGTCACGTAGATTTTAGTTAACCCTTTATACAGAGCATTTAACCCTTTTGCTGTCATGTATGTCATATGCCAGAAGGAATGGGGGTGGCTTTACACACACATCCAGCCACCACAGCAGATGGGAATGCATGTACATCCGACTGTCGTCTGTCAGTTGGATGGATCCAGGAGCTGAACAGCTGCCAATCTCTTCCATAGAAACATGATACATGTTTCCCAGGTGTGTGGGGGTCTCATTAAAGAGTATCTGTCACAACAAAATGCTATCACATAGGGAAATGTTGGTTCCCAAAGTGATACAAATAAAGTTTAGTAAAAAAATAAATAAATAAATTGAAAAAAAATATTTATACTCTTTCACTTAAGCCCCCCACAAACATTTTGAGCTTCAAACGCCTCCCTATACATACATATGGGGGGCGCCTACAGTTGCAAGAAAAAGTATGTGAACCCCTTGGGATTACGTGGAGTTTTGCATGAATTGGGCATAAAATGTGCTCTGAACGTCATCCAAGTCAAAACAATAGAAGAATACAGTCTACTGAACATAATACTACACAAACATTAGATGTTGCCATGGTTTAATTGCACATAACATGTAAACATTCACAGTGCAGGGAGGAAAAAGTATGTGAGGCCCTAGCTTAATGACTTCTCCCAGAGCTAATTGGACGCAGGAGTGAGCCAACCTTGACTCCAATCAGTGTGATGATATTGGATGTGTTGCTGAAAGCTGTCATGCCCTTAAAAAACACACACCTGTTTTGGGTTTACTGGTTTCAAGAAGCACTGTCTGATGTGAAGCATGCCTCACAGAAAAGAGCTCTCAGAAGACCTACGATCAAGAATTGTTGACTTGCATGAAGCTGGAAAGGGTTACAAAAGTATCTCCAAAAGCCTTGATGTTCATGTGTCCACGGTAAGACAGACTGTCTACAAATGGAGAAAGTTTAGCACTGTTGCTACTCTCCCTAGGTGTGGTCATCCTGTAAAAATGACTGCAAGAGCACAGCGCAGATTGCTGCATGAGGTAAAGAAGAATCCCAGAGTGTCAGCTAAAGACCTACAGAAATCCCTGGCACATGCTAACATTTTTGTTGACACATCTACAATAAGGAAAACATTAAACAAGAATGGAGTACATGGGAGGACACCACGGAGGAAGCCATTGCTGTCCAAAAAGAATATTGCAGCACGTTTGAAGTTTGCAAAAGAGCACCTGGATGTTCCACAGCACTACTGGCAAAATATACTGTTGACAGATGAAACCAAGATTGAGTTGTTTGGGAAGAACACACAACACTATGTGTGGAGAAAAAAAGGCACAGCACACCAACATCAAAACCTCATCCCCACTGTAAAACATGGCAGAGGGAGCATCATGGTTTGGGGCTGCTTTGCTGCCTCAGGGCCTGGAAAGTTAAGGTATCAAACAACTGTAAAAGGGTTTCATGATTTGCTTCTGGGCATATGATCTAAAGCCATTTTTGGGTTACCTGACCCATAGCATCTCTGTATTTTGAATACCAATGGAAGCAAAAACATCTTACAGACAATTACTTTCACTGTAGACTCTGCTCCCTGATATGAAAGCAGAACCAGAAAACCAAAGAACACACTTTCCATGGTATACTTATGTCTTATCATTTTAGTACCATTAACCTTCCTCCACAAACAAGGAGTGATCTGAATCACACCTAGCTCCACAGTTAAGGCCTCCATCTTGCCAACTTTGCATAGTCAGAGTATTAAAGCGGAACTTCACCCAAAAGGGTAAGTCCTGCTTGTTTGCCTCATCGTCCCTCCACTGCCACATTTGGCCATTTTTTTATGGGGGGGGAGGTACCCACTCCCACTTCTGGTCAGATGTGCTTCACAGGTCCCAGAAGATTGCAGGACCATTTACAAAGTGTGCTTTGCGCATGCACAGTAGGACACTGGTTGTGAAGCTGCACGGCTTCACTTCAGGTTTCCCTTACTGGAGATGCTGGCACCTGCACCCGAAGCCAATTGAAAAATTGGCTTGGGTGAGGACATCGCTGGATAACTGGACAGGTAAGTGTCCTTATAATAAGTGTCAGCAGCTACAGTATTTTTAGCTGCTAGAGCTCCACTTTAAAGTCGAAGGGGGCTGCAAGAAGATTGTTAAGTTGTTTTAGCCTCTGCAGTAATGTAAAAAACTAAATAACTAGGAATGTTGTCAACATAATTAGATGACACTGCACAAAAATGTGTAACCAGGAACAGGATTCATTCAGGGTCAAAATAAGTTTCCTCTACTGCTTTCAATGTTGTCAGGAATATACTGTAGATTGTAAGATTGTGTAGATTGTAAGCTCCAAGGAGCAGGGCCCTCCTAACCCTCTTTTATTGAACTGTATTGTTGCTGTATTATCTCCCGCTATATTGTAAAGTGCTGAGCAAACTGTTGGCGCTATATAAATCCTGTATAATAATAATAATAATATAGAGAACTTTCTACACAATGCTCTGGAAGTGCTTCCAGCTTGGTTTCTGTTGTCAATATAATTAAAGAGAATAAGGACTCTGTTACTCATGTAACAGTACTCACCATCCCTACTGAGTACTGATACAGGTGGGCTGTGTCCTTGTCTTGCCTTTAACATAAGGTAAGTATCAGTTAACTGGCTGAAGGTTTATATTTAAGTTCAATGAATTCTGTAATTGTTTAAACATTGAAACAGTATCAGGCCCAGCGGTCAGAAAGGAGGCCCAGCGGTCGGAAAGGAGGCGGGGTTGGTCTACTTCTGTCACCTCTAAGCACCTTTTAAGTCCTCTCTAACCCTCCCTCTCTATCCTTCTTTTCTTTCGAAACCCACTGCATCCGGCTATTCTCTCCAACCTCCCTGAGGATTGCAGTAATCTACCGGCCTCCTAGCCCCATGTCCCGCTTTCTCGACGACTTTGCCACCTGGCTACCCTGCTTTATCTCCTCTGAGCTACCCACTATCATCCTCGGGGGGGACTTCAACATCCATATTAACATCAATAACCCGGCTACATCCCAACTCCTCCACTTAACCTCGTCTTTTGTGCTAGCGCAGTGTATTCAGTCCCCCACTCATTCCGATGGAAATACCTTAGACCTTGTCTTCTCCCGCCACTGTACTCCCTTTAACCTCTCAAACACCCCGTTTCCCCTCTCTGATCACAATCTCATCACCTTCACAGTCTCCTCATCCTCAAACACCTATTCCCCCAAATGTCAAACTATCACCAGCAGAAACCTCCGCAACTTGAACCCTGCCCCGTTCCACTCTGCTGCTGACCAACTTTACGACAGCATCCTTCCCCTGTCCTGCCCTGACCTGGCCACTACTGCTTATAACAACTCGCTATCAGCCACTCTAGACTCGCTAGCACCCCCAACAACACGAAGCATTAGACCCTGACCGCTACAACCCTGGCAGACTGACTATACCAAAAATCTCAAACGATGCAGTCGTGCGCTGGAGTGATTATGGCGCAAAACCAAATCCCAACAAGCATTCACCCAATATAAATCTGCCTTCCTAACCTACACTTCCTCCCTTCACGCTGCCAAGCAAGCCTACTTTGTTATCCTCATTAATACCTTCTGCTCCAGTCCTCGCCGGCTCTTCTCTACTTTTAACTCTCTACTCTCCCCGCCCCCACCTCCACCCAGTACCTCCCTCACCGCCCACGAGATTGCTAACCACTTCAAAAACAAGATCAATACAATTCGTAGGGACATCGCCACTGCTGAGACTTCCACCCCACCTAGCATTCCTCACACTTAAACTCCCTCTATACTCCACTCCTTCGACCTCGCCACTGCCCAGACTTCCACCCCACCTAGCATCCCTCGCACTAAAACCCCCTCAACACTCCACTCCTTCAACCTCGTTACCACTGAAGAGGTCACTAAGGTCTTCTCTGAAGCCCGCCTCACCACCTGCCCCCTTGACCCTGTCCCCTCACAACGATCACCCTCTTCCTCCATCCTACGCTCCCTCACACACATCTTTAATCTTTCCCTCTCTACTGGCACATTCCCCTCCCCTCTAAAACATGCGCACATCACTCCCATACTTAACAAACCCTCCCTGGATCCCACCGACCTGAACAACCTTAGACCCATCTCCCTGATGCCATTTACATCCAAACTCCTAGAGCGCTTAGTCTATAATCACCCGAGTTCCCACCTCACTGACAACAACCTCCTTGATCCCCTACAGTCTGGCTTCCGCCCCCTACACTCCATCGAAACTGCCCTACTCAAACTCACCAATGACCTGCTAACCACCAAAGCTAATGGACACTATTCAGTGCTCCTACTCCTCGACCTCTCTGCGGCTTTCTACACAGTTGACCACCGCCTCCTCCTCAAAAAACTACACTCTCTTGGCCTCAGAGACTCTACTCTCTCCTGGCTCTTTTCCTATCTATCACAGCACTCCTTCAGTGTTATCTATAAGGCTGCCACCTCCTCTTCACTCTCCCTCTCTGTTGGGGTCCCTCAAGGTTCTGTCCTCAGGCCCCTTCTCTTCTCCATCTACACCTCCTCCCTTGGCCAATTGATACACTCTCACGGCTTCAACTACCGTCTCTATGCCGATGACATGTAAATCTATCTCTCTACCCCTCACCCCTTCAGTCCCCGCCCGTATCACAAGCCCACTGAGCGACATATCGGATTGGATGCCACTCCACTTCCTCAAATTAAATTTTTCAAAAACTGAGCTCCTAGTTTTCCCCCCAGCCCATGCCCCCCTTGACTTCTCCGTCAAGACCAACAACACCACCATCAGTCCCTCCCCTCAAGCCAGAGTACTAGGTGTCATCCTAGACTACCATCTGTCCTTCCAGCCCCAGGTCAATTCGCTGACAAACTCATGTAGACTTCACCTCTGCAACATCTCCAAAATACGTCCGTTCCTAACCCTGGAAACCACCAAGCAACTCATTCACTCCCTCATTATATCACTCGACTACTGTAACTCCCTCCTCATTGGTTTACCTCACCGCAGGCTATCCTTGCTTCCATCTATCTTGAATGCTACGGCCAGACTCCTCCACCTTACTAACTGCTCCATATCCACCACCCCTCTCTGCCAATTCCTCCACTGGCTTCCGATTGGCAATGGATAAAATTCAAAATGCTAACATTGACATTGTCAGGAATGGACTTGCCAATAGTGGTGGGACTCACCTGCCTTGTGGGCTGCAGTACCAGGGCTGGCCAGCGGGTGCTCTCAACAACCAGAGGTTCACTTTGGCAATTAGCCATCACCTGGGGCTGATTGCAGGTGTATTTAAGGGATGGCCAGACCTGCAGTCTGTGCCTTGGTGTGTGTTTTTCCATGGGCCCCTGTATCTTGTAACCTGCGTTCCTGTTCCTGTTTCTGCCTGACTTGTTGCCGACCCTGCCTGATCCTGACCTCTGCTGACTTCTCCTGTTTTGATCCCTGGCTTGTGACCCTGACCATTCTCTCCGCCTGCTCCTCCTGTACCTACCTGCCTGATAGTTATCGACCCGGCCTGCCTAACTACGTTGTGCTCTACACGTGTATGTACCTGGGTATCTGTATCAGTTTAGGTTTGGGTTTGTTTCACCTTGTTGTATGTATTTGTGTTAGCTTGGGGTTTGGTTCACTGCGTTTATGTTTGTATTTAGAGATGAGCGAATTTTTAAAAAATTCGATTCGGCTGATTCGGCGAATTCCAGGAAGAAATTTGATTCGATGCGAATTAATTCGCTACGAAGTTAACTTATAAAAAGGGTTTCTAGGCTTCAGAGAGCCTTTAAATTAGTGCAGAACACTGTACCTTTAATTTAAATGCCCTTGGAGATGAGGAAGGAGAAGGATGAGAAGAAGGAGAAGGAGAAGGATGAGAAGAAGGAGAAGGATGAGAAGAAGGAGAAGGAGAAGGAGAAGGAGGAGAAGGAGAAGGATGAGAAGAAATAGAAGGAGAAGGATGAGAAGAAGGAGAAGGAGAAGGATGAGAAGAAGGAGAAGGAGAAGGATGAGAAGAAGGAGAAGGATGAGAAGAAGGAGAAGGAGAAGGATGAGAAGAAGGAGAAGGATGAGAAGAAGGAGAAGGATGAGAAGAAGGAGAAGGATGAGAAGAAGGATGAGAAGAAGGAGAAGGATGAGAAGAAGGATGAGAAGAAGGAGAAGGATGAGAAGAAGGATGAGAAGAAGGAGAAGGATGAGAAGAAGGAGAAGGATGAGAAGAAGGAGAAGGATGAGAAGAAGGAGAAGGATGAGAAGAAGGAGAAGGATGAGAAGAAGGAGAAGGATGAGAAGAAGGATGAGAAGAAGGAGAAGGATGAGAAGAAGGACAGTTCTGTGACAGTTTCTGTCTATTTCTGACAGTTCTGTGACATTCACTCCATACAGCGGTTTCAACCGCTGTATGGAGGGAATGTCCCAGAACTGTCAGAAATAGTCTATTTCTGACAGTTCTGGGACATGTATGGAGTGAATGTCCCAGAACTGTCAGAAATAGTCTATTTCTGACAGTTCTGGGACATTCACTCCATACAGCGGTTTCAACCGCTGTATGGAGGGAATGTCCCAGAACTGTCAGAAATAGTCTATTTCTGACAGTTCTGGGACATTCACTCCATACAGTGGTTGAAACATTGTATCTATTTGTTTCCATAAATGACATTCTGCAGATACACTTAGAGGAGCGCTGCAGATACACTTTTTGCCGGCTTGGAATTATTCTTATTTTCATCCTACTTCTTCTTCTTCTTCTTCCTCTTCTTCTTCTTCTTCTTCATCCTCATCCTCATCCTCTTCTTCTTCTGAGGATGAGGATGAGGATGAAGAAGAAGAAGTAGGATGAAAATAAGATTAATTCCAAGACGGCAAAAAGTGTATGTGCAGAGTTCCTCTAAGTGTATCTGCAGAATAGAGGAACTCTGCACATACACTTTTTGCCGGCTTGGAATTATTCTTATTTTCATCCTACTTCTTCTTCTTCTTCTTATTCATCCTCATCCTCATCCTCTTCTTCTTCTGAGGATGAGGATGAAGAAGAAGAAGAAGAAGAAGTAGGATGAAAATAAGATTAATTCCAAGACGGCAAAAAGTGTATCTGCAGAGCTCCTCTAAGTGTATCTGCAGAGCTCCTCTAAGTGTATCTGCAGAATAGAGGAACTCTGCACATACACTTTTTGCCGGCTTGGAATTATTCTTATTTTCATCCTACTTCTTCTTCTTCTTCATCCTCATCCTCTTCTTCTTCTTCTGAGGATGAGGATGAAGAAGAAGTAGGATGAAAATAAGATTAATTCCAAGCCGGCAAAAAGTGTATCTGCAGAGCTCCTCTAAGTGTATCTGCAGAGCTCCTCTAAGTGTATCTGCAGAATAGAGGAACTCTGCGGTTTCAACCGCTGTATGGAGGGAATGTCCCAGAACTGTCAGAAATAGTCTATTTCTGACAGTTCTGGGACATTCACTCCATACAGCGGTTGAAACATTGTATCTATTTGTTTCCATAAATGACATTCTGCAGATACACTTAGAGGAGCTCTGCAGATACACTTTTTGCCGGCTTGGAATTATTCTTATTTTCATCCTACTTCTTCTTCTTCTTCCTCTTCATCCTCATCCTCATCCTCTTCTTCTTCTGAGGATGAGGATGAGGATGAAGAAGAAGAAGAAGAAGAAGTAGGATGAAAATAAGATTAATTCCAAGCCGGCAAAAAGTGTATCTGCAGAGCTCCTCTAAGTGTATCAGCAGAGCTCCTCTAAGTGTATCCGCAGAATAGAGGAACTCTGCACATACACTTTTTGCCGGCTTGGAATTATTCTTATTTTCATCCTACTTCTTCTTCTTCTTCATCCTCATCCTCTTCTTCTTCTTCTGAGGATGAGGATGAGGATGATGAAGAAGAAGAAGAAGAAGTAGGATGAAAATAAGATTAATTCCAAGCCGGCAAAAAGTGTATCTGCAGAGCTCCTCTAAGTGTATCAGCAGAGCTCCTCTAAGTGTATCTGCAGAATAGAGGAACTCTGCACATACACTTTTTGCCGGCTTGGAATTATTCTTATTTTCATATTACTTCTTCTTCTTCTTCTTCTTCATCCTCATCCTCATCCTCTTCTTCTGAGGATGAAGAAGAAGAAGAAGAAGAAGAAGTAGGATGAAAATAAGATTAATTCCAAGACGGCAAAAAGTGTATCTGCAGAGCTCCTCTAAGTGTATCTGCAGAGCTCCTCTAAGTGTATCTGCAGAATAGAGGAACTCTGCACATACACTTTTTGACGGCTTGGAATTATTCTTATTTTCATCCTACTTCTTCTTCTTCTTCTTCTTCTTCATCCTCATCCTCTTCTTCTTCTTCTGAGGATGAGGATGAGGATGAAGAAGAAGAAGAAGAAGTAGGATGAAAATAAGATTAATTCCAAGCCGGCAAAAAGTGTATCTGCAGAGCTCCTCTAAGTGTATGTGCAGAGCTCCTCTAAGTGTATCTGCAGAATAGAGGAACTCTGCACATACACTTTTTGCCGGCTTGGAATTATTCTTATTTTCATCCTACTTCTTCTTCTTCTTCTTCATCCTCATCCTCATCCTCTTCTTCTTCTGAGGATGAGGATGAAGAAGAAGAAGAAGAAGAAGTAGGATGAAAATAAGATTAATTCCAAGCCGGCAAAAAGTGTATCTGCAGAGCTCCTCTAAGTGTATCTGCAGAGCTCCTCTAAGTGTATCTGTAGAATAGAGGAACTCTGCACATACACTTTTTGCCGGCTTGGAATTATTCTTATTTTCATCCTACTTCTTCTTCTTCTTCATCCTCATCCTCTTCTTCTTCTGAGGATGAGGATGAGGATGAAGAAGAAGAAAAAGAAGTAGGATGAAAATAAGATTAATTCCAAGCCGGCAAAAAGTGTATCTGCAGAGCTCCTCTAAGTGTATCTGCAGAATAGAGGAACTCTGCACATACACTTTTTGCCGGCTTGGAATTATTCTTATTTTCATCCTACTTCTTCTTCTTCTTCATCCTCATCCTCATCCTCTTCTTCTTCTTCTGAGGATGAGGATGAGGATGAAGAAGAAGAAGAAGAAGAAGTAGGATGAAAATAAGATTAATTCCAAGCTGGCAAAAAGTGTATCTGCAGAGCTCCTCTAAGTGTATCTGCAGAGCTCCTCTAAGTGTATCTGCAGAATAGAGGAACTCTGCACATACACTTTTTGCCGGCTTGGAATTATTCTTATTTTCATCCTACTTCTTCTTCTTCTTCTTCATCCTCATCCTCTTCTTCTTCTGAGGATGAGGATGAGGATGAAGAAGAAGAAGAAGAAGTAGGATGAAAATAAGAATTCCAAACCGGCAAAAAGTGTATGTGCAGAGTTCCTCTATTTCTGACAGTTCTCTGACAGCTTCTTCACATGTACAGCGGTTGAAACATCTGTATCCTAAATGGAAACTAATAGATACATTGTTTCAACCGCTGTACATGTGTTCCTTCTGTCAGAGAACTGTCAGAAATAGCGGAGCTCTCTGCAGGGACACTTTTGCCGGCTGATCGGGAAAAATCCGATTCGCGCACCCGAAGTAGGCAAATATTCGGATTCGCCGCGAATCGAATTTTTCCTGAAATTCGTATCGAATTCCGGTTCGCCTGGTTCGATTCGCTCATCTCTATTTGTATTGTTAGTCTTTAATAAAGCGTCTTATTTATACCATATCTGAAGCTTGCGTTTCCCTGTGTCAGTCCACACACTTCTGGTCACACCTGCATCTCTGACATTACACCAAGGCCAAAAACCTGACCAGAAGTGGCTGCACAGGGAGACCATCTTGGCTTATTGTTGCTGGGAAGGATGGATCTTGATGAGGTGGTGTATTTATCTTTGCTAGTGTTTGATGACAAAGACTATGCTTATCAGACTCTTAAGGAGTATACCCGGGATCAACTGCTAGAGTGTATAAGGATCGCTCATTGTCTAGTTGATCAGGGCACAGAGTTTTCTGAGGTGCAGCCATTGATCCAGGTTTGTGCTGAGTTGGTTCGGTCCTGTACCCCTGAAAGCAGGGATGACTTTTTTCCCCCATTTAGTGT
Organism: Staurois parvus; assembly: GCF_062004578.1. Classification (NCBI taxonomy): domain Eukaryota; kingdom Metazoa; phylum Chordata; class Amphibia; order Anura; family Ranidae; genus Staurois; species Staurois parvus. The sequence goes on from NW_028317844.1 coordinate 19,462,961, forward strand.
GGATCAAGTGGAATCACTGGTATGGTTGTTGGAGGATGATCCAGATTGTTTCCATGAGCACTATGCAGCATGTCCATCACATGTGCTTATGGATTGCATAAACGCAGTGCAGTCTTTGATCAGACAGGCTAGGTGTAAACTGAGTTTTGTTGAACCAGTACTGCAGACATGGACAGATTTGTTACACCCAGCCTCAGTTGGCTTGCAACATCATTCCTCTGCTCAAGGCACTCTTCCTGCATCCCCGACAGCATCCCCAGTGATGGCCCAGTATACTCTGCTAACTACCACATACCAGTCCCCTGCTCCCACTCGCTGCACCTATCCTTTCTTCAACCCTGTAAAGAAGTCCTCTGTAGCAACTGCTCCCTCCTCTGTTCCATCCTCCAGCTCTTCTCTGTCTCCAGCTGCTCCATCCGTTTACAAACCTGCGCTTTCTTACAGTGCTCCGGTAACTAAAACCAGGAAAAGGCGAAAGTTCTTTCCAACCAATACCATCCTGCCAGTATCCAAATCGGTCAGCCTCCCATCTGAGAACCTGCCTTCCGTGGTGCAGCCTGGTGCCTCGACGCCCACAATTCAGCCTGATGTCTCTATCCAGCCTGATGTCTTTACCCAGCCTGATGCCTCTACCCAGCATGATGTCTCTATTCAGCCTGATGTCTCCATTCAGCCTGATGTCTCTACCCAGCATGATGGTTCTACCCAGCCTGATGAACTGATCCAGCCTTATGATCCTAATATGCCAGATGACTCGATGCCCGCTGTTCCGCCAGTTGACTCGGTGCCCGCAGTCTTGCCAGACGACTCGGTGCCCGCAGTCTTGCCAGACGACTCGGTGCCCGCAGTCTTGCCAGACGACTCGATGCCCGCTGTTCCGCCAGTTGACTCGGTGCCCGCAGTCTTGCCAGATGACTCGGTGCCCGCAGTCTTGTCAGATGACTCGGTGCCCGCAGTCTTGCCAGACGACTCGGTGCCCACTGTTCCGCCAGTTGACTCGGTGCCCGCAGTCTTGCCAGACGACTCGGTGCCCGCAGTCTTGCCAGACGACTCGATGCCTGCTGTTCCGCCAGTTGACGCGGTGCCCACAGTCTTGCCAGACGACTCGGTGCCCACAGTCTTGCCAGACGACTCGATGCCCGCTGTTCCGCCAGTTGACTCGGTGCCCGCAGTCTTGCCAGACGACTCGGTGCCCGCTGTTCCGCCAGTTGACTCGGTGCCCACAGTCTTGCCAGACAACTCGGTGCCCGCAGTCTTGCCAGACGACTCGATGCCCGCTGTTCCGCCAGTTGACTCGGTGCCCGCAGTCTTGCCAGATGACTCGGTGCCCGCAGTCTTGCCAGATGACTCGGTGCCCGCAGTCTTGCCAGATGACTCGGTGCCCACAGTCTTGCCAGACGACTCTGTGCCCGCAGTCTTGCCAGACGACTCGATGCCCGCTGTTCTGCCAGTTGACTCGGTGCCCACAGTCTTGCCAGACGACTCGGTGCCCGCAGTCTTGCCAGACGACTCGGTGCCCGCAGTCTTGCCAGATGACTCGGTGCCCGCAGTCTTGCCAGACGACTCGGTGCCCGCAGTCTTGCCAGATGACTCGGTGCCCGCAGTCTTGCCAGACGACTCGATGCCCGCTGTTCCGCCAGTTGACTCGGTGCCCGCAGTCTTGCCAGATGACTCGGTGCCCGCAGTCTTGCCAGATGACTCGATGCCCACAGTCTTGCCAGACGACTCGGTGCCCGCAGTCTTGCCAGACGACTCGATGCCCGCTGTTCTGCCAGTTGACTCGGTGCCCACAGTCTTGCCAGACGACTCGGTGCCCGCAGTCTTGCCAGACGACTCGGTGCCCGCAGTCTTGCCAGATGACTCGGTGCCCGCAGTCTTGCCAGACGATTCGGTGCCCGCAGTCTTGCCAGACGACTCGGTGCCCACTGTTCCGCCAGTTGACTCAGAGCCCGCTGTCGGGCCGGTTGACTCAGAGCCCGCTGTTGTGCCTGGTGACTCGGGGCCCGTGGTCTTGCCAGATGACTCGGGGCCCGCGGTCTTGCCAGATGACTCGGGGCCCGCGGTCTTGCCAGATGACTTGGTGCCCGCGGTCTTGCCAGATGACTCGGTGCCTGCAGTCTTGCCAGACAATCCAATGCCTGATGACCCAGTGCCCACTGTCATGCCTGGTGACCTGATGCCCGCTGTCGTGCCTGATGACTCGAAGTCTGCTGTTGAGCCAGACGATCCAATGCCTGATGACCCAGTGCCCGTTGTCATACCCGGTGACCTGATGCCCGCTGTCGTGCCAGTTGACTCAGAGCCAGCTGTCACGCCTGGTGACTCGGTGCCCACTGCCTTGCCAGATGACTCGGTGCCCGCTGTCGAGCCAGATGACCTGATGCCTGGTGACCCGATGCCCGCTGTCATGCCTGGTGACCCGATGCCCGCTGTTGAGCCAGATGACCTGGTGCCCGCGGTTGAGCAAGACGATCCAATGTCTGATGACCCGGTGCCCGCTGTTGTACCTGGTGACCCGATGCCCACTGTCGAGCCAGATGGCCTGGTGCCTGCTGCTCCACCTGGTGGCCCAGTGCCTGCTGCCCTGCCTGGTAGCCCGGTGCCTGCTGCCCTGCATGGTGGTCCGGTGCCCGCCACTCCGCCTGGGGGTCCGGTGCCCGCCGCTCCACCTGGGGGCCCGGTGCCCGCCGCTCCGCCTGGGGGCCCGGTGCCTGCCGCTCCGCCTGGGGGCCCGGTGCCTGCCACCCTGCCTGGTGGCCCGGTGCCCGCTGCTCCGCCTGGTGGCCCAGTGCCCGCTGTCCTGCCTGGGGGCCCGGTACCCGCTGCTTCGCCTGGTGGCCCGGTGCCCGCCGCCCTGCCTGGTGGCCCGGTGCCTGCTGCTCCGCCTGGTGGCCCGGTGCCTGCTGCTCCGCCTGGTGGCCCGGTGCCTGCTGCCCTGCCTGGTGGCCCGGTGCCTGCTGCCCTGCCTGGTGGCCCGGTGCCTGCTGCCCTGCCTGGTGGCCCGGTGCCCGCTGCTCCGCCTGGTGGCCCGGTGCCCGCTGTTCCGCCTGGTGATCCGGCGTCCAGCCTGATGTGCCTCCGTCTGGTGCCCAGCCCGACGTGCCTCCGTCCAGTGCCCAGCCCGAAGTGCCTCCGTCCGGTGTCCAGCTCAAAGTGCCTCCGTCCGGTGTCCAGCTCAAAGTGCCTCCATCCGGTGTCCAGCTCGAAGTGCCTCCGTCCGGTGTCCAGCTCGAAGTGCCTCCGTCCGGTGTCCAGCTGGAAGTGCCTCTGTCCAGTGCCCAGCCCGATGTGCCAGTCTTTGATATCCCGCCAGTCACCGGACCCGGGCGGTGGAACATTTTACCCAGCTAGGACTGTTTGGAGCGTCCTGAGGCCGCTCCTTGAGGGGGGGTACTGTCAGGAATGGACTTGCCAATAGTGGTGGGACTCACCTGCCTTGTGGGTTGCAGTACCAGGGCTGGCCAGCGGGTGCTCTCAACAACCAGAGGTTCACTTTGGCAATTAGCCATCACCTGGGGCTGATTGCAGGTGTATTTAAGGGATGGCCAGACCTGCAGTCTGTGCCTTGGTGTGTGTTTTTCCATGGGCCCCTGTATCTTGTAAACTGCGTTCCTGTTTCTGCCTGACTTGTTGCCGACCCTGCCTGATCCTGACCTCTGCTGACTTCTCCTGTTTTGATCCCTGGCTTGTGACCCTGACCATTCTCTCTGCCTGCTCCTCCTGTACCTACCTGCCCGATAGTTATCGACCCGGCCTGCCTAACTACGTTGTGCTCTACACGTGTATGTACCTGGGTATCTGTATCAGTTTAGGTTTGGGTTTGTTTCACCTTGTTGTATGTATTTGTGTTAGCTTGGGGTTTGGTGCACTGCGTTTATGTTTGTATTGTTAGTCTTTAATAAAGCGTCTTATTTATACCATATCTGAAGCTTGCGTTTCCCTGTGTCAGTCCACACACTTCTGGTCACACCTGCATCTCTGACAGACATATAAAGCTGTTCATAATACTGCCCCAAACTACATCCCCGATCTGGTATCCAAATACCACCCAAAACGTACTCTCCGCTCCTCACAAGACCTCCTGCTCTCTAGTTCCCTGGTCTCCTCCTCCCATGCCCATCTCCAGGACTTCTCCAGGGCTTCCCCCATCCTCTAGAACTCCCTACCCCAATTCATCAGACTATCACCTACTCTCCTCACCTTTAGGTGCACTCTGAAAACCTATCTCTTCAGGGAAGCCTACCCCGCCCTCAGCTAATTCCTGAACTCCTCCACTCTTCCTACCACTCCATCCCCCACAGCTATTTCCTCCTGTACCACTATCCCCTCCCTCCTAGATTGTAAGCTCCAAGGAACAGGGCCCTCGAACCCCTCGTGTATTGAATCGTATTGTTACTGTACTGTCTTATGTACTGTCTTCCATTATTATGTACAGCGCTAAGCAAACTGTTGGCGCTATATAAATCCTGTATAATAATAATAATATTTAGAGCGGTATTAAGCCCAAAACCAAAAATATAATATATTGCATCATCAGATTTCTTTTCCCTTTGTTTTTACCTGCCCAGTAACACATCTCCTGTAGTAGAGTGCCCCACTATGGATAAGGGACCATAGGGGCACAGCAGACAGCAGCACTGCCAATCTGGGGGGAGGGAAGTGTTAGATGTACCAGCAGATTTAACCACTTGCCCGCCAGAGGATTTACCCACCTTCCTGACCAGGCCATTGTTTGTGATACGGCGCTGCGTAACTTTGACTGACAATTGCGTGGTCATGCAACACTGTACATAAATTACATTTACAGTGGGGCAAAAAAGTATTTAGTCAGCCACCAATTGTGCAAGTTCTCCCACTTAAAAAGATGAGAGAGGCCTGTAATTGGCATCATAGACCTCAACTATGAGAGACAAAATGAGAAAAAATCACATTGGCTGATTTGGAAAGAATTTATTTGCAAATTATGGTGGAAAATAAGTATTTGGTCAATATCAAAAGTTCATCTCAATACTTTGTTATATATCCTTTATTGGCAATGACAGAGGTCAAACGTTTCCTGTAAGTCTTCACAAGGTTGGCATGCAATGTTGCTGGTATGTTGGCCCTTTCCTCCATGCAGATCTCCTCTAGAGCAGTGATGTTTTGAGGCTGTTGCTGGGAAACACGGACTTTCAGCTCCCTCCAAAGGTTTTCTATGGGGTTGAGATCTGGAGACTGGCTAGGCCACTCCAGGACCTTGAAATGCTTCTTAGGAAGCCACTCCTTCGTTGCCTGGGAGGTATGTTTGGGATCATTGTCATGTTGGAAGACCCAGCCACGTTTAATCTTCAATGCCCTTGCTGTTGGAAGGAGGTTTGCACTCAAAATCTCACAATACATGGCCCCATTCATTCTGTCCTGTACATGGATCAGTCGTCCTGGTCCCTTTGTGGAGAAACAGCCCCAAAGCATGATGTTGCCCCCTCCATGCTTCACAGTAGGTATGGTGTTCTTTGGATGCAACTCGGCATTCTCTCTCCGCCAAACACGACGAGTTGTGTTTCTACCAAACTGTTTTATTTTGGTTTCATCTGACCATATGATATTCTCCCAATCCTCTTCTGGATCATCCAAATACTCTCTAGCAAACTTCAGATGGGCCCGGACATGTACTGGCTTAAGCAGGGGGACACGTCTGGCACTGCAGGATCTGAGTCCCTGGCGGTGTAGTGTGTTACTGATGGTAGCCTTTGTTACGTTGGTCCCAGCTCTCTGCAGGTCATTCACTAGGTCCCCCCGTGTGGTCATGGGATTTTTGCTCACCGTTCTTGAGATCATTTTGACCTCACGGGGTGAGATCTTGCATGGAGCCCCAGATCGAGGGAGATTATCAGTGGTCTTGTATGTCTTCCATTTTCTAATTATTGCTCCCACAGTTGATTTCTTCACACCAAGTTGCTTGCCTATTGCAGATTCAGTCTTCCCAGCCTGGTGCAGGTCTACAATTTTGATTCTGGTGTCCTTCGACAGCTCTTTGGTCTTCACCATAGTGGAGTTTGTCGTGTGACTGTTTGAGGTTGTGGACAGGTGTCTTTTATACTGATAACAAGTTCAAACAGGTGCCATTGATACAAGTAATGAGTGCAGGACAGAGGAGCCTCTTAAAGAAGAAGGTACAGGTCTGTGAGAGCCAGAAATCTTGCTTGTTTGTAGGTGACCAAATACTTATTTTCCACCATAATTTGCAAATAAATTCTTTCCAAATCAGCCAATGTGATTGTCTGGATTTTTTTCTCATTTTGTCTCTACCTATGATGCTAATTACAGGCCTCTCTCATCTTTTTAAGTGGGAGAACTTGCACAATTGGTGGCTGACTAAATACTTTTTTGCCCCACTGTATGTCCTTTTTTCCTACAAATAGAGCTTTCTTTTAGTGGTATTTGATCACCTGTGTTTTTTTTGGCGCTATAAACAAAAAAAGACCAACAATTTAAAAAATATATATTTTTGACTTTTTGCTATAAAACATATCCAGTAAAAAAATTTAAAAAAATCAACTTTCTTCATAAATTTAGGCCAAAATGTAATCTGCTATATGTCTTTCCTTAAAAAAATCCCAATACATGTAAATGAATTGGTGAAAGTTATAGTGTTTACAAATGGTGGTATATACACTGGAATTTTTTCTTTTCTTTTTTTTATACTAGTAATGGCGGTGATCAACGACTTATAGTGGGACTTCGGGACTGCAGCGGGAATTCTGACACTGGGGGGGGGGCTGATAAACTGCCACTGACATCCCAGTGACACTAATACAGTGAACAGTGCTAATAAAAAGAACTGACTCTGTACTAATGACACTGGGCAGGAAAGGTTATCATATGGGGCTATCAAAGGGTTAACTGTATGTGTATATGTGTGTATATATATATATATATATATATATATATATATATATATATATATATATGTGATTTTGTGCAGCCCTGGCACCCTGTAGTGGTAATTCTGCTATAGGCCGGTCAGGAAGCAGTTAAATGTGAGAAGAAATTGAATCCAAACTCCAGCTAACACTTCACTTCATATTCAGGTACAGCAAACAGGTTTTTTTCCTTTTGGGATGAAACTTTTACATAAGTAAATAAATAAAAGCTGACCATTGCAAGCACTCCAGCTAGTGTTAAATGAGGAGACTTATCTCTGTAACTGACATATTCTGCTTGTTCTATTAAAAAACAACACACAACGAGAATATCAGACGAATGGTCGTCTGTTTTTTTTTCTTTTGCGTGCTAATCTCATATTGAAAATAAAGAGGCTTCTAAAGTTATGAACATTCTTGCTCAACAGAATACAACTTTAGAAGTGATAGGTATTGTATTGTAATGTACTCTTCTGTGTCTGAGCATGCGTGGTCTTGGTCTCTTGCTTTTTTTCAAATTAATACTATACTGATTAACCAAAAATCATTCTTTGTTATTGTACAAGAACATTTTTTGTGCTTGTCCCTTCATATATTTTCGCATGAACAGCTGAGTGTTAAAAGCTGTGTAATAACGATCAGATTATTGTACAATCCCTCCAAAAGCGTTTTTTTGTCATCTGATTGTTTGTATGGGGCATTACTGGTTAGATCACCCAATGAGTATAGAAGAAGGAAAACCTAAAAAAGAAAATTATTACAGCCATCACATCTAAGAAATGGGAAGCTGTAATATAATAAATGTTTGCTCTGGGGTTTAATACCACTTTAATTGCAGTGTTAGTTATGCAAAGTACTGGTAAGGTGTCTTGTGTCCTGTTTTGGTAATATAAACAACTATTGCCTTTGAATAACCCAAACAATTCAACAGTCTAGGCTGAGACCTGCACTTTTAACACTAAAATAATGTCTTCGAAGTTAGTGAAATTTTAATCTCTTTCTGGTTATTTGCTCCACAAGGCATGCAGTATATTTACTTTGATCTCTATTGATTCCAAATGTATACTCTTTTATGAAGACCTGTAATAAGTCGATTATTTGTTCTGAATTACTGTTTTACCATGCAGGGAGTGTGTTTTTATAATTTCCTGTCATGTTATATAGAGGAACCTCAAAACTCACTTCCTGATCAGTAAGATTATCATTTTAATAATGGTATAACATAACAATTTTATGTACCTCATCCTCAAATATTTTTGGTGTTTTTTTAATATAGGCCTAAACAAACTGATTATATAAATCTTATCTGAAGCCAATTTTAGGTCCACACAATCCTTTCCATGGTGACAACTATGGATGGCTGAATCTGCTTGGGTTTGATTTGCAGGAGCTCATTGAATCTTTTTTGAAATTCACAACATCCAAACTTAGCAGCAAATCTCACTGAAGTCCATGGCATTTGGAAAATAAAGACCTATAAAAAAACTATTGGAGCCAGAAACAATTAGGAAATTTGCCTCCAACCACATCCCTCAAATCTCTTTGCCTAGAAGCTCTACACTAATCTCTTCCTATGCAGTTTTCGCAGCAGCACTCCTGATGCTTCCCTCATCACACATAAAGCACAATATCAGTATGGCTGCTGTAATATAACATTTTTTTAATGAGGGATCTGGTTTATCCAAAATCCCCTTATTGGCTCATCTAAGCCAGTTCAAAGGCCAGGAAGTACATTATAATTACAGAAAATTCTGTCTGGCAAATTTTTGCATTTATTCACCAAGACCACAAATTTCAAACCCACTGAGTTACTTTGTGAACCGGTGGTAGGGGTGAACCAAAACCTTGTCACTAGTGACAACTTACCTATGATAGAATCACTCAAAATAAAATACTTACATGTTTCTACACATTGCTTCTTAGCTGGCTGGATGAATGATGCAATGATATGAGAGAACAAGTGAGTATTTCTTTGTTCTGTATAGTAATCCTGACACTGAGGTGTTTTCACTAGCAACAGAGTCTCAAGTGTGTGATAGCCCCTAGGTGCCCTAGGGTGCCTTGGCCATTGATTCTGGTATTACTATGTATGCTATAAATTACTAAATGCTAGCTAGAATTGTTAGGCTGAAACCCCATTGCATTGAAAACTCATTGATACAAAATCTAAGGAAAAGGAGGTGTAACTACAAGCCACAGAGCCAGAATAAAAACAGTGGCCTCAATATATACAGTATCTGACAGAAATGAGTACACCCCTCACATTTTTGTAAATATTTTATTATATCTTTTCATGTGACAACACTGAAGAAATGACAAGTTGCTACCATGTAAAGCAGTGAGTGTACAGCTTTTATAACAGTGTAAATTTGATGTCCCCTCAAAATAACTCAACACACAGCCATTAAAGTCTAAACCGCTGGCAACAAAAGTGAGTACACCCCTAAGTGAAAATGTCCAAATTGGACCCAAAGTGTCAATATTTTGTGTGGCCATCATTATTTTCCAGCACTGCCTTAACCCTCTTGGGCATGGAGTTCACCAGAGCTTCACAGGTTGCCACTGGAGTTCTCCTCCTCTCCTCCATGACGACATCACGGAGCTGGTGGATGTTAGAGACCTTGCACTTTTCCACCTTCCATTTGAGGATGCCCCACAGATGCTCAATAGGGTTTAGGCCTGGAAACATGCTTGGCAAGTCCATCACCTTTACCCTCAGCTTCTTTGGAAAGGCAGTGGTCTTCTTGGAGGTGTGTTTGGTGTCGTTATCATGTTGGAATACTGCCTTGTGGCCCAGTCTCCAAAGGGAGGGGATCATGCTCTGCTTCAGTATGTCACAGCACATCTTGGCATTCATGGTTCCCTAAATAAACTGTAGCACCACAGTGGCGGCAGCACTCATGCTGCCCCAGACCATGACACTCCCACCACAATGCTTGACTGTAGGCAAGACACACTTGTCTTTGTACTCCTCACCTGGTTGACACCATCTGAACCAAATAAGTTTATCTTAGTCAGACCACAAGACATGGTTACATTATTCCATGTCCTTAGTCTGCTTGTCTTCAGCAAACTGTTTGCTGCTTTCTTGTGCATCACCTTTAGAAGAGGCTTCCTTCCGGGACTGACAGCCAAGCAGACCAATTTGATGCAGTGTGTGGTATGTGGCTGATCCCTCACCCCTTCAACCTCTGTAGCAATGCTGGCAGCACTCATACATCTATTTCCCAAAGAGAACCTCTGAATATGACGCTGAGCACGTACACTCAACTTCTTTGGTCTAACATGGCGAGTCCTGTTCTGAGTGGAACCTGTCCTGTTAAATCGTTGTATGGTCTTGGCCACCATGCTGCAGCTTAGTTTCAGGGTCTTAGGTTATCTTTATGTAGAGCAACAATTCTTTTTCTCAGATCCTCAGAGAGTTCTTTGCCATGAGGTGCCATGTTGAACTTCCAGTGACCAGTATGAGAGAGTGAGAGCGAAGTGAACAGTATATTTTCCTAAAATAAATTAACCCCATTATCTCACTCACCCTCTATACATTGCTTCCTTCTTACGGTCTAGTAGGGAATAATTTCTTTACGTTTTTCAGAAAAAACAAAATTAAAATTCAGAATAATCTGTTAAATGAACAAAACACACCAAAAACTCTGTTCTTGAGAAGGGAACAAAATATATTACGGATGCTGAAATAGCTGAACACAGATCGGAGAATTAGGAAATCATTAGAAGACAGATGTCTTGTCATTGTGCTTTCCATTCCTAGCAGCTGATAGTCTATTCCCATCACCTTAGCCCACACACACATATGGCACAATACAGAACTGTATCCCGCATGTTTTAAATTTGACAACAGGCACTTTAACCACAGCTTGAACACCTTTTCTCAAGTTCTAAGGAAGTAAATAACACCCACATACATCTAAAGACTGAAAAAGTTACTAACTTTTTCATTCTTTTACAGAGGTCTCACCCTTAAATGTCTTCTCTATCCACTGCCTTTTTCCTCCCTTGTTGTTTTCATTTTTCACTCTCTTTCATTGTACTGCCATAGTTCCTGTCACCTACTACTGACATGCATTGTAACAATATTTTAAAGCAGTTATAGAAGGGTAATTGACATGTTTCATGGTTCAGTAAAATTACATTCTTTCCAAAATTTAACTCTGTGTCACTACTTTATGAACAATGAGGACAATAATGTCATGCTACTACAGTGAAATACATTTATGGTAAATTAAATTACAGCTTTGCTGATAGTGAAAACATTAAATGGCCTGTTTCTGCATTTGCATTTTTTTAAACACAATTCAAACTGTGTAACCATGCAAGAACACCATAATGTTGAAACATACTAGATAAATATTCACTTATCAGCTCTGTTTATAACAAAGGAATTCATGAAGCGGACTGCAAATTAAGCGAGTGAAAGTAGGATTTCCAGAGAAGACATTTTCTGAAGAAAAGAAACTTTGTGTACTTCTTTTTAATTACAAAATAGAATTGTGTACAATAGTCAAATTCAGAGAACATTTGGGTTGCTGAAAAATTGTTATACAATATGTTTATAATATTTGTAACTTTGTTTCAATTCTGACAAGAAAGTTTTATGTGTATGTATGTATCTATATCATTTTGAATAAATGTAAGCCGTATTTATACCAATCCATAGAGTAAGGTGTGAGGATTGATGTTGCTATGTGAAGGGGGATTATTGCTCCCTGTAGTACTTGGCACTAATACATTTATGTATCACAAGTTATATAATACTTATGAACTCTATGAGTTGCTTCACTTAATTTCTTATTTTTATATTGACCCTAAAACTCATGTTCACTTCTAATAACACTCGGCTTCCATTTTCTTTGCCCTATACACATCTGTGCTGAGTATGTCTCAGCCTTTAATACAGTGGTTTTCAGCATATAAGGTATGGGGATTTCACCTGCACCTTCTGAAAGCACCAAAGAACCTTATAATATTAAGCATAAGTACAGTAATTATACATAGACTGTCAGTGACTGCAGACATAGCAGACAAAATGGTCAGAGGCTGCAAACATATTACACAAAATAATTCAAATGTCCACCAGCACTCAAGAACTCCCAATACCAACCCCCAGCAGCTCAACACAACACCAACACCCCCTGGCGTATCAAAGTTCACTAAAATTTCCAACTACCCAGCACCTTAGGAATATGTGAACTGTCAAAGGTGATTACTCTCCTGCCACAAACTTCTCCAGACTCTACATTTTCTAACCTACATATATCAAAATGGGTCTAATAAAGCTTCACAACACCCCTGTTCCTGTGTCTTTCCAATAGTGCTTTCACTTCAATGTTTCCACATCTTCCACAAAAATCTTCATCTCATCTCATGCACATCCCCCAAAAAATAAAAACCCATATAGTGCAGTAATTTTCAAATTATCATAAAAATTTACTATTTTGTGCTTCCATATGTATGTGACAATCAAGCTTGAAAATCACCAGTGAAATGACCTCTCACCCCTCCTGCTTATCTTCTTCCCAAACATCCACTTTAGAAGGCTTATCAATTCACTCCATAAAATAGCGTAGTTTCACCACAACTAATGTACGCTAAATAAATTATGCTCACATTAAACCGTGCTCCATATAGTGCAAAGGTTGTGAATCCATCAATACTTGCCACTATATACTACCCTCATGTGCACAAAACACCTTACCATACTCAGCCCCAAGGGTTGAGTGATAGCCCATCTGATACTGTACTTATATGTCACTGCTGTGGTCCCCTTATTGCACATACTCCCAATGGGTAAATGATATATAGGACATAAAAGGATAGAAGAAGCTCATAGTGCAGAAATCTCCATTAAAAAAGCTTTATTTAGCATAAAACTGCTTACATAAACAAAGAGATGCAGGTTTCCAATACTCAGAATGGCACAATGGGCACTTCCAGTTCCAGGGTCAGCATCTGACATCACTTTCTGAGATATTTCGTCTGTAGACTTTATCAAATACTTTGGGGTATGTACATGGGATGAGATGAAGATTTTTGTGGAAGATGTGGAAACACTGAAGTGAAAGCACTAGTGGAAGGAACAGAGGACACAGGGACGGGGGTGTTTATTGGATCCATTTTGATATATGTGAGGCAGAAAATCTGGTAAGCAGTGAGTGGCAGGAGAGTACTCACCTTTGACAGTTAACGTATTCTTTAGGTGCTGGAAAGTTGGATTTTTATATTACACAACTGCAAATATCCTATAGGTGTTGTTGGATACTTGAAACCTCCTGCAGCAGAGAGTCAAGGACTAGAGACACATTGCATAAGATTGCCAGAGATCACTACCATCACTACTTCTTTGCAAATCAGTGCTCTCATTCTCACTACTCAGGCCACAGGTTGAATACCAATCCTCTAGTGTGTCACTGTACCTTTAGGTGGGCTTCAGAAAACACCCAATACATTTTGTGCAGAATAGTAAGGTTTAGTGCTGGGAAATGTGCTTAATGCTCACTGCTTATGTTCACCTTCTTAGCTAGAAATGAATTAATGATCTGCTTGCAATATGTCCTATTTGTTATCAAGTTCAAAGGTTTTGTCTACTAGTTTCCTATGAAAGATACCAGTAAAATACCTTAAGCATACAGATTGTTATTACCGTGACTGGCAGGCTATGAGAGGGGATGATTCCAGTCCATGCTTTTACCAGTCCATTTATGGTTCATCATTAATTGATCACTAAAACAGTAGGGTCTATAATTGGAACTATTATAATTAAAAATGTAACACTTTGGATTTGCTTTCTTTTCAAAATCACACTAGATAAAAGGGTTGATTTACGGAAACTGGAAAGTGCAAACTCTTGTGCAGCTCTGCATAGAAACCATTCAGCTTCCAGTTTATTTGTCAAAGCTTAGTTGAACGCCCTGAAATTAGAAGCCTATTGGCTACTATGCATAGCTGAACCAGATTTTGCACTCTCCAATTTTAGTAAATCGGCCCCAATTTGTTACACACTATTAAACACAAACTTGCAGTGCTAAACTCGTGCAAAACTCTATATAGCAAATATGGTGACAATGTGTGTATACACAAAAGTGAAATACCAATAAAATACAATAAAAAGTAAGTAAATTAAATTGGAGAATTAAAGTCTGCCGTGCAATAAAAATTGTACATTCTTTCTGTGCTGATAATCTTCAATATATCTTGCAATGACAAGCTGCGCTGCTTACATGGAAATTAAAGCAGTATTAAATGCAAAAGCAAATATTCATTATATTGCAGCTTACCAATTTGTAGATGTGATAGCTGTATACATTTCCTTTTTAGGTTTTTGTTCTTCTATTTTCATCTGGTGAATCAGCCATCAACTATGCTATTTTTCAGAAGTTGCTCTCCAGCAGAATGTATCAGTTTACATGGATGAGACCATCCAATTACCATTGAAAGGGGTGTGATCAACTTTTATTTATTCATGTAAAACCTTTATCCCAAAAGGAAAAAAAATGTTTGCTGTAACTGATTATAAAAGTGGTCATAAAACACTCAAAAGTGGTAATAAAACAGCAGTTATAAATTCCTTAATCAGGGAGACAGATGGAAAGCTTCTGCTTCTCTCAGCAATTATCAAAATGGTACAGACATAGACATAACAAGAGTAACATATATAGTGTAGTATGTATGTGAACACCAATGCAAAACAAAAGGATGTGCACTCACATGTAATAAAAAAACTATTGTGAGCAAACCATGCATATAGACTCCAAAACAACACAGCAAACAAGTGTAACAAATCCAGCACTGAGTATTCCAAGTCCACGGATCTTTCCAACCCTGAAAGATATGTTACTCGGGGGTTACTTCCAAACTGCTTACCAGATCTAATATGTTCATCTGGATAGGCATGATCACAACAGGCTTGAAATCAAGACTCATGTCTCAAGTAATTCATGAAAACAGATGATTTATTAGAAGCTTAAATACACAACCACATTTAAAAATAGAAACCGTACTGCCACAGTGTATTAGAAGATTTCACAAGGAAATTCCATAGACCAACCAATGTGTGCGATAACATCAGCATAGCCTGGCTCTGCCCTATGTATTTCATCAGATAATGACATCATCAGGGGAGAGGGAACAAGCTGCCAATCGCACACATTAAATACTGCAAGGTAGTAGGTTATGGTGCAATTCCTATTCCGTCTACAAGAGAGCATTTGTGTAATCAATAGATTAACATTCCACTGAAGATATACAGTAGGTATACTTGTAGATTACCACAAGCACCTTCTAGTTGGAATTTACAAGAAGAAACACTTTATGGCTTACACTAATTTAAGATATTAACTAATGCGTATGTTATTAAAAATCCAGTCTAACAAGAAGCACAGCTTGGATGGAATGGAAAAAAAACAAAACAATGAAATGGTAAAAATCCCTAACTGGAATACATGTAAAAATATATATGAGAATACATAAAAAACAAGGCCATAGCTACAGTTGTGTCCAAAATTATTCAACCCCCACTGAAATTGAGTGTTTTGGCCAGTTTGACATTGCTTTTGATCATTCAGTCATCTTGCTTACATTTACATTAAAGAGGCACTTGTAGGTCAGACAAATATAACATAACAGTTATAATGAAATAACCACAAATGTCTTTTCTGTGCTCACAGCATTATCAGTTTTATTCAACCCCCAAGTGACATTCAATCTTAGTACTTAGTACAGCATCCTTTTACAGTTATAACAGCTTTTAAACGTGAAGCATAGCTTGACACAAGTGTCTTGCAGCGATCTACGGGTATCTTCGCCCATTCTTCATGGGCAAAGGCCTCCAGTTCAGTCACATTCTTAGGCTTGCGCACTGCAACTGCTTTCTTTAAGTCCCACCAGAGGTTCTCAATCGGATTTAAGTCTGGTGACTGCGATGGCCACTCCAAAATGTTCCAGCCTTTCCTCTGCAACCATGCTCTAGTGGACTTGGAGGTATGCTTGGGATCATTGTCCTGTTGAAAGGTCCAACGTCTCCCAAGCCTCAGGTGTGTGACGGACTGCATCACGTTTCCATCCAATATCTCCTGGTACTGAAGAGAATTCATGGTACCTTGCACACGCTGAAGCTTCCCTGTACCTGCAGAAGCAAAACAGCCCCAAAGCATGATTGACCCTCCACCATGCTTCACAGTAGGCAAGGTGTTCTTTTCATCATAGGCCTTGTTCTTCCTCCTCCAAACATAGCGTTGATCCATGGGCCCAAACAGTTCTAATTTTGTTTCATCAGTCCACAGAACACTATCCCACAACTTTTGTGGTTTGTCCACATGGCTTTTGGCATACTGCAGTCGACTCTTCTTATTCTTTGGAGACAGCAAGGGGGTACGCCTGGGAGTTCTGGCACGGAGGCCTTCATTACGCAGTGTGCGTCTTATTGTCTGGGCTGAAACTTCTGTACCCACATCTGACAAATCTTTTCTCAGTTCCTCAGCAGTCACACGGGGACTTCTCTCCACTCTACGCTTCAGGTAGCGCACAGCAGTCGAAGTCAGCATCTTCTTTCTGCCACGACCAGGTAGCGTTTCAACAGTGCCCTTTGCCTTGAATTTGCGAATGATGCTTCCTAAGGTGTCTCTTGGTATGTTTAACATCTTTGCAATCTTCTTATAGCCATTGCCCTTCCTGTGAAGAGAAATCACCTCTTCTCTTGTCTTCCTGGACCATTCTCTTGCCTTCACCATGTTTGTAACCACACCAGTAAATGTCTAGAAGGAGCTGAGTATCACAGTCATTTTAAAGCTGCCTAATTGGTGCTTATTATGCTTGATTGCTGCTCGGTGACATCCACAGGTGTTTTCAATACCTGATGGAAAGCACCTGTATGAACCTCTGTTCTTCAGAGTGGTAGTCTTTAAGGGGTTGAATAATTGTGGCAATGAAGAAACCACATAAGAACCATTTACTACTGTATTACATAAACAATTGATGTCATTTTAGTTGCATTTGGGTAGTTACAACGTCCTTGTAGGATTTGATTCTGAATACAATTCCAAATGTACACTATAGTCCCTAAACCCCTTTACAGCATTGGGGGTTGAATAATTTTGGACACAACTGTATATTTAAGCAAAATATAACAAAAAGCTAACCCTAAACCATAAAATAACAACAACAATTCAGATTATTAAGAACACCTCTCTGTGAAGCTAGCTATTAGAAATAAAACAATTAACATCCCAAACAATATTTATACCGAAGGGTGAAAAGGTTTTGAGACTCTATATCCATTTCAGTTCTAACTTTGAAATTTTTCATTTCACAAAGCTACCCCTCCAATGTGATAAAAACTTAAAAATGCCAAAAAATAAAGTGACTGCAGGATTTTTGTCTTGAACCCTGCCATGATGTTTCAACACACTGCGACCCAAAAAAACCATGCTTAAAGCAGACCTTTCCCCATAACAGCATGATAAAAAAATAATGTTTTTTAGCAAGGAACATACATTCCACATTAATAATTATGCTACCAAAATATCTGTGCTGAAAATTGCCTCAAGCATTGTTCCTGTTTATCCTGTTTAGAGATCAGCCTCTACATTTTTGGCACAGTGCTGAAAAATAGAGAGCAGATTAGTATGTGTAGAGTAGGGTGAGACAGTGTATTACTGGATTTTAAACAGTATAGGCACTTCATTTTTTTGTTTTACATAGCTATACTTGCAAACGGGACCAGCCTGAAGTGATCAAGCATGACTTAATTTTCTGTGTAAAGTTCCATTTTAATATTACTAATATGTTTCCAAGGTGGTACTTGGAGTGCTCTTGTTGTTATCCATACATATTGCAAGTCACAAGGACACTGCAGCATGTGAACTATGATTTTAGACGAACAAGTGATAAATGTGCTGATATTATATATTGTGGATGTCTGAAGAGATTGGAAGGTAGATAATTTCTGTCCCTTCAATTGATTATGCTGACAAATGAAACATTAGTTATTTTTTGTCCCAATATATTCACCCCAATCAAGTGAGTTTTGTCCATCATATGCAGGTGCCAGACCAAACCAGGCAGGGTTATTGATATTATTTCAGCTATACAATCAAATCGGGATGTCCAAGACATGGCATGCTTCTCTTGCTAGATCTACACAAGGCCTTTGATTTTATTTCATGGGACTACATCTTTTATGCTCTAGGGCAGGGGTCTCCAAACTATGGTCCTCCAGCTGTTGAAGTGCTACAAGTCCCATCAGGCCTCTGCCTCTGGGAGTCTTGCCTGTGGCTGTCAGTCTTGCAAAGCCTCATGGGACTTGCAGTTCAACACGTAGAGAGCCATAGTTTGGAGACCCCTGCTCTAGAGCGATATGGCTTTGTGCTTAAATGTATTCCTGTATTATAGACTCTGTATCAAGACTCCTTGGCATCTCTGACTGTTGAGTCCATTAAATCCCAATGCTTTACCATAAATAAGGGTATTCGTTAGGGCTGTCCATTGTCCATAATCGTAGTCATATTGGCTTTAGAGCTGTTTGTTATAAAGATAAAGGAAAACCCAGATATCAAAGGTATATTGAGTGGGGGACAGGAACATAAATGCACTATATTTGCTATTGACATCTTGATGTTTATTTTTTCCCCCTATCACTACCATTCCAATTTTACATAATGTATTAAACCAATTCTCTGAAATTTGGAACTCAAAGTAAATCATTCTAAATCCCAAGCATTAAACATCTTACATGTCCGAACCCTTCATGGCAGCCAGAGGCTCTCTTCTTTGGCAAAAAACCTGATTCCTTTCCTTCAAACACTCCTCTATATATCTGAAGGTGAAGCCTTGTTTTTGGTTCAACAGAATACATTCTGAGAAGATGAATATCTTCCTAGAATATTATACTTATTTTGGACAATTCCAGTAGCCATTTGCATGCCTAATCTTTTGGGCTTTTTACATAGGGGAATAAGGGACCTAGGTTAAATGCTTTGTAGACCAACAACGCCACCATCAGTCCCACCCCACAAGCCAGAGTACTAGGTGTCATTTTAGACTAAAATCTGTCTTTCCAGCCCCAGATCCAATCGCTGACAAATTCATGCAGACTCCACCTCCGCAACATCTCCAAAATACGCAAGTTCCAAACTTCTGAAACCACAAAGCAACTCATTCACTCCCTTATCATATTACAGCTTGACTACTATAACTCCCTCCTCGCCGGCCTACCCCAACACAGGCTATCCCCGCTTCAGTCTATCCTGAATTCTGTGGCCAGACTCATCCACCTTACCAACCGCTCCGTATCCGCCACCCCCCTCTGCCAATCCCTCCACTGGCTTCTGATTGCCCAACGCATAAAATTCAAAATATGAACATTGATGTACAAAGCTGTTCATAACACTGCCCCAAACTATATCACTGACCTGATATCCATCTACCACCCAAAACACACTCTCCACTCCTCACAAGACCTCCTACTCTCCAGTTCCCTGGTCTCCTCCTCCCATGCCCATCTCCAGAACTTCTCCAGGGCTTCCCCCATTCTCTGGAACTCTCTACCACAATCCATCATACTGTCACCTTCCCTCCTCACCTTTAGGCACACCCTGAAAACCCAACTCTTCAGAGAAGCCTACCCCGCTCTCACCTAACTGCTGATCTCCTCTGCTCTTCCCACCACTCCATCCCCCACAGCTGGTACCTCCTGTACCACTCTCCCCTCCCTCCTAGATTGTAAGCTCCAAGGAGCAGGGCCCTCGAACCCCTCGTGTATTGTATTTTTACTGTACTGTCTCGTGTACTGTCTCCCATTATAATGTACAGTGCTGAACAAACTGTTGGCGCTATATAAATACTGTATAATAATAATAATAATTGTACACTTCCAAATAGATGGGAGGACTGGCAAATGTGTTTGTACACAGATTTGCAATTATCTCTTTTATTTAATTCCTCACATTTATTATCATGATAATAAAAACTATTGAAAGAGTAATGTATATATATATATATATATATATATATATATATATATATATATACACACACACTCACATACATATATATATATATATATATATATATATATATATATATATATATATATATATATATATATATATATATATATATATATATATACACATATAAAAGCATAAACTGAATTGAGAATTGAGAGAAAGCTCACCTGGACGTTGTTACCTTTCTATTTATGGTGCATACACATAAAAGAAAAGACATTGCAAGGCGCAGCTGGTGGCTTTTCATGTACATCCATGTAGTACAATAATCAGAAACAAAAGGTGCAAATTAAAAATAACATGGGCTATGAGAAATGCACAACCTGCCACCTTGGCCTTCTCAGTTGGAAATAACTGTTTTCCAGTTTCAGAGAAGAGGATATGTTGCCAAAACTCCCTTTTTTTCTTTCCTTAAGTGATTTTTTTTATCATAGAGAAGTGCCTATAACAGTGAAAAATGTTGGGATCATTCAGGACCCTTCATCATTGCATGTTTGTTAATATTTACAAAACTCCACTGGCTGCTAATTGACTCAATATCTCTTGATTCCCTAATTTCTAATTATACATTTCTATTAAAGTGTAAAATGTTTTTGGGTCCCCTGTTTGAGCACAGCTGTACATAAGGGATAGTGAAGATGCGTCATTACACATTTTGACTGAACCAGAGAAGCAGAAAGACTATTTAAAATTCAAAAAGAAAATACTAACATTTAGAGAAAAACTAAGGAAACGCCAGCACACGTATGAAAATATGGATAAAAATAGGGATCATGCTTCTTACTGACCTGTTCTTGTTGCTTTTCAAAAATGGCTGATCAAAAATGTCAATACTTTATGAGTTACAAATTATACTTTATAAATCATTGTATGATGAATGTAAAAAAAACACCTGTGGGTAATACTGAAGATCCCAAATCTCATGAAAAAGACATGCATCTCCACTGTGCTGCAATGTCATCTCACAAGATTTGAGATGCTCAGCATTCCTCAGGATCTTGGCAGAAACATCACTCCATGCAGTATGGAAGCTGGGGGTAGAGTATGTTTTCTAACTTTTTCCAGTACAGGTTTTTGCACATCTCTTATATGGTGGGGCTGGGGCCCAAATGTAAAAAGTGAGCTTTACTTTCTAGAGCAAGGTTTGACCACACAGCAAAAGAGAAATTCACATTTGTAAAGGGAAATCAATGTCAAATTGGCAATTATTGAGTCTGGACACATACTTTTATGCATACAAGTATAATATGAACACTAAAATAAATCAAAAAGCCATATTTATACTCTTATGCTGTTATATGGTGAAACAATTACGGAAGAAACTTATAAGAGCAGAAACCTTCTGTGATATATTTAAAGCAGATTTTTAATTCAATATTTAAACAGCATTAATCATATGTTTTTTGAAGTAAAGTTTTTTTTTTCCATCAAAAAGTCAACATAATCATTTTCCATAGCTGCAAAAAAATTACAAATAATTTTGACAGTTTTATTATATCTGATGACTTTTACAACCAGAAATGAATATTTTACAGTTGCCAAATGTTTAGATTAATTATAGGTTACATCCGCAATACAATATTGTTTTACCTTCTGTAAATCATTTCATCTTAACCTTTTAATGAAGTGGAAAAAACACAACAGCATAGAAAAAACTAAAACTTTCTGTTTCACAGTCTGTGCATCTCTTTCATTTTGGCTTGATTATTTCTTTTTTTTATTTCTTTTTTTATCTGCATTTTACTAATTACATCTATTCATTTTTAGATCTGTGTGGTAGAGTGCATCAATAGAATACAATTTTCAAGCTTTAATTTTAGACTGCCACATATAAAAGTGAGAGAAATGTGAAACACATTTTGCCTTCCTCAGCAACAAAAACATAATAACACTGATGACTGAATCTAATTTCAACATGAAGTGGTAAATGAAAAAATAAAAAACAAATAGAGTGTGCATTTTCCAAAAGTTAAACAACAAATACATAAATGAAGATGAGCAAACATTTGTGATAATTATAGCTGACCTGTTCAAATTCTTAAACAGCTGGGATACTTTCTAAGTGCCTGTTCCAAAGGTCACATTTTTTGAGGTCTAACTAAAGATCTATATAGGGAAATCAGTACCTCCTTCCTCCGCTGGTGACCCCTCTAGTGATGCATTCTAGAAATCTATTTGCTTTCCCCACTGCCTGGCCACACTGCTCATTTTGCAATCATCCAAAATAAGTACCCCCAAAGTAATTTTCCTCTGAAGTGCTGGCAAACAATGTGCCCCCAATGTTGTACTCTCTCAAGGGATTATTTTTCCCTGGGTGCATTTATTTACATTTAGAACATTGAACTGAAATTTCCACTTTTTTGACCAATCTTCCAGCAATGCCTAATCTTGTTCCATGTTACAGACATCTCCAGGGATATCAACCCTATTTCACACCTTTGTGTCATCAGCAAAAAAATATACCTTACCCAACAAACATTTAGTTATATCACTTACATGTAGATTAACCACTTTCCCTCCAGAGGAATTAACCCCCCTTTCTGACCGTGCCATTTTTTGCGTTACTGCGCTGCGTTACTTTCAGTGCCAACTGCGCGGTCATGCAACGCTGCACTCAAATGAAATGTACGTCCTTTTTTTCCCACAAATAGAAATTTCTTTCAGTGGTATTTGAAACCTTTGCATTTTTTTTTTGTGCGCTATAAATAAAAAAAGACTGACAATTTTGATAAAAAAAACAATATTTTTGACTTTTTGCTATTAAACATGTCCAATAAAAAATAAAAAAATAAAATTTTCATAAACTTAAGGTAAAATGTATTCTGCTACATGTCTTTGCTAAAAACAAAAAAATCCCAATACATGTAAATTAATTGGTTTATGTGAAAGTTATAGTGTTTGTAAATGGCGGTATATATACTTGATTTTTTTTTTTTACTAGTAATGATGGCGATCAGCGACTTATATTGGGACTTAGGGTACTGTGGCAGTCATCATGACACTGGGAGGAACTGACTTGGTGTCACTGACATCCCAAGTGACACCAATACATATATATATCATTTTGCGCACCCGTGCCATCCTGTAGCAGTATTTCTGCTATAGGGCAGACGGGAAGCAGTTAAATAGAACAGGACCTAGTACAGAGCCTTGTGGTATACCTCTAGTGACTAGTCTCTTTTCTGAGTAAACCCCATTTACAACGACACTCTGGTATCTATCCTTTAGCCAGTTGCATATCCACTGAACCACCCAAGGGCTAAGTTCTAGCTTGGTCAAATTTTGTATTAAATCATTATGTAGAACTCTATCAAATGCCTTGCTGAAATCAAGATATGCTATGTCCACAGCACCACCCTGGTCCATAACATTGGTAATACAGGTGAAACTCAAAAAATTTGAATATCGTGCAAACGTTCATTTATTTCAGTAATGCAACTTAAAAGGTGAAACTAATATATGAGATAGACTCATTACATGCAAAGCAAGATAGTTCAAGCCGTGATTTGTCATAATTGTGATGATTATGGCTTACAGCTCATGAAAACCCCAAATCCACAATCTCAGAAAATTAGAATATTACATGCAATCAATAAAACAAGGATTGTACATAGAACAATATCGGACCTCTGAAAAGTATAAGCATGCATATGTACTCAGTACTTGGTTTGGGCCCCTTTTGCAGCAATTACTGCCTCAATGCGGCGTGGCATGGATGCTATCAGCCTGTGGCACTGATGAGGTGTTATGGAAGACCACGATGCTTCAATAGCAGCCTTCAGCTCTTCTGCATTGTTTGGTCTCATGTCTCTCATCATTTTCTTTGCAATGCACCATAGATTCTCTATGGGTTCAGGTCAGGCATGTTTGCTGGCCAATCAAGCACAGTAATCCCACAGTCATTGAACCAAGTTTTGGTGCTTTTGGCAGTGTGGGCAGGTGCCAAGTCCCGCTGGAAAATGAAGCCGGCATCCCCATAAAGCTCGTCTGCGGAAGGAAGCATGAAGTGCTCCAAAATCTCTTGGTAGACGGCTGCGTTGACCCTGGACTTAATGAAGCACAGTGGACCAACACCAGCAGATGACATGGCTCCCCAAATCAACACAGACTGTGGAAACTTCACACTGGACTCCAAGCATCTTACAGTGTGTGCCTCTCCATTCTTCCTCCATACTCTGAGTCCTTGGTTTCCAAATGAGATGCAAAAGTTGCTCTCATCAGAAAAGAGGACTTTGGACCACTGAGCAATAGACCAGGTCTGTTTTTCTTTAGCCCAGGTAAGGCGCTTCTGACGTTGTTTGTTTTTCAGGAGTGGCTTGACAAGAGGAATACAACATTTGAAGCCCATGTCCACAATCCGTCTGTGTGTGGTGGCTCTTGATGCACTGACTCCAGTCTCAGTCCACTCCTTGTGAAAGTCCCCAACACTTTTGAATGGCCTTTTCCTGACAATCCTCTCCAGGCTGCGGTCATCCCTGCTGCTTGTGCACCTTTTTCTTCCACACTTTTCCCTTCCACATAACATTCTATTAATGTGCTTTGATACAGCACTTTGGGGACATCCAACTTCTTTTGCAATTACCTTTGGAGGCTTTCCCTCCTTATGGAGGGTGTCAATGAGGGTTTTCTGCACAACTGTCAGGTCAGCAGTCTTTCCCATGATTGTGATTCCTATTGAACCAGACTGAAATACCATTTAAAGGCTCAGGAACCCTTTGCAAGTGTTATGGCTTAATTAGCTGATTAGAGTGGGACACTCGAGAATATTGCACCTTTTCACAACATTCTAATTTTCTGAGATTGTGGATTTGGGGGTTTCATGAGCTGTAAGCCATAATCATCACAATTATGACAAATCACGGCTTGAACTATCTTGCTTTGCATGTAATGAGTCTATCTCATATATAAGTTTCACCTTTTAAGTTGCATTACTGAAATAAATGAACTTTTGCATGATATTCTAATTTTTTGAGTTTCACCTATATAGTATTCAAATGATACATAGTAGTATTATTGTATGGGAAAAAATATATATATATATATGCACATCAATATTCCCCTCTATAAAAGTGCCAGACTGTATGGATAATAACTGGAGATGCACATTACCCCAGTGTATGGGCACGCTTGCTAGAATATAAAGGCATCGTCCAGGACTGGCTGTTAGAATGGCTGCTAAAAATAACAGCATCAACAGAGACTGTAGAAAGCAGGGGTGAACTGACAGCTCATGATGCCCCCAGGCAATAGGGGATCATGGGGCCCCTGTGTCCTTGCCCACACTCAAAGCACACACAAAAAAGCCTATAAAAAGGTATCAGGGGCATTTCATGCGGCCCCCTACTGACCCCGGGCCCTCGGGCAGTGCCAGAGTGCTCGAATGGTCAGTCCAACCCTGATAGAAAGTTTGTCCCAGGTTTTCTATTATTCCTATCTGGTAGTTCCTGGTGTGCTGGAAAGCATGCCAGTATCCCTGCAATGAAAATGTTGGGGGGAAATACGTTCCAAATAGCACTTCCAGTCCACCGCAACGTCACTTCCGGTCCGTGGCTCATTGCCATTTTGTTGAAGTATACTTCTAGAGGCCCAAACCTGTCCAGTGTTCCAAGTTTTACACTGTTATGGAAGGGAACATAATGCTCGTAAGCAGAGCATTTGCACACATCTATAGCACATTTCTAACCCCAGAAACCACTAAACAGCTCATCCACTCCCTCATCATATCACGACTCGATTACTGCAACTCCCTCCTTACTGGCCTGCCTCGCCACTGGGTATCCCCGCTTCATTCGATCCTGAATACGGCAGCCAGACTCATTCACCTTTCCAACTGCTCCATCTCCGCCACCCCCCTCTGCCAATTTCTCCACTGGCTTCCTATTGCGCAACGAATCAAATTCAAAATCCTAACACTGACGTACAAAGCCGTCCACCACACTGCCCTGAACTACATCACTGACCTAATATCCAAGTACCACCCAGCACGCACACTCCGCTCCTCACAAGACCTCCTTCTCTCTAGTTCCCTGGTCTCCTCCTCCCATGCCCACCTCCAGGACTTCTCCAGGGTGTCACCCATCCTCTGGAACTCCCTGCCCCAACCAATCAGATTATCACCTACTCTCCTCTCCTTTAGGCACACCCTGAAAACCCATCTCTTCAGGGAAGCCTACCCCACCCCCTGCTAACTTGCCGACCTCCTCCACTCTCCCTACCACTCCATCCCCCACAGCTATCTCCTCCTGTGCCACCATCCCCTCCCTCCTAGATTGTAAGCTCAAAAGAGCAGGGCCCTCAATCCCCTCATGTTTTGCATTGTATTGTTATTGTTCTGTCCTCCTTTGTAATGTACAGCGCTGAGCGAACTATCGGCACTTTATAAACACTGTATAATAATAATAATAATAATCTATAGTGAAACTAAGGGAACAAAGTTTATCAGTGAAATGTATAAACGCGTGGGGATTTTTACCAAATAATGACAAACTGGTATTAGGTCACAAGTGTGCAAAGAGATCTATATACCTATAAACATGGGGGTTAATTTGTAAACAAAAGCAAATGGGAGTTTCCTTGCAAGCATGCAAAGGGAAAAATAGCTGATAGGTATTTAGTTCTAAACATATAAGGAAACAATGGCAAAAGGGTATTAGGTAGCAAATATGCCAATGTTGGCCTATAGGTAATTATATCTGTCAATTAGAAAAAAAAAGGTAGTATCCCTATTACTTTCTAGTTAGCTGGGGAGGGGGGGGGGTCCATAGCTCTCATCATGTATGAATAGTAAACACAAATAAATATATAATCTTATCTAAGTAATTATACAATACAATTTAATAAGAAGCATCGCTATGCTGTATATTGCAGTTAAAAACAAAATATGTGGTGATAATATTTATATAATAATAGTAGTAATACTACATACTGGAGGCAGTACCCCCTAGTGGTAAGATAAGGTGTAAATGTTATTATAGCTAACTAAAGCTTATTTTTATCTTAATAGAAGGCTACATATATATATATATATATTTTGCTCAAAATAATTAAAGTAACACTTTTTCATAAGAGTATAGCATTAAGTCAATTAAACTCCTGGGATATTGTTCTGGTCAGTTAAGTGGCAGAGGGGGTTGATAATAAGTTTCAGCTGCTTTGATGTTAACGAAATTACCAACAGGTGCACTAGATGAGCAACAATGAGATGACCCCCAAAACAGGAATGGTTTTACAGGTGGAGGCCACTGACATTTGGTGTCTTCTTCTAGTGTCTAAATTCCCCTCTATAGCCTTGATGCCAAAGATTTTAAGACCTGTAAGCACTGTAATGTGCTTCATTGAAACGCCAAGGGATAGAATATTTATCTCTGTTGTTGATAATGCCACATTTATGTTCACCAATCCTTACTCTTAGGGGGCACGAAGTGCGACCAACATAAAGTAGACCACATAGCAATTTTAACCCATAGACTACATAAGTGGTGCCATAGTTTATAAACTGTTTTATCTGTTGAGGTTTTCCATTAGTTTCTGGTACCACATGTAGGCGCATGTCCCACAGTTCTTGACCCCACATTTATAACTCCCATTTTGGTCAAAAAGCTTTGTCCATTGGCTGTTTAACTTTTCCCTAATTTATTGTGTTTTCTGACACTGCTGGGTGCCACGAGACTTCTCAAGTCTCTTGTTTTCTGTAGATGATGTTTGGTTTATTTGGCAAGATTTTTCTGAGTACAGGGTCTTGTTTCAGGATATCCCAGTTTTTCTTTAGAATATGCTGAATTTCAGGACTTGTTGGTGTACCTAGTGGTAAACCTGACTTGATAGTTGTCCAGATTGCTTTTTTGTACATATTTAGTTTGGGGAACAGATATTAAATCATATTGTGATAGATATTTGTTGTATGCCTCCTCTGTATGTAGCTAGTCATACCCTTTTGGGTTTTGGAGTAAATATTACCTTCCTGATCCACTCTGAGTTCAAGGTCAAGGAATATCAGGCACTCCTCATCCACCACATGGGAAAATATGATTGTGAGTACAGTAGTCTAGAAATTCTTTCACTTCCTTGTCTGAACTGTCTCAAACTTTTAGAATTGAATCTATATATCTTGCATAGAGGACCAGGTTCACTCTGTAGGGGTTGTTATTCCAGATATAAAAATTCTCCCAGTATCCCATAAAAAGGTTAGCATAGCTTGGAGTGAACCAAGCCCCCATTGCAGTGCCTTTGACCTGCTGGAAATGTTGTCCAATAAAGGAGAAATAGTCATGTGTTAAGGTGTACTCAATACAGTTATGTAAAAACTTAGCTTGGGCTAAATTGAATTGCCTATCTGCCATTTAGTAATATTCTATGGTTCTAAGACCAAACCTGTGTGTTATTGATGTATATAGGAAGGCTACATCTAATGACAGCCATCTATAACCCGGCTGCCACTGGTAATTTGCCACAATTTCCAGCATATGGCCAGAGTCTCTTACAAAGGATGGAAGTTTGGCCACTATATCCTATAGGAAAAAGTTAATGTAACATCCCAGATTACTTGTTAGACTATCCATTCCAGCTATAATAGGTCTTCCTGGTGGATTTGTCATGTTCTTGTGTACTTTTGGGATGTGAGGTGTGACTGGATGTTTCCTTAAGAGAAAATAGTATTCATTTTTGGAAACTGCACTATTCTTTAAATCTTTTTCTAGTAGATCTTTCAGTTATTTAGTATATTCCATTCTGGGGTGTTTCTTCAGTTTTAAGTGTGTATCGGTGTTTTCTAATAACCTCCTTGCTTTCGTCTTCTCTATTTTGTGTCACTAGACTACCTTCTTTATCTGCTCTATAATGACCTGATGGTTATATTTAGGGCTATCTATCAGGTCACTGTAGGGATCTTTTCTTTTAAGAGTTTATATTTTCAAAAATATCTTTAAATCCATCGAAGACAACTTCATAAAAAGTGGGGATAAAGTTCAATTTAGCTCAATGAGGAAAACTGAGCAGTATCTGTTCCCTTCCATAAAAGTGTAATACATGGAATACTGTACAGGCTTGGGCCTCTAGAGGTGTATTCCAACAAAATGGCAACGAGCCGTGGACCGGAAGTAACATCGCAGCGGACCGGATGTGTTAATTGGAACTCATTTCCAGCCAATATTTTAATTGCCAGGATACTGACATGCATTGCAGCACACCAGAAACTACCAGATAGGAATAATAGAAGACCTGGGAAGAACTTTCTACAGTCTCTGTTGATGCTGATATTCTCTAATAGCCATCCTAACAGCCAGTCCCAGACAATTCCTGTATTTTCTAGCAACCGTGCTCACACACTGGGGTAATGTGCATCTCCGTTCATTATCCATACAGTTTGGCATATCTATAGAGGGGAATATTGATATATATATATATATACATACATATATATATATATATATATATATATATACACATACAGTCAGGTCCATAAATATTGGGACATCGACACAATTCTAACATTTTTGGCTCTATACACCACCACAATGGATTTGAAATGAAACGAACAAGATGTGCTTTAACTGCAGACTGTCAGCTTTAATTTGAGGGTATTTACATCCAAATCAGGTGAACAGTGTAGGAATTACAACAGTTTGCATATGTGCCTCCCACTTATTAAGGAACCAAAAGTAATGGGACAGAATAATAATCATAAATCAAACTTTCACTTTTTAATACTTGGTTGCAAATCCTTTGCAGTCAATGACAGCCTGAAGTCTGGAACGCATAGACATCACCAGACGCTGGGTTTCATCCCTGGTGATGCTCTGCCAAGCCTCTACTGCAACTGTCTTCAGTTCCTGCTTGTTCTTGGGGCATTTTCCCTTCAGTTTTGTCTTCAGCAAGTGAAATGCATGCTCAATCGGATTCAGGTCAGGTGATTGACTTGGCCATTGCATAACATTCCACTTCTTTCCCTAAAAAACTCTTTGGTTGCTTTTGCAGTATGCTTTGGGTCATTGTCCATCTGCACTGTGAAGCGGCGACCAATGAGTTCTGAAGCATTTGGCTGAATATGAGCAGATAATATTACCTGAAACACTTCAGAATTCAACCTGCTGCTTTTGTCAGCAGTCACATCATCAATAAATACAAGAGAACCAGTTCCATTGGCAGCCATACATGCCCACGCCATGACACTACCACCACCATGCTTCACTGATGAGGTGGTATGCTTAGGATCATGAGCAATTCCTTTCCTTCTCCATACTCTTCTCTTCCCATCACTCTGGTACAAGTTGATCTTGGTCTCATCTGTCCATAGGATGTTGTTCCAGAACTGTGAAGGCTTTTTTAGATGTCGTTTGGCAAACTCCAATCTGGCCTTCCTGTTTTTGAGGCTCACCAATGGTTTACATCTTCTGGTGAACCCTCTGTATTCACTCTGGTGAAGTCTTCTCTTGATTGTTGACTTTGACACACATACACCTACCTCCTGGAGAGTGTTCTTGATCTGGCCAACTGTTGTGAAGGGTGTTTTCTTCACCAGGGAAAGAATTCTTCGGTCATCCACCACAGTTGTTTTCCATGGTCTTCCAGGTCTTTTGGTGTTGCTGAGCTCACCGGTGCGTTCCTTCTTTTTAAGAATGTTCCAAACAGTTGTTTTGGCCACGCCTAATGTTTTTGCTATCTCTCTGATGGGTTTGTTTTGTTTTTTCAGCCTAATGATGGCTTGCTTCACTGATAGTGACAGCTCTTTGGATCTCATCTTGAGAGTTGACAGCAACAGATTACAAATGCAAATAGCACACTTGAAATGAACTGTGGACCTTTTATCTGCTCATTGTAATTGGGATAATGAGGAAATAACACACACCTGGCCATGGAACGGCTGAGAAGCCAATTGTCCCATTACTTTTGGTCCCTTAATAAGTGGGAGGCACATATGCAAACTGTTGTAATTCCTACACCGTTCACCTGATTTGGATGTAAATACCCTCAAATTAAAGCTGACAGTCTGCAGTTAAAGCACATCTTGTTTGTTTCATTTCAAATCCATTGTGGTGGTATATAGAGCCAAAAATGTTAGAATTGTGTCGATGTCCCAATATTTATGGACCTGACTGTATATATATACATATATACATATATATATATATATATATATATATATATACATATATACATATATATATATATATATACATATATACATATATATATATATATATACATACATATATACATATATATATATATATATATATATATATATACATACATATATATATATATATATATATATATACATACATATATACATATATATATATATATACATATATATACATACATATATACATATATATATATATATACATATATATACATACATATATACATATATATATATATATACATATATATACATACATATATACATATATATATATATATACATATATATACATACATATATATATATATATATATATATACATACATATATACATATATATATATATATATATACATATATATACATACATATATACATATATATATATATATATACATATATATATATATACATATATACATATATACATATATATATATAAAACACATACAGTATATATATATATATATATACACTATATTGGCAAAATTATTGGGACACCCCTCCAAATCATTGGATTCAGGTATTCCAAACACCTCCATGGCCACAGGTGTATAAAATCAAACACTTAGGCATGCAGACTGCTTCTGCAATCATTTGGGAAAGAATGGGTTGCTCTCAGGAGCTCAGTGAATTCAAGTGTGGTACCGTGATAGACCCATCCGTGAAATTTCCTTGCTACAAAATATTCCACTGTCAACTGCTAATGGTATTATAACAAAGTGGAAGCACCTGGGAAAATGTGGTAGGCCACATAAAATGACTGCTGAAGCACACAGTGCGCAGAAGTCACCAACTGCCTGCAGAGTCAATAGCTAAAGACCTCCAAACTTCATGTGGCCTTCAGATTAGCACAGTAACAGCACATAGAGAGCTTCATGAAATGGGTTTTCATGGCCAAGCAGTTGCATCCAAGCCTTACATCAAGTGCAATGCAAAGCGTCGGATGCAGTGGTGTAAAGCATACCGCCACTGGACTTTAGGGCTGTGACAAATCACACTTTTCTGTCTGACAATCTGATGGATGTGTCAGGGTTTGGTAGCTGCCAGGAGAATGGTACTTGGTTGACTGCATTGTGCCAAATGTAAAGTTTGGTGGAGGGGGGATTATTGTGCAGGGTTGTTTTTTTTTTGTCCTGACCTCAACCAGCTAGAATACCTTTGGGATGAATTAGAGCAGAGACTGCGAGTCAGGCCTTCGTGTCTGACATCAGTGCCTGACCTCACAAATGTGCTTCTGGAGGAATGGTGAAACATTCCCATAGACACACTCCAAAACATTGTGGACAGACTTCCCAAAAGAGTTGAAGCTGCTATAGCTGCAAAGGGCAGCCAACTCAATATTGAACCCTACGGACTAAGACTGGGATGCCATTAACATTCATGTGCGTGTAAAGGCAGGCGTCCCAATATTTTTGGCAATATAGTGTATACAGTGAAGGAAATAAGTATTTGATCCCCTGCTTATTTAGAATGTTTGCCTACTTACAAAGAAATGATCAGTCTAAAAATCGAATGGTAGGTGTATTGTAACATTGAGAGACAGAAAAGCAACAAAAAAATTCAAAAGAAATGCATGTCTAACAAATTATGCACTGATTTGTATGTTCATGAGGGAAATAAGTATTTGATCCCCTATCATTCAGCAAGATTTCTGGCTACCAGGTGTCCTTCATACAGGTAATAAGCTGAGATTAGAAGCAGTCTCTTAAAGGGAGTGCTGCTAATCTCATTTTGTTACCTGTATAAAAGACACCTGTCCACAGGAGCAATCAATCAGATTCCAAACTCTACACCATGGCAAAGACCAAAGAGTTGTCCAAGGTTGTAAGGGACAAGATTGTAGACCTACACAAGGCTGGACTGGGCTACCAAACTATCGCCATGCAGCTTGGTGAGAAGGTGACAACAGTTGGTGCAGTCATTCGCAAATAGAAAAAACACAAAACAACTGTCAGTCTCCTTAGGTCTGGTGCACCATGCAAATTCTCACCTCATGGAGTATCAATGATCATGAGAACAGTGAGGAATCATGCCAGAACTACACGCGAGGATCTTGTCAATGATCTCCGGGCAGCTGGGACCACAGTCACCAAGAAAACATTTGGTAACACACTAATCTGACAAAGATTGAACTCCTGCAGTGCCCATAAGGTCCCACTGCTCAAGAAAGCACATGTCCAGAACCATCTGAAGTTTGCCACTGAACATCTGAATGATTCAGAGGAGGACTGGTTGAAAGTGCTGTGGTCAGATGAGACCAAAATCGAGCTCTTTGGCATCAACTCAACTCGCCGTGTTTGGAGGAGGAGGGATGCTGCCTATGACTACAAGAACACCATCCCAACTGTCAAACATGGTGGTGGAAACATTCTGCTTTGGGGGTTTTTGCTGCTGAGGGGACAGGACAAATGCACCGCATCAAAGGGACGATGGATGGGGCAATGTACCATCAAATCTTCTTCCCTCAGCCAGGGCATTGAAAATGGGTCGTGGATAGGTGTTCCAGGATGACAATGACCAAAAAAAAGGCCAAGGCAACAAAGAAGTGGCTCAAGAAGAAGCACATTAAGGTCCTGGAGTGGCCTAGCCAGTCTCCAGACCTTAATCCAATGGACAATCTGTGGAGGGAGCTGAAAGTTCGAGTTGCCAAACATCAGCCACCAAACCTTAATGACTTGGAGAGGATCTGCCAAGAGGAGTGGACCAAAATCCCTCCTGAGATGTGTGCAAACCTGGTGGCCAACTACAGGAAACGTCTGATCTCTGTGATTGCCAACAAGGGATTTGCCACCAAGTACTAAGTCATGTTTTGTGAAGGGGATCAAATACTTATTTCCCTCATGAACATGCAAATCAGTGAATAATTTATGACATGCATTTCTTTTGAGTTTTATTTGTTATTCTGTCTCTCAGTGTTACAATACACCTACCATTCAATTTTTAGACTGATCATTTCTTTGTGAGTGGGAAAACATTTAAAATCAGGAAGGGATGAAATACTTATTTCCTTCACTGTATCTTTTATTACTGGTTTACTTTTAGTGATAGTAAGCCCCTAGGCTCCCATGATGTGATGCAAGCAATAAAGCTGGTTATGTGACCACTTTCAAGTTAGGCTCTGAGGAAGAAGGACTCACCTTTGAACCTTTGAACCACCTCACCTTAGCCTTCAGGGACCCCGGTGTGGTTCCCCCTTGACTGGGCTATGGTTCCATTTGTCCATGGATAAGTGGCATGATGAGCGTGTAATCTTTTATGCTTGTGAGTAGTTTTTACTTGGTTTTTATTAAACAATATTCTCTGGATAATGCACAAGGCTGGTGTGCCCTCTCTCTCCCTCTCCCTGCACCATGCACCTGTCACAATGACGTTATTATGGGGAAGAGAGCAAAATAAGTTAAATATGTGGAAAATAAATGAGACACTCCTTCAAGATCATGGATCAGAACAGAGGATACAAAAAGAAATAGAGCAATACTTTGAAAGGAATGAGACTGAAGGAATTTCAGTGGCAACGGCGTGGGAAGCCCATAAAACCTATGTTAGAGGATTTTTGATAGCGATTGGGGTAAGGAAAAAAAAGGAAAGAAAAGAGAAAATAAACACGCTTCTCAGGGATCTATGTGAATTAAAACAGCTTCATAAAAAGAGAATAACAAAAGAGACTCAGCAGAGTATGATAGACAAGCGAGAGGAACTAAGTAATCTATTAGAGGAAGAAATGAGGAGAGCTATTAATAGGATGGAAAGCGAGAGATATTGTTGGAGAGACAGACCAGGGAAATATGTAATGAGAGCTCAGAGGAAAAAGAAATCCAGGAACTATATAGAGAAAACTAGAGACAATAATGGAGAACTTGTGTATTCAACTAAGGATATCGCTGAGGTATTTAAAAATACTACAGTGAGTTATATAATGTCACCTCTCAAGGGCCCATAAGAGAAGATGAAGAAAGAATTAAAAAAAACTGATATATTTCAAAGAGGCGGGGTTACCAAGGTTAAGAGAATAACAGTTAATATCCCTTGAAAAACTGATAACGGAGGAAGAAATTCAGGTAGCATTAAAGAGTACAACAGCAGGAAAAAGCCTGGGACCGGATGGCTATACGGTGAGATACTATAAAAAATTTAAAGATCAATTAATACCCAAGTTGAGGTTATATATGAATGCATTGGGGGAAGGCATAGAAATGAGGGAGGAGTCATTGCAAGCACATGTTACAATTATACAGAAAGAAGGAAAAGATGGAGCCCAATGTTCTAGTTATAGACCTATATCCCTATTAAACACAGACACTAAACTATATGCAAAAGTACTAGCAAATAGGTTGAAAGCTCTAATGCCGGAATGGATTCATATGGATCAGATGGGGTGTGTCCCGGGGAGGGAGAGTAGGGACAATGGACTAAGATCATTGCTTTGTCAGCACCTGTGGTAGTGAGCCCTTGTAGATCATCAACTTGGGGTTCCCAAGGGTGCAGAGTCTAAGCCCCAGCCTGCTTTTTCACCAGAGCCCCTGATGGTGGGGATGGACTTGCAGCAAACTGGGACCAGGTCACGGCCTCCAGGTATGCCCAGCTGAAGATGAGGAGACCACTTGCAGGAGCAGAGTACAATGGGAGGAAGCAAACAGAAATCCGATAGACTAGCCGAAGTCAGGACAGGCGGAAAACAAGCACAGTCAGAGGATGAAGCTGCGGTCGGTACACAAGTAGTCACTGCAGGATACAGGCAATAGCAACACACGGGTGCTCAGACAACTGGGAAATTGCTCAGGCAAAGTGGCCAAGACTGAGCATGTCTTACATAGGCAAGCAAACAAGGAAGCAGGCCAGGAAGTGATGGAAGGGAAAGAAATAAAACCCAGAGAACAGCAGACCATGCCCATAGGTGAGCACTGACAAACACAAATGTGAAAGGGATCAGGAACAGCACTGCAGCAAGGAGGTAAGAATACACAAACAAGAAACTGCACGCTAACTTGTGACTTGCTTCTTATACAAAGAAGCAAGTGAGAAAAAGTTCCGACCCTGCTATTGTCTGTGGATGCAGAGAAGGCATTTTATAGGCTTGGGGGTATATGCTAGATAGGTTGGAAGTCATGGGAATGGGTCCTAGAATGAAAGCATGGATAAGGAAACTATATAGCCAACCCTCTGCTGCAATAAAGGTTAATGGAGAGTTATCAGAGTTTTTTAGGATGTATAATGGGGCAAGGCAGGGATGCCCATTGTCACCTCTGCTGTTTGTATTATCCCTGGAATCTCTCCTAGCAACGATAAGGAAAAGTATAGACATAAAAGGGATCCGGATAGGAAAGGTGAAGCAAAAGGTGGCTGTATATGCTGATGACATGCTGTTCTATGTGGTTAACCCCAGGATAACAATGCCTAATCTAATAAAAATAACGAAAGAGTATGGTGAGTTGTCAAATTTAAAAATTAGTCCAACTAAAACTGAGATTTTAAATGTTAATCTCCCTAACAGTGAGAAGAAAATCTTACAAAGAGAATTTCCCTTTTCATGGAAGGAAAGGGAATTAAAATATATGGGAATAAGTGTAATTGCATTTTCAAAAAATCTATACAAACTATATCCCATTAATAAATGAGATCAAGGAAGAATTAAGGAAACTAATGGCAAGAGCTTTATCTTGGATAGGACAAATACATTTCATAAAAATGGTAATTGTTCCAAAAATGTTGTATAAATTCCACATGCTGCCTATACAGCTTCCAGAAATGTATTTAAAAATAATAAAAAAATGATAACAAGGTATATCTGGGGGAAAAAACCTAGAATGAGCTATGAAGTTATATGTAGAGATAAGGAAAATGGGGGATTGGGTGTGCTGGATTTTAAGAGATACTGTTATTCAGTAGTACTATCACGTATCTTTCATTGGACACACAATGCACGTGGGAAAAGTTGGATAGATATAAAAAATACACTAAGTGAGACACAATTGGATAGGATGGTGTGGTTATGACCGCAGTATCGTAGGTTGGCAGAAAGCACAAGCAATTATACATGTAATGTATTAAAAATTTGGGATATAGTTCACAAACAGATGGGATGGGCATTTAACTCTATGCTGATGCCTATAGTGGATACAGATTTCTTTCCACCTGGGAATGAAAGCAGTGCGGGGAATTGGATAAGAAAGGGAGATGCACAATTAAAGGATATAATGAATGGGGAGGAGATTGGTTACTTTCAGGAATTGAAAAATAAGAATGAATTGTTTTTTAGATTTGGTGAGTGGAGGTATTTTTCAATGAAAACATTTTGTGGGAAAGCTCCCTAGGCCCCTAAGGACAAAAGCTGAGTTGAACCCATTTGAACAATTATTAAGTAGGGACAGGAAGCATGGGACTTCCCGAATTTATAAAATTCTCACGAGAATGATAGAAGGCTCTGCCCCTTTGTATATGGAGAAATGGGAGAAGGAATTGGGAATATTATTAGATGAGCAAAAAAAAACAAGATTTATAGATTAGCACATGGGACTGTAAATATGAAGGCGGTGGAAATTAATTTTAAATGTTTAGCGAGGTGGTATATTACACAAGCAATATGGAGATAATTCACCTTTGTGTTGGCGTGGATGTGACGAAAAAGGTACAATCGCACATATGAGAATGTCCTAAGATTCAGGAGTATTGGGAGAGAATAATCCACCAGATTCAGGAGATAACTGGCGTTAAAATTCCAAAAGGCCCAGGGGTCTGCTTACTTCATGGAACTGAGCTTACAGTGGACAAATATAAAAACTAGGGGTTATTCTATCTCATAAATGCAGCAAAAGGACTGATACCTGAGTTCTGGAAGGAACCAGAGGTACCAAAAATAAAGAATTGGATAGGAAGGGTGGATTATATGTATAGAATGGAGGAACTTTATCATATGGATGAAGATAAAATGGAGAGGTTTCGTAAAAGGTTGGAAAAATTGGAAGAGTTTAGGAGATCAAATAAATATGTTGAATTGAAGGATGTGGATAATTAAAGGTAGGAATTAGCTAACAAGTGGAGTGGGATTTTGTATTTGTATTCTTATACTTTGATGTAATGATATGATAGTCGATCACGAATGTAGGAAATATGTTGTAATTTTAAATTTAAGAAAACACTTATAAAAAAAAAAGAAAGTTCCTAGCTAAATATGGCCTGAAGGCCATTTCTAGGCAAATAGCTTGCAACCTGGAATATAACATTTTCATGGAAGAGCGTATAGCTGCCATGAAGCAGATGAAGACAGGGAAGAGGCCAGAGCTGGATGGCTTGATTTTGCAATACTATAAATGTTTCCAGGAGGTGCTAGCCCCTCGACTATTGGAGATGTTGAACTTGCTACCCGGTTCTGGACCCTTCCCTGAAAAGTTTCCTAGAAGCTCATATTACTGTTATCCGTAAAGAAGGGAAGGATGCATCAAGGGTTGAAAGCTATAGACCGATATAACTTCTAAATGTAGATAAAATGCTATATGCTAAAATATTAGCAAATAGACTACTTCCATCACTGCCCTCCCTGATGGGACTAGATCAAGTGGGCTTTGTCTCAGGAAAAGAGGCCCTAGACAACACCATTAAAGCACTTAACCTCCCCCACTGGCTTACAACTAGAAAAACCTAGGGGTTTCTCTTTTCCCTCAATGCCAAAAAGTCATTTGACAGGCTGGACTGGACCTACATACAGGAAGCCATTGGGTTATCTACCCGGATGTTGGCTAGCATTCTCACGTTATATTCCAACATGTCCTATTGTGTCCGAGCTCATGATCACCTGTCAAATACCTTTCTTATTACCAATGGAACCCACCAGGGTTGCCCACTTTGGCCCCTAATCTTTGTATTGATGCTAGAACCTTTCTTAAATAGAGTTCACTCAAACCCAGACATCAAAGGCCTTTCAGTTGGAGGCAAGGAGTACAAAGTGGCTGCGTTTGCTGGCAACCTCATGTTGTTTCTGCAACTGCCTTAAATCTCTCTACCTGTTTTGCTAAAAGTTCTTAAGCAGTTCAGCACTCTATCCAACCTGAAAATTAATTTTAATAAATCTAATGAGCTCAACATCTCTCTGCCGCAATCTACAGTGACCTAACGTAACATGTCCCATTCGCATGGCGACGCCTCCATTACTTACTTAGGTATTCAAATCCTGGCCTCCTTTACTGAATTGTATGATAGGAACTTTAAACTACTTTTACACAAAATCCAGGAAGATCTTAAAAGGTGCACTAACCTAATTTCCATGATTCGGGAGATCAGAACTAATTTAAATGAATGTACTTACGAAACTGCTATACTTAATGCAAACTATTCCCATAGCCCTTCCTAAACTATTTTTTACAGCCTACAAAATCTCCTGCTCACAGTTTGTTTGGAAAAATTCACTGCCCCGTATTAAATATTCCTGACTTACTCTCTCAAAACTAAAAGGTGGAATTGGCAGCCAGACCTCCAAAAATATTATTTAGCCTTCCACCTAGTTCAATATGTGGACTGGAACCTTCATACACTAGGAAAATCCTGGAAAAGGTTGTGGCCCAACAACCCTTATGATCACTGCTTTGGAAAAGTAGAAAAGTGTTCTAACCCAATCCTTTATAGGATCCACACTTTCCAATGCTTTAAGGAGACATGTACATCACCTTTTTTTCATCCGCCACTGGTCCCCTAAACCTGTCTGACACAACAAGGATTTCCCTCCGGGATATCATATTCTTCCCTGACGCTATAGTGGCCTCACAAAGAAGTCTTGGCTTGTAATTTTTTTCTGCGGGGAAAATCTGTTTTGTTAGCACACCTCAAGTCTATTTCTTCTATAAGAACTTTCTCGTTTTGGACATACAGGCAAATCAAACATTACTTACAACCAACAAACCTGGAATCTTCATGGATCATATGACGTCCCCAACGTCATATGATCTCCGCAATATACTCTATATTGATAGCGTATTCCCCCGCTTGACCAGATAGAGCAAGAGGTGCCTGGGAGAGAAAACTCCAGATCTCACTCACAGATGAGGAATGGGAAAAGCTTAATGAGTTTGTGCACAAAGGGTCACTAAATGTGGTGGTCCAGGAAAATTCCTATCAAGTCAGAATTAGATGGTACAGAATACCAATGATTTTAGATAAATGCTACCCCACAGTATCTAATCTTTGCTGGAGATGTGGTAAGGCGGGAGGATTTATGTTTCACATCTGTGAAGCTGTAAACTTCTGATACCCTTTTGGTCCAATGTACACAAAATAATATTTCAGGTCACGACTTTACTTCTGGATTTTCCCCCAACACAATATCTATTGCACCACACAACCCTTCCTAGAAAGTATTACTTCAGATCCCTTTCCAGGCACATGATGAATGCAGCCATAATGTGCATAACAACCCACTGGTGCTCACAGACCATCCCAGCGATCAGGGAATGGATCCTGAGAATTAACAAAACTGAGGAAATGAAGGCACTTTTTCATGTTTCACATGAACGTCCAGTATGCACAAATTTAATGTCACTTAGTTTAACTGGATCAACTTCAAGTCCACTGATAGCTATTTGAGAGCTGGCTAAGTGGCCTTACAGGGTTTCTTTTCAGGTGCTACTCTCAGACATGATAAGTAGGAGATTGCCTAACTCCTCTTGATTTCTTTGCTTAATGCTCAAAATGTCTTCCCGGAGGGAGAGGAGAGCAGAGCTAATTTTCCTGTTTATTTATTCCCCCTTTTTTTTCTCTCTCTCTTCCCCTCCTTCTTTCCCTCCCTTTCATCTTTCATCTTTTCTCCATGTCAAAACAAAACAAGAAAAAAAACAAAAAAAAAAAAGTTTATGGATGCGGCCTCATGAGTCTCCAGTGTTGAGGAAATCTGGGTCTTAGCTCTGTCTCTCTTAAAGATTCATATACTCTGGGGTTATACAAAGCTTGCTTACTTATTTTTGCATTTGATAATAATAATAATTGATTGATATCCTGTACCAGGTTTGATTCTACTGTATATCAAAACTCATGATTTTCCTTATGCTTCTGTGGTTACACTTTTGTGACTTCGGCTTAAACTTTTTACCGCTATGATCTGAAATCAATAAAATCATTTATGGAAAAAAAAAACAGACAAAACACACTAGAACATGCACTGATCTACACATTCTGCCTTAACTGGTCAATCTAAAATGACACTCTAAAAAGACAATATCATCCAATCTTGAAATCACGGGGGTTCTGCAGGTCTTACATTCCATTAGGAACCAGGAACAATTCTATGTAAAAAACAGAGGGTGCACATATGCCATTGCATTCACATAATCCAAGGTACAGTATGACAAGCTTATCACTATGTTCTTTGCTGCCTCTCTGGAAGGTGTATCTCAAGGTCCGAGGGAGAGGTGTCCAAGCAAGCAGGCCAGGTGATACAAAGCCTGAATAATTCCCCAGCAGGCCTGTTATTCATACACTCTGTATTTTTGTTTGTATAAGTTGATAATAGAGCGCTGGGAACATAGGAATAAAGCAGCTAGCATAAAAGGTAACCTTTGGAACCCAAATGAGAACATGTAAAAACAAGATATGCAGCGCTAATAAAGTTAATAGGAACAAGTGGAAAATCAGAACATGAATAGCATAATAACATATGTGAAAGAACTCAGTCCATATTGCATGGTGAGATAAAGTGATAGGTGCAATTGTCCAAATAATCCATGGTCAGAGATAATCGTGACTCTTGTGATCTCGTGATTGTACAAATAATGCACTAACCAGATAGCGCAAGAAATGCGCATGGAGCAATTAAGACCTGCTCCTGGTGCTCCGGACTTGTGATATTAGGACGATGTCATCTGCAGGTTGGCCACCAGATGTCATCAATCCAGGTATATTCGTAAGTCATCCACCAGAAAAATCATCAGCGGGGGAGGGGGTAATCACACATCACTCCAAACCAACAGGAACCTTCAAAAACGGGCTCCCATGCAATAGATGAGATCCAGAGAAGCTTCTAATAGTGTAGTATATCTTTAATAAGCAAAACTTACAGCACGTACAGTTTAAGGATAAACTTACATCCAGAAAAGAATCTGGCCACCAGGGTGTCAGTCAGGATAGCCTTGTGGTATGAGTACACAGGTCAGGGGCACCCTCTAACGCGTTTCGTGTAAATAACACTTCCTCAGAGGGAGTGTGCCCATGGTAAATGATTGTGCTTATATAGAATTGTAATTGGCGCGCAATTGTGCATTCCTGCGTCGCCGATTCCGGTTCGCACATGCGCACTAATGACTTAGCGGCCATTTTCCCAGTGATTTGAGTACATAGACGGAAAACGGACTTTCGCGCATGCGCAGTGAGCGCTCGCGGCCATTTTCCAAGAGTTCATAACTAGGGAAGGCATTCGCGCATGCGCAGTGAGTGTTCGCGGTTGCCATTTTGTTGGTGCCACAGTGTACACATACTGAAAAGCCTCCTAAGCAGACGCCCAGCATCAGGAGCACCGAGGATTCTCTCTACTCCCTTTACAATAAGCTCGCAATACATTTTATTGAGGGTGAGCTTAGGACATTAAAAACATAAAAAATATAGAAGTAAAAGTGTATATAAATTATATAAATACTATAAACATAGACTAATGGAGATTACGAGCAGTGACATCTGGTGGATGGTTAGGGTATTTATTCCAACATGCCACTCAACCTATATTATTATTATTATATTATTATACAGTATTTATAAAGCACTACATGATTAATAGGAATAATATTCTGCTGGCATTAATGTGTAATATACATGCAATGAAATGGTCTTCACACCATTGCCAGAAAATATATTCATAATGAAATCAAAAAATGGATTGGATATCCAATCAAAACAATCCATAACAAGTAAATAAGTTAATACTGGTCACTAAAAACAGTACTATGAACCATATAAGATTAGTGTTTCCAAATCTCCCCAAACGAATGGGTGCAGACAGTTAAATATATTTATATGGTAAAACAACCTTATATAAAGCTAAAAAGGTAGGAAACAGTAACCTCTTTAAAATTTGGATATTTAAAAAATGACCCGGTATTGGGTGAAACCCTTCCAGATCGACCGGAAATTACTTACCGGAGAGCCCCAACATTAAGAAACATGCTAGCTCCTAATATTGTCAACCCCCCTAAGCCTCTTACATTTGGTTTCCTTAATACCAAGGGATTTTTTCCTTGTAATAAATGTATGTTATGCACCTTTAATGGCATTCACAAAAGATCTGTGAAAACTTTTAGTTCGAACATAACTGGCCAATCCTATGACATACAATCGACTATTACTTGCTACAGTTCCCATGTAGAATATCTCCTGAGTTGTACCTGTGGTAAGCAATATGTAGGACGAACGACGAGGAGATTGAGAGACAGGTTGCGTGAGCACCTATCTAACATCAAAAAAGGTTTTAAGGATCACTCACTGTCCATGCACTTTCACCAACATCATAACAGGAATCCACACGCACTGAAATTCACAGGCATTGACATTGTTAATAAGAATTGGAGAGGCACACATAAGAGAAGAGCCGT
This sequence comes from Staurois parvus, assembly GCF_062004578.1. Lineage (NCBI taxonomy): Eukaryota > Metazoa > Chordata > Amphibia > Anura > Ranidae > Staurois > Staurois parvus. The sequence goes on from NW_028317844.1 coordinate 19,506,588, forward strand.
TTCAATGCTAGAAACGAAGTGGATTTTTTTGTTACACACCCAAGCACCACAAGGGCTAAACGTAGAGCTAGATGTAAACTGCTTCATCGATACCAGCTAATTTATTACTGTCAAGGTGTTCTATACGGGGGGCTTATTCATTTGATCACTATAAGAGTCGATTATTCATACGCGAACTATCGTAGTAGGGGGCAGGCTTTTTGGATTGCTACCAGTCTTTGATATATTTTCTTTCACGATTTTTACGTTTATTTTTATTTTCATTTATCCAAATTTTAAAGAGGTTACTGTTTCCTACCTTTTTAGCTTTATATAAGGTTGTTTTACCATATAAATATATTTAACTGTCTGCACCCATTCATTTGGGGAGATTTGGAAACACTAATCTTATATGGTTCATAGTTGTCAGGGATCCCGGGTCCTCGGCGGCGCGCGCATGCGCAGACCGCCGATCCGTCCCAGCCGGCGAGCGCAGAATCCTCGACGATCGCGGCGGCCGCGCATGCGCAGTAGCGATCGCGGCCGCACCAATGGGAGAGCAGGGCGCCCTATTTAAAGCTGCCTGTGCATCTCCAAGTTGCCGCAAGGTCTCGTTCCTGTTTCTGTAAGTACGCTTCTTGTTGCCAAACTCTGCCTGTCCTGTTTATGCTGACCTTCTCCTGCTCTGACCCCGGCTCGTCCCTGACCATCCTTCTGCCTGACCTCCTGCACCGCGCTGCCCGCTACCTGCTGAACCTGGCTTGTGACCCCGACCATTCTCCGCTTGCTCCCCCGTACCACGCTGCCCGCACAATACCGACCCGGCTAGTCTGACCTCGCCTACTCCTGATAGCTGCCCATCCATCCCGCTCGGATCAGGATCTGTCATCCCATCCATCCCGCTCGGATCGGGATCTGTCATTCCCTTCACAGCAGGCTCTACCCGGGCACATACCCTCAGCGGGACCCCTCTGCCACCGCCGGGGGTGCCCAGGGACGCGACCTGGTTTCAGTCTTGCACCAAGTCCATCCCCACCATCAGGGGCCCTGGTGAAAAGGCAGACTGGGACTTAGACTCCGCGTCCTGGAAAACCCCGTGCCGTGGACCACTAGAGATCCCGTTGGGCAGAGCCTGACAGTACCTTGCGGCCATGACTGAGCCTGGAAGGGGAACTTCCCCTCTGGACGACATCTGTCGACAGATGGAGACCCTTACACTGGGAATTAGGGGCCTACAGGAAAGTTATACGGTATTGGACAGACGCACGCAGACCTTAGCTACCCCTACCAGGGGGTCTGGGGAACCCATTAGGAAGACTCCGGGGTTGTTACCCGCACCAGAACCCCGTGTCCCCACACCGGAACGTTTTTCCGGAGACCGAAGTAGATTCAGGGCCTTTCGTAACTCCTGTCAGTTATACTTTGACCTCCAGCCTCAGACCTTTTCCTCCGAATCAGTGAGGGTAGGGTTCATTATTTCCCTACTACAGGGGGGACCCCAAGACTGGGCCCACCGTCTCCGAGAGAAGCGAGACCCACTATTGCAGTCAGTGACGGTATTTTTTGAGGCTATGGCCCTCTTGTATGAAGACCCGCTGCGCACCGCAACGGCCAAGAGGGCCCTATATACACTCAGGCAGGGTCACCAGACAGTGGAAGACTATGCCGCCGAATTCAGGCGTTGGCATAGTGACTGCCAATGGAACGAGGCGGCTCTGCACCACCAGTTCCGCGTAGGGTTAGCTGAACCCCTGAAGGACGAATTGGCCCGAATAGACATACCTAGCACTTTGGAGGCCTTGATAGCTTTGACTATTCGAATTGACCGCCGGTTACGGGAGCACAGGCAGGGAAGATGCAACCAAGGACAAGGATCAACTGGAACACCCCCCCAGGCCTCTACCCAGTTACAGCCGGCAGGCCAGAATCAGGTTGCCATGGATTCACCCGAGACCGGGCCATCGGGAAGGATCCGACCGGCACTTACGCCTGAGGAACGCCAGAGGCGTCTTGCCAACCATCTCTGCCTCTACTGTGGGGGAGCAGGCCATGTGGTACGTACCTGTCCAGCCAAGAGGGGTAAGTGTTCCGCTGTTTTCTCTACAGTCACTTCTAACAGTGTGGGCAATACTAGTTATCTGGCGGTACCGGTGTCACTTCAGCTGCCGGGGAGAACAGTGGTGACCACGGCTATTGTGGATTCTGGGGCGTGTAGTTGCTTCATAGATTTAGACTTTGCAGTTCAGCAACAAATTCCCCTACAAACCAAGGAGGTGGGATTGAATATTTTTCTAGCAGATGGATCACGTATTAAGTCAGGGGTGGTGGACCACGAGACCCCACCTATCCGTACTACCATATCGACCCATCATGAAGAACTCCTTCGGTTGGACGCCATAGCATCCCCACTATTTCCAATTATTTTGGGGCTCCCGTGGTTACGAGCCCATAATCCCCAGGTGGACTGGAAGGCGGGTTCTATGCAGTTCCTCTCCCCATACTGCCAGCAGCATTGCCTCCCTAAGTTCTCCCCGATTCCACCGACTTTGTTGTGTCTAGAGACAGATGCAGAGCTGGCGCAAGTCATTCCGTCAGTTTACCATAATTTTCTGGACGTGTTTAGCAAGCGGGGGGCGGACATTCTCCCTCCGCACCGAGCTTATGACTGCCCAATTGATCTCCTCCCGGGGTCGGAAATCCCATTTGGGCGGATATTCCCCTTATCCGAGCGGGAGTTAGGGGTACTAAAGGAGTATATAGATGAAAACCTCCATAAGGGGTTTATTAGACCCTCCACGTCACCAGCCGGGGCGGGCATTTTCTTTGTGGAGAAAAAAGACAAGTCCCTCCGGCCCTGCGTAGATTACCGGGACTTGAATAAGGTCACAGTAAAAAACCGTTACCCGCTACCACTCGTCCCCGAGCTGTTTCAGAGGCTGAAGTCAGCATCTGTCTTCACTAAACTAGACTTGAGAGGTGCCTATAATTTAGTTCGTATCAGAGAGGGGGACGAGTGGAAGACAGCATTCCGTACCAGATTCGGACACTTTGAATACTTGGTTATGCCCTTCGGCCTATGCAACGCCCCTGCCACCTTCCAACATTTCATAAACGATGTGTTCAGGGACTACCTAGATATCTTCGTCATTGTATACCTGGACGATATCCTTGTCTTTTCCCCAACCTTGGAGGACCATAGAGGTCACGTGAGGCGCGTGTTAGAACGGCTCCGCCAACACAGCTTATATGCCAAGGCAGACAAGTGCTGCTTTGAACAGAGTAGCATTTCGTTTCTGGGTCTAACCATCTCTCCCACGGGAATAGCCATGGATCCTCAAAAGGTTTCGGCCATTTTAGACTGGCCAGCCCCCGCCGATAAGAAAGCGGTCCAACGCTTCATCGGCTTCGCGAATTTCTACAGAAAGTTCATTAAGAACTTTTCGGGCCTAGTGTCCCCAATCACCCAGCTGACCAGGCAGGGGGTTCGCTTCCAATGGACACCCGAGGCACAGAGGGCTTTCGAAGCCTTGAAGGAATTGTTTACGGCGGCTCCTATTCTGAGCCACCCTGATTCGTCCTTGCCATATATCTTGGAGGTGGACGCATCCGAGAATGCGGTCGGGGCGATCCTGTCCCAGAGGAAGGGCATCAAAGAACTCATGCACCCAGTGGCTTTCTTCTCCAGGAAACTGACTCCTGCGGAAAGGAATTATGATATCGGGGATCGGGAGCTCTTGGCGATTAAGGTGGCACTAGAGGAATGGAGATACTTGTTAGAAGGGGCGGTACACCCAATATTGATTTTTACGGATCATAAGAACCTAGAGTATCTGAGGACAGCTAAACGTCTGAGGCCACGTCAAGCCAGGTGGGCGCTGTTCTTTTCACGGTTCTTTTTCCATATAACCTATAGGCCAGGGTCCAAGAACACAAAACCAGACGCGCTCTCCCGCATGTTTGGGGATCCCGAAGAGAACCCCAAGCCAGACACTATCCTGTCCCCAGGAAATTTCTTAGTTCTCCAATCGGAGCTCCATTCTCAACTGCAGACCGCGTCCGTAGGAATGCAAGGTCCACCTGGGGTTCCCTTACTAAATAGGGAAGGACTTTTTTGGAAGGAGGATCAGATTGTGGTCCCTGAGGAGGCACGTACATTGGTATTAGGATACTGCCACGATCACCCGCTGGCCGGGCACTTCGGGGTACGTAAGACCTTGGAGCTGCTGCAGCGTACTTTCTGGTGGCCTAATATGGCCAGGGAGTGCGAAACCTACATTAAGACCTGCCCCGTGTGTCAGAGAAACAAACCCACTAGGAATAAAGCTTGGGGTCTCTTGCGCCCATTACCCATTCCCGACAGGCCATGGACCATGATTTCCATTGACTTTATCGTGGAACTTCCACCTTCTCAGGACCACACAGCAATCTTCGTGATTGTGGACCGCCTGTCCAAGATGGCCCATTTTGTACCCTTAAAGGACACACCTACGGCCCTTGAAACAGCACGTGTGTTTATTAAGGAAGTAGTAAGACTCCACGGAATTCCCAGGGACATTGTATCTGACAGAGGGGTTCAGTTTACGTCCAGGTTCTGGAAAGCTCTGTGTGAAACCCTGGGGATTAAGTTATCGTTCTCTTCTGCTTATCACCCACAGACCAATGGCCAGACGGAGCGTACAAACCAGACCCTAGAGCAGTACCTCAGGTGCTATACCACCTTCCTCCAAGATGACTGGGTCACTCTCCTGCCGCTTGCGGAATTCGCATATAATAATGCAAGTCACTCTGCTACTAGACAGTCCCCGTTTTTCGCAAACTATGGGTTCCACCCTGTATTCCTGCCAGATCTAATCCCAGAGGTCGCAGTCCTCGCAAATTTAAAAATGTCCTGCCCTTCAAAGAAATTGGCTCCCAAGTTCTTGGGGCCTTTCCGGGTCAAACGTAAGGTCAACGAGGTGGCATACGAGCTGGCACTGCCCGAATCTATGAAGGTTCATCCGGTCTTCCATGTGTCCCTGTTGAAACCGGCAACTCCAGACCCCTTCCCGGATCGAAGGTCTAAGCCACCGGAGGCAGTAGACGTGGATGGGGAGGAGGAATTTGAAGTTGAAGCTATCTTAGATTGCAGGAAGAGGGGAGGCCAAACTCAGTTTCTGGTTAAATGGAAAGGATATGGGGCGGAAGAGAATTCATGGGAGCCGGCCCAAAATGTGCACGCCCCAAGGCTTGTGCGGGAATTTTTTCGGAACCAGCCATTGAGTAGGGGTCGGTTGGGCATCCGGAGGTTGCCCGTAGGGGGGGGCAATGTCAGGGATCCCGGGTCCTCGGCGGCGCGCGCATGCGCAGACCGCCGATCCGTCCCAGCCGGCGAGCGCAGAATCCTCGACGATCGCGGCGGCCGCGCATGCGCAGTAGCGATCGCGGCCGCACCAATGGGAGAGCAGGGCGCCCTATTTAAAGCTGCCTGTGCATCTCCAAGTTGCCGCAAGGTCTCGTTCCTGTTTCTGTAAGTACGCTTCTTGTTGCCAAACTCTGCCTGTCCTGTTTATGCTGACCTTCTCCTGCTCTGACCCCGGCTCGTCCCTGACCATCCTTCTGCCTGACCTCCTGCACCGCGCTGCCCGCTACCTGCTGAACCTGGCTTGTGACCCCGACCATTCTCCGCTTGCTCCCCCGTACCACGCTGCCCGCACAATACCGACCCGGCTAGTCTGACCTCGCCTACTCCTGATAGCTGCCCATCCATCCCGCTCGGATCAGGATCTGTCATCCCATCCATCCCGCTCGGATCGGGATCTGTCATTCCCTTCACAGCAGGCTCTACCCGGGCACATACCCTCAGCGGGACCCCTCTGCCACCGCCGGGGGTGCCCAGGGACGCGACCTGGTTTCAGTCTTGCACCAAGTCCATCCCCACCATCAGGGGCCCTGGTGAAAAGGCAGACTGGGACTTAGACTCCGCGTCCTGGAAAACCCCGTGCCGTGGACCACTAGAGATCCCGTTGGGCGGAGCCTGACAATAGTACTGTTTTTAGTGACCAGTATTAACTTATTTACTTGTTATGGATTGTTTTGATTGGATATCCAATCCATTTTTTGATTTCATTATGAATATATTTTCTGGCAATGGTGTGAAGACCATTTCATTGCATGTATATTACACATTAATGCCAGCGGAATATTATTCCTATTAATCATGTAGTGATATAGGTTGAGTGGCATGTTGGAATAAATACCCTAACCATCCACCAGATGTCACTGCTCGTAATCTCCATTAGTCTATGTTTATAGTATTTATATAATTTATATACACTTTTACTTCTATATTTTTTATGTTTTTAATGTCCTAAGCTCACCCTCAATAAAATGTATTGTGAGCTTATTGTAAAGGGAGTAGAGAGAATCCTCGGTGCTCCTGATGCTGGGCGTCTGCTTAGGAGGCTTTTCAGTATGTGTACACTGTGGCACCAACAAAATGGCAACCGCGAACGCTCACTGTGCATGCGCGAATGCCTTCCCTAGTTATGAACTCTTGGAAAATGGCCGCGAGCGCTCACTGCGCATGCGCGAAAGTCCGTTTTCCGTCTATGTACTCAAATCACTGGGAAAATGGCTGCTAAGTCATTAGTGCGCATGTGCGAACCGGAATCGGCGACGCAGGAATGCACAATTGCTCGCCAATTACAATTCTATATAAGCACAATCATTTACATTGGCACACTCCCTCTGAGGAAGTGTTATTTACACGAAACGCGTTAGGGAGGTGCCCCTGACCTGTGTACCCATACCACAAGGCTATCCTGACTGACACCCTGGTGGCCAGATTCTTTTCTGGATGTAAGTTTATCCTTAAACTGTATGTGCTGTAAGTTTTGCTTATTAAAGATATACTACACTATCAGAAGCTTCTCTGGGTCTCATCTATTGTATGGGAGCCCGTTTTTGAAGGTTCCTGTTGGTTTGGAGTGATGTGTGATTACCCCCTCCCCCGCTGATGATTTTTCTGGTGGATGACTTACGAATATACCTGGATTGATGACATCTGGTGGCCAACCTGCAGATGACATCGTCCTAATATCACAAGTCCAGAGCACCAGGAGCGGGTCTTAATTGCTCCATGCGCATTTCTTGCGCTATCTGGTTAGTGCATTATTTGTACAATCACGAGATCACAAGAGTCACGATTATCTCTGACCATGGATTATTTGGACAATTGCACCTATCACTTTATCTCACCATGCAATATGGACTGAGTTCTTTCACATATGTTATTATGCTATTCATGTTCTGATTTTCCACTTGTTCCTATTAACTTTATTAGCGCTGCATATCTTGTTTTTACATGTATTTTTGTTTAGTCATGAATAAAGACCTTTTGTTTTATGTATTTGTTTTTTCTGCATGATCAGGCACAAAGCATACTTAAACAAATCAGTTATCAAAGAGACTGCATTGAAGTTGCTCTCTAGATGGTACTTAACTCTGGTGAGTCTTCATGCCATATTTCCAGCAGTACCACTTACCTGTTTTAGAAGCTGCCCTTCTCCTGGGTCCCTCTCACATATTTTTGGATCCTGTGAGAGTGTACATGCAATCTGGTAAAAATTGGATGAGTTATCCTCAAGTATAGTAGGCAGGTCTATTAAACTAACAATGGCTAATTGTCTACAATTCCCCCTTTTCCCAGATATACCCCATTTTCTGGAGAGACACAGTCACACTATCTGGGCAGCTATTCAATGGGTAATAGTGCATCACTGGGAAACTTCAGATGTTCCTATCTCACAGGTAAAAACAGACTCTATTATTCTTATAAAAAACATCTTTCATACATTACATAATTTGATGCCATACCTTGATCTTTATTTTTACTCTTTATTTATCACTTATTTTTATCAATGGATCATGTTAATCCTCTTGAAATGTATAAAACCACCATATTTTACATTGTCAGCTCATGTGCTGGCATATGTTATATTTTCAAGTAATTCTGATATGGTAATTTAGAAGTAATGTATTCTTGGCTTTGATTAATGGACTTTGATGGCTTCAATAACCTTATTGTTTTCCTATATTATTTTATATACTGTATTTTTTAATTTATGTACTTTTTTTTAACTGTTGTTCATTTTTGTACAACTCAATAAAAGTTTGTAAATAAATAAATCAGTTAAACATATTCCAGGTGCATCAAAGCAAAATGTATGTAATTTTGTTTTCTTTAGAAAACAGCCACATCTTGGATAGAACAGTGAATCCCCTGAAAAACATGCTTTTGAGAAAGACAATTGCTCTCCATTTGAAAGTAGTTATCTCCTTGCAGAGATCTGACATGCGTCCTGCTGTGTCAGAGCTAAAGCTTTTCAATGAGTAAATCTCACACCTCCTGCTAACTGAAAAGCTTTAGCTCTGACTCATCAAGGGATGTGTTGGACCTCTGCAGAGAAACCTCTGCTTCCACATGGAAAGTAAAGGTTCTTTTCTCCAACATGCTTGCAGGGGGACAGGCTTTCCACTACTAATTTGCAAAGATCATCTATTATTGTACTTTGGAGCCTCTAGCTTCGATGACAGATGCTAATGGAAAATCAGTCTATCAACAGGACCATTCATATACAAACATTGAATCAATTAATGGGCTTCAGGACCACATCACTATAGTCAATTCTGTGAAAACAAACAATTTTTCAAGACAGGATATATTAGGCGCTCAAAAAATGCAGGCCTTTCACAAAACCAAATATGAATAACAATGCATTTTAATATTATTGCAGAATGGAATTAACCATCCTGAAAACACATAAACCATAAAACATTGTTGTATACATAGAGATCATTTAGACAGTGATCCTTCTCTGTATAAATATCTTCACCTCTTAATATACTGTATTAACATCACATTGCTACAATTAGTCCTTCAGACATATTAAATATTAGGTAATATATACAGTAGGTCGCAGTCTTCTTCTATCTTGATGTGTTTTGCAAGTTGCTTTTTCAGGAGCCAGATAAGGATTCATATTATAACAATGTTTCTTTTGTCAAAAAGAGAGGCAAAGATCATCCCAACTTTGGTCCTTGGTGTCTCCTTGATCTCTCTTCTCCTAAATTTGGGGGCGGGGTGAACTTTGCACATTGGTGTTTGTTGAAAGATTGATAAGATTTTATAACATATATTAGACAATTGCATCAGTACACCTACAAAACTGCAAAGACACAAGCAACTCATTATTAAGATATTTTTGAATTCCAGGTGTTCCACTGATTTCTGGAGGATTCAATCTATAGGATAGCTAGTAGAGGATAACTGATTTGTTAACTAAGCAGTAACTGACATCTGCGTAGAAATACCAGTGGCAGATTATTTCTTTATAGTAGCTTTCTGTTGGAATTATACTATTATACAGCTGTGGCTGTGTTTTATGATTATGGGATGCATGGACACCGCATTTTGTGCATAATTATATTTCTGTAAGAAATCAATGAAAGGTTTGCTATACTTAAATTGAACTATGTGATGTTTTATACTTACTGTACCTTTAGGTAGTACTAAATCTATAATGGTCCTTTAGTTTTTAAAGGATTTTAACATTGTGTCTTAAAGCATTTTTTTATACTTTTGTAACATTTCTGTAAAATACACTTATGGAGTATAGGTATTCCCTCTTATGTGAGATGTGTTTAGGTGGAGACCTTACAATACATTTTTCAATAACATATTGAAGTTGATATGAGTTAGGTGCTTGGTGCCTTGTTTGAGAATCTTGGCCACAACTCAGCAAAGAATACTTTATTAAGGAGCACAACAATGTGCAGTATGAAAAGAAAGTACTTCTAAGTAAGTAACAATTCTTATTTATTGCATGTAACCTGTTGCCCAGAGTCCTTTTCTCTGATCAATATGACCACTGTGCTTCTAGGAAGCAAGCAAGTTCATTGTAAGATTCCTCAACACATAGCTCAAACTATTCAAAAAATTGACAAAAACTGTAAAGCAAGCCAATGGATTGCTAAATAGTTCTGGGCACCAATGACCAGGCTCACAAGTTTTTATCCTGTTTGTATTCTAGTGGTTAACAAAACTCTCAAAACTCAAAGCACAGGTGAAATCCCTTTTCCTTTGCACCAATAAAAGAAACATAAACTCTCTATTAAATCTCACAGAAATAATATATACCATATTAACTTGGAGATCGTCTACTGAATCCTGACTACTCAGAAATACAGCTTTTGAATTTTGTTAAATTTTATTGAATCCCATAGTGTGTTTGCCCTGAATGGTCACATACAGTGTGATACAGCTCATGTGATTGCATCACATACCATGGGGAGAGCGGGGTTTCCATGTAAAAACATACATTTAGCTAACAGACCGATTTAGAAATGATATCAAATACAAGCATAAAAATAAATACAATTTATGCTGTGTAAAATCATATTCTGTAGAATTAAGATGTGTATCCATAGTAAACAATAACTGTTCAGAGTTTACATACTTACATTTTGAATTGGATGATAGTCTTCCACATTACTTTTCATTACGTTTCAACAGCAAACTGAAGTTATAATTTATGAGAAATTCAGAAATGGATCAGAGACTCTGCAGATATTTTTTATTAGGTGGACAAGCAGACAATATAGATGAATGTTACTTGGCACTAAATGACAATAAGTTGCCTTATGCTATTCACTAAATGATGGATGACAAACCTTATTGTTATACAGATGCTTAACTCACTCTTGTGCATTGTAATTTTGAAGAAGCCATCTGATTTGTACAGATTAGTATTCCAAGCAGCTACAGACATACTGCAGAGACGGGAAAGCAGAATAGTGTTATTTTCTGTTATTTGTTGCCTGACAGGTTTGACTCCAAGGGCCATTCATAATGGCAAACATAATTTCTTGAGGTCTGTGCTTTGACTTATGCTGTTAGAAAAAAAAAAAGCTGACTTTCATTCAATGGAATTTACATATCATATTAAAGAACATAAAACAGAAGTACAATATAGTTATAAAAGCATACAATACTGCAGACTGTTTGTTTTAGACATTATATGGGTTGCAGCACAAGAGAATAAGTGATGATCTGCAGAAACCTTCAGGTTGGAGTAAACAATATCCAGATAGACTGTAAATGGTTTTGAAATCATGCTGCAATTGGGGGAATTTTCAAACAATGTATAGAAGAACATCTGCTGATGGGTTTATGTAATTTTCCAGTCAATTTGTTCTGTCAAGAAGATAAAGTGGTTTACTGCTTTGAAGAGACCAATAATATGGGTGAGAAAAAATAAACTGGCTTTTGACCGTAATAGAACAACCTGTTTTAACTTTGTGTGTTTGCCCCTGGTTTAATTTAAGGATGCTTTTGCTTGTTTCTCCACTAGAGATGTATCTGGATTTTTGTGTCCCAGCCCTGTGACAAGGAGGGAATTATGATGTATGATGATGTCAAATGAAGGTCATTTCTATTACACCCACATTTTAATTTGATGCACTCATTAATGTTGACGCTGGTGTTATGTATTTTTTTTAAATAAAGTTATAGCTCTGGTTACAATTTTGTAAAGCAAAAGTGGCTCTTAATAGTACTGTAAAAAGTCTGTCTGAATGAATTTTGTATGTCTACCTATTTGATTTATCATGTCTCTGAAATTCCTTCCTTTTCCTTATATCACAGTAAATTGCTGGTTTCATAGGACTCACTTCTTTTTCTTGTACAGAGCCTTAACGGAATACATACGGTTCACCATATGGTGAAACCAATTGTAAAACTATTTACATTTGTCTAAATTTTTATTTTGGTTTTCCCTTGGTACAGAATTACTATATCTCACATACCATATCTTCCACTTGTCCAAATAAAGTTTAAAATGCTCACAACAACATACAAAGCCACCCACATCTCTGCTCTGGCTACATGCTCAACCTCATCTTATTATATCACCTGAACTGTTCTGTTTTCTCCTCCCAAGACCTCCTGCTATCCAACGCTCTCATTACCCCCTCCCTTGCTCACCTCCAGGAAATTTCCAGAGCCTCTCCCATCCTTGAAAACTTCCTTCCCCAATCTGCCCAGCTATATCTCACTTTTTCTGCCTTTAGGCAATCCTTAAGACGTCATCCTTTCAGGAAGGCCTATCCTATATTCACCTGTTAAATTGTATTTTTACTTTCTCTATCAGCTTATCCCTCACAGTTCTTATGTTTTGTTACACTGTTTCCTGTTGTTTCACTGACCTTCTCATTTGAAATTCAAAACTGTCATTAGTGGGGCCCTTTGGATGCTTTTGTAGTAAATTATATTGTAACTATACCATCTCCCTTTATACTCTAAGATGCTGCACAAACTGTCAGAGCTATGTTAATCCTGTATAATAATAATTAAAATATTGGATGTTAGAAACTTCCATTATATATATTCAGACCATGTCCCCAAAGCAACGTGTCAGGGGGCATGGTCAGTGGAGCAGCACTGGCTAAGGACATTAGACACACACATCTATAAGGATGGGGCTGGGTGAGCTGCATCTCTCACTTCCCTTGTTAGCCCCTGTGGATGAGTAACATTGGATACCAGCACCTCTACTCCTGAATCCCAGTGAGGAAGCAGATTCCATCTTGCCTGGAGCAGCACTACAAGTTCTTACAGTTGAAATTCGGGATAAAGCCTCTGTACACTGGTATATACCCTTTTAACACATTTTGCAATAAAAAACACAAATGTGTTTGTTCACACTAATTGAAATACATGTTTAAGCTGGACAACTGCATCAAAGTAATCCCTCCTGGCCAGTCTTACTCTGCTCTGCCAACACAAATGCTACTGTGGATACAATGTCAACATGGGGCAAATAGACACAAAGTGGGTGAGAGCTACTAGGTTTAGGTCTGGCTATTGACCTGCAATACAACAGAAACAAGATATACAGTGAGGAACAGAAATATTTGAACACCCTGCTATTTTGCAAGTTCTCCCACTTAGAAATCATGGAGGGGTCTGAAATTCACATTGTAGGTGCATTCCCACTCCGAGAGACAGAATTTAAAACATATTTCAGGAAATCACACTGTATGATTTTTAAAGAATTTATTTGTCTTGCACTTCTGAACATAAGTATTTGAACACCTAAGAAACAGCAAGAATTCTGGCTCTCAAAGACCTGTTACTGTGCCTTTAAAAAGTCCACCTCTACTCCACTCATTAATCTAACTTAGTAGCACCTTTCCAAGCTCTTTAAAGACACCTGTCCACCCCACAGTCAGTCAGACGCCAACTACTAGCATGGGCAAGACCAAAGAGTTGTCAAAAGACACCAGAGAAAAAATTGTGGACCTCCACAAGGCTGGCTACGGGGCAATTGCCAAGCAGCTTGGTGAAAATAGATTAACTGTTGGAGCAATTGTTAGAAAATGGAAGAGGCTAAAGACGACTGTCAGTCTCCCTCGGACTAGGGCACCATGCAAGATCTCACCTCGTGGGGTATCACTGATAAGAAAGGTGAGGAATCAGCCCAGAACTACAAGGGAGGAGCTGGTCAATGACATGAAGAGAACTGGGACCACAGTTTCAAAGGTCACTGTCAGTAGAACACTACGCCGTCATGGTTTCAAATCATGCATTGCACAGAAGGTTCCCCTGCTCAAGTCATCACATGTCCAGGCCCGTCTGAAGTTTGCCAATGACCATCTGGATGATCCAGAGGAGGCATGGGAGAAAGTCATGTGGTCAGATGAGACCAAAGGAGAACTTTTTGGTCTAAACTTCACTCGTGTTTGGAGGAAAAAGAAGGATGAGTTGCATCCCAAGAACACCATCCTACTGTGAAGCATGGGGGTGGTAACATCATGCTTTAGGGGTGCTTTTCTGCGAAGGGGACAGGACAACTGCACTGTATTAAGGAGAGGATGAATGGGGCCATTTATTGTGAGATTTTGAGCAACAACCTCCTTCCCTCAGTCAGAGCATTGAAGATGGGTCATGGCTGGGTTTACCAACATGACAACGACCCGAAGCTCAAAGCCAGGATAACCGAGGAGTGGCTCCGTAAGAAGCATATCAAGGTTCTGGTGTGGCCTAGCCAGTCTCCAGACCTAAATCCAATAGAACATCTTTGGAGGGAGCTGAAACTCCGTGTTGCTCAGCGACAGTGTCAGAGCCTGGGATCAAACCTGGTCCTTCTACAGTGGGAGGCAATGTCTCTTCTCACTGAGCTATCTGGTATGCTGGACAGCTCCCTTGACAATTCTTGGATAATCCTGCCTTGTGCCTTGATTTCTCTTCAACCTTGAACTCCTTGCTCCTCCCATGAACTTCCTTATAAAAGCCATGTCCATGCACTTCCTCCTTGCCAGATTATTGTGCCTTACCAGCCAATATCCCGCTTACTGTTCCTGCTGCTGTCTTCATCTACGTTACCGACCTTTGGCTTGCTACTGACTATTACTCTGCCTCATCCTATCTACTACCATTGGTGACCGACCCTTGGCTTGTGACTGACTCCGCTTCTGTTTGATCCCTGAACTGTTTGATCCGCTTTTGGTTTCCAGCCTACTCATTCCCTGGTGGGGTGATCCTGAGATCTGCGACCTGGCATTCATACACAGCCAAATCCATCTCCACCATTAGGAGCTCTGGGGAAGACCGGTGGATGCTTAGACCCCGCACCTCAGGTGAGCCTGCATCATTCCCAGGGTGGGCCGCTGGTGTACCAATCCTGCTGGTTTCAGGTAAGCCTTACAACTGCTGTAGCAACTGGTCTCTGAACCTGACCTTATATCGTGACAGACAGCCCCGAAACCTGACAGATCTAGAGGAGATCTGTGTGGAGGAGTGGGCCAAAATCCCTGTTGCAGTGTGTGCAAACCTGGTCAAGAACTACAGGAAACGTTTGACCTCTGTAATGGCAAACAAAGGCTTCTGTACCAAATATTAACACTGATTTTCTCAGGTGTTCAAATACTTATGTTCAGCAGTGCAAGACAAATAAATTCTTTAAAAATCATACAATGTGATTTCCTGAAATTTTTTTTTTAATTCTGTCTCTCAGAGTGGGAATGCATCTACAATGTGAATTTCAGACCCCTCCATGATTTCTAAGTGGGAGAACTTGCAAAATCGCAGGGTGTTCAAATACTTCTGTTCCTCACTGTACCTGTGCTCCGATCCCAATAGCTTGTTCATGCAAATTATCGATCAGGTGCTAAAGGGGTGTGACCACATGTTACCACTGGAAATTCTGGATAAACCCTCTGCACACTGCCGTATACCCTTTTAGCAAATTTTGCAATAAGAAACAGGGATTTTGCTTTGTTCACACATATTGCAATGTGTTTAAGTTGGCCAACTGCATCAAACTAACCCTTCCTGGCTAGTCCTACTCTACTCTGCCAACTCAAATGCTACTGTGGACACATTGGGGCAAACAAGTTACAAGTTCTTACAGGTTGCAATAAAAATATTGTCATCTAGGGGTAACGTGTATCCAAATATCAATTGAAGTGCGCATTAATGGGAACTTTTTTTAGTGAATTACACTGTAATGTTGATTTTTTTAATTAAAAGCTGTCTGGTGTGGGTCCTGTTGAAAAGTGGTTTAGTCAGGGTGTTCAAAGGCTGTGCATGTGCCCACTACAATATTGGGAGCTTTTTCAAGGTAGATGTGGGGTTATTGAGTTAAAAATGACTGCTGTGGATCCTGTTAAAAAAGTGTCCTACTCAAAGTGCTTAAATACTGTGAACTTGTGTGTTTTTTTGGTGGAGAGAAGATATTTTTTTCTCTCTTTCATGTTTTGATAAAGATATTTTGGAAAAATTATGTACTTTATGCTTTAAGTAATTGTGATAAATTTTCTTATGCGGTTATCTTTTAAGGTTTTTAGCATACCTTTGTGATATTAATTCTGGTTTACATTTATATATACCATTTTTCTATATATATGTATTTGTTACAATATATTGAAGACTTCGTACTATAGAAAGATTTGGATGTTTTAATAATGTTTTATATTTAGATGTTTTATTATATTTTCATATAGAAAAAC
Source organism: Staurois parvus (assembly GCF_062004578.1). Classification (NCBI taxonomy): domain Eukaryota; kingdom Metazoa; phylum Chordata; class Amphibia; order Anura; family Ranidae; genus Staurois; species Staurois parvus. The sequence goes on from NW_028317844.1 coordinate 19,522,614, forward strand.
TAATAAAATCAGATTTAAACAAATGAACTATATTAATTATTTGAATCTGAGGAAATAAAAATAACTACTTAAGCTTATCTTACATATATGTACTCTTTTAGATATATATTTTAAAGTTTGTATCTATGTAAATATATATGATATAGTATAAAATAATAATGAGGAGTATATACATTTAAAATCTCACTGAATCTTATCTGAAATTTTATTTTGGATGGATGTAAAAGAGAAAAACCACTGACACTGGTTATTTATTATCTTTATTGAGACTACTGACAAACCTATTTGTATTTTATTTTGAAATTTTAAATCAGTTTAAGGAATCTTTTCCACATATTACAATAATGATATATATGATATATTTTATATATACAATACAATTTCGAGAAACTTTACAACTACATACAGTACATATACACCAAAATTAGAAGTGACAATGAGGATAACTCAATATTAAATGAGGAAAATAGAAGAATAATTAAACGAAAATAAAACATAATTTGATTATTTATTTCTTTAACCACATGCCGCCCAGCCACTGTATAAATACGGTGGCAGGGTGGCACGGCTGGGCAAAAGCATGTTTTAAAACGTGTGTTTTGTAAACAGGTAGGGGGCGCACGCGCGAGGCACGCCACCGCCCTACCTGTCCCTCCGATCACAGCTGCGGATGTCAGTCGCCGGGTCACAGCCGGTCGTTACCGGCTATGTCCCAGCAATCGGCGGCAATCGCTGACAGAGAGCACAGCTGCAATAGCTGTGCTTTCTGTCAGTTCCCTGACAGCTCCAGGACACGCTGATCGGGACAGAAGAGTTTCTCTCTCCCGATCAGCGGTATTCACTGCAGTACACACCCCTGCCCCCTAGTAAAACACTCCCCTCACACAGTTAACCCTTTCCCTGAATAATAAACTTAACCCCTTCCTCCCCAGTGCCATTAGTACAGTGTCAGTGTTTTTTTTTTTGCACTGATCACTGTATTGGTGTCACTGGGGATGTCAGTGACCCCAAAGTCAGTACCCCCCAATGTCAGAATGTCCGCCGCAGTCCCGAAGTCCTGCCATAAGTCACTGATCGCCACCATAAGTCGCTGATCGTCGCCATTATTAGTATAAAAAAACCCTAAAAATCCCAGTATCTTTCCCGCCATTTGTAAATGCTATAACTTTCACGTAAACCAATTAATTTACACGTATTGGGTTTTTTTTTTTTAGCAAAGACATGTCGCGGAATGCATTTTGGCAGAAATTTATGACTAGATTTGATTTTAAAAAATTTTTTGATTTTAAAATTTTTTTTAACTGGACATGTTTTATAGCAAAAAGTCCAAAATATTGTTTTTTTTCCACAAAATTGTCAGCCTTTTTTTTTATAGCGCAAAAAATAAAAACCGCACAGGCAATCAAATACCACTGAAAGAAAGCTCAATTTGTGGGAAAAAAAGGATGTAAATTTCAATTATGTACCGTATTGCATGACCGCGCAATTGTCCGTTAAACTAGCGCAGCGCTGTATAGCAAAACAATGGCATAAATTGCAGTATCTATACCATAGTTTGTAGATGCTATAACTTCCACACAAAGCAATCAATATACACTTATTGGGATTTTATTTACCAAAAACATGGAGCAGAATACATTTTGGCCTAAATTTATAACCAACTTTGAGTTTACTATATATTTTTTATAGCTGAAAGCAAAAAATGTTTTTCTTCGAAATTTTTGGCCTTTTTTTGTTTATAGCGTGAAAAATAAAGCGCACAGGTGATCAAATACCACCGAAAGAAAGCTCTATTTGTGTGAAAAAAGGACGTACATTTAGTTTGGGTGCAGCATTGCATGACCGCGCAATTATCAGTTGAATTAGTACAGCACCGAGTAGCAAAAAGAGGCCTGGTCATTAAGGGGGGTAAATCCTCTGGAAGTCAAGTGGTTAAAGAAAACACACTTGTTGAATCTGTGTGCACTGTAGCTCAGTATAAATAGCATTAACAAGAATGTGAGGATGCCATTTCCAGTGCCAGTGAGTTTAAAAGCCCACTGTGCATTATATACAATAGATGCTGCTGTAATTGTTTTTCTTGATGAAGGAATGAAACCTGTTCTGAAATACGTAGAAATAAAGCTTTCCTTAACCACTTGCCTACCAGGCACTTATACCCCCTTCTTGCCCAGGCCAATTTTCAGCTTTCAGCACTGTCGCACTTTGAATGACAATTGCGCAGTCATGCAACATTGTATGAAATTTTTAGCCTTTTTTTCACACAAATAGAGCTTTCTTTTGATGGTATTCACTCACCGCTGGGTGTTTTATTTTTTGGCGCTATAAAAAAAAAGCAAAAATTTTGAAAAAAAAAGTTTTTCTGTGTTTCTATTATAACATTTTGCAAACAGGTAATTTTTCTCCTTCACTGATGTTAGTTGATGAGGCTGCACTGATAGGCAACACTGATGGGCACTTATAGGCAGTACTGATAGGCGGCACTGATAGGCATACTGATGAGGTGGCACGGATAGGCAGCACTGATGGGCACTGATGAGGCGGCACTGATAATGCGGCACTGATGGGCACTGATGGGCAGCACTGATGGGCACTGATGGGTGGCACTGCTGGGCACTGACTGGCGGCACTGCTGGGCAGCACTGATATGGGGGTACTGCTGTGCACTGGTGGGTGGCACTGCTGGGCACAGGTGGGTGGCACTACTAGGAACTGCTGGGCACAGGTGGGTGGCACTGTTGGGCACTGATGGGCACAGGTGAGTTGCACGGCTGGGCACTTGTGGGCAGCACTGCTGGGCACAAGTTGGAGGCACTGGTGGGTGGCACTGCTGGGCACTGATCATCAGTGCCCTGATGATCAGTGCTGATCTGTACTCTTACAATTGCCGGTTATCGGCAGTACTTTCCTCATGCTGTGACAGCGTGAGGAAAGTGCAGCTGATAACTGGCAACTGCATTTACCAGTGAACTGCTGTGTCATTGAACACAGCTGATCACATGGTAAAATGCCGCTGTGATTGGCCTTTTACCACATCATGTGATCAGCTATGTCTGTAGGACACAGCCATCATGGAGATTGCCGGGTGCGCGGGAGGGTGCGTTCTGGGAGGACGTCATATGATGCCCTCCCAGGACTGGAAAACTGTCCTGTAGCCATCATTCAGCTATAGCGCGGTTGGCAAGTTGTTAGGTCTAGCTACATATTTTTGCCTGCATCATATCTGCCATTGGAAAGTTATATCCAAGACCGTTTACATCTGATTGTTACTAAGTTGTACCAGTGTAACTTGGCAACAGTATCAAGCTGAAACTCCATAAAAAAAGAAGAGAAGTAGTGCCCTCTAAGTGCAGCAATAAAAACAATTTATTTCCACAAAATTGGCAACTCACAAAGTCAAATAAGCGCTTGTTAAATTGGTGTCAACCGCTGTGCAGGCCGGTCTCCAATGCACTGTCCTTGGCTGTAATGGTGGATCCACAGGGCGGGCTCCAGGTACAGCAGTAGTAGGGGTGGCACATGTTCAAAGCATGCATGCTTCTTTATCAGGACATAGAGGCGGCATATATTGGCAAATGATAGTGGTGGACTTGTGGGGAGCACCAAGTATCATCATAGGTTAGTACAAAAAAATATTAAGCCTCCCTCTATTAAACTAATTAAACTAAGCGCTCTTAAATTAAAATAACGTAAATAAATACACATAAACATATGAGGAGGCTGTTGAGGGAGAATTATGCAAATTAGGCATGTATCTCACTATGCACTATAATAGAGAGTCCATAAGGGTCTTGTATGAGTAAATAAACAGATATATAAAAATTTAAATGTTAATACATAAACAGGTGATCCCATATTATTAAAAATGTGCATGCAAACATTCTAGAGGGTAATAATAATTGTACCTAGTCTGTACAAAATGTGCATATAGAAATAAAGTGAAAATCCCATTATGATAAGAGGCAATGTAAAATCTTGAACACAGATGAATATATAAGGTACATTTCAGACAGTAATGTACTAATGAAAAAAAAACCAGTAAGTTTAATTTTAAATCATTGGTATACATACCTGAATCTATCTTTGCATGGGTTTTCTGTGATCCCTGGAACAGCACCACCTACCCCTGCTCTTCAGGTCAGCAGTGTGACAGCAGTGTTGGTGACCAATTTCATTCTTTTTTATTTATGAACAGTGTTGGTGGCATGAAACTGTTTTTACTTTACACTGGAATATCAGTGTTCATGTTGCAATAAAGGAACAATAATTTGAAGAGTTAGCACCTGCAGAAGTTAGAAGTGAACACAAAATGTAGTGGAGATATATATATATATATATATATATATATATACATACACTAAGTTCATCCTACACATAACTGATTATATTTTTAATTGGTACCCATTATATGGTCAGCTAAAAAGCTTTATACCATAGAGCAGCAGTCACAAAATGGTGGACTACGGTCCGACAACAGCCCCAGCAGCGCTCTCTTTTGGACCACCAGCCAGCAATGACAGATCCACTGCTGAGCAGGGCAGTCGCCATGACAACATGAAATCACGTGTGCGCCTTGCCCCTTGCAGCTCACTGTCTCTCCGGTTCCAGCTCCCTGCCTGTATACAAGCATACTTCAGTAAGGATCCCGGCACAGCTCCTGTCTGCCGTCAAGGTAGGGTGTAATCTTACAGGGGCACTCTGATGGGCACATTCAATGTTAAAGGGTCATGCTTATGGGTGCATTTAATGTTAAGGGTCACTCTGATGGGCACAACATAGAATGTCCCCTTAACATAAAAGGTGCCCATCAGCTTTCCCCTTATTTTATTTTAAGGGGCACTCTGATGGGCCCATTTTATGTTAAGGGGCACTCTGACAGGCACATTTTATATTAAGGGGCACTCTGACAGGCCCATTTTATGTTAAGGGGCACTCTGACAGGCCCATTTTATGTTAAGGAGCACTCTGAGGGGCACATTTTATGTTAAGGGGTACTCTGATGGGCACATTTTATGTTTAGGGGCACTCTGACGGGGTCATAAATGGGCACATACTGTGGAAAGGGGAATTCTGATGGGCAGATGTGATAAAAAGGGGCACTATGATGGGGAATATGATGTAAAGGGGCACTCTGATGGAGAAATATGATGGAAAGGGGTATTTTGAGTGTAAGGGGGCACTCTGAAGGGAATACCCGATGTAAGGTGGCACTCTGGTGGGGACAACTGATGTAAAGGAACACTCTGATGGGTACACCTGATGTGATGGGAATACATGATGTAAAGTTGCACTATGATGGAGACACGTAATGTAAGGGGGCACACTGATGGGCACACCCTATTTGGACCAGGCCAGAAGAAAAGTTTAGTGACTGGACCTCCTTGAATTTTAATTCATTATCCCTGAGGGACCCCATAGAAGGTCAACAACAGCTAACATGCTCACAATCCTGATTTGTGAACACTTCAATGATTGATCCCCAATTATTCGGAGTATAGTGAACTTTGCTATAATTGCTATAACTATCCATAACTTTACTATATTGTGATGCACTTGTATGTACTCTGTTTGTTTTCATTGATATATAATATTAATAAATTCCAGCTTCTCAGTGTTTTTAATTCACCAAATAGGAAAAGTATTTTCTTGGCGATAGGTTTACTTTAAGAACAGCAGATGTTCACAAAGTAAAATCTGAAAATAAATACATTTATGAGGCTATTATTGGCTAATGTTCTGCAAATTATGGGGCAATTTGCACATGATTAGGTGTATTGTTAGAATCAGTACTATGTAAATGAGAAACTGTGAGGTTCTGCATGATCCAAGTTTAATAGTTCAGCTACTTTCACCTCTGGCTGTGCATAGGGTAATGATAACATGACAGTCTTGCTTCACTAGTAATAAATGAGGTCTATTTCCCAGGGAACTAAAGACATTAGATAGTGCTGCACTACATTTCAACAAAGGGTAATGGCTGAAAGAAAAGATTTACTGGATTATATAATATAACTTGGTAAGGTATTCACAGTACATTTCATGCACAATGCTATACTATACATCACTAAGTTCCATGATCTGATACTGCAACATTGTTGTAAGGCTGGTAATGTGTTAGAGAAAGCTAAGACATGGTATCAAAACAAAAAAATAGTTTGCAAGAGAGAGTGATATCATTTGCAGAGACCTAGCATTTTTTCTACATACCTTCTTTGCCTTTTTATGACTCTGTAGGAAACCGTTGGCTGTGGTAAGCCTGTGTGTATGTACAGTATCTGTTAGTGTTCTCCAAACAATGTACAATATGTATATATACACACATATATATATATATATATATATATATATATATATATATATATATATATATATATATACACACACACACACACAGGTGAAACTCGAAAAATTAGAATATCGTGCAAAAGTTCATTTATTTCAGTAATGCAACTTAAAAGGTGAAACTAATATATGAAATAGACTCATTACATGCAAAGCAAGATAGTTCAAGCCGTGATTTGTCATAATTGTGATGATTATGGCTTACAGCTCAAGAAAACCCCAAATCAACAATCTCAGAAAATTAGAATATTGTGAAAAGGTGCAATATTCTAGGCTCAAAGTGTCCCACTCTAATCAGCTAATTAAGCCATAACACCTGCAAAGGGTTCCTGAGCCTTTAAATGGTCTCTCAGTCTGGTTCAGTAGGAATCACAATCATGGGAAAGACTGCTGACCTGACAGTTGTGCAGAAAACCATCATTGACATCCTCCATAAGGAGGGAAAGCCTCAAAATGTTATTGCAGAAGAAGTTGGATGTTCCCAAAGGAAGAAAAAGGTGCACAAGCAGCAGGGATGACTGCAGCCTGGAGAAGATTGTCAGGAAAAGGCCGTTCAGAAGTGCTGGGGACTTTCAGAAGGAGTGGACTGAGGCTGCAGTCAGTGCATCAAGAGCCACCACACACAGACGTATCCTGGACATGGGCTTCAAATGTCGTATTCCTCTTGTCAAGCCGCTCCTGAACAACAAACAACGTAAGAAGCGTCTTACCTGGGCTAAAGAATAACAGACCTGGTCTATTGCTCAGTGGTCCAAAGTCCTCTTTTCTGATGACAGCAACTTTTGCATCTCATTTGGAAACCAAGGACCCAGAGTATGGAGGAAGAATGGAGAGGCACACACTGCAAGATGCTTGAAGTCCAGTGTGAAGTTTCCACAGTCTGTGTTAATTTGGGGAGCCATGTCATCTGCTGGTCTTGGTCCACTGTGCTTCATTAAGTCCAGGGTCAATGCAGCCATCTACCAGGAGATTTTGGAGCACTTCATGCTTCCTTCCACAGACTAGCTTTATGGGGATGCTGATTTCATTTTCCAGCAGGACTTGGCACCTGCACACACTGCCAAAAACACCAAAACCTGGTTCAATGACTGTGGGATTACTGTGCTTGATTGGCCAGCAAACTCACCTGACCTGAACCCCATAGAGAATCTATGGGGCATTGCCAAGAGAAAGATGAGAGACATGAGACCGAACGATGCAGAAGAGCTGAATGTCGCTATTGAAGCATCCTGGTCTTCTATAACACCTCAGCAGTGCCACAGGCTGATAGCTTCCATGCCACGCTGCATTGAGGCAGTAATTGCAGCAAAAAGGGCCCAAACCAAGTACTGAGTACATATGCATGCTTGTATTTTTCAGAGGTCCAATATTGTTCAATGTACAATCCTTGTTTTATTGATTGCATGTAATATTCTAATTTTCTGAGATTGTGGATTTGGGGTTTTCATTAGCTGTAAGCCATAATCATCACAATTATGACAAATCACAGCTTGAACTATCTTGGTTTGCATGTAATGAGTCTATCTCATATATTAGTTTCACCTTTTAAGTTGCATTACTGAAATAAATTAACTTTTGCACAATATTCTAATTTTTCGAGTTTCACCTGTATGTAAAGCGCTATATAAGTACCTGTAATAAAATAAATAAATAAAACATGGAGTTTACAGTCACTTGACGTTTGAGCTTGCTCCAACAGGGTGTGCTGGAGAGTTGGTACTCTGTGTTATGAATGTTTAGTTACTCAACCAATCAATCAGAAGGCTTGGGGGCCTGAAAAGCTAGCTTGGAATGTATTAAATATTTGAGAAATTGCCTGGCATATGGGCTTTCTTCCTGGACTTCTGCGTGGTGAGGACACCACTGTAAGAACTGTCTTTTTTCCAGGCCTTATGACCTAGGAAGTTGAGTGCTGCAGAAAAATCCTGAAGACGCTGGTTGTAAATAATATCTTGTTCTAGCCTAGAAGATGTAAGTGGGACCTTTCCTCCACAAGAGAAATTTTGGGTTACTGGTTGAGTCAAAGGTATACATAGGAACCTTTCTATTATGTCCTGCTATATAATATAAAAGCTGAGTTGCCACTTGAACCTCGATTGCTAAGAAGCCATGTTCTAAGTTAAGCTAAGTCTAAGTTGTAGCAGTTAGCTAACTGATAATTAATATTTACTAAATATCAGTATGAATAGCACTACACATTTATAAAAAAAATAACTAATGATTTAATGCATAGAAGACAAGCATCATACTTATGGAATGTACAGTATATGTCAAATCTGGTTCTCATCTAGCTGCTGTTTATCAATTATGTTATAATGAGGCTGATTTGCTAAAGATGTTGGGAATGTTCAATGTGTGTATTTAATAAATTATCCAATTATATTCAGATGAAATACATGAACAGAATTTGCTTTTAGCATAATTAAATAATTGAAGTGTATCTTTGCTATTTTTGTGTGTGGACATTCTCAACTCCTTTAGTAAATCAATCAGTCGAATTTATAAGGACTTTTGTAGAAACTATTTACAATTCCATGTTTCCTCTACACAACTAATGTCAGTGCTCTGGACAGATTTAAGTACCTGTTGGGAACAGAGGGAGGTTTCACTGAAGCTGGAATTTCCATAATGCAGACACTCCATACTCAGCTCACGTTCAGCCCCTAGCTAGTTAGGATATTATCAGCTGTGTAGCTGACAGCATCATAGCAATGGATGACTCCCCTGCCCCAACAAAGGGTTAGTTCCACTTTAATGACATTTTCAAAAAATCCCATATGCATTACCGCTTCAAAGGTACTTTAATATTCATTCCTCTGTTTTGTAAAACAAACGCTTACTTTTCAAGTTGCTTTTTCAATCTATTCCTGAAGATGTCAATACGATGAAATTCGTAGGGTGGGACTTGTTGGATGTGATGTCATTCCACACAGCAGTGCTCACTCACAGTCAGATTGTGCTACTGGAGCCAGCACAGCTTAAAGTTGTATGCGTTTTATCCTTCAATGTCAGGCAGACACTTTGAACGTGCGAGTGCATGTAATGCTTTTATATTATTTTTATTAAAAAAAAAATGGTTTTATGCTATGGAGTTTTTTCGTTATCTGTCTTCCACCCATGTCCTTCAACATTTTTGAAACATTGAGTGTGCTCTTTGATAAAAGATCTGATCCTGGATATTGTTTTATTTGAGTGAGATAAGACTGATAATGTCAAAGCCACTGGCGAATTATTAGTGGATGGTGGAGGAGTCACAAAGCTGTTTGCAGTTTGGCCTTCGGAGTATTTCATGGATGAAGATTTTCTGTATATTTGAATTGGAAACACTGGATACAGGGCCCGTGCTAGACTATTTTACACCATAGGCAAGACCATCTACTTGTAACCCCCCCAAAATACATAAATAAATAAAAAAATTAAAAAACAGTAGAAAATACTAAATCAACAAAACATGAAACTGCTAAATTTCTTTTAATTTGTAAAAATAAGTGCCATAAGATACCACCAGCACAAATATTAAACACTTCCCGACTGCCCTATAGCAGATATACTGCTACAGGGCAGCACGGGTGCACAAAATCACGTTTATATACGTGATTTTGCATTTCTGGGTAGGGTGCGAGTGGGAGGCGTGCTCCCTAACCGTGCCGCCATTCGCGGCCTCGGCTGTCAATCACCGAGTCCGGGCCGGTGAAAACTCTCTGGCGCCCAGTGATTGCCTAGCATCTCCAACGGGGAAGAGAACAGTTTGTAAACAAAACAGTTCTCCTCCCTGTCAGCTCATGCACACTGCTTTAGATGGCTGAGCACAGCACAGCCATGCAAATCAGTGTGCTTAAAGTGAAGCAAAAGGACACAGAACTATGTAAAATAGCACACAGCACACAGTTAACCCTTTCATCGCCCCTCATGTTAACCCCTTCCTGCCTAGTGCCATTAGTACAGTGTCAATGCTTTTTTTTTAGCACTGATCACTGTATTGGTGTCACTGGCAATGTCAGTGACAACAAGTCAGTTCCCCCAGTGTCGGAATGCCCGCAGTTCCACTATAAGTTGCTGATCGCTACCATTACTGGTAAAAATGAAAAATTCCAGTATTTATGCCGTCATTTGTAAACGCTATAACTTTTACGTAAACCAATTAATTTACACTCATTTGGATTTTTTTTAGCAAAGACATGTAGCAGAATACATTTTGGCATAAATTTAAGACGAAATTTGATTTTTTACTGGACATGTTTAATAGCAAAAAGTCAAAATTATTGTTTTTTCCTCAAAATTATCAGACTTTTGTTTTATAGCGCAAAAAAATAAAAAATGCACAGGCAATCAAATACCACCAAAAGAAAGCTCAATTTGTGGGGAAAAAAAGGACATAAATTTCATTTGGATGCAGTGTTGCATGACCATGCAATTGTCAGTTAAAGTAATGCAACGCCCTAAATCAAAAAATGGCCTGGTCAGGAAGGGGGGTAAATCCTCAGGAGAGCAAGTGGTTAAAGACAAAATCAGTGTCACGGACAGACTGTATCTGTTTCTGGCAGTGGCAGGGTGGCAGTTGCAGTCAGTGGAGGATGCTGGATCTACACTCTAACAAATTCCAGGCTGGAGTTTGCCAGGCAATGGGGGGGAAATAAAATGCTGTGACAGCAGGCAGCCCAGCCCACACACATAGAGAGAACACCTGAACTGAGCGATCCCACATAGTGACAGATCCGACAGAACACACCACCACCAACATTGACACAGATCAGCAGGCCCCACAGGCACTGGCTGTGGGATCGTGCTGTTGTCAATTGTCATCACTCACTGACACATTGCACATGTGATGGATGGCCAGACAAGTCAAACTCACACAGACAGGATCGCTCGCTCATTTGTGAACTGACGGTAGTTCACAAATAACTCATATTGACAGGTTCTAAAAGTGGTGGTGCCTTACTGTTCAGTTTCCATGTTTTTTTTGCCAAAGCTTAATTGAACAAGCTGAAGTTAGAATCTGAATATGAAGAGATGGTGTACAATCAGAAATTGTAATGTGTTATTCTTTGAACTTGATCAGATACTAGAAATTAACCCATAGCTTCACCATAACCTTAAAAAACCCGTCACCAATAAAAAAAGGAAATTTAGAGTGTAGAAAAATCAAATATATTAGATGCTTCTAGAAATTGTGGCTTACTCCCTATTACAGCCCCCATCCCTCCTTGCCAATCTGGTCCCTCTATTGCCAGTGTATAATTACTCTTTGTGCTGGCCCAGCTCCTCTACATCTCTTTTCAGCTCCTTACAGTATTTATTTAGCCAGGAAGGAGTGAATATTAGAGATTGTTACTTGAGTGACAGCTCCAAGTCTTCTGGGGCTCCTGATATAACTTTCAAGATGGCAGTGCCCAGCAGCAGTTTCAGGCCTTTTGGATGTCTACATAAGGAAGGGTTTTACTAAGGAAGATCATGCATAAATTGCTGCTAGGGAGAAGAGACAGTGCTTATTAGTGCAACGGCTGAGAAATTGTGGAGCAGTGACATCACCCATAGGCTCTCATGAACCACCTACTGCTGGCACTTCCTCCTCTCACCTGCAGCCACCGCTGGCTGACACATGGTATCCAGATAACGTGACTGGACAGAGCAGGCTAAAAATAGGTAAGTATTTGCATCATGATGTGATTTATCATGAATTTACATTTGGGACTTTTTTTTTAAAGGACTTTGTTACAAGTGATTTTTTCTTATATTGTGTTGTACTGTAATTTTTTTGTGAATGAGTACACTGGGTAATATATACCTCTTACTCACTCATGGACAGGGGGCATTATATCTTAGGGCCCCTTATTTTAAAGGGGCTTTCATATTCCAGTAAGTCTATCCCCATAAACCCCATATATACAGGGCCAGGTATGTGAGAATGAGGCCCTTGTCCTCATCGACATAGAGAAAATGTGCTCAGCTTCCCTTCCCCCCAACAAGGTTTCCTGTAAATGTTTTAAATATGCTGATTGTCACGCCCTTTCCTTGCCAATTGCATGCTCCAATAAGAGTCTGCATGCATTAGAACTACTTAAAATCCATACCAGACTAAGGGTCTGGAATGGATTAGGGGCTGACACCACACAGTTCTTTTGTTTGCATAGCATTCCACTTCCAAAATTCTATTTAGGATAAGGGTCTGGTATGGGTTTTGGGGGAAACCACAGGTTTTCTTTTATACTTTTTTTTTTATTTTTGCTCACCAAAATTGGATTTATGGTGCACCACTTTGGCCATTTAGTTCATGTCATATTTGGACCTTTAGATCAGGTTCACAAATCACAAGCATGCAGAGTTTGCTGCAAACCCTGAATAGTTATGAATGTGAACCTCATCCCTGCTCTTGCATAGTTACCATCCTTTTGCCAACAACCATTAGTCAGTCACATGTTCTACATAATACATTACTTTCAGTTAAGCTATGATGCAAAAGTCTTTATTTTACTTCATTTCAATCGACATTACAATGTCAATTGAACAAACATGTAAAAATGCAGACAAGGTTTCTACCTAAATCCATTGTGGTATTTAACAGTCCATTATTTTACTTTTAGCTGCTCAATTGCTAGGTTGATGAAGCTACTAAATGCCTTTTAATCCCTAGCCAATTTTAATGTATGCTTTCTTTTTAAGCATTCTGGCATGAAAATTCATTTCAAAGCCATGTTATATATGAAAAAAAATGTTTATATACTGTAGGCTGCACATTTTGACACATTGGTGCTTTAATTTCCAGCTATAGAGGCCTGATATGTATGTATGGGTAGATATCAGTCTCTTGAGTATTTGCATGTGTCTGACCTGTGCCAAAATGGAATAATATAGTAATTCAAGCTATCTTGAATCATGAATTGTAAAATTTTGAAAAGCCTAGACAAATCTGCGTGCATACATTCAGGAGAATCAAACTACTCATTACTAGTTATTATGTCTCTAATTTCTGTTACTTAAGCTTTATACTTCACATATTTACCAATCTGCACAAATGTAACCACAGAAAATTTCACATTCCTTTCAGTTAGAACAGAGGACCTCAAATTATTTCTACAAACGTTAATAAAAGTTATGCTATCATTAGGCTTAAAGTAGAACTATAGGCAAAACATTTTTTTAAATTTCGGCTCTTGCAGGTTATAACTCCTGTCAGATTTTTTTTTCACCATCTGTGTCCCATTTCAGAGATTTCTTTTCACTTCCTGTTCCATAGCCACACAGGAAGTGAGAGGAAATCCCTGTAAATTAAAGTAATTTCTTGGAGAACTTTAGGTCACCAGAACTAGTGTCCTCATTGAAACATTTCCCCACTATTACTTTTCTGGGGACAACCCTAAACTTTGGCATTTTCTGTCACTTTCACTTTCAATGATAATGATAAACAGGACAAATAGAAGTGGTGAATCTCCTTAATGGGGCATTAATGGGGCTCTATCCAAAACTAAAAAAAAAGTGTTGTAATTTATTCTTATTAAAAATACATTTTCCTTTTCAATCTGCAGCACTGTAAATTATCTGTAAATTTCAATGCAATTTGGCAACCAGAAGGCATTCTATACACAGCTGGTATACAGAATGCATCCAGATATGTAATTTCCCATATGTGTGATTGGCTTACTGATTTCCCCAGAGGTCTGCATTCAAATACAAGTCACAGTTTAGGCACCCCTGCAATAGAAATGTAAGTTTTGGTGGGATACTACGCATGGGCTAATCACTTCTAAAAGGATGCAGATGCTGGAACTTTCCTCATTAGAACAGAGAAAGCACATTGGCTGATTTATAATAAACAAGTCACTCTCATTCAGAATGAATATGTGGTGAAACATATACGGTAACTATTTCTTCACAGTCACCAAACATAGGAATCTGCTACAAAGTTTGTTAAAGTCTCTGTAGTATACATTGAGCAGCCATAGTTACTTTACAATAGAAAGTAAAACAAAGGTTGTTTCTAAGGTTTTTAATGCTTACACTACAAAAAACAAATTCAATGAACAAAAAATAATGGGCAGTTTTACTTCCCTGGATATCAATGCAAGAATGCATTCTCACAGAACTTTAGCCCCTTAGTGACTGGGGGTAATACAAATGGTAATGTCTGAACATAATTTTGCAACTTTGACGTGCTAGTAAAACTGTACCTATTATTGCAACTACTTTGTGTATCCAGGTGGAAAAATTTCACTTTCTTTTGGTGGTAAATAGTAATGGATATCTCCTGATGTTATTTTTCATTATCAAAGGAAATCTGGCCAACATTTGTAAAAAAAATTTTTTTTTTTTAATTTAGCAGTATTTCTTGCTATTATAATTAGAGATGAGCGAAGTATTCAAAAATTCGATTCGACTGATTCAGCGAATTCGTGGAAAAATTTTGATTCGAGTCGAATATATTCGCTGTGAATTTAACTTAAAAAAGGGTGTTTCTAGGCTTCAGAGAGACTTAATATTAGTGCAGAACACTGTACCTTTAATTTAAATGCCCTTGGAGTCTGCTGGGGAAGAGAAATAATACTGTCAGTCAGTATGACATGCAGATGAGTGCCGTCGATCTTAGAATCACCGCACACTTCACTCATTTGGGCAGTCACGGGGCCAAAACCAGAGTGTGGAGCCACAGTGTGGCGGTGGAGGTAGCAGCAATGGGAGGCCATACAGCACCCTATGGCAAAAATGGAAACCACCAGCAGTGTGAGGAGACCTGAAAGTGGCATATGGCAGAGTGTGGCAATAGAGACAGCAGCAATGGGAGGCCGTACAGGGACCCATGACACACTCTGGACCTGGCAGCAGCATGAGGAGGCGGTACAGGGGCCCATGACAGATTATGGGCCTGGCAGCAGCATGAGGAGTCGGTACGGGGGCCCATGGCAGATTACGTGCCTGGCAGCAGCAATGGGAGGCCGTACAGGGACCCATGACACACTCTGGACCTGGCAGCAGCATGGGGAGGCGGTACAGGGGCCCATGACAGATTACGGGCCTGGCAGCAGCATGAGGAGTCGGTACGGGGGCCCATGACACACTCTGGACCTGGCAGCAGCATGAGGAGGCGGTACAGGGGCGCATGACAGATTACGAGCCTGGCAGCAGCAACTTGGACAGGAGGACGTTCAGCTTCTGCACCGTCGGGTGCGTGCTCGCAAACTGTTGTCTCTTGGAAACGGATTCCAAGAAAGACTGCTGACGGAATCCGTGAAGAGGAGTAGCAGGAGAAGGAGCATCTGAACGAGCGGAATATGCCAACAAGCGACAACAGGGGCCCATGACAGATTACGGGCCTGGCAGCAGCATGAGGAGGCGGTACGGGGGCCCATGGCAGATTAGGGGCCTGGCAGCAGCTATGGGAGGCCCGTAATCTGCCAGCACCCTATGACAAAAAATGGAACACACCAGCAGTGTGAGGAGACCTGAAAGTGGCACATGGCAGAGTGTGGCGATGGAGACAGCAGCAATGGGAGGCCGTACAGGGACCCATGAGAGACTCTGGACCTGACAGCAGCATGAGGAGGCGGTATAGGGGCCCATGGCAGATTAGGGGCCTGGCAGCAGCTATGGGAGGCCCGTAATCTGCCAGCACCCTATGACAAAAAATGGAACACACCAGCAGTGTGAGGAGACCTGAAAGTGGCACATGTTTGGGGCATGATTCATGGCGGATTTAGTCAGTTGTGTCAGGAACTGGTGGTTTGAAATCCAGACTAATCCACGCCTGATTCATTTTCACAAACGTGAGTCTCTCCACACTTTGGGTGGACAGTCGTGTCCTCCGCGGAGTTGCAATACCTCCTGCCGCACTAAACACGCGCTCCGATGCCACGCTACTGGCCGGGCATGACAGCCTTTCAAGGGCAAATTCAGCTAGTTGGGGCCAAAGGTCAAGTTTTGTTGCCCAGTAGTCAAGGGGATTGTCTACCTCGGTTGGCAGGGTGCTGTCCAAGTAGGCCTAAGCCTGTTGTTTGAGGTCCTGCTCCAGGTCCACCTGATGCTGCTGCTGCTGCGGCTGGTTAGTAGTTTCCTCACTGCGCTGGTGAAGAAAGCTACTCATCATCGACTGCAGACTGAGGCAGCCGCTGCTGGTGGAGCTGCCACTGCTCCTACCACCCCACCCCTCCCCTGCTGCCATGGCAGCAGAACGCGAGCGCACAGGGCCCACAGTGTCTGAGGATGGACGTTGGCGCAGACAGGCAGAGACCAGCTGACTACATAGGTGGTTTTTATAGTACGTTATTTTGACCTCCCTCTCAGCAGGTGTGAAAAAGGCCACCATTTTTGAACGGTAGCGAGGGTCCAACAAGGTGGACAGCCAAAAGTCATCCCTCTGTCTGATGGTTATTATTCGGCTGTCGCTACGCAAGCAAGCGAGCATGCTATGGGCCATTTGTGCCAAGGAATGCGAGGGACTCCCTGCCTCCATCTCCACAGCATACTGCCACGGTGCGTCTGGGTCCTCTGTCTCCTCTTCCTCCTCCTCTACCAGATGCTCCTGCTCCTCCACTCCTGTCCGCTGAGTGGAAAAACCACCCATTTCACTCAATAATTCCTGAGCACCAATGTCCTCCTCTACCTCCTCCTCTTCTTCCTGTCCTGCCCCCACAGGGGTCATGTGGCGTTGAGATCTGTGCGCCACGTCTACCGCACCCTGACCAGCCATTGTTAACAGCATTTGTTCCAGGACGTGCAACAGAGGAATGACGTCGTTCATCCCATAGTCCTGCCGACTCACGAATAGCGTGGCCTCCTCAAAGGGCCTGAGCAAGCGCAGGTGTCACGCATGAGCTGCCAATGGCTGACATCTAAGTTACACAGGGAGTACCTTTATCCGCTTTTAACATCAGGAAATCTGTGATGGCCTTTTGCTGTTCGTAAAGGCGGTCTAACATATGTAGGGTTGAATTCCACCTTGTTGCAACGTCACAGCATGAGGAGTCGGTATAGGGGCCCATGGCAGATTAGGGGCCTGGCAGCAGCTATGGGAGGCCCGTAATCTGCCAGCACCCTATGACAAAAAATGGAACACACCAGCAGTGTGAGGAGACCTGAAAGTGGCACATGGCAGAGTGTGGCGATGGAGACAGCAGCAATGGGAGGCCGTACAGGGACCCATGAGAGACTCTGGACCTGGCAGCAGCATGAGGAGGCGGTATATAGGGGCCTATGGCAGATTAGGGGCCTGGCAGCAGCTATAGGAGGCCCGTAATCTGCCAGCACCCTATGTCAAAAAATTCAACACACCAGCAGTGTGTGAGGAGACCTGAAAGTGGCACATGGCAGAGTGTGGCGATGGAGACAGCAGCAATGGGAGGCCGTACAGGGACCCATGACAGACTCTGGACTTGGCAGCAGCATGAGGAGGCGGTATATAGGGGCCTATGGCAGATTAGGGGCCTGGCAGCAGCTATAGGAGGCCCGTAATCTGCCAGCACCCTATGTCAAAAAATTCAACACACCAGCAGTGTGAGGAGACCTGAAAGTGGCACATGGCAGAGTGTGGCGATGGAGACAGCAGCAATGGGAGGCCGTACAGGGACCCATGACAGACTCTGGACTTGGCAGCAGCATGAGGAGGCGGTATATAGGGGCCCATGGCAGATTAGGGGCCTGGCAGCAGCTATGGGAGGCCCGTAATCTGCCAGCACCCTATGTCAAAAAATTGAACACACCAGCAGTGTGTGAGGAGACCTGAAAGTGGCACATGGCAGAGTGTGGCGATGGAGACAGCAGCAATGGGAGGCCGTACAGGGACCCATGACAGACTCTGGACTTGGCAGCAGCATGAGGAGGCGGTATATAGGGGCCCATGGCAGATTAGGGGCCTGGCAGCAGCTATGGGAGGCCCGTAATCTGCCAGCACCCTATGTCAAAAAATTCAACACACCAGCAGTGTGTGAGGAGACCTGAAAGTGGCACATGGCAGAGTGTGGCGATGGAGACAGCAGCAATGGGAGGCCGTACAGGGACCCATGACAGACTCTGGACTTGGCAGCAGCATGAGGAGGCGGTATATAGGGGCCTATGGCAGATTAGGGGCCTGGCAGCAGCTATAGGAGGCCCGTAATCTGCCAGCACCCTATGTCAAAAAATTCAACACACCAGCAGTGTGTGAGGAGACCTGAAAGTGGCACATGGCAGAGTGTGGCGATGGAGACAGCAGCAATGGGAGGCCGTACAGGGACCCATGACAGACTCTGGACTTGGCAGCAGCATGAGGAGGCGGTATATAGGGGCCTATGGCAGATTAGGGGCCTGGCAGCAGCTATAGGAGGCCCGTAATCTGCCAGCACCCTATGTCAAAAAATTCAACACACCAGCAGTGTGAGGAGACCTGAAAGTGGCACATGGCAGAGTGTGGCGATGGAGACAGCAGCAATGGGAGGCCGTACAGGGACCCATGACAGACTCTGGACTTGGCAGCAGCATGAGGAGGCGGTATATAGGGGCCCATGGCAGATTAGGGGCCTGGCAGCAGCTATGGGAGGCCCGTAATCTGCCAGCACCCTATGTCAAAAAATTGAACACACCAGCAGTGTGTGAGGAGACCTGAAAGTGGCACATGGCAGAGTGTGGCGATGGAGACAGCAGCAATGGGAGGCCGTACAGGGACCCATGAGAGACTCTGGACCTGGCAGCAGTATGAGGAGGCGGTATATAGGGGCCCATGGCAGATTAGGGGCCTGGCAGCAGCTATGGGAGGCCCGTAATCTGCCAGCACCCTATGTCAAAAAATTCAACACACCAGCAGTGTGTGAGGAGACCTGAAAGTGGCACATGGCATAAGAGACTGTGGACCTGGCAGCAGCATGAGGAGGCGGTATAGGGGCCCATGGCAGATTAGGGGCCTGGCAGCAGCTATGGGAGGCCCGTAATCTGCCAGCACCCTATGACAAAAAATGGAACACACCAGCAGTGTGTGAGGAGACCTGAAAGTGTCACATGTTTGAGGCATGATTCATGGCGGATTTAGTCAGTTGTGTCAGGAACTGGTGGTTTGAAATCCAGACTAATCCACGCCTGATTCATTTTCACAAACGTGAGTCTCTCCACACTTTGGGTGGACAGTCGTGTCCTCCGCGGAGTTACAATACCTCCTGCCGCACTAAACACGCGCTCCGATGCCACGCTACTGGCCGGGCATGACAGCCTTTCAAGGGCAAATTCAGCTAGTTGGGGCCAAAGGTCAAGTTTCGTTGCCCAGTAGTCAAGGGGATTGTCTACCTCGGTTGGCAGGGTGCTGTCCAAGTAGGCCCAAGCCTGTTGTTTGAGGTCCTGCTCCAGGTCCACCTGATGCTGCTGCTGCTGCTGCTGCGGCTGGTTAGTAGTTTCCTCACTGCGCTGGTGAAGAAAGCTACTCATCATCGACTGCAGACTGAGGCAGCCGCTGCTGGTGGAGCTGCCACTGCTCCTACCACCCCAACCCTCCCCTGCTGCCATGGCAGCGGAACGCGAGCGCACAGGGCCCACAGTGTCTGAGGATGGACGTTGGCGCACAAAGGCAGAGACCAACTGACTACATAGGTGGTTTTTATAGTACGTTATTTTGGCCTCCCTCTCAGCAGGTGTGAAAAAGGCCACCATTTTTGAACGGTAGCGAGGGTCCAACAAGGTGGACAGCCAAAAGTCATCCCTCTGTCTGATGGTTATTATTCGGCTGTCGCTACGCAAGCAACCGAGCATGCTATGGGCCATTTGTGCCAAGGAATGCGAGGGACTCCCTGCCTCCATCTCCACAGCATACTGCCACGGTGCGTCTGGGTCCTCTGTCTCCTCCTCCTCCTCCTCTACCAGATGCTCCTGCTCCTCCACTCCTGTCCGCTGAGTGGAAAAACCACCCATTTCACTCAATAATTCCTGAGCACAAATGTCCTCCTCTACCTCCTCCTCTTCTTCCTGTCCTGCCCCCACAGGGGTCATGTGGCGTTGAGATCTGTGCGCCACGTCTACCGCACCCTGACCAGCCATTGTTAACAGCATTTGTTCCAGGACGTGCAACAGAGGAATGACGTCGTTCATCCCATAGTCCTGCCGACTCACGAATAGCGTGGCCTCCTCAAAGGGCCTGAGCAAGCGGCAGGTGTCACGCATGAGCTGCCAATGGCTGACATCAAAGTTAAACAGGGGAGTACCTTTATCCGCTTGTAACATCAGGAAATCGGTGATGGCCTTTCGCTGTTCGTAAAGGCGGTCTAACATGTGTAGTCCAATATTCGACTCGAATTCCACTTCGCCTACTTCGATTCTCTCATCTCTAATTATAATTTACCACCAAAGAACAATCCAAAATAAATTCTCTTGCTCCTGACAATTGCAGCAATACCAAATATGTAGGTTGTTGTTTGTACCTGTAGTAGGGCCCAGAAACATTGGTGCAAATTTTTCTTTTCTTTTTTTAGCCTACCTAAAGCACACTGTCACTTACTGACACTGATACTAATTTAAAAAATGTTAATACAGAAAGGGAAAGTCTTTGTGACTGATTGTGTAGTTGCCATCATCCCTGATTACATATAACATACTAATTTATAAATAGTATACAAATTGCAGATCTAAATACAATAAGAGAAACATAAAAAATAGTGACAATCCATCGTGATCAAATAAATGTCCACATTAAAGTCTGTGAAAATAAGGGAATGTCCATCAAAGTGAAGAAAAAGGGAGGATCCAACAAGAATCAAGATACAGTAACACTCCAAAGTGCTTCTGGTAACCACAAATGAGTGTAAACCCTTACTAGAGAAGTAGGGCCTTTAACTTAATAAAAAGCCAAAAATGCGTATAGGGTTCAATCACATAGCATAGCAGCAATAACATCCTCTGGCTCTTCAAAAACACTCTCCACTAAATACCAGCAAGTAAAATAGATAAAAGTTATTAGTGTAGTATGTTCTAAAAGTACATTTATTGTAATAAAAGAATTGCACTTACAATATATATGCATCAGGAAGACATTAAGCCAACATGGAATTGCAGTAAAAACTCGATCTCAACAAACGTTCTGGTTGACGGCTGTTCAGTGTGTACCAATTTATATCTCTAGAATGGGTTTTTCAAGGTGGCCATGCAAATCGAAGACTAAAATATAACTTTTTAAAATTTAAATTTTTTAAAAAAGATTAGATATTTTAAAAAGATGTCAGAGTGTAAGCCAATACATAACACACATTGTAGAAAAGATGTACATGAAAGGGTGTATGCAATTACATATCCATCAATACTCATTATACAGTACATAATGGTATTCTCCAATTGCTGATTTACAAAAAAAGCACAATCACATTACTTTGACTGCCAGGTTTATTCATCAATAGGGTATCCAACACGTTTCTAGTTTTTTCAAAACAATCTCTTCCTTGGGGATATGATACCTCTCCGTGGAATACAAAAATCAGTTTAAGATCATGCTCATAAGATACATAGATGCATAGAGGGGCTCAAAATCCAGAGAGCACCTTAGGACTTTCAAATGGTATAAATTTTGTGTAATTTCCTTACCACCTATCATATTACTTGAGACCCTAACGTGCTAGGACAGGAGAAACATCCACAAAATGACCACATTTTAAAAAGGAAACATTCCAATGTATTTTCTGAAAGGCATAGTGAGTCTTTTGAAAATGTCATTTGTTTACCACAAGTTTTTGGAAAATGCAAGGAAAAACATAAAAATGTGTTTTTCTACACAAAGTTGTAAATTAATGAGATAGGTCTAACATGCTGCATAGGCATACTTAGAATTACACCCCAGAAAACATTCTACTACTCCTCTTGAGTATGGTGATACCCCATGTGTGAGACTTTTTAACAGTCTAGCCACATAGAGCCCAAAATCCAAGGAGCACCTTCCGGCTTTCTAGGGGCATAAATTACACATATAATTTCCTAACTACCTATCACATTTTTTGAAGCCCTGGAGCACCAGGACAGTGGAAACATGCAAAAAATTACCACATTTCAGAAAGCAAACACAAAAAGATACCTTCTAAGAGATGTGATGAGTCTTTCAAAGACTTCATTTTTTGCCACAATTTTTTTGCATAAAGTAGTCAATTAATAAGATATTTCTAACACACAGCATATATTTCTTGAATACCTTTCACATTTTTGGAGGCCCTGGAATGCCAGGACAGTAGCAGCACCCACAAAATGACCATGTACCAGTAGGCTAGGTTTGCTTAGCTTATAGAAACATGGACTGCTACAGGAGATGCTACACTATATTCCCTGACCATTCATACATGGTGACCATTACAGTACATTGTTTTTTATATAGCTTGTTGATTTGTGTAATACACAAGATGCAATGTCCGGAACATAATCTGTCTAAGCATTAAAAAAAGTCTCACACATGCGGTATTGCCATACACAGGAGGAGTAGCAGAATGTGTTTAGGGGGTAATTATATGTATGCCCATAATGTGTGTTAAAAACATCTTTGTGTAAAAAAAAATATGTTTTATTATCATTTCATCTAACAGGTGTGCTAGTACGGGGATTCATTTGTTTTGTTTCTTACCATCCAGTCTCCTTTTGGATTTTACTCCAGAAGCACATCCACATAGAGGAACTTTCTCTTATCATATGAATGTTTTTAAGATTTTTACATTTTCATGTGGTTTATGGTTTGATATGTATTTTGGTTCAAATTTGTCCTGGCACCATCACCATTACTTTTTATTTCTTGCACATCATTACAACGTTTTCTATTGCTATATAAATTAATTTAAATTAAACAAATATCAACACTAAATTGACACTACAGTATGAAGAAAATGTACTAAAATGTGTTCAATTAAGCTTTGACAATAAAACTTGGAAGCTGATTGGATTCTATGCAGAGCTATACTACATGTTGCATGCTCCAGTTTTAGTAAATCCCCCCCTATGTGTGCCAATAGGACTTCTACAATGTCGGTAAGCTAGAGAATCACCATCAGTGTATAATTATTACTGTAGTGGGAAGATGTTCCCTATTGACTTTTGTATACAACTTCCAACTACCTTGACAGCCCTCACCACTGATAAAATGTTCTGATCATTCAAAATGTGTGATACTAGATAAATGTTTTTGAATAGTTACAAGAGAATTAGAATATTAAGTAAAATCTATTTTACTAATTGTGTAGCTGTGTAATTCAACATTTGTTTCCTTTATAGATAAATAGGATAAGCAGTCAAATCAAATCAAGTTTCAGCTAGGCTATTTGAATATGGGGTTGAATACTCCAACTTAGGGATCTCAATTAAATGTGTTAACAGCCTAAAGAAAATTTTACTCATATGCATGCTTTAACATTTTCCTTTTCTTTTTATTTTCATCCTAATAATTGCAGATTAAAAGTCTTATGAAACACCAGGGAATGTAATTGAATCAGGGGATTTGATAACATCATCTGTTGAAACTTCTGTCTCTCAAAGGCTTTGTTGAGAACTATTCAGCTATGGCATGAAACACAAAAAAAGCATCTGAACACATGGGGAAAATCTGAATTCTGAGCAAAAGAAGGTATGTTTTAGGCAGAGATCCTGCATTTGTGATATGGTGGGGGTTTTACTCAAATGCTTGGCATTGAGCCCAGTTCAGCCAGGGAAATACAGTTTCAGGGCTTTTTGGCCTATTTTCATTGAAAAAAAAAGTAAAAGTTCAAAATAAATCACAGGGGTGCCCTTGCAGGAGTTTTCTGCATCATCGCAAAAGAACACATATTTTCCAGCCTCCTGTCCATTCAGACTTTGCAGTTTCTATGTCTATCTCTGCAAAGACTCACCGTGCTGTCTCAGCCAGCCCTCTGACAAAAATTCTCACCTGGACTGCACAGGCTCCTCCCAAAGATGCACTGTCTCTCAATTCCCCTCAGTCAACAGTCTTGTTAAATAGCCTCTCATTGAGCCTAGCACAGACATTCTCCTATTGTCTGCTTGCACACCCATAGGCTGCTCCTGCAGCAGCATGTCTCCAGGGGAAAAGGAGCCCTGAACTATAGTCTCTTGACTAAACAAGCTGTGCACACTTGCACAATCAGGTTGCTGGTCTCTGGTAAATATGAACAAGATTGGTACTTCATTCCTTCAATAACTCTTCAAAGCCTCTGGACTCCAGGACCCAGTTTTCTTCATTCAGAATAGACATTCTGAAGCTCCCTAATATGGATCTGTGGGAACCCTGTGTCCTTTACACCCTCTAACACAGTGGCAGGGCACATCACTGTCATAATATACATAACTTATTTTCGACTCATAGGGTTTTTAATTTTTTACAGTTCCAGTGAGAGATTTGTTGCATAGGCAGAAAAGTATGCACTGTTACACAAAATCATTTTAAACTAGTTGTAGACCTCACATGTACATGAAAAAATATTCCCAGAGTAACAAGTGAATCCTGGTCTTCCTCTACCACCATATCAGATGTAACAGTCAAAATTACTAGTACCAGCTGTCCAAGTGACAGCTAGGTCCACCATGTGTTGCTGAAGGACAGAGAGCTTCTGTGCAAATGAGATTAACAGACTATGTGCCAACTTCACCGCCATGGATATATGCAGTATGCTGTAAAATATTATAGTAATGTATGTAAACTAGGTTTTTTTTGATCTGCAAATAATGTCACTTTGTTTCATATTTGTTGTTTTGCATTAAATAAAATATATACAAAGTGGCAAACGAATCAATTGAGTGATAAAATCATCTCGACTGAATGCTTATTTTGCAAATAGTTTTTCAAAATCCTCTCTTTAAAGCTGTTTTAAAGGCACAATATTTTTTGCATTCCCTTCATTTAGGTAAAAAATGTCCCAGTTGTTTTATCACCCCCTCACCCCCTTATACTGTACTTACATGAACCCTCTCAATCCAGCACTGTGCCTGTCTGCAGCAGCACTTTCCCTTCTTCCTCTTCTCAAGGGACATGAAGTCTCCTGCTACTGTCAATTAAATATTGTGAGGAGGGAGCTGCGACAGGACTGAGCTGTGCTGAGTGTCTATGGATGCACACAGCCAGGCTTAAGTGTGACCCCACAAGTGTACCCCCACAAGAAGCAGCTTCCTATGGTAGTGCACAGAGAAGAACAGAAGCCTACAGCAGTAGCAGGGGACCCCAGAAAAGAAGGTTCAAGGCGACTTTGTGTAATACTATTGCACAGAGCAGGTAAGTAAATATATGTTAATTATTTTAGAAAAAAACCCACAAAACTTTACAACCACTTCAGTGTGGTAATAACTTTACCACATTTTGTACTAGAAATGCAATTCTTACCCAATGGCCAGCACAATCATGAGGGGTTCTTTGTCACAACAAATATATTTCAAAGTTAAAGATACAGCATTTCCATACAAATTCAATCAATACATGGAAAAGAAGCAAAACCTTCAAATTACAGGCTTAGAGGAATTCCTTAAACCTGTAAGTGGTGTTATGGTACCACAACAATAGTTACAATTAGATTTGATGACAGAAAGCACCACCAACCCACCCTTTTTTATAATTTAGTTATGAAAAAAGGCTTTTTTGAAAGAGTTTGAGAGTTGATATTGAATAGTATTAAGTCTGCTTTGACTGAAAGACATGTAGCCCCCAAAGGCCTAAGTGCAGAGTAGGAAGCCAAAGGGAGAGGTGTCTTCCAAAAAAATTTGATCTAAATCCCTTTTGGTGTTTGTGAGATATTGGCCAATGGCAGCAGATATTGATGGCATAGTTTGTAAGCTCTTCTTAGCATCACATTGCAGTTTTTTAAAAGCTAAAAAAACTATACATGCTGTGTGCAAAACAAAAACACTCCACATCACCACTCCCCATTCCCTGCATGCCCCCTCCCATATCTGATTTCTTCCCTAAAAAAATTGAGAGCTACAGCCCTCTGATTGCATTTAGTAAAAATTGGCCTGTGACACCATTGCTTGTGCAAGCATTGCTCATTACAGCACTATTCAGCTCTGCTCAGGCACCATTTGTTAGAAATTTGTCCAGCTCTGCTCAGGCTTTGTTCACTTCCCGTCTTGTTCCAATCTTGGGCTATTGTCCAAGATTTCTTGGGACTCTTCTGACAGTTCAGTCCTGGTTTTACATCATGTGCAGCACATGCCAATGTGTCTGGAGTGGCCTGGAGGGTAAAGGCTGGTGCTGTGTCTTCAAACAAGGTACCTGAGAGCAAGAGCTAAAATACTGAAACCTGTTTCCTGTTGTTGATGAGAGTACATAACCTTTCTTTCATCTCCTGTCTTATATTCTGCCTTCTTTGTTGCTGACCTGAATTATTAACTATTCTCTGCTTGCCACCTGTCAAGACAGTTTCCTGAACTCAACTACTCTTCCATTTCCAGCCTAGTTTACTGATTATTTGTTGCTGACTCAAGGTGTTTGAATACTCTCTTCCTGCCATCCACCAAGACTCTTTGCTTGATCATGACTGCTTGCTAAACTGTTTCTGCATCTAGTTAGCTTTTCCCTGCTCACCCTTTGGTGGGGTGATCCTGAGGTCTGCAATCTGGCACCAGCACAAAGTGAAACACATCTCCATCATCTCTTGATCTGGTACTTAGACTCTGCATCTTAGGTGAGCCCACATCTACCACCAGGGGGTGTAGTCATAACAATTTGATGACAGTGCAAACAGGCCTAAAAGTGAAGACAATGCACAGACAGCTGTGTTTCTATTAAAATTAAAGCTAAAGTCCTTAGGTTTGTGTGGTTAAAAATGCCCTATAGCACCACAGTTTGATTGCAATGGAAAAGGCCTAAATATGAAGACACATGCACAGGAAACTGATTTCTATAAAAAATTAGAGATAAAGCTCTTAGGTTTGGGCAGAATAATGGCCTGCTGCTCCACATTTTCATGGCAGTGTCAACATCCCTAGATGTGTAGACAGAATTCATAGAGAGGTATCTTCTAAAAAAATGGGAGAAGGGAAGAGATGCCAAGAGGTAGCAATGTTGGTTCTTGGCAGCACCGTTAAAGTGTACATGAATGTAATCAGCAGCTGCAGCAACAAGAAGAAAAAGTATTTGATCTTTCCCTTGTACAATAAGTCTGAAATTTAACAAAGTAAAACATTTGCTTTTATGAATGTAGTGAACGAATCACAGCTAATCAGTGGTATCAACAAAAAAAAAGTGTTTTTTTTCTTTTCAAACAATGTAGTGCCATGCTACGGACAAAAGATCTCTCACCAATGGATGCTCAGTAAATAAAGAGTGCCATGCTTTGATAATCCTAAACTTAAAGTAGAACTATAGGCAAAACTTTTTTCATTTTGGATTGAGTAAGAGAGGGCTAATACCCCTGGCAGTGTGTCCCACTTGGGAGATTTACCTTCACTTCCAATCTCGTAGTCCAAAATAGGAAATGAGAGGAAGTCCCTGCAAATGAAAGGGAATAGAATGGGACTTCAAGGTCAACAGAACTAGTGTATCCATTGGACAACTTCCTCTCTATTACCGTTCTGGTGTAAATGCAAAATGTGAGATTTTCTTTTACTTTGACTTTTGATAATAATGTTGAACAGTAGAAATAGAGAGGGTGAATCTCCCTAATGGGGACATACAGTTGTGTCCAAAATTATTCAACCCCCACTGAAATTGAGTGTTTTGGCCAGTTTGACATTGCTTTTGATCATTCAGTCATCTTGCTTACA
The DNA here is from genome assembly GCF_062004578.1 of Staurois parvus. NCBI lineage: Eukaryota > Metazoa > Chordata > Amphibia > Anura > Ranidae > Staurois > Staurois parvus. The sequence goes on from NW_028317844.1 coordinate 19,550,610, forward strand.
TTTACATTAAAGAGGCACTTGTAGGTCAGACAAATATAACATAACAGTTATAATGAAATAACCACAAATGTCTTTTCTGTGCTCACAGCATTATCAGTTTTATTCAACCCCCAAGTGACATTCAATCTTAGTACTTAGTACAGCATCCTTTTACAGTTATAACAGCTTTTAAACGTGAAGCATAGCTTGACACAAGTGTCTTGCAGCGATCTACGGGTATCTTCGCCCATTCTTCATGGGCAAAGGCCTCCAGTTCAGTCACATTCTTAGGCTTGCGCACTGCAACTGCTTTCTTTAAGTCCCACCAGAGGTTCTCAATCGGATTTAAGTCTGGTGACTGCGATGGCCACTCCAAAATGTTCCAGCCTTTCCTCTGCAACCATGCTCTAGTGGACTTGGAGGTATGCTTGGGATCATTGTCCTGTTGAAAGGTCCAACGTCTCCCAAGCCTCAGGTGTGTGACGGACTGCATCACGTTTCCATCCAATATCTCCTGGTACTGAAGAGAATTCATGGTACCTTGCACACGCTGAAGCTTCCCTGTACCTGCAGAAGCAAAACAGCCCCAAAGCATGATTGACCCTCCACCATGCTTCACAGTAGGCAAGGTGTTCTTTTCATCATAGGCCTTGTTCTTCCTCCTCCAAACATAGCGTTGATCCATGGGCCCAAACAGTTCTAATTTTGTTTCATCAGTCCACAGAACACTATCCCACAACTTTTGTGGTTTGTCCACATGGCTTTTGGCATACTGCAGTCGACTCTTCTTATTCTTTGGAGACAGCAAGGGGGTACGCCTGGGAGTTCTGGCACGGAGGCCTTCATTACGCAGTGTGCGTCTTATTGTCTGGGCTGAAACTTCTGTACCCACATCTGACAAATCTTTTCTCAGTTCCTCAGCAGTCACACGGGGACTTCTCTCCACTCTACGCTTCAGGTAGCGCACAGCAGTCGAAGTCAGCATCTTCTTTCTGCCACGACCAGGTAGCGTTTCAACAGTGCCCTTTGCCTTGAATTTGCGAATGATGCTTCCTAAGGTGTCTCTTGGTATGTTTAACATCTTTGCAATCTTCTTATAGCCATTGCCCTTCCTGTGAAGAGAAATCACCTCTTCTCTTGTCTTCCTGGACCATTCTCTTGCCTTCACCATGTTTGTAACCACACCAGTAAATGTCTAGAAGGAGCTGAGTATCACAGTCATTTTAAAGCTGCCTAATTGGTGCTTATTATGCTTGATTGCTGCTCGGTGACATCCACAGGTGTTTTCAATACCTGATGGAAAGCACCTGTATGAACCTCTGTTCTTCAGAGTGGTAGTCTTTAAGGGGTTGAATAATTGTGGCAATGAAGAAACCACATAAGAACCATTTACTACTGTATTACATAAACAATTGATGTCATTTTAGTTGCATTTGGGTAGTTACAACGTCCTTGTAGGATTTGATTCTGAATACAATTCCAAATGTACACTATAGTCCCTAAACCCCTTTACAGCATTGGGGGTTGAATAATTTTGGACACAACTGTAGGTAGAAATAAAAATATGTTTTCTAATCCATCGCCACTTTGCCTTTATTATTATATAGTTATACTTTAAGAAAAAAAGTCTTAGTAACACAAAATAAAACTAAGATGGCACTCCAAGTTTTTATGGAGAGGTGCACAGATAAACATGACTGCTGCCCTTAAATTAAATAACAAAACAACTGTAAAAAGAAAGCATGTAATGGTAAATCTCCAAATCTCTTTATATTGCTTCCACGTAGTTGGATGTTTGTATTTTACGTAGGACCCCCTGAAATGCACTTGTCTTTCTTTTTTATTTACTTCAGATGAAGAATAAAGCCAGTCCAATCCTTTGAATGGCTTTTCTGAAGTTTAATTACAGAGGTAAAATATGAGGTTGACCACTGAACACTGGGGGTGAGAGAGGGGGTAGCAGAAGAGAAGGTATCTTTTCACTGAAATTCACAGGATTTAACCTTTGATGCTGGCTGCACACAGATATGCGGCAGCTCAGTGGGTGGGCCTTAACCCCGAAAAGCAGCATATATGCGGCCCTGTTAGAACAACTTACCATGGTTAGAGCTCCTCCCAGCAGGGTAGCCATCGGGGATTGGTAAGCTCTCGATGCATACTTGCGATTGGGAGCTTTCCGATCATGTGACCGCTCTGACAGTCAATCACAGCAGTCACCTGACCCAAATGCCTGCATCTGTCTCCTGGCTTTTAGAACTCTTAAAGGGCCAGGAGGCCATCAGCACAAAGGGGTTAAGCACAAATTGTTAGCTGGTGCACATAAATAATCTCTCCCTATGCAGCCAGCCAGCTCTTCCTGTGCTCACACTAAAGCAACTCCAACACACTGACACTGTGTCTGGTCCCAGGTCTACCCCCATTTTTGTAGCGAGGGCTGAGTTTTACAACTTCCACAACTTTGTGGCTGCTCTGAGGCTTTAGGCAAGGTGAGTGGTTGCACAGGACATTTTGGGCCAGCACTAGAATTTACCAACCACAAATTAAACCGCAATTTGTCAGTTCAAATAAAATTTGGATTCTGAAAATTTGCTGCAAATTCATGTTCAGTAGAATCTGAATCTCTGTAAAAGCTGTATTCACTTTTTTGTCTGTAATTAAACTTCAGAAAAGCCATTCAAAGGATTGGACTGGCTTTATTCTTCATCTGAAGTAAATAAAAAAGAAAGACAAGTGCATTTCAGGGGGTCCTACGTAAAATACAAACATCCAACTACGTGGAAGCAATATAAAGAGATTTGCAGATTTACCATTACATGCTTTCAAATAGGCAGAGACTAAAGACTAAAGCTGTGAGTACACAGGAAGGGTTTATTTTTTCAACCAATAGGTTGAACAAAAATATGACAAATTACCTGTGCTACTATATGTGGAAACAATATGTGATAAATCGAATTCTACTAAACAATGCTGCTGTTCAGAAACACACACACCAACATATGATATATCATAATAAACACAGTGCAACAAAAAAAATATTATTAACATAAAGTCCAAAATTTTAAATATATCTGTGCTTGGGTGCTCCAATAAAGAAATATGTATAAAAGAAAATAAAGTCCAAAAAATGTTACAGTGGTAGCAAAGCTGTCTCTGGTTTTGTGTGACATCACGTCCAGTGAGTGGAGTGCATGCGAACTAGCGGTGCTCCAGAGCCATCTTTGTTACCACTGTATACCCTTTGAGGCTAAGCAAGGATTATGACCATAAGGCTTATGTATTGTTGATCAAACGTGAGTGTAATATGTATTACTGTTTTAATGGAATAAATTAGCCCAATAGTATTACACTATTAGTGTCCTTTCTGCTTCCCTCTATTGCCTGCATGGTGAATTATGGAACATATTGATGAATTACACCTACACTTCATAACCATGGGTTTGGCACTCTATTGAATCCTGGATATCTCTGGAAACACATTCCACCAGAAATAAGCGCTTTTAACTCTTAAGTCCAAAAAGCTAGGAGTCCATCATATCTGGTGAGTGTGGAAAACACAAGGGAGGGTCCATGGAGCACTACGTGGTGAAATAATTTTTGTCTTAAAGGAATGGGATATCATTTTTTTGGACTTTCTTTTCTTTTACACATATTTCTTTATTGGAGCGCCCAAGCACGGATATATTTAAGATTGTGGATTTTATGTTAATATTTTTTTTGTTGCCCTATGTTTATTATGATATATTATGAACAAAAAAAAAACCTGACAGATCCCCACATCCACACAAGCAATGTGGATGCAGGTAGCTCCCCCTCTGCACTATTGTATTCTGATAGCAGGAAATCACCTCCATCAGAATACACAGATCAGTGCTGCAGCCATTGGCTGCATGTGCTAGTCAAATGCTATTTTTCCAGATAGCGGTACACAAGGAGCAAAATGTGTCTGTTACTGCTGTACCAGATGATTTTCATCCGTGTATATCAGTGTATACCAGCCTTGAGCTTTCAGTTACTCTACAGGCAAAATATCTTAGCAGTCATGAGAACATGTATATTGCTTAGAGGGCTGAATTAGAATAAGCAAGGTAAATATGTACAATCATGTGTAGCCACTCATTTGCAGACAGATACTATCTTTTATTTTCCAGTAGAACATTACAGCTGATATCTGTCCATCCAGCTGTAAGGGAATTCTACAATCTGGAACAAGACCTGGAAGAAGCTAGTGTGCATTCAGTCTAAAGGAGATCATTCATAACAATTGAAGCTGCCCTTTTAATATAATATGTGATGATACATCCTATATCAGAGATTACAAAAGGTTATAAGACATGATGATGATGATGATGATGATGGTTATGGTGGTGACAATGATGCTAATGATGATGTTGACAGGAGAGAAAATTATATTTCCCTTTTTTCATAGTGGAGTATAAAAAAGGATTTAAAAATAGAAAACCACTTTCCAATATAAATCCTTAGATTATTTTACAGTAAGCAATAATTGTGTCTTTACATTTATTATGATATTGTTCTGCAAAATAAATTAGTGGTTTTGTAGCATATATTAATAGCACAATGACATTTTCATTCCCTTTAAATTAAATTAAATTGAAAGTGATTCAAGCATGGACATTACCTATTTATTATTGAAAGAGTACAACAAATTAACTTAATTCATCATTTAACAGCAGCACAGATTTCATTTTGGTATCACCTCCAGATATCTATTAAACATTGGTTTTAAAGCAAAAATAATGTTAGCAGGGAGCTAAGGTTTCACAAGATATCATTTTTAAAATAAATATTGTTTTCACTTATCTTCACTATATAATTTTCAGTCAGGCATTGATTTTATTTTATCCTCTATTACATAACCTCTAATAACTCAATTGTACTTAAAGTTTATATGAGTAATAACGCTTTCCTACTGCGGATAAAAAAAAAACTACATAACATTCAATCTTTACCAGTGAGGTACATGAATAGTAGATTCAACTTGACATTATGGTCATTATAGCCCTCAGGAGCTGTGCTATAAATGTCAGTAGTTGTTGTTAGACAGTAACAGGCTTTATATTCCACAGTTTGCTATGACCAGACTTTAATATAGTGGTGCTCACCAAAAGCAAAAATAGCCTATACATTTTACAAGAACACAAGGGTGGGTGTTCATAACATATCCCCAAGATATACAGTATAATGCATAATTTAGATTCACAGTGGTAATAAACATAGTCAAGCAGTGCTCACAAGACCTATTTAAAGCAAATATGGTTTAAATACTGTATCTAAAAACATTATTTCACATGAATTGTAGAAAATAAAAATAATAGAATAATTAAAAGGATAATACCTTATTAAAATCCTACAAATACTTTTTTTATAAGTAGCTTTTTCCTGAAAAATACTTCTGATAAATGCAGCATTGCTTTTGGATAAATTCATCTTTGGATGAATTTATGGTAAGAGTGGTGTACTAAGGCAATTGTGCTCTATAATTGCTGTTATATGCTATGCTTTTATGGTTTTTTGCTAATTTTTTTGTCATGTTTCAACCAAGAAAGTGGTAAACCTAGATGAAATTGTGAAAAAGGGCCATAAGAAAATATTGCTTACAGATATACTTTGCACACATTTTGACATATACATGGAACAGTCTCAAACTTAGTTTTTCTTCCATTTGGTTGAACATTTTCCCTAAATGCACATCAAAGTGGAACTTCAACCTTTTTTTTCCAGACGTGTTTAAGAGTCATTCTCTTGAATATGGTTATATCCAGCAATTGATTAATACAGTGGAGAATGGTTAGAATCTTTCTCCTTCTGTCAGATTTTTCTCCATCTATTTAAGATGTAGATCTTTCAATGCCCTTATTGTTCTTTTGACAGGTATCTATTCTGTGTTGTTTCCACATAGTTTAGATATATTTTGTACAAATTAATAAAGTAAAATAATAACAAAGTTAGACATAGGATGAAAATGTCATAAACTTTTTTTTTTGTGGTGTCAAAGATATAAGGCAAGTGCTTTAAGCAAACCAAGCCAGGATGACCAACACTAATCCAAAAGGTAACACATCATAATCATATAACAAGTAAATGTGAAAACCACTTGGGTGGTAATGGTGCCAAATAATGAGAAAGGAGTGCAGACATAGCACACTTACAGCATTCTGAGTATCTGACTATATTGTGGACTCGGGTGGGCTGCTTGGCTGGATGAACGTGCTGCAGATTGATCTTTGATAAATTAATAGTTTTCTATATATTTTGCTTTTCTGCAGTTTTCTGAACCTTTTTGGTTACATTTACATATATTTCTCAATAGACAAAATGCTAAATCATTCCCTCTCCATCTGTTAATTAACTTGGTTCTGTTTTATTGGCTGAAAATTGCATCGGTTGTGCCATCAAATGTCTACTGGTATTTATTGTAGCCTCCTTAGGATATAATAGACATCAAAACTCCTTCATTGATGACCTCACATTTCAGGGTTTTTAAACTCTGCATATTGTTTTTTGAGTAAGTTCACAAGCGTGAAAATAAAGAACAAAGTGTTGTGCTTTAGAGAACATTTTTACTGCTGCTGTTAGCAGAATACACTTGCTGTTCAATTCACATTATAGCAAGTAGTAAAGAAGAAGAGTCTCCAATAAGTTAAGTGTTTCAAAGTATTGTACATACCATTAGAGAATAATTTTATCCTACAGTTCCCTTGTGCTAGCAAAGAAATTTGCTGTCAGCTATTGGACATATAGAGCTCTATTAAGCCATTTCCACATATACATACGTGATTAAAAGTATTCCCTAAAAGCAATACACGTGACTAACCTAATTTTTGTAGAAAAATAAAACAAATGAAGGCAGAACCATATGAGCTATTACCTTCATTGTATTTAACTCTTTTTCAGTCATTAAATTCAGTTTTCATCTGCCTATGCTGATTGAGATATATATATATGTATATATATATATATATACAGTTGCAAGAAAAAGTATGTGAACCCCTTGGGATTACGTGGAGTTTTGCATGAATTGGGCATAAAATGTGCTCTGAATGTCATCTAAGTCACAACAATAGAAGAACACAGTCTGCTGACCATAATACTACACAAACATTAGATGTTGCCATGGTTTAATTGCACATAACATGTAAACATTCACAGTGCAGGGAGGAAAAAGTAAGTGAGGCCCTAGCTTAATGACTTCTCCCAGAGCTAATAGGAGCCAGGAATGAGCCAACCTTGACTCCAATCAGTGTGATGATATTGTATGTGTTGCTGACAGCTGTCCTGCCCTTAAAAAACACACACCTGTTTTGGGTTTACTGGTTTCAAGAAGCACTGTCTGATGTGAACCATGCCTCGCAGAAAAGAGCTCTCAGAAGACCTACGATCAAGAATTGTTAACTTCCATGAAGCTGGAAAGGGTTACAAAAGTATCTCCAAAAGCCTTGATGTTCATGTGTCCATGGTAAGACAGACTGTCTACAAATGGAGAAAGTTTAGCACTGTTGCTACTCTCCCTAGGCATGGTCGTCCTGTAAAAATGACTGCAAGAGTACAGCGCAGAATGCTGCATGAGGTAAAGAAGAATCCCAGAGTGTCAGCTAAAGACCTACAGAAATCTCTGGCACATGCTAACATTTTTGTTGACACATGTACAATAAGGAAAACATTAAACCCGAATGGAGTACATGGGAGGACACCACGGAGGAAGCCATTGCTGTCCAAAAAGAATACTGCAGCACGTTTGAAGTTTGCAAAAGAGCACCTGGATGTTCCACAGCACTACTGGCAAAATATATTGTGGACAGATGAAACCAAGATTGAGTTGTTTGGGAAGAACACACAACACTATGTGTGGAGAAAAAAAGGCACAGCACACCAACATCAAAACCTCATCCCCACTGTAAAACATGGCGCAGGGAGCATCATGGTTTGGGGCTGCTTTGCTGCCTCAGGGCCTGGACGGATTGTTGTCATTGATGGGAAAATAAATTCCAGAGTTTATCAAGACATTTTGCAGGAAAACGTACGACCATCTGTCTGCCAACTGAAGCTCCGCAGAGGATGGGTGATGCAAGAGGACAATGATCCAAAGCATACAAGTAATTCAACAAAACAATGGCTGCAACAGCACAGAATACGCCTTCTGGAGTGGCCCAGTCAGAGTCCTGACCTCAACTCAATTGAAATGCTGTGGCATGACCTTAAGAGAGCGATTCACACCAGACATCCCAAGAATATTGCTACACTGAAACAGTTTTGTGGAGGGGAGTGGTCCAAAATTACTCCAGATCGTTATGCAGGTCTGATCTGCAACTACAGGAAACGTTTGGTTGAGGTTATTGCTGCCAAAGGAGGGTCAACCAGTTATTAAGTCCAATGGTTCACATACTTTTTCCTCCCTGCACTGTGAATGTTTACATGTTATGTGCAATTAAACCATGGAAAACATCTAATGTTTGTGTAGTATTATGTTCAGCAGACTGTGTTCTTCTATTGTTGTGACTTAGATGACGTTCAGAGCACATTTTATGCCCAATTCATGCAAAACTCCACGTAATCCCAAGGGGTTCACATACTTTTTCTTGCAACTGTATATATATATATATATATATATATATATATATATATATATATATATATATGTATATATATGTCATTGCCAACCTCTTATCTTTGCCATTAGTAGTAAATTTGAAGGACTAGTAAATACATACACGATAATCAAGAAAATGTTAAACCAAAGCATTTTGTGTTATATTTTTCAGCATCAATAAACTGTATTTTAACATTCACTTTACAGGAGCCTCTAAAGCTGGTCATAGATGAGTCGAAAACAAAAATTCTTGTCGGTTGTTGAATTGTTCATTTTTTGTATCATTAGTGTGCCAGCTACGACACAAGATTTTCATGCCGCAATCAAAAGTGCCTGATTCATACATGCCGTGCTGTTTTTTTTTGTAGAAAAATAAAACAAATGAAGGCACAACCAGATGAGCTATTTGCGTTTTTTGATCCGCAGAACGTTTCGTTTTCGACTCATCTATGGCCAGCTTAAACAAGGACACATTTTAAGCATTAAAGCTGCATTATAAGCTGCAAAGTTAAAAAAATTAAACACAGCTTTTGAAATGACACAACAATCAAAGTAGACCTAAACTAGCATATACTGTATACACAGAAATTACACCTTTGATCCCTTTCAGAGCCATCATTAGAAGGTTTACATCAGTGGCAGCACTGGCATGTAAACTGACAGCAGGTTGTCTGTTCACATTTCTTCAGCCAACTGTCAGCTTTCAAGTGATATGCCACTCCTCTATCTGACTCTTGTGGGGTGTATTCATTTTTGCATCAACTAATTTGAGTAAAACTGAAGATTTTGTAATCTAAGTTATATTATTAACCTTACTTTCATGTAGTGAACTTAAACAAATGTACTATAAAACTCAATTTTGTCAAAATTTTGAAAATTATTCTTGTGCTCATTTAGATATTGATTACAGTCTTACTTTTTTAAAAGGGGTGTACTCTTTTATGCTGAGAACTGTCTATATATAGAAGAATGGTGTACAGGCGCTCAAAGATCTTTCAGAGAGGAGGTACTGAAGATCAAAAACAGCAGTGTTTTTATTGTCAATGTTTCGATGATGCTCAGTCCATATTTTTCAAGACTGAGCTTCATTGAAATATTGACAATAAAAACACAGCTGTTTTTGATCTACCTCCTCAGCAAGACCTATTTACTTCAAACACAGAATGTCGTGGCTACCCTTTGAACTATATGTATGTGTATATATATATATATATATATATATATATACATATACACATATATATATATATACACATACAGTGCTGTGGAGAAGTATTTGACCCTTACTGATTTTTTTCATATTTGTCACACTTAAATGATTAAGATCATCAAACTAATTTAAATATTGCACACAGATAACCCAAGTAAATAAAAAATGCAGTTTTTAAATGACTATTTAATTTATTAAGGGAAAAAACTGTGTACAAACCTGCCTGGCCCTGTATTAAAAAAAAAATTGCCTCCCCTTGTTAAATCATGAATGAACTGTGATTAACCTCATTTTTCTGAATGCTGAATTAAATTTCACTTGCCACACCCAAGCCAGATTACTGCCAGACCTGTTGAATCAAGAAATCACTTAAATAGAAGCCATCTAACAAAGTGAAGAATGCTAAAAATTCTAAAAAAGCAACACATCATGCCACAACCTAAAAAGACATAACAGATGAGAAACAAAGTCGTTGACATGTACTAGCCTGGAAAGGGTTACAAAGACCTTTCTAAGGCTTTGGGTTTCCAGAGAAACCATGGTGAGAGCCATTATCCACAAATAAAAAAACTTGGAACAGTGGTGAACCTTCCCAGGAGTAGCTGACCTACCAAAATGACTCCAAGAGCACAAGGATGGCTCATCCAGGAGGTCATAAAAGAACCCAGAACAACATCTAAAGAACTGCAGACCTAACTTGCCTTCGTTATTGTCAGTGTTCATAATTCAACAATAAGAAAGAGACCGGGAAAAATAGCATCCATGGGAGAGTTCCAAGACCAAAGCCATTAATTACCAAAAAGAACAAACGGCTCATCTCACATTTGCCTAAAAACCATCTTAATTATGTCCAAGACTTTTGGGCAAATATTCTGTAAACTGATGAGACAAAAGTTGAACTTTTTGGAAGGTGTGTGTCCTGTTAAATCCAGCAGGTCCAACCAGCAAACAGTCAAACGTGGTGGTAGTAGTGTGATGATCTGGGTCTGCTTTGCAGCTTCAGAACCTGGATGACTTGTACCATGAATTCTGCACCTAAACAGAAGATCCTGAAGGAGAATATCCAGCCATCAGTTCCTGACCTCAAGCTCAATCATACTTGGATTGGAAATATACAGTGGGGCAAAAAAGTATTTAGTCAGCCACCAATTGTGCAAGTTCTCCCACTTAAAAAGATGAGAGAGGCCTGTAATTGGCATCATAAGTAGACCTCAACTATGAGAGACAAAATGAGAAAAAATCACATTGGCTGATTTGGAAAGAATTTATTTGCAAATTATGGTGGAAAATAAGTATTTGGTCAATATCAAAAGTTCATCTCAATACTTTGTTGTATATCCTTTGTTGGCAATGACAGAAGTCAAACGTTTCCTGTAAGTCTTCACAAGGTTGGCATACACTGTTGCTGGTATGTTGGCCCATTCCTCCATGCAGATCTCCTCTAGAGCAGTGATGTTTTGGGGCTGTCGCTGGGCAACACGGACTTTCAACTCCCTCCAAAGGTTTTCTATGGGGTTGAGATCTGGAGACTGGCTAGGCCACTCCAGGACCTTGAAATGCTTCTTACGAAGCCACTCCTTCATTGCCCAGGCGGTGTGTTTGGGATCATTGTCATGTTGGAAGACCGAGCCACGTTTCATCTTCAATGCCCTTGCTGATGGAAGGAGATTTGCACTCAAAATCTCACGATACATGGCCCCATTCATTTTGTCCTGTACATGGATCAGTCGTCCTGGTCCCTTTGCGGAGAAACAGCCCCAAAGCATGATGTTTCCAACCCCATGCTTCACAGTAGGTATGGTGTTCTTTGGATGAAACTTAGCATTCTCTCTCCTCCAAACACGACGAGTTGTGTTTCTACCAAACAGTTCTATTTTGGTTTCATCTGACCATATGACATTCTCCCAATCCTCTTCTGGATCATCCAAATGCTCTCTAGCAGACTTCAGACGGGATCGGACATGTACTGGCTTAAGCAAGGGGACACGTCTGGCACTGCAGGATCTGAGTCCCTGGCGGTGTAGTGTGTTACTGATGGTAGCCTTTGTTACGTTGGTCCCAGCTCTCTGCAGGTCATTCACTAGGTCCCCTCGTGTGGTCCTGGGATTTTTGCTCACCGTTCTTGTGATCATTTTGACCCCACGGGGTGAGATCTTGCGTGGAGCCCCAGATCGAGGGAGATTATCAGTGGTCTTGTATGTCTTACATTTTCTAATTATTGCTCCCACAGTTGATTTGTTCACACCAAGCTGCTTGCCTATTGCAGATTCAGTCTTCCCAGCCTGGTGCAGGTCTACAATTTTGTTTCTGGTGTCCTTCGACAGCTCTTTGGTCTTCACCATAGTGGAGTTTGGAGTGTGACTGTTTGAGGTTATGGACAGGTGTCTTTTATACTGATAACAAGTTCAAACAGGTGCCATTGATACAGGTAATGAGTGCATGACAGAGGAGCCTCTTAAAGAAGAAGGTACAGGTCTGTGAGAGCCAGAAATCTTGCTTGTTTGTAGGTGACCAAATACTTATTTTCCACCATAATTTGAAAATAAATTCTTTCCAAATCAGCCAATGTGATTGTCTGGATTTTTTTCTCATTTTTTCCTCTGATAGTTGAGGTCTACCTATGATGCCAATTACAGGCCTCTCTCATCTTTTTAAGTGGGAGAACTTGCACAATTGGTGGCTGGCTAAATACTTTTTTGCCCTACTGTATATATCCTTTCCTCAATTCATCATGACACCTCGATAGAACATGAAACAATATATTATATTATACTTGACTGCATGTGTACCTCATCCCTATTATGAACACAAAAAGAGACAAACCTGATGGGACTTTAGTTGTACATAAAGCGGACAACCTCATGTTATACATAAAACATCCTCCAGATACATTGTATAAAAACAGTACTTGCCTAGTGAGCCCAAAAGAAACAGCATATTGTTCTGTGGCATCAATATCCTCCAGAGGTCGACACATTTCACTTATTAGCTTCTTCAGGACCCCAAAACTGGAGGCAGATAAATCAGATGCACTAACTGGAAAGTGTATATACATATACTGTAGATCATTAGTCAAATACATACAGTGTTACATAAGATAATACACCCTTAGAAACTATTCTCCACAAACTCACGTCAACATAAATAGTGATGCTGGGCAACAGTACCCACACAGAGGTCAGAATATGGTTTTGGGTGAGTGTCCACATCCAAAGCCCCCTCCCCTCATCCCCAATCAAAGGGAACACTGCAGAAAAAACAACAGAGCTGGTTCCACTCCAGAAAAAAGGGGAAAGAGGGAGAAGGAAAGAGAAGGGAGGGGATAATACATACCAAGTGTAAATCACAATAGATGACTCACTGATACAGGGGACAGATACTGGATATATTCGTATATAGATATTATCCATATGCAATGCCTTCCATAAGTATGTACCATGAAATAATCTGGATATAAAAATATGTATGGGGGTCAATATAAGTATCCATATTCTAAAGAATCATAACAATATCCGGCACAATAACATCAAACAAGACAAGATCAAGTCCAGAAACCAAAATGCGTTCACAACCATAACCAGTTCATGGGGGGGACATGTTACAGTTCTACTTAGCCACCAGGAGATCGATCTATTGGGATAAAAAGGCTACCATCTACCTGTTTCAGTTAGCCCTGTACAATTTTTATGTCATCTTTTCTATGTGCACACAAAGATCCCTAACCTACCTGAAATACCAAGAGGACATTGCTACAGCCCTTCTCTATCTGCATGGCCATGCCCCTGAGCAAATTCTCTGATTCCATGAGAGGCATTTCCCTGATATCCTCCCTTTTATCCAAACAGGCTGAAACCCCCCCCAAAAAAATGTTGTGTATGGGAATTCAGTGTTCACTGTCCCAATGTCCCTCCCAGCCAGGCCTTTGTATTGGAGAGTGGTTCCGGATCTATCACACATTACCACACTATTAGTGAAGTATATGCAAAATAAAGATATTTTTTCCAGTGTCCGCTATCTGCTGTTTCCCTGTATGACCTGGACTAGCGACAATGCCTCTGCTTGCCACCTGAACTGACCCTGGACTGTTTATTGATGATGCCTCTGCCTGCCACTTGAACTATCAACCACGTTTCTGTCTTTCACATGAATTGACCTGGGCCTGTTAATCAACTAAGCTTTTTGCCTACCTCCTGAACTGATCTTTTGCCTTGCCGCTGTATTAGTGGGATTTAAGACAACACAGAGATCTCTAGTAAGTGAGGAGCTCCAGAATAGTTTTTTCCAAGTGAAGAAAACAAAGTTTTTGGCTTTCTCTGGGTTTTGTAATTCTTGGAATAGGGTCTGCGGACCGGAGGCTTCGAAGACATTTGGGTGGGAAGAACCCTCTACCCAAAAAGGTGGAAACAATGCACTACCATGCATTTCAACAGCTTCTTCTTTGAACTTGATTGTAGCAAAAATGCTGCTTTTTACTTTTAAAAAGTTCCTGAACCTTTCCATAAACGCAGCAGCTCAAAAAAGCATAGATGTGAACATGTTCCGTAGAAAACCATGTTAAATGGACTGTAGTATGTTTCTGCAAAAAGCACTAAAAACAAATTGGTGTTAATGGAGCCTTATAGATGGACAACTTTGTGTAAAAAAAATATGTTTTCATTTTCTTTCTGCATTTTCCAAAAGCTTGTGGAAAAAAATTAACATGCTCAAAAGACTCACTATGGCTCACAAAAAATACATTGGAATGTTTGCTTTTCAAAATGGGGTAATTTTAAGGGTGTTTCCACTTTCCTGGGGCTTCAAAAATGTAATAGGTTGTCAGGAAATTAAATGTGTAATATATGCCCATAAAAAACCTGACGTTGCTCCTTGCATGTTGGGCCTCTCTATGTGGCTAAGCTGTGAAAAAGTGTTTTTCCCCATACTCAGGAGGAGTAGTAGAATGTATTTTGGGGTGTAATTCTGAGTATGTACATGCTGTGTATTAGAAATATAAATGAACAACTTTGTGTACAAAAAATAAGTTTTCATTTTCTTTCCACATTTTCCAAAAACTAGTGGAAAAAAATTAAATATTCAAAAGACTTATTATGCCTCATAGAATATATTTGTGGGTGTTTGCTTCTTAAAATGTGGTAATTTTGTGGGTAATTCCTTTGTCCTGGTGCTCCAGGGCCTTCAAAATTGTAATAGGTAGTCAAGAAATTAAATGAGTAATTTATGCCCCTAGAACACCTGATGGTGCTTCTTGCATGTTGGACCTCCCTATGTGGCTAGGCTGTAAACATCTCTCACACATGTGGTATCCCCAAACTCAGGAGGAGTAGCAGAATGCGTTTTGGGGTGTAGCTGTAAGTATGCATATGTCATGCTTCTTGCATGTTGGACCTCCTTATGTGGCTAGGCTGTAAACATCTCTCACACATGTGGTATCCCCAAACTCAGGAGAAGTAGCAGAATGTGTTTTGGGGTGTAGCTGTAAGTATGCATATGTCATGTGAAATAACCTGTTAATATGACAATTGTGTAAAAAACAATTATTTACTTTCTTCATTTTCCAAAGAATTGCAGGAAAAAATACAGCGTCAAACTCAACATGCCTCTTACTAAATACCTTGGAATATCTACTCTCCAAAAAGGGGTCATTTGGGGGGTATTTGTACTGTACTGGCTTGTTAGTGTCTCAAGAAATTAGATCAATATTCAATGATTTGTACCATAGCTTGTAGCAGGGACGGACTGACCATTTGGAAACTCGGGCACTGCCCGAGGGCCCGGGGTCAGTAGGGGGCCCCATGAGATGCCCCTGGTACCTTTTTCATAGGCTTTTTAGAGTTTGGGCAAGCACACAGGGGCCCCATGACCCCTATTGCCCGGGGGCCCCATGAGTTGTCAGTCCGCCCCTGGCTTGTAAACTCTATAACTTTCACACAGACCAATAATATACACAGATTTGGGTTATTTTTTACCAAATCAATGTAGCAGTATACATTTTAGCCAAAATGTATGAAGAAAAAATACTTATTTGCAAAATTGTATAACAGAAACAAAGAAAATATTTTTTTTTTCAAAATGTTTGTTCTTTTTTTCATTTGTAGCGCAAAAAAAAAGCAAAAAACAAAACAGTACTGACTAAATACCACAAACAAGGACAAAAATGTCATATGGGTACAATGTTGCATGAGTAATTATCATTCAAAGAGTGAGAGTACTGAAAGCTGAAAATTGGTCTGGGTAAGAAGGGAGAAAAAGTGCCCAGTATTGAGGCAGTTAAACAAATCTGGCAGTGAAAAGGTTAAAGTGTTACTAAACCCAGGACCCTGCATTCACTAAATCTGGTCTCCCACAGCACACAGCACATGGAAATGCAATTATTTTAGTAAATATAAACTGCTAAATAGCTTTTCTCATCAGCAGTTAGAGCAGTCTTGTAACTTCTATCAGTGTCCAGCAGAGCACTTCTTAAAGCTTGCAGGAGGAGTTTTCATTTTGCTCTAGGAGGATGCAGGATCTCTGACCTCTGTCTGGACAATGCTTAATGTTCCCTGTGCTGATCACATGCACTCTCCCAAGAAAAAAAACCCTCTCTAGCAATACATACCAAACTGAGCATGTGCAGAGTGACTCAAAACCTCTGTTCTAACAGGAGATATTTAGGGGACAATGAAAGAAGGGGAGGATCAGAGAAGAGAGGATCAAACATTCTGTTTATACAATGCAGAGGATTAACCCCTTAGGTTCCACAGTGAGTATAACAAACATGCTTTGCTGCATATACAGACTGATTTTACTGCTGTGGGTTTAGTAACATTTTAATACAAAATTTTCTGATTTATTCAAAGATTGAATTTTGAATTATATGTCTCAATATATTGTCTTTAAGTCAGGTTTTTATCCATTTACAAACCTAATTTTCAAAGCCCATAGATCTTAATTTAGCAGTTTGTGAAGAACCGTGTCACGTAATTTGGGAAAGTCCACATTCACAACCACCACTTTGTCTATATTTCTGCTTACTTCCTCCTTAAAAAAGTATCCTTGCTGGCTATTGCTTATGATTGTAGTATTATTTTTAGCAAATACTCTTGTAAATTGTCATTTACTAATCCTCAGAATATCTTCAATGCAATAGAAGTAAAACCTATACGTTTTTATTTACTGGGTGAAGGCCTTAATCCCTTAAATATAGAGATCACTTTTGCTGTGATTAATCTACCTGGAGAGGGGAAATCAGTGACTGGAAACTACAGGCTAGTCACAGTTTGCAGTGGATCAAGAAAAATTGAGTAGTCTGTATCACTAGTCAGGGTCAGCGCATGCAGCAAAAATTTAAAGAGATGGCAATCATCCTGATTGACCACATGATGCAGTGGAATCTCATTGTGCAATTCATTTCTGAGGAACTATAACAAATCTATTTATTAAAGCAAAGACTGCTATGGCAGACCTGGTGGGTTTGATTTGCTAAAGGCAAATAGGCTGTTCAATTTAAAAGAAAAGTAGCATTTTGCAAGTGAAATTTCACTTGGCAAAGAATACTCAATCACAAGCAAGTAAAATAAAAACACGTACCACTGTAAATGGTCTTCCTGGTCCTCATACTGATATTGCAATAACAAATAGCATACTGGCTGTACTCTATATTAATCTTTTATATTTACCCCATGGATCTTATATATGTCTCACCTTACTGTATGAATATAAGGCATATATATGAATATAAGGCAGATAGATAGATAGCTAGATAGATAGATAATACATTGATGATAGATAGATAGATAGATAGATAGATAGATAGATAGATAGATAGATAGATAGATAGATAGAGAGATAATACATTGATGATAGATAGATAGATAGATAGATAGATAGATAGATAGATAGATAGATAGATAGATAGATAGATAATAGATAGATAGATAGATAATACATTGATGATAGATAGATAGATAGATAGATAGATAGATAGATAGATAGATAGATAGATAGATAGATAGATAGATAGTGTTCTATTGTTTCTTACTGTTTCTTATTACAAAAGGCTGTATTGTCTGCCTTGTTGTATTAGACATTTTGTTTCTTTCAGCCTGCATACTTTTTGCCTACACTCTGTATGTTCTTTTTTCTTTTATTACCTCCAATAAAGCATTTGTAAACAACAAAAAAAAACATGTTTTTTGCTTGCATATGATTGGATGACTCATTCACTAAGCTCTGGGCAAATTCCCTTGCAAAGTGAACAGCCTATTTGCCTTTAACAAATCAAACTTGGTCATGATTATTAAACCATTGAGAAGCCAGTTATTAACCACTTCAAGTACAAATGCATTCACCCCCTTTCAGTCTAGGTCAATTTTCAGCTTTCAGCACTATCACACTTTGAGTGACAATTACTCAGTCATGCAACACTGTACCCGTATGAAATTTTTATCCTTTTTTTGAGCTTTCTTTTGGTGGTATTTGATCACCACTGAGTTTTTTATTTTTTGCTATATAAATGAAAAAATACCAAAAATGTGTTATAAAATTTTGCAAATAAATAATTTCCTTCATAAATTTAGGGCACAATGTATTCTGCTACATTTTGCAGTAAAAATAACCAAAATCAGTGTATATTTATTTAGTCTGTATGAAAGCTATAGAGTCTAAAAACTATGGGATATATATTTGAAAATTGATCAGCTGAGACCCTAAAATACCGAATGCTGGTATGACGTCTGGCAGTGAACAGGATGTTAGCATGCCAGTATGTGGTATGAGGGTGATCAGGATGCTGATATGGGGTATGGCGGTGATCAGGATGTTGGTATGGGGTATGGCAGTGATCAGAATGTTGACATGGGGTATGGTGGTGATCAGAATGCTGGTATGGGGTATGGTGGTGATCAGGATGCTGGTATGCCATATGGGGTGATCAGGATGCTGGTATGGAGCATGACGGTGATCAGGATGCTGGTATGGGTATGGTGGTGATCAAGATGCTGGTATGGGGCATGGTGGTGATCAGGATTCTGGTATGGCGGTGATCAGGGTGCTGATATGCTGTATGGTGGTGATCAGGGTGCTGGTATGGCATATGATGATTATCAGGATGTTGGTATGGCAGTGATCAGGGCATTGGTTTGGGGTATGGTGGTGATCAGGTCACTGGTATGGTGTATGTGTGTGTTTTTGTGCACATTGGAACAGGTGACAGGGGCTGGCTGCACTATTAATTATGAAATTATGAAAAAGGGGCACTAAGCAGAGACACCGGGGCACTAAACTTGGACACTAGGCTGGCTGGTACAGCAGTCTGAGAGTGTGAAAGCAGCATGATAGGCTGCTGTACACTCACAGGTGGCAGGATTGCTTCTCTCTGCTCTTACACTGAGGGCAGAGAGAAGCATTCTTTAGTTTCACTTTCCAGTGTTTACAATATGAGTGCTGTGATTGGTGACAGCAGTCACATGGTAAAACATGATGTGATTGCCCAGACGCAGCAGTAATGTGATCTGCTGTGTCCAGGCGACACACCGATCACCAGGCTCCCAGGTGTGTGCTCTGTGAGCCATGCAGGAGCCACTGATGCAAGCTGATGTACAGGTATGTTGGCCCGCATCGACAAAGCTTCCTGTTTGCTGTCTATATGCAATGGGCGGACAGGAAGAGGTTAAAGAGTAACCCAAACAATTAGGAGTATTGGCTTAAAAATCCCTAAACTAATTTCTCTGGAACTCGTGTGTATATATCATATGGTCTAATGGCTTTATTTCCCCCTTTTCCCATTTTTTATAATTGTTTCTGTACCATACCAGTAATGAGCTACTGTGGTGCATTTGAAACAGTGCTAATTCCATCTTCATATTGTACATAACCATGACCATTTTCTTTTTTATAAACAAAGGTAAAGATGATAATTAATAAGCTTGCTGTTAATGGCTTAAACCCTTTAGTGAATGAAGGTATTAAGTGTTTGTTGATAGAGAGCACATCAATATATAAACATGACACAATCTGGCCAAACATTGATCTAAAATTGATTTCTCAAGGTTGCAGTACTTTTTGCACTGAAGAGAGATGATTACTATTATTAGTTTATTGATGGCAAATCTGAATACATGTATTTCCTTTATATCAAATGTGTTTGTCATTTTTATTTTATTAAGGAATCCAACATTGTACATTGTAATCCTATTTGTTAAAAAAAGTAAAGACTTATCAACATAATGTTGGTCATAATATTCCTGATACACACTGAATCAATTCCTTTCAAACATTTAATCAACTCAAGTAAGGGTTTAAATTTTACTTTATTTCTTGATATAATAACTGAGCATTTGAAAAAAAATTCAGGTTTAATCAATTAATGAAAAGAAGCTCAATCTTTAAATTATATTATTTTTTCATGTTCTCCATTTTACTTTCCACATCACATTTGTTTTGTGCTACACGCTATCACGTATCACGCTACACGGTATCATGGGAAAAAACTAATTTCTATCTTCAACATCAAGCTTGTTTTGGTCATGTGTGTTCTACATTCCAATTGAGAATCAACATCAGATGAAGGCTACTCTACAGAGAGAGAGAGAGAGAGAGAGAGAGAGAGAGAGAGAGAGAGAGACAGGGACAGGGAGATAGTGAAAGAAAACCACGTGGTTTAGCAGAAAAATGAAATCAGCAAATTCAGCAATGAATGTGATAAACCAATTAGTGCTCTCAAAGTACTTATCCCTGATCAGACTAGAATAGCCAAATGGATGTTCACCACAAAATGCCAATTTGCTGCTGGAAAACTACTCTTCTGCATTACTAGGCTCTTTTGTGCCCTGCTCTGTGCTAGCAATGCCTTTATTCTGGAGGTGAATGCTAATACATAAAATAATCCCTATTTTTGATCCTTATTTTGATTGTATTAAATATTTATTTAGAAATAGTACAGTCCAAAGAAAAGTAATCTAAGCCTCCCATAATGTGATTCTTCACATCCTCTTATGCAGAAGACATATACCTAGTAAGAGGTCAGTTTTTTTTTTACATTTTACTGCCAATCCATGGAGACCAATCTGACTTGTACCACTAAAACAGTGTTGGATTTGGCATATACAATAAATAGCAAAGAGCGGCAATAAAAATAGGCACCCTTGGTTATATGCACCTACCGGAAAATATCTTTTTGATTAGGAGTTCTAAAATGCAAGGCATTCAAATATGCAAATATCATTTCTTCCCAAAGTAAGTGGTGACTTGTCCACTTCATTTGGGATTTGAGCATTGTTCTTAAAAGTGCTGTGAGACCTCCTGTGTATTCTGGTCTAAGTTTCTGGTAAGCAGCCATGTTTGTTTGTGGTTAGTGCACTGGAAGCAAAGAAATACTTTTGTTTACAGTGGACTTTTGCTTTACTTTTTCATACAGTATATGGTATAGAACCATTTTTCACGTTACATAGGACTGTACTGATATAACATTTTTAGCATAGTGTGGTTGTTATTTTTTGCACATTGTTTTGCATATATGATTCTTTTGAGTGAATTAATGCATTTGGATTGTGGTAAATTTAAGGAGACAGCACATCACATTTTAATATCTTTGTATTTATATATTTTTCTGTTTAAATATCAGTAAGTGCTGCTGTTATGTTATTGTTCTTTAATATCGCGGCACTTTTAGCGCAGGTTCAAAACACAATATTAAATATTGTACGTTTAATTTTTTTCTATAATAAGTTCTGAAATGACTTTTTCTTTTTTTTTTTGCAACAAAAATGGATCTTTAGCCCCAAACCTAAAAATCCTTAGTGCACACACTTCTGCATACTGAGCTATAAACATTGAAAATATATACTTTATGTAAAATTATTGATTTCCTTACGTACTTACAAGTACATTTATTTCTCTTTTAGGTACAGTATTTAGAGGCACTAGTGACCTAGCCAGAGCCTCACAGCTGCCCCCTGGGAAGGTTGCGTGACCTGCCTTGCAGAGAAAGCTCACATGTAAAGAAAAAGTTGTTTCATTGAGATCTTGTTAAATTTGGTGAAATACTGCAAGATATTGGAAGAAAAATATATTTTTTTACAAAAGATTGAAATGGGGGTAGATTAAGTAAACAATATTGCATTAGTGTAGTCAGTTTGTTAAGGTAGGGGGTCTGCTGGAAGTAGGTGTAGCCTTTGGTAGATGTTATGCAGCTCACAGTAGACATAATGAAGCCCTATTCTTTTCATCTGAGTTTAATATGCCTGCTTTTAAGTGAATGGAAAGCTTTGCGGATTCCATCATGTCATCGTCATGCCACCATATTACTACTCTCTCTTCAGAATCTAAAATAGCAGCTCACATAAAAAACATTTTTGCACTTACAATACTAATGTTAATACTATCTCTCTCTTTTGTAGATTTAACAAACGGTAATTAGCCTCAGATAACAATAGAGTAGCTAACTTCCTGTAGCTGTTGTATGAACTTCTGAAAACAAATACTTCTAAAAATCCTTCAAAGAGATTTTAAACATCTAGCTCATTCCCAAACCGATTTGTGTTATCTGTAGGTGGTATAGGAGCGATGACAATATGTTGCATCTCTTGATAATACAAATTGAAATAATGTATAATCTACAAAAAGTCTGCTAAATAAAACCATTTACTCAAAGCAGAATAATCCACCTTCATGAAAATTTAATTGCACGGAGACTATTAAAGGGGTTCGATTGTATTGCTTTTCTGCAGGCTGTTTATAAATATCTTATATGCATGAAAGGTTCAAAGAAATATCAGTGGTAAATGGAGGAATATATCAGCACATATTGTCAGCAAACGTAATCCTTGTTAAAGAAGCAAAGACATTTCTAATCCCTTCCTTCACATACTCTTTTTGTCTTACTGGGAAATGGAAGTAATGGGAAAGTACAAGATGTTTGCAGCATTTATGCTTTTAATGAATTCCACATATACTCTTTTCAACAATTTGCAACCAGCTCTCTAAAGTTTCTATTATTTAATAGAATTCTTTAAAAAAATAAGCTTAATATGTTCAGTTATTTGTATATAACAATAGTGCAATCTTTAAACAGATAATACAGAAAATGGAATGTGTTCATATGTAAAATGCAAAGCCTGAATACAACAGTAATACATTTCGACTTAAAATAACAGGATAATTTTCACCTAACACAGAACAGCTTTAAAAAATTGTTAATATATATTTTGTGATCAGAAAAATCACATATTACATATAATAAATGTGTATATAGACCCAAAACCTGTTTTAGTTTTGGTTAGAGTGGAAAATGATTAGAACCCTTATCAAGATTTTTTGCTGTCTATGTCCTTTTGGGAGATTCCCTCTCTCTATTTGTTATGGTAAACATAGTCACCAGCCCAGAAAGTAAAGTGAAATACAATAATATGTAGCTGTCACCAGAACAGATGGTGAAGGAAAATCTTCCAAAGAGGACACCTGTTCTGGTGACAACTGTCTTACAGATCTATTCCCCTCACACAGACTTTCTCCATTTCCTTTTGTGTCTCCAGGGCAGAAGCATAAAAACATTTCCCCAATGGTACACAGGACACAAAATCCCTTTCCTACTCTATTAAAAACTTTAAAAAAAAGTTTACGTTATACATGTACTTTAATGTATTTTTATTTAAGAAAAAAATTTAACCCTGCATGCCCTGAGAGATATACGTCTCCATGATGATAAACATTATAAATACTTTATCTTTATCTACAAGTATTGAATCTTAAAAATTAAGGGTAGAAAGGTTGTTTACCTACCCATCAAGGACATCTCTATTGTGAGGAATATGAGGCTTCCATTGCTATCCTATCTGCAAATGCTAGTTATCTGTCTGTCATACTGACACAGTGGCTTTTGTACATTGAGTCACTAACCCAGAATGGGTATGCAACATCAGAAACCTGACTTTACTCCTTACTTGCTGCATAACGGTTCTAGGTGATTAAATATTGCAAGATTTTCAGAAGGATGACAGCTATGGTAGTTTACAAAGTACAGCTTTCCTTTAAATTACCCTAGCTGCCAATAACAGCATGGATCCAACAACAGATAATACAGTATGACTGCACTTCATGCCACATTAACTTGATGCACATATTCACATGCATGCCCAAAGCACCAAGTAATTTATATTTTTAGCACCAGAGCTTGCAAATATAACATTAATTTGTTGCAAGAACCAGCCCTGCAGGTAGCAGATCTGTCATTCCTTGCTGTTAATGGTTATGCAAAAAATGTTCTAGTTTGATTTTCATTTGTTACAGAGTTGCATTGTTGTTTATACATCTTTGTTATTATGAAAAGTATTTACTGCCAAAGCTACTGAAATCCAATTCTGGGTAGCACTATTGATACCAAACGCATAAACATGAAATGTGTTCAAAACATGCGTATATGATGGGTGCGTTTTTTTTGAACATATACAATTCACACACTGGAGTAATAAGTGCGTAATGACCATATGACATTCAAAATATATAAGTCCAACACTGGATAACACTATTGATGCCAAACGCATAAACCTGAAATGCATTCAAAACATATAATGTCATAAAAATATCAAAAATGGATCTCCGGGTGATGTAATTAAATTCCAGTATATGGATAGTCCTCAGATGTGTGTGCCAGTAAATATATAAAATGTGCACTCACCAGATGCACTAATAAAAAGCGCATTGTATCATATATAGTAGATCAGTCACAGGTCCCTTCTAAGGGTGGTCCGGGGTGTAATCTAGGGGTGGGTGGCCTTCCTTAGGTGACAGGATGTTAGATAAGCCAGTATATATGGTTCAGCCTCTTCCAGGCACTGGGAGATTCACCAGGGTTCGCTGGGGGATTTAAAGTGCTCGGTGCAGAGCAAAGAATAGGGATAATCCCATAGTGTAGTATTTCCAATAGTACTTTAATTGCAATGGTTAAAAAGGATAAAATCCAAAACGTACAAAAAATGCAGTGTAAACAGGAGTAATGTAATGGCAATTGCATGAAATACGAACTAACCAGCTGGTGTCATAGGGTGGCCACCGGACCTCCGTGATCCGGTGGCATAGACGTCAAAGCCTTGCAGGGGCTCCTCCTTGACGCATTTCGTACTACAAGTACATTGTCAAAAGGGTATGCCTATTTAATATATATATTTAATAGGCATACCCCTTTTGACAATGTACTTGTAGTACGAAATGCGTCAAGGAGGAGCCCCTGCAAACCGTTGACGTTTATGCCACCGGATCACGGAGGTCCAGTGGCCACCCTATGACACCAGCTGGTTAGTTAGTATTTCATGCAATTGTCATTACATTGCTCCTGTTTACACTGCATTTTTGTACGTTTTGGATTTTATCCTTCTTAACCATTACAATTAAAGTACTATTGGAAATACTACACCATGGGATTATCCCTATTCTTTGCTCTGCACCGAGCACTTTAAATCCCCCAGCGATCCCCGGTGAATCTCCCAGTGCCTGGAAGAGGCTTAACCACATATACTGGCTTATCTAACATCCTGTCACCTAAGGAAGGCCACCCACCCCTAGGCTACACCCCAGACCACCCTTAGAAGGGACCTGTGACTGATCTAATATATATATGATACAACAAGCTTTTTATTAGCGCATCTGGTGAGTGCGCATTTTATATATATTTACTGGCACACACACCTGAGGACTATCCATATACTGGAATTTAATTACATCACCGAAGATCCATTTTTTATATTTTTATGACATTATATGTTTTGAACGCATGTTAGGTTTATGCGTTTGGCATCAATAGTGTTATCCAGTGTTGGACTTATATATTTTAAATGTCTTATGGTCATTACGCACTTATTACTCCAGTGTGAATTGTATATGTTAAAAAAACCGCACCCATCATATACGCATGTTTTGAACGCATTTCATGCTTATGCGTTTGGTATCAATAGTGCTACCCAGAATTGGATTTATCATCTTATTACATATGGTCACTACGCACTTACTGCTATAGTGTGGGTATTTATATGGTAAAAGCACACCCATCATATATGTTTGTTTTTCATGCAAATAGTTTGAAGTTTATGCATCTATTCATCAATTTTATTTCAAATGTTTTAATTTAAATATTTTAATACAATACAAAACAATATATATATCAATGCGGTTCACAATTGGGTGTATCAATACTTCATAAGAAAAAGATTCCCCACCATTTGGCTGGGGGTTATATGAACAAATATCGGGTGTCTCAAAAGTTATTGTTTGTTTAGTGTGAACCTGGTAGGTATGAAACGTTGTATAAGGTGGAGCGGAGCATGGGAGGGAAGGGGGAAAGGAGGGCACCAGTCTAGGACATAGAGTCGCAGTATTGTTTATTTATGTTTTATATTATCATCTTATCAAGCAGTTGGGGTTTTGTAGCCATCGAGACCATTGGTTATTGAATTTGTGATGGGAAGATTTGTGAAGGGCTGATCTTCTTTCCATGTCGCATTGGAAATTGAGGTCCGTTATAAGGGCAGAGAGAGAAGGGGTTTTGGAGGATTTCCATAATTTAGTGATGTTAAGTTTTGCCACTGCTAATATGTGGATATTGATGGTATGGGATTCGTTACTGAATTTGTCGATTCCTATATGTAGAAGTGCGAGAGCTGGATTTGGAGCCACTTGGGCTCCAACAACTGACGAGATCAATTGGAAAATGTTGTTCCAGTACGATCTCAGAGATTTGCAGGTCCAAAGTATATGTAAGGTTGATCCTATTTCTCCACATTGTCTCCAGCAAGCGGATGAGTGATGAGGGTAATATAAAGATAGTTTGACAGGTGTAAAATACCACTGGTGTAAAGTCTTCATGTACGATTCCCAGTGGGAGCTACATGTAGATGCTCTATGTGTAATGTTAAAAGTTCTTTCCCATGTGTGGGGTTGTATTGGTTGTGAGAGAAGTTTCTCCCAGTTAGATAGAGAGGTGGATTGCAGGGTAAACAGTGACCTGGTTATAAGCGTGTAAGAAGTCGAAATCCCTTTCTTAGGGTATTGCGCTTTGTTAAGGAAGAGGTACACGGTTGTAGGAACCTCCAAAAGATGCGGAACATTCATCTCTTGTAAGGAGTGAGCTATCCTCATGTATGTGAAGATTTCACTGTCCTGTAAGGTGAAACTTCTCTTGGATGGCCGGTAAGGAATCTAGTTTGTGGTTTGTATAAAGGTCTTGTATATTGAATATACCTTGATTTTCCCAATGTAGGAGGTTCAAAGAAGGGGTAAGAAAGTGTAGCACGGTGATCGGGGTAGGTATTGCTTTGGATTCTGGTGAGTTAGATGATAAAAGGTCATACCAGGCTTGTAGGGAGGCCCGGATGCAAGGGTGTTTGGGTTGATTTCTGGGTTGAGAAGGTTGTGGTAGGAACAGAATGTCACGTAATGTTGGTGGAAGGTAAGGGAGTGTTTCCATGGTGGTCCACGTTTTTTCGATAGTTGGGTCCCACCAAAAGTAGAGTTGGTCTATAAGTACGGCATTATAGTATGATTTTAAGTGCGGGAGACCAGCCCCTCCTCTAGAGGTTGGGCGTATGAGGAGGTTTGTTGTACATCTGGGTTTCTTTGAGTTCCATAAGAATTTGGCAAGTATTGCTTGTAGTTTGGAGAAGAAAGCATTGGGGACAGGAATGGGGAGTGTGCGGAAGATGTAAAGGATTTTGGGCAGTATGCACATTTTTAGAGCAGCTACTCTTCCCAATTTCGATAATGTGGACGTGCATAGGTTTTTAAGTTCTTGAGGGATAGATTCGAGTAGTCGTTTATGATTTGAGATGTAAAGTTGATCTGTCGAGGTGGTGAGTTTAATTCCCAGATAAGGGATGCTGTGGTGTTCCCAGGAGAAGGGAAAGCGTTTGAGGAGTATTTCCTGGAGCTTAATAGGTATATTAAGATTTAAGATAGAGGATTTGGGTGCATTGAGTTTGTAGTATGATACTTCTGAATATTTTTGAAAATGTGTCTGGATCGTTTGGAGTGATTTGTGTGGATTGGTGATCATTAGTATATGTCATCTGCAAATAGGCTAATTTTGTGATCTCTTTTGAGGTGGGTGATTCCTGTGAATGTTGGGTCATCTCTGAGTTTTGAGGCTAATGGTTCAATGAGTAGAGTGAAGATTATGGGGGACAGGGGACAGCCTTGTCTGGTACCATTGGAGATGTGGAAAATCTGTGAGAGAGTGCCGTTGGTTAGTACTCTCGCCGAAGGGTTGGAATAAAGGGCAAGGATTGCTGATTATTATTATACAGTATTTATATAGCGCCAAAAGGTTTGCTCAGCGCTGTACATTATAGATAGCATCTAGTCAGTGATTCCAAACTTTTGAAGTATGAGTTTCATAAAGTGCCAGTGTATTCGGTCAAATGCTTTTTCAGCATCAAGGGATAAGAGTAGGGAGGGTCGTTTAGTGGTTTCTAATGTGTGTAAGAGGGAAATTAGTCTCCTAGTTGCATCCGGCGCTTGGCGACCAGGAACAAATCCTACTTGGTCTGGGTGGATTAGGTAGGTGGGGAAGCAATCTTTGGGCTATTAATTTGGCACAAAGTTTTATATCTGTATTTAGTAGTGAAATTGGTCTGTAGTTCTGCACAAGTTGGGGGTCTTTGCCGGGTTTTGGGATAGTTGTGATTATGGATTGCAGCATTTCATTAGGGAATGTACCTGTAGAAGCGGCATGGTTAAAGAAAGCGGTTAGATGTGGCGTAAGATTAGGGGCAAATGTTTTGTAAAGTTTGTTTTTAAAGCCATCATTCCCTGGAGATTTGTTAAGAGGTAAGGTTTTTATAGTATTCTCTACTTCCATGGGAGAGAATGGGGTAGAAATAGAGGTGAGTTGTGATGGAGTAAGATGGGGTAGATTAGTGGTAGTTAAGAAGTTTTGTATGGACAATGTTGTTGGTTGGGGTGTAGCTGGATCATCTTTAATATTGTACAGAGTTTGGTAGTAGGCTGCAAAGGCGTCAGCTATGTCCTTTAGATTCGTAAGCGAAGTGCAGGTAGTTGGGTGTAAAATTGAGGAAATTTTAGATTTGAGGCGTCTTTGTTTGATTATTTTTGTTAGAAGTGAGTTTGCTTTGTTGCCTAGGGAGTAAAATTGTGATTTCGTTTTTTGAAGGTTGAGGTCATATTTATATAGTAAAAGGGTTCTGAGTTGGTTTCTGTCTGAGGTAAGGGATGCAGATGTGGAGGTGTTGGGGTTTTGTTTGTTAATTTCTTCGTTTAGTTTTATGGAGGCTAGAAGTTGGTCAATTTGTTGTGATCTCTGTTTATTGATTCGGGAATTGAGTTGTATGAGAATACCTCGCATATAAGCTTTGTAAGCGGGCCAAAGTGTGGTTATAGAGATATCAGGTGTAGTATTCAGATCAAAGAATAAGTTATGAGCTTCTAATAAATGTTTTTGATTCTCTGAGTTCTTTAATATTGTAGAATTCAGTCTCCATATGGGGGGGAGTGCTGAGCGTTGAGAGTCGTCCAGGATTATGTTGATTGGAGTGTGGTCTGACCATGTTATGGTGCTGATGTTGGAGGATGTTACATGTTGTAGAGTCCATTTATCTGTAATAAAGAAATCAATTGTGGAGTAGGATAAGTGGGAAGGGGAGTAGTAGGTGTAGTCTCTTTCGGTACTGTGCTGACATCTCCATATGTCATACAGGTCGTGATCATGCAGGAAGCGGTTGAAATTCTGTTTGGGGGATCTTTTGTTGGAGGACGAGTCTAGGAGTGGGTTGCCGATGACGTTGAAGTCTCCGCCGATGATAAGTCTGCCTTGTTTTTGAGAAGAGATGATGGTGTGGAGTTTACGATGAAATAGGGTCTGATTGTTGTTTGGACCGTAAACATTGACTAGAGTGTAGAGGATATCGTTAAGTTCGCAGATCAGGATATAATAGCAACCTTGAGGGTCAGCTATTTCTGATACAAAACGGAACTGTATAGTGTCCTTTATAGCTGTAAGAACACCATTATGTTTCTTAGGGTTAGTGGCCATATATATGTGGAAGAACTGATGTAGTTGTAGTTTGGGGGTCTTGGGTGTTGCAAAATGTGTTTCCTGTATGAAAAGAATGTCCGTATGAAATGTCCGAGTTTCCTTTTGGAGCATCGATCTTTTGAAAGGGGAGTTTAAGCCATGCACATTTAGAGATGTTATATTAATCATAATGTAGGTTCTTGGTATGGTTTTTGGAGTAGTAGGGTTGGTGTTTGAGGCGTTGATCAAGGTTGGATGGATACGGTTGCGAGGAGGAGAATTTTGCAGTCTGGGCAGAGCGGAATTTGGCAGATTTAATTGAACTGGTGGAATGTTTGGTCTACTGGTGGTGCAGGAAGTGAGGGATGTGGACAGGGGTAAAAAAGGCTTGCGTTAAATGCAAGTAACATGAGTAGCTTGGTATGCTACTTCAAAACTGGGGTGTGTGAACAAGCATTGACCATGGACAAGGTGATGCCAAACAGTGTCCTGTAACAAGAAAATTTTACTAATTGGGCCGATCGCCAGATCTTAGTAGGATGGGATATAGTGGAGTAGAACGTCTGAGGTGAGGAATTGGAGGCATAATGTGTCAGAGTCATTCTGCTTCCATCTGTTGCATATTAGTAGAGGTGGATTGTTGGGGATCTGCAGGTAGTATGTTCTATGTCTTCAATAAATCTATGCCCGATTCTAGGTTTCTAATTGTGTAGATTCTTCCCTGGTGCCTGACAGTTATTTTTGTGGGGAAGCCCCATTGATAACCAATGCCGTGGTTCCATAAGGCTTTGGTGATGGCAACCAATTTTTTACGGTTAAGGAGCGTAGTTTTCGATAGGTCCGCGTATAACTTAATATTTGCATGTGATGATGGGAGTGGAGGGGGGTTTCTGGCTGCTGCCATTATCTTCTCCTTTATGTGACAGAAATGGATACGTGCCAAAACATCCCTAGGGCTTGATGCTGACAGGAAAGACGGTTTAGGTATTTTATGAGCGAGCTCTACATCTGAGAGAGACGGGATAAGGTGTTTCATATATTGCTGGATGTACGGTAGCAGTGCCTCGTTGGTGATATTTTCAGGAATACCCCTAAATTTAATGTTGTTGCGTCTGGAACGATCCTCCAGATCTGCTAGTTTCAGTTAATTAATCTGTTCGATGTCAGAAGTGTGGTCAGCATGTGCGTCGATCAAGTCGTTGTGGGCCGCAATTATATCCCCCATCTTTGTCTCAATATGGCGTAGTCTGTGTCTTGGAAATTCGCTTTAACGAATTTCTCCTTACCGTGAGTACTCGCAGTTGGATGCGCAGAAATCCCCCATAAAGCTGTGCGAATCTCGCTTACCACGACTGCAGCCAAACTACACGATTCCTGCTCATCCAACTACTTTTAGCTTCTATTGAGATGTAGGTGATGGAGCTCCGTTACCCTAGAATGATCAAACGACACTCTTAGGATGGTTGCAATCCACATAAGGGCTGATTTTAGACCCAGCTCTCTGTTTTATTAAAAATACACACATGCCCCCCACATGAATAAAGTCAATCCCCTCCCACCGAACAATGCAATGGGGAGTGCCTGTACACAGGATGTACATTCCAATTGGAGCATAGCCTTTCCTATTATCTATCACTGGTCCTCCCCCATGAGTCTTCTGAGGTCAGCAGACTTCCTCCCCTTCCCCCCCATGAGCCATCTGAGGTCATATTTCCTGTCCTACTAGCTTCTATTGGTATGTAAATTCTCTGCACAAGCATCTCCTAAAAATATCAGTCTGTACCTGGATGGGCCCGATACGATCTTTATTAAAACACATCCATCCAAGATACAGTTCAGATTAGTAATGGGTTGTAAGATATGCATAAGCCTACACGTGGAGTTCACACCGCTTGCGCCTTGCGTTATGAAGCCCACGTGGTACTATGCTGCTGATATGTGGATACAGGCCCACGGTCTACTGACAGCAGCATTCGCATCGAATGCCGTGGTGGTATACACGCCGGTCTATAAGCGCAGATCTGCCATCTCATCCATTACCAAGCCGAGTACTGTAATACATACATTGTACATGCGCATGGCCCAATTGCAGCCTTCAGAGCTTTAATTAAGCCACACGAGAGACATATGAATAACACGAATATATGACACATTTAAAGTTCGACCAACAATACAAAATTTCCATGACATCTGTGATCCTGTTTTTGAATCACGGTAGTAATTTGGGCAAGTGATGATGTTAGGTTGCTGTGCAGCATCTGCCTGAGTGAGAGAAGCATATTTTTCATGCAGATTTCGGAGATAGGTTGGTCAGACACAGAGAACGACTCTATCACTGGAAAATCATTGGCATGTTGAGGGGATGGATGGATGAGGATCTGGTAGGTAGGTGCAGTGTCTATGTCCAGACGTGGTCTGGATTTAGCTGGGCCACTTGTTGTGGGGGACAGGGGAGGAAATGACTCACCAGGGTCCCCTGGGTAGAGTGGGTACTGCAGCCTGGGATCCGTTTGCCGGATTGTGTCATCCTTCTCAGACCTGCTTGCTCCGTTATTACAGCCGGCGCCATCTTGGATCCCTGCATGAACAGCAGGGAAGAACTAGGTTAATTTCCCTGGCTGTCCAGGGGTTTTACAGCAGCGGGGCATTGCTGGGGAGGGTTGTGCACCTCTTTCCTTGCTATCTGTGTCGTTCAAATCCCTTGGGGCCGGTGTGTGCCGTGTCGGGTCTGGAGGATGGACATAGCGGGTTTCACTGCACGTCCATTCAGGAGCCGGCCGCACATGCGCCCCCTATTCATCACTTTTAACACTGCACTACCACTTTTTATCAGATTTATTGAAGGCATATGGTTTACCTTTTTAGTGTTTCAGCTGCTCCAGGATTTTTAGCGCTCGCTTTTATTCTATTGTATTGTTTTAAAGCTCCTGAAATGATCTCTTAAACAATTAAATAAATTAAGATTGGATTCACACATTGAATGGACTTCCACAATGTAAAACACAAAGCAAAGATGTAAAAGGACCCTGTCCACAGGCCTTCCTCTATTTAAATTACAGTTTACCTCCTTCAGTCTTTCATAAATCCATGCAGGTTAGTACTAAGGATACTGTTTTCATCAAGAGATGTTTGGATATGGTCTCTTGTCATTCCTTCTAATAGTTTGATAACTATTGATGTAAGGCTGACTGATCTGTAGTTCCCAGGTATATATCCCAGCTCTTTTTTGAATATGGGTATCACATTTGCTTTATACCAATCAGCTGATGCCATTTCGGTCAGCTGTCCTTACAAATTGGGCAAGTCATCTGGTCCTGCTGATTTACTCACTTTATGTTTTTTTTTTAACACTGGTTTCTGTCAGACACAGCAGTATGTTGAGTATAAAGATATTACCATTACTGTCTTGTTTGTTAAACCCCTCCTTTTTGTTTGTTCATAAACTGAGGAGAACAATGCATTTAATACAGTTTTTTTTACTCTCCTCAGCACTGTGTATCTCATCATTTATTTTAGCTGCCCTGATCATGCTTTTGCAATTTTATATTGCATTCTTTGAGGTTTTGGAATGCCAATGGTGACCCTTTAGTTTTGTATTTTTTAAAAGACAGTTCTTTCTCATATTTATGCCATTTTACCTTATTATTTAGCCACCTAGGTTTAAGTTTTGCTTTTTTATATTTGTTGCCCAGTGAAATACACTGACAAATGCCTTTGTTTAATATGTCCTTAAAACACTTTGACTTTTCTTCAGTTTTCTTAGTTGCAGACATATGATCCCAGTTAGTAATATGTAGTATGGCGCACAGCCTAACAAGGTTGGTTCTTTTGAAATCAAGTATACTTATTCTTCCTCCATGTCTCTCTTTCCTACAATTTCCAGAAAAAATAATTACTCTATAATCTTTATTGTCTAAATTAGCTCTGTTTTGCTTGTATCCACAGAAATGACTCTTCAGATTGGGGAATCTATTTGACAAACAGTGAAACAAAAACAAAAGGGTGCAGAGACCAATTGCATTACCTAATGACAATTTTATTAAAATAGAAAAGTGACAATAACACACTGACAGATTGCACTGAGTATACAAGACTCAAATGCAGGAAGGTCAGGATATGAATGCGTATCACCAAGACCCAGACAGCACTCAGGTGAACATGCTCATGCATTTAGAGAGACAAGTACCCTTCCACAGAGCATAATTCACCTGTAAGTCAGCTCACCTTTAAACTTACATGGATATGAACCACATGACCAGAACAAGACAGACCCTCCCCTTCCAGGGCTGGGCTATTGCTTCAACAGGGTTGCTCCCCAAAGCCATACACAAAAGATGTACAGTACATACTGTACATTAATACATCATTAATCGAGGAACAAAAGCACAACTGGAAATAAAATATCAATAATTTAGATCCAGTAACTATTTGAAGTGGTGATATTATTAATGGTGTTGCCATTGTCTTCCCCACAGCCTCATAACTTTTTCTAGTATGTCAATAAAATAGTGTAATGCACTTGGTAACTGCATGGTAAGCAGATATTCACATGCAAATCCATTACAGCACCAATGTGGTATTCAACAAACCCTGGTATTACCATGTCTCCCAAGATATAACCAGTGGAAGGGCTGCTCCAAACCTTCACTGAGGCTCCTCACAGTGTCAGCATGTCTACTGGAGTCAGAGGCGTCCCTAGGGTAGGTGTCACCCGGTGCAATAACACTTGGTGACACCCCCTCCGACAATCCCCGCAGAATGGATCGGATCTGCGGATTGAGCATAATGGATCGGACTCCGATCCCCTATGCTTAATCCACAGATCTGATACATCCTGTGGGGATCGTCGGCTTGCTTTACAACTTACCTTTTTGTGGAGCTGGTCCGACGTCACCCCGTGCGGTCAGTGTCACTCGGTGCGGACCGCACCCCCCGCACCTGCCTCGGGACGCCACTGCCTGGAGTGCACACCAAGCAGTCATGGAATGCTCACTGTCACAACCCGGAAATCAGAATCATCAGAAGAGAAGGAAGGGTCTGGGCTGGACCAGGAGCCCCGGTCTTAAGCCACACAGACCCAATACTAGTACTGCTAACCAAAAACTAAAAAAAAGAAAGAACTATTTGTGGGGTATTGGGAGCAGTTCCATATTTGGAACAACAACCGCTTTGGGGCAAACCTAGTCCTCTATGCTCTATACATGTGAATCATCTGGGAAGGCACTGTCTCTACACTGGATTAGTTCATCGATTACGGTCAAAAAGCCCTTAATATTGACTTAGATGTTGTTGACTAGGAAAGAGTGGTGTTTCCTGACTTAGAAGTCAGTTTTGGTCCTGATTTTTACATTATTACAAAAAAACCCCCCAATAACTAAATCTAAATTTCAGTGTGAAAAAGAAACAACCATATATAAAAAATTTAATTAATAAAAAATGTATAGTACTGTGTTACCACATTAATCGGAAGCTAGTTCACTCCTTGAACTCTGGGAGGAAGACCTGGCTGTTGCAAGCAGACTTGTTAAAGTGATGTTAGACAGTGGTGAGGTCCATTATAGGAGGTGAGCGTACACCCATTTGTGCACTGTGGTGGTGTATAGTGTCTCACTGGAAAGATTTATTCTGTGATACGTGGTGAAGAATATAATGATATATTGTGTGACAGGTATGTTTATTCCCTGAGATTTTTTTTAGACTGTCACATTTGTTTTCCTTTGGATGAAAATGCACTGGTGCACTTTATGGGTTTGCAAAATGATTGACTTCAATGCATATGTACTGCATATGGTGAGTATCATATCAATATAAATGAAAAATCATTTTATGGGGTTGATTTACTAAAACTGGAGAGTACAAAATCCAGTGCAGCTGTGCAGGTAGCCAATCAGCTTCTAACTTCAGCTTGTTCAATTACATTTTGACAAAAAAAAACAGAAAGCAGGTTGGTTTTAATGCAGAGCTGTACCAGATTTTGTGCTCTCCAGTTTTTTTTTAATCAACTCCAATGTGTCTTTTATTTGATTGATGTAAACGCATATGTAATTGATGAAATATGGTAATACACAGTGCTATCTATTTTTTATTAATTATATTTATGTATATATGATTCTTCATTTTTTACACTGAGGTTTAGATTTTTTTTGTTGCTTAGAGTGCGTCACTATTTTACACATATTTATTTTGAAGTAATGTAGTAGCTGTCTATAAATATAAGATTTGTCTAGGGGCTTTTTCTTGCTTGGGGATTTTCTGAATTTTCTTTTTTTTTTAATTTCAAAATGCCACCTCAAAATCATCTCAAGTGAATAAAAATGTTCTATTTGGACAGTTCTGAAGATTAAAATAGACATGCACCAACATGGAGGATTTTGATGAACAGAGCCTCATTCTGAAGAAAAAGTTTCTTGAGAAGATATACAATAGAGATCTAGTTGATAAAGCCTATACCAAATATATGATAGGGTACCTCATGGGTGGGGAGGGGAGCTGTTAGGAGGCTGTAGAAACATACTATAGCCACCAATCAGGTACATTTTTGTAAAGAATTCAGCAACAAAGCTTTTGAGATCAAATGGGTGTTCACAAATTATTGGAATATTTTGAAACAGGACCCCTCTCTTTCTAACAGCATTCCAGATCATCCCAGCATCATCTTTAGAAAACTCATGGATTTGAGGAACCACATTGCCCCTAGAAAGGTGACATCTTTAAAAAAGAATGTTTTTAGCTTGGAGTGGGGCTTCTTTTTTGACCAGATGGGTAGCTAATAAAAGGTGAAGTTGTGGTGCCTGCAGTATATAGGGAACATTCAATGGGTTACATCATGTTTATATGTTTCCATTGTATTTTGCTGCTCTGTGAGTGCTGAATACTGTAAATAAAGAATTTACAGAAAAAAAAATGATGGCGGAAAAAGGACATTATGCGGAGAGATGGAAGAGTATGTGGATCTCAATTTGTTGTGTATAGCCTTATCTGTCTCTGCGGTCTCCTATACGTTGGCCGCACTTCTCAGCCATTGAGAGTGTGGTTTGGGGAGCACAAAAGAAATATCCTTAGCAGCTACAGTAAACTGTATTCCCTGTCACTTTCAGGAAGTACACAACAAGTTTTCAGGGGATCCCAGGTTCTTCGCCATTGAAGCTATGGTGGGTGATTCCAATGCCTGTCAGAAACACCAGAAGATTTGCAGCAGGGAGACCTTTTGGCTTCATCATTTGGGAATTTTTGTATTGGCAGGTCTCAATTAAGACCTTCACATTCATGCAGTAGTGTAGGACCTCTGTTTTATCCAATCATCTGGCCATATTGTTGAAAATAGCTCTCTCTTTGAGTATGGCATTTGGTATACATAAAAAATGTTTAAATTCTAGATATATTTATGCATTTAGCATTTGATGTAGTTTTACTTTATTCTTGACTCTACAGAACAATAACTATTATTCATATACAGTGGGGATCGAAAGTTTGGGCACCCCAACTAAAAATTTGTATTAATGTGCATAAAGAAGCCAAGAAAAGATGGAAAAATCTCCAAAAGGCATCAAATTACAGATTAGACATTCTTATAATATGTCAACAAAAGTTAGATTTTATTTCCATCATTTACACTTTCAAAATAACAGAAAACAAAAAAATGGCGTCTGCAAAAGTTTGGGCACCCTGCAGAGTTAATATCTTATACTGCCCCCTTTGGCAAGTATCACAGCTTGTAAACGCTTTTTGTAGCCAGCCAAGAGTCTTTCAATTCTTGTTTGAGGTATCTTTGCCCATTCTTCCTTACAAAAGTCTTCCAGTTCTTTGAGATTTCTGGGCTGTCTGTCACGCACTGCTCTTTTAAGGTCTATTCATAGATTTTCAATTATGTTGAGGTCAGGAGATTGTGCAGGCCATGGCAAAACCTTCAGTTTACGCCTCTTGATGTAATCCCCTGTGGATTTTGAGGTGTGTTTAGGATCATTATCCATTTGTAGAAGCCATCCTCTCTTTAACTTCAGCTTTTTCACAGATGGCATCAAGTTACCATCCAAAATTTGCTGAAATTTTATTGAATCCATTTTTCCTTCTACTCGTGAGATGTTCCCTGTGCCACTGGCTGCAACACAACCCCAAAGCATGATTGATCCAACCCCATGCTTAACAGTTGGACAGAGGTTCTTTTCATTAAATTCTGTGCCCCTTCTTCTCCAAACGTACCTTTGCTCATTCCGGCCAAAAAGTTCAATTTTAACCTCATCGGCCCACAGAACTTGTTTCCAAAATGTATCAGGCTTGTCTATATGTTCATTTGCAAAGTTCAAACGATGATTTTTGTGGTGAGGACGTAGAAGAGGTTTTCTTCTGATGACTCTTCCATGAAGACCATATTTGTACAAGTATCTCTTTATAATGGAATAGTGTACCACAACTCCAGTGTCTGCCAGATCTTTCTGGAGGGATCGTGCAGTCAAACGTGGGTTTTGCATTGTTTTTCTCACAATCCTGCGAGCTGTTCTGTCTGATATTTTTCTTGGTCTTCCAGATCTTGCTTTAACTTCCACTGTTCCTGATGACTGCCATTTCTTAATTCCAATCCGAACAGAGGATATTGACATCTGAAACCGCTTTGCTATCTTCTTATAGCCTTCTCCAGCTTTGTGAGCGTCAACTATTTTCAGTTTCAGTTTTCTAGACAGCTGCTTAGAAGAACCCATGGTGCTGATTGTTGGGGCAAGGTCAGATGAGTCTGGGCATTTAAAACCTTTGAGATTGACATCACCTGGTCTTCCCAGACGATGATTGAGAACAATCCATGACACTGGAAGGTCTCAGCTTTGCAAAGGGGGCAGTGCATGCTATAAATTCTGCAGGGTGCCCAAACTTTTGCAGACGCCATTTTTTTGTTTTCTGTTATTTTAAAAGTGTAAATGATGGAAATAAAATCTAACTTTTGTTGACATATTATAAGAATGTCTAATCTGTAATTTGATGCCTTTTGGAGATTTTTCCATCTTTCCTTGGCTTCTTTATGCACATTAATACAAATTTTTAGCTGGGGTGCCCAAACTTTCGATCCCCACTGTAGTAACATTATTTATTAATATTATACATGTAAACATTATTTATTAATATTATACATGTGATATATTGTTTTAGTTAAATAAAAAAAAAATTATACATTTTTACATACACAGTAGAAGTAAGAAGTAAGCAAATGATCCGAGAAAGTGTTTTGTTCATTATAAGCAGCAAAGACACAGCAAAAAATATACATATAGGTGATGAAGCAACCAATCATATATCAAGGAAATTACAGCATCAAAGAAAAAAGGGGGGAAAGGGGGGTGAGTGAAAGAGGAGGAGGAGGTGGTATAGTTGTGCTCTGGGTATTTAAAATTAAGAGTGCAGGGAAAACTGAAAAGGCAATAGAGAAAATGCCCTCTGGGAGGGGGTTCCCCACTTCAACTGCAATAGGGTAATAGTGTAGAGGACATGCTAGTCAGAATACTAGCCTAGGGAAGGTCAGAGGACACTAAGGTTTTTAGGGAGCCAGAGGAGGAATAATACTCCTAAAATAACCAAAGAGCCTTATATTTGTCCAATGTGTCAAATTCTAGCACCAAAAATTCCTCCATCCGCATGATGCTGTAAATTCTGTTAACCCAGTGGGCGATGGGGGGGTTTGTGCATTTTCCATAGGGAAGAAATCAATTGGTGGACTGCAGAACGAAAACATCTTAATAGACTAGCCTTTTGGGACTTATAAAAGCTTGCCACTATGAAAAACAAGGCAATATCATTATAGATAGCACATTTTCTCCAAAAGGGTAAAATCAGATTACATTTCCTCCATTCATGTTTCAATTCCTGTTACATCTCCAGCAAGTATCAGTATCATCATCTAACAGATTCAGTGGGGTGAGACTGGGTCCCTATACCACCTGGATATTAATTTGTAGTTTTTTTTCCTGAGCATAACAATAGATAGGAAATGTATTGGTATACATGAATGCTTTATGACAGTCTTTGGGGAGATCTCTCGTCCCAAGTCCCTGGACTATAATCTGGTGAAAATGGACAAAGTCCCAAGGGATTTGGCTTGCAAAATTTTGTATGCAATGGAAAGTGTGTTAAGTCCTCTAACTGCATAAGAGGTCTATGTGTGCATCCGGTTGAGTGAAAGAATTTGCAGAAAGGCAGATGGTTTAAGTTTTGTAAGCCAGTCTAAAGGGACTAAACTAAGTAAAGCATATGGGATGAAGTGACCAGAGGCAGAATGGATGAAAGGCCTATCCGCTTTATCATATGCCTTGAAAGACCTAGTATGTAAACTATTCAGAAGACCAGAGTTGTGGAAAAGGGATTTGAGTGAACTGGCCTCTGTGGAATGGTTATACATACAGTGCTCAGCATAGTGTAAAATGAGTACACTCCAACAGATTTGTCAGAAAACATTTACTTTCTCTTTCAGAATCAACATTTTCTATGGCACACTATACTACAAAATACTCCCACAAATGTGGGCCATTGATTGCAAACAAGATTTGTTAATTTTCACATACAAAAAAGTATTTTTCCTTAGAAATCCATTCGAGACTATGTTGCAAAAATGAATACACCCCAATGAACGTCTTAGGAGCATAGCTAAATTTTAGACAACAAAATCCTAATTAACAAGAATTCAACTACAGGTGAGTCTAATTATTCATTAAACAGGTGTCCAGCAGACAGTTGATTATAAAAGGGGCATTACGTAACAAAGAAAACCCCTTCCCATTTCAAGCTGTCAGCAGTGGAACCACATGGAAGAGAAATGTTACAAGGCCTGAGAAAGAAAATAATTTCTTTACACCAAAAACATCAGCAAAGCTTTAATTATCAGTCAGAATACTGTAACAAAAGTGATACAAACATTTTAACAAAGATGGAATTGCAACCATCTCACAGAGATGCCCAGGCCATCCACGGAAGTTAACATCTCAACAGGAGGGACTTCTGATGAGAAGGGTTGAAGAAAATTGCCATACAAGTTCACTACAGTTAACTAAAGAAGTAGAAAGCCAAACTTGGGTGGTTGTTTCCCGTGACACAATATGGCATACACTGTAGAGGAATGGCATGCATGGGTGTCATCCACAAAGGAAACCTCTTCTAAAGCCCATGCACAAAAAAGCCCACCTAGAATTTACCAGGGCCTATGCTGAAAAAGAAGACTGCTGGGATTCTGTACTCTGGAGTGATGAGACCAAGATAAATGTTTTTGGAACTGATGGCTTCAAAACTGTATGGTGTCACAAAGGTGAGGAGCACAAAGAAAAATGCATGGTGCTTACAGTGAAACATGGTGGTGGCAGTGTCCTCCTGTGGGGCTGCATGAGTGCTGCTGGTGTCGGGGAGCTGCATTTCATTAATGGTATCATGAATTCACAGATGTACTGCTCTATATTGAAAGAGCAGATGCTACCATCACTCTGTGCCCTTGGTCGTTGTGCACTTTTCCAACATGACAATGATCCAAAACACACACAAGGCCACTGCTGTATTTCTGAAGAACAGGGTGATAGTGATTCAATGGTCAAGTATGTCTCCTAGTCTGAACCCAATCAAACACCTATGGGGAATTCTGAAGACACAAGTTGAGCATCACTGCATCCAGCATCCGGGCTCTAAAAGAGATCGTTCCGGAAGAATGGAAAAAAAAACTTGTTCATTCCAAGCCTAGAAGACTTGGTGCCGTCCTTACAAATCATGGAGGTCATACAAAATATTAGATGGAGTAGTGTTTGTTGTGGAGTGTATTTTGCATCAACTAATTTAAGTAAAACTGAAGATTTTGTAATATTTATATTACAAAAGTTATATTATTAACCTAATGTTCATGTAATGATCTAAACAAATGTTCTAGAAAACTCAGTTTTGTCAAAATTTGGAAATTGTTCTTTTGTTCATTGAGATATTGATTAAAATCTTACTTTCAAAAAGGGTGTACTCATTTATGCTGAGCACTGTGTGTATATACATATAACTATATACAGTATATTGCCAAAAGTATTGGGACGCCTGCCTTTACATGCACATGAACTTTAATGGCATCCCAGTCTTAGTCCGTAGGGTTCAAAATTGAATTGGCCCACCCTTGGCAGCTATAACAGCTTCATCTCTTCTAGGAAGGCTGTCCACAAGCTTTAGGAGTGTGTCTATGGGAATGTTTGATCATTCTTCCAGAAGCACATTTGTGAGGTTAGGCACTGGTGGACAAGAAGGCCTGTCTTGCACTTTCCACTCTCATTCATCCCAAAGGTGTTCTATTGGGCTGAGGTCAGGACTCTGGGGCCTTTAGCTATTGACTCTGCAGACAGTTGGCGACTTCTGCGCAATGTGCTATTCAGCATGCACTGACCAACTCTGTCATTTTATGTGGCCTACCACTTCTTGGCTAAGTTGCTGTTGCTCCCACTTTGTTATGATACCACTAACAGATGACCATGGAATTTTTAGTAGCAAGGAAATTTCACGGATGGACTTATTACACAGGTAGCAACCTATCATGGTACCACTCTTGAATTCACTGAGCTCCTGAGAGCGACCCATTGTTTCACAAATGTTTGTAGAAGCAGTCTGCATGTCTAGGTGCTTGATTTTATACACCCGTGGCCATGGAGGTGATTGGAACACCTGAATCCAATGAATCCAATACTTTTGGCAATATAGTTATGTGTGTCTATATATGTCATGTGGTTCAGATCCCAGCAGGTTTAAAGGTGAGCTGACATACAGGTGAATTATGCTCTGAGGAAGGGGGCTTGTACCTCTAAATGCATCAACATGTACACCTACGGGCTATTTGGGTCTTGGTGATATGTATTCATATACTGACCTTCCTGTATTTGAGGCTTGAGTATTCAGTGCTTTCTTGCCTATGGCAGTTTGTGAGTATGCTATTGGCACTCTTTTATTTTAGTAAAGTGGTCATTAGGTAATGCACTCAGCCTCTGCACTCTTTTGTATTTGTTTCAATGTGTTGTTTGTAATTAGTAGGTCCAGCAGAGTTATTTCTAGTTGAGGCTCCTACCTTTTCACTAATGAAATTGTCCTGCATTACATTCAAGAAATTATGACAGTTGAGTGTGAGTGTGCAGTTCTAACTGCCCAATCAATATTAGGATAGCTGAAACCCCCATGATTACATAATGATCACATAATGCAAAGAAACAAGTTTTAACAATAATTTCTATCTAACTTATCTCTGCTTAGTAGCTCACCACTAATTTTGTGCATCAACATATTTTTTAGTGATTACAGGGACTTTATAGCAGGGAATTCTAAACCTCATCAACCCCCCCTCACCCCCAACACACACACACCACCATTACAACAAGCAAATGCTGAAAGGGAAGGTCTGGAAGTCAGAAAGAAAATTAAGATTTGTAGTAGAAATAACTAGAACATTATTACAACTGTCTTGTCAGTTTATAGCTGAGGAGACACTGAGTTTTTTTTTTAAATCTAAAAGGAGATTGTGCATCAGAGTGGTGGCCAGGATGCATCAAAAGCTCTGAGAGCAATAGATTCACTCCCAAATGGAGAGGAGGACTGGGCTCTACTGCTAAGACATTCAACAGTTTTTACAGCTACTAAACTTGAGCTATTCGCAGTTGAGATTTCTGATTAGTGACAATTTTGAAGACTCCCCCTGCACAGCAGCTCATCTTGACTTGATATTTTACAGGGGACAGCATCAACTGCAACCCTTAATATTACAATACAACATCTATAATATCTTCGTATAATCACAAATTTTTTTATCTTTGATTTTAATAAATTCTTAACATACCACCCAAAACACATGCACATTCTGTTATGGTTATAATGATGACACTGATGGCAACTATCCCTTATTCCTTATTTAACTGCATTGCTGCAGTATTCTGAAATGGAGCAAATATCTGGTCAAATAATATATTTTTTTAATCTGAAATTTCACTTATCGGCACCTACAGTGGGATCCATTTATCTATCGTTCCATCTACACTGTTCATAATAATAAAGGAACACTATTTAATCAGAGTATAGCATCAAGTCAGTTAAACTCCTGGGATATTGATCCAGTCAGTTAAGTAGCGAAGGGGGTTGTTAATCAGGTTCAGCTGCTTTGGTGTTAATGACATTAACAACAGTTGAATTAGATGGACAACAATGAGACAACTCCCAAAACAGTTTTTACAGGTGGAGGCCACTGACATTTTTTCCCTACTCATCTTTTCTGACTGTTTTTCACTAGTTTTGCATTTGGCTAGGGTCAGTGTTGCTGCTAGTATGAGGCAATACCTGGACCCTACAGAGGTTGCACAGGCACTCCAACTCTTCCAGGATGGGGCGCATGCGCGACCAGGGACGATGGCGGCTGTGTAATCCCTGAGCTCCGCTCATCCCCGGCCAGCACGGACTCACCCGTC
Organism: Staurois parvus; assembly: GCF_062004578.1. Taxonomy (NCBI): domain Eukaryota; kingdom Metazoa; phylum Chordata; class Amphibia; order Anura; family Ranidae; genus Staurois; species Staurois parvus. The sequence goes on from NW_028317844.1 coordinate 19,594,841, forward strand.
ACGCGCCACTGCCTTCCTTCAGCTCCGGGTGAGTCATACACCCTCTGCACCCAGCACGGCACCAGTACGAGTCCTCTATGGGGAAGATAGGGCGCTGGAAGCCCCCCTCCCCGCAGCCACAGGATCCGCGGTCGTCACCGCTTCGGCGGTTCTTATCCAGGCCGCAATCCCCGGCCTCTGGCATGTCCAGGAACCCAGGGAGCGATCCCGGACTCCCGGTGGTCACGGAGGGTACTGCACCCTCAAGCATTACAGCTCCTCTGACTGCCTCTGCCCTGCTCCAGCCCCAGATGGAGGATCCTGATCCCCAGAATATAACTGGGGGGGCAATAGTTCATCCTGCCTCAGGCAATCAACACCCCTCCACCCAGATTTCCCAGCAGGCTGTCACATCATCTTCTCTCACAATTTCAGCGCTAGATGATAAATTGCAAATATTCTTACGCAATATCACCGCATCCATTTCCACTGAAATTGGAAAACTGGCGTTGGATCTCAGAGGGGAAATAGCGCAGATTGGTGACCGCACAGATAAATTGGAAACTGAGTTTGATGATTTGGTGCAATACGTTCATGTTCTGGAAGAGGACAACGCGTATTTGAAACATTCCATGTCCCAAATGCAGCTCCAACAAGAGGATTTGGAAAACAGGGAACGGCGCCAAAATATCCGTATACGCGGTATGTCCGAATCTATTGATGATGCACAACTACACCGTCACCTATTATCCTTTTTCACTGCAACTGCTCCCTTGGTTCCAGAAGCTGATTGGCGTATGGACAGGGCTCATCGCTCCTTGGGCCCAAAACCTGTTGAAGGCACCAGACCTCGCGACGTCATTGTTCGCTTCCATTTTTTTCAAAGCAAGGAAGCCTTATTATCAGCAGTTCGCCACAAGCCATCTCTGGAATTTAAAGGTGACAGACTCCAACTCTTCTGCGATCTGTCCCCGATTACCCTGGCCAAGCGGCGAGCTCTGAAGCCGATCACCTCACACCTCCAGCAACACCGTGTCCTTTATCGGTGGGGGTTCCCCTTCAGGCTGATCGTAACTAGGGACAATACTCAAGTTGTGCTCCGTGATCTTCCTGAGGCGGATTCTTTTTTTAAGCGCCTGGGACTTCCACCTTTGTCAGATGACATGACCCCTCTGCCACCCACTCCAGTCCGTCCATCTGCCACCCCCAACAAGATCTGGACTCCAGTCCACAGAGGCCGGAAGAGGCTCTCACGTACCCCACAACGTCCACGACATCCTCGGACAACTGATCCGCCTGTCTGATGACTCCCTGGGGTGCTTCTCCGAAGTGACTGCGATGCCGATCCTTTCCTCCTGGTTTATACATGTTTTTTTCCACAGGTTTTTCATTTCTGGCCGGCCGAACCATTGTTGGGTGTTTTGTTTTTTTTTTTGTTTTTTTTTTTCACTTTTGTTTTTTCTGGCCGGGTTTGGCGATCTCCCTGATGTCTTGGTTGTCGTGTTGCTCCCGATTTTGTCTAGCCATAGGCCTAGACGACTTGGGCCAAATTGTTGCTCCCAAGTTTATATCCTTGCGGATACTTATGTCAACTACTGTGTTTGTTCTTTCTTGTGTTAGTTTAATGTTTTTTGTTCTCCATTTTTCTACATCGATGGTATATTATGCATTTCTCATGCTAATACATGTGCTTAATTTATTATTATTTTATAATGGCTTTGAGGTTTTTGTCATATAATGTCAAGGGTCTCAATTCCATTCAAAAACGTTGGATGGCTTTGCGGGAATTTCGATCCGCAGGAGCAGACATTATTTTTGTCCAGGAGACCCATTTCAAATCAACTGGCTCCTTCCGTTTTGCCTCGAGATTTTTTTCTCAAGCCTATTCGGCCTTTGATCCTTCCGGAAAGGCTGGGGTGGCAATTTTGATTAGGTCTCACTGCTCCCTTCGTGTTGTTTCCTCCAGGGTTGACCAACAGGGTCGCTTTATTATTTTGGAATGTATGCTTGGTGACACTCCCCTTGTTTTGTTGAATCTATACGCCCCAAATTCGGGTCAATTGCAATTTCTTTCACAAACACTCGCCAACTTAGATTCCTTTCCCATTTCGCATGTGATTGTTGGGGGCGATTTCAACTTGGTTTTTTCCCCCCATAAAGACAGGAAAGTTCTTTTCGAGTCCACACCCTTGAAGCGGCAATGCTCCTCTTCAAAATCTTTCCGTAGACTGATAAGGGAGCATCGTCTCTTTGATGCCTGGCGGATTAAACACCCCCTCCATAAACAATTTACTTTCTACTCCACCCCTCACCGTAGTTTTTCCCGCCTAGATCATTTTTTTATCTCTGCCCCACTTCTTCCACTCCTGGTCGCCTCTGAAATCAATCCCATTACCTGGTCTGACCATGCCTCTCTGACTTTAAACCTTTTTTTCCCTCCTATTATACCCAAACCATGTCATTGGCGCCTTAATGAGACCTTTCTTTCTACAGAACATCTTAGGGATGAACTGTCACGGGGACTTGATACCTATTTCACCCACAATGTTGGCTCCGTGGCTTCTTCCTCAACCCTATGGGAGGCTCATAAGGCGGTATTTCGAGGACTCTGTATTTCTATGGGTTCTCGTTTAAAAAAATCTTCAGCGAGTGCTAGGGCTTCTCTCATCCATCAACTATCTTTGGCAGAACGACAGTTGTTGGCCAAGCCATCCATTTCTGGGCTCCGGAAGGTAACATCTCTACGTGACCGCATTAAAACTCTTGACTCTAGTAAGTCTGCGCAATCCCTCTTATGGGTTAAGCAAAAATTTTACGAATTTTCCAACAAACCTCATCGTATGTTAGTCAATCGACTCAAAGCTCAGTCTCCTTCCACGATGCCTGATCTTTTAATCCAACCAAATGGACGCCCTACCTATGATCCTCAGGTCATGGCATCCCTTTTTGGCTCATACTATAAGAATCTTTATAACTGTTTGACCCCAGACCTTCACCCGCCCCTCACACAGTTATCTTTTGATAATTTTTTTGACCCCCTGTCACTTCCGAGTCTTTCACCCTCAGACATTGCCACCCTTAACGCTGATATTACGCCAGAGGAATTGTTTGACACAATTAAACACCTTCCCTCTCGTAAAGCCCCAGGACCAGACGGATTGCCCTACTCCTACTATAAATCCTTTGTTGGTATCCTGGCTCCTCATCTCCTCTCCTTTTATCGAGATCTTTTCAAGGGGGTCACACCCCAGACTGAATTCTCCCGAGCATATATCTCGGTTATCCCCAAACCCGATAAAGATCACTCTATAGTAGACAATTACCGCCCCATTGCCCTACTTAACTCCGATTACAAGATTTTCACTAAAATCTTGGCTAACCGACTGTCTGGAATTATTTCCAAACTCATACATAGGGACCAAGTGGGCTTTGTACCTGCCAGACACGCTGTATAGTAGACAATTACCGCCCCATTGCCCTACTTAACTCCGATTACAAGATTTTCACTAAAATCTTGGCTAACCGACTGTCTGGAATTATTTCCAAACTCATACATAGGGACCAAGTGGGCTTTGTACCTGCCAGACACGCTGTATAGTAGACAATTACCGCCCCATTGCCCTACTTAACTCCGATTACAAGATTTTCACTAAAATCTTGGCTAACCGACTGTCTGGAATTATTTCCAAACTCATACATAGGGACCAAGTGGGCTTTGTACCTGCCAGACACGCTGCAGATAACACCAGGCGATCCATTGATCTGGTTGACTTGATTAACCGATCTTCCACCCCCGCTATATTATTAAGTTTAGATGCTCAAAAAGCTTTTGACCGTTTAAGTTGGCCTTACATGTTCATGGTCTTGGAAAGATATGGTTTCAGGGGTCCATTTGTAGCAGCCTTGAAGGCCCTTTATTCTTCCCCCTTTTCGCAGGTCAGATTAGCCTCTTTTTTTTCACTCCCCTTTCAGATGTCAAATGGTACACGTCAGGGTTGCCCACTCTCTCCTTTACTGTTCATTCTTTGTCTGGAACCTTTAGCCATCGCCATAAGGTCGAATCCGGATATTCGCGGGATACGATCCCATAACCATGAATACAAATTATCGCTGTTTGCTGATGACATCCTCCTCACGCTTGCGAGTCCTCATACCTCCCTACCGATTTTGCATAAGACCTTGAAACAATTTGGGGTCATATCTGGCTACAAAGTTAACACGTCTAAAACTGAGGCGCTCCCGATACATGTCCCTTCTGGCGTTTTATCCTCGCTTCAGGAAGCCTTTCCCTACCGGTGGTGCACCCACTCTTTAAAATATTTAGGTACTACTCTGACTTCCTCTTACCAATCCATATACGAGGCCAATTTCCCCCCATTATTTATAGCAATTTCTCGTTCTCTGAAACACTGGGATGCCCTGCCCATTTCTTTTCTCGGACGCATTAATGTACTAAAAATGACCGTGTTACCCAAACTGTTATACTTGTTTGCGACTCTCCCCGTTCCCGTTCCTATGTCCAAACTTCACTCCCTCCAGAAATCTTTCCTGCATTTTATATGGCACAACAAGCGGCACAGGATTGCACGTTCTGTTTTGCTTTCTCCGCGTTCTAGGGGGGGCTTGGGGGTACCGGATATAATAACATACTACTATGCAACTCATCTTCGTTTTCTCATGTCATGGTCTACTCTCTATCCTCCCAACACGTGGGCTGAGATTGAATCTTTACAATTGTCTCCGGCTCATCCATGCTCCCTCCTTTGGTCGACCTCAACAGTGGATGTCTCTTCTTTTCGCCACCTATTCCTTGGTCCCATGCACTTTTCTCTGGCTGTTTGGCGGAAATGTAAGGCTAAATTTACACTGGCCTCTGATTGCTCCCCACTGACAAATATTCTCCATAACCCTAATCTTCCAGATAATATGGCCATGTCCCGGATGTCTCTTTGGGTAGCAGCTAACCTTTTTCAATTGCGTCACTTGGTACACCCGGTGACTCGTAAGTTACACTCATTCCCAGATCTACAGAAAAAATCTCTTCTACCTTCTCAACACCTATATATTTACCTTCAAATACGCCACTTCTTTTCTACCTTATCACCCTCATTAACCCTGGGGAAGCCTACTTCCTTTGAACGTTTATGTATGCAGGGCCCCCACCAAAGGGGTATTATTTCTAACACATATAAACTACTTCTAGATGCCCCCTCCTTGTCCAATGCCACTCACCTTTACATGCGTAGGTGGTCTCAATTCGTACAATGTGATATTGATCTATTAACGTGGAAGAAAATCTGGGAAAATGCATCTAGATCTTCTGTTTGTGTGGTTTTTAAGGAAAATATTTACAAGCTCATGATGTTATGGTACAAAACACCTGAAGTTCTTCATGCTTATAATCCGAATGCTTCTCCTGCCTGCTGGCGCTGTGGTGGAGACCAGGGTTCTCTCTATCATATCTTTTGGACATGCAGCTCCATTACTCCTTTCTGGAAAGATGTTCTCTCCCTGTTACAATCACTAATGCGTACCTCTCTCCCACTTGATCCACTACATTTTTTGCTAGGTCTACCATTTCCGGGTTTACCTAAACCATCCGGAAAACTTGCTGTACATGTTCTGACCGCGGCTAGGAGAAGCATTCCTATGTGTTGGTTGTCTTCTACCCCTCCTTCAATGGCGATTCTGTACAAACTTATTGCTGATGTTAGACAGATGGAATACTTGACTGCACTACATAATTGTTCGTTTGCTGTGTTTGAGATGATTTGGCTCCCATGGGATACCTTCATTTCCTCTATGCCGGCCCAAAATGTAAGGTCCTGATAACCTTCACACTGTTATTTTATGTTTTTGTTGGTCCTGTCCTTACGCAGTTTTGCCATCGATGTAACTTTCTGTTTTGCTTGTTTTCTTTTCTTATCCCTTTTTTTTTTTTTCTTAAACATACTGTTTGTATATTTTTGAAAATCAATAAAAATTGTTATTACAACTCTTCCAGGATGGCACATCAATATGTGCCATTGCCAGAATGTTTGCTGTGTCTCCCAGCACAGTCTCAAGACCATGAAGGAGATTCCAGGAGACAGGCAGTTACTCTAGGAGAGCTGGACAGGGCTGTAGAAGGTCCTTAACCCTTCAGCATTACCAGTATCTGGTCCTTTGTGCAAGGAGGAACATGATGAGCACTGCCAGAGCCCTACAAAATTATCTCCAGCAGGCCACTGGTGTGAATGTCTCTGACCAAACAATCATTAACAGACTTCAGAAGGGTGGCCTGAAGGCCAAATGTCCTCTGGTGGGCCCTGTGCTCACTGCCTAGCACCATAGAGTTCAATTGGCATTTGCCATTGAACACCAGAATTGGCAGGTCCACCACTGGTACCCTGTGCTTTTCACAGATGAGAGCAGGTTCACCCTGAGCACATGTGACAGACGTGAAAGGGTCTGGAGAAGCCATGGAGATAATTATGCTGCCTGTAACATCGTTCAGCATGACCCTTTTGGTGGTGGGTCAGTGATAATCTGGGGAGGCATATCCATGGAGGGACGCACAGACGTCTACAAGTTAGACAATGGCACTCTGACTCCTTGGACCCATTGTCAGACCCTACACTGGTGCAGTCGGTCCTGGCTTCCTCCTGGTGCACGACAATGCCCAGCCACATGTGGCAAGAGTATGCAGGCAGTTCCTGGAGGATGAAGGAATTGATACCATTGAATGTCCCCCATGCTTGCCTGACCTAAATCCAATAGAATGCCTCTGGGATATCATGTTTCGGTCCATCCAATGCCTCCAGGGTGCACCTCAGACTTTCCAGGAGCTCAGTGATGCCCTGGCCATTATTTGGGAGGATTACCCTAGGACATCATCCATCGTATCATTAGGAGCATGGCCCGACATTGTCAGGCATGCATACAAGCACATGGTGGCCATAGAAACTACTGAGTACCATTTTGAGCTGCTGCAATAAAATTTTAACAAAATGCACTAGCCTGCTGCATCATTTTTTCACGTTGATTTTCAGGGTGTCTTTCATTTCAGTTCTCTGTAGGTTGATAATTTTCATTTCCATTAAACGATGGGGCATCCTTATGTTCCTAACACTACCTAGTCCATATCAGTATAGATATCCAACATGATATTTTCCCCATTGAGATCTGAAGTGTTTTCAAAGTGTTGCTTTACGTTTTTTGAGCAGTGTATTTATCTATCTATTCATCCAAGATATTAGGCATGGTGCATGTAAACACAGTTTTGCTTATCAGTACAACTTTAGTTACTTCAAAATGTGATTGATGTAGCTGACACTGACATGAGCTTAATCTATATGATTGAATTGCCAAGATACATAACATCCGGAACTGAGTAATGATATTCCAATCAATGCATCCTAATGCAAAGAATGTGTTTATGTCTTGTAAATTTTAAAGTAAACATACTTTTAAAAGTTACACTGTGGAAAATACAGAGAGAGTTCAGTAATTATATGGTATTACAACTAAATCTCATCTAATTATATAATATAAAAAAGGATTACTGCATTGGATTAAATGAAATTGTTATCTTAAAAAAATACATAAGCACACACATACCACACCATATTTATTTTTTTCATTGGTATCTTATTTATAAGAATTAAGATACTATAGCAGAGACATCTAATAAAGTTCTAAAATTGACCTTTTCTTCACAGGGTCACTTACAAAAGAAAGGCAGCCCTGTTAAAGAAACTCATCTTTATTTACTTTTTTGGTGGATTGTACTTTGAAATGCGAACAATTCACTACTCCACAGCCGCTGCAGTTATTAACCTTAAAGAATACGTGTTCCCCCCATGCAATGGTTCCTCTCACTTGCTATTACATCCTGTAGCAGATTAACAGACAAAATGCGTGCAACAAAAAAAAAAATTATTGTATAGGAGCCTTTTTTCCTTTTAATCCAAGCACACTTTTGTTGCTCTACTAACTTTTTGCGATTCAACAAGTGAGCACTGATCTGTAGTGACATGAGCAAAGTTTGGTTTCCTGAATGTTCACCGAACACTTGAAAAAATCCACCACTAAACCCAAACATAGCAGTGAACCCTATTGAAGTCTTTATAAGCCAAATCATTTTATATTTTTTTTCTGGACTATTTCAAGGTCAGCTTTAAAAAAAAAACCAAAAAATTCAACACATGACAAGTCGTACACCAGCATGACATACTCCTGCTAAATTTATATTTTCATGCCTTCTTCCTTCTGCCTGTATGCAAAGTGGCTGGAGGATCCTAGGTAAAATGCCAATGACCATATACTGTATGGAACTGTGATGTAGCAATGGGAGTGTGTCAGGGAAGCATAGTTGTGATGACAGGTAATCAGGTGCCACTCATTGTGATTGGTGCTGGAACTACATTGCTGTACGACATGGTTGACATTGGATTTACATCATGAAACATTGCGTATTTACTTATTTATTTTTAAATGGCTTTTTCTTTGGTTTCTATATGTTTATTTCTATTTTAATTGTTTTAATGAATGACAAGGGTTACTATGTATCCCTTACTGGAGGGTCAGATATCTGGAGGCCCCTTGATTCTAAAGGGAGTTTCATGTTTCTGATATGTCCCCCACCACAGATCCACAGTTCCAGAGATATGGAGATAAGGGCCTTGTCAGCATTACCATGGCCTATGGGTAAGTGTCTGGGATAGATTTTGGGATTACAAAATAAAAATAAAAACAAATTGGCACTGGGAGAGGACCACAAGTATAAAAGTCTAAATATGGTTAGTGACAAAAAACAGATAAAACGGGAGAAATAAAAATACAATAATAATGAGATCAGAATTGGATAGCGATGAAGCGAAAAATGACAATAGAGACATAAAAGTCCATAGTCCAAGGGTCCTAGATAGAGGATGGTTAGCAAAGGCAATTCCCCATAGAGTGAAGCAGAACTATGTAGAAGATAAATCGGACACAAGGGGGCGTCAATCTTAGTGTAGAGGGTTAAAAATGTATTGGTAACAAGAAATGTAAAAACTACTCACAAACATAGAAGTGTTAAAGCATGGTAAAAGAATGCCTTTGGTGAGCCCTCAGTCTGCCAGTGATGTGTAGATGGGTCCTGGTCATGCAGTATGAGCAGAGATGCAGACGTCAGCAGTTTTGAAAATGGAGCCCAAACCAGCGTGGACCGCAAGGAAGTCGGGACCTCGGTGGGCTACCAATGGCAAGGCAGGAACAAGGTCAGGTGATGCGTTTTGAAGCACTTGCTTCTTCTTCAGACCTGCAGGCAGACTGAGGGCTTACCAAAGGCATTCTTTCACCTTGCTTTAACACTTCTTATGTTTGTGAGTAGTTTTTAAACCTCTTGTTACCAATACATTTTTAACCCTATACACTGAGATTGGCACCCCCTTGTGTCCGATAGATTTTGGGAGGCCACCAGATATCTGGGCCTCTACCATACATGAATGATGTACAGTAAAAACACAAAAAAGTTGAAAAACTCTTTATTTTAAAAAATAGACAATGTCCTTCAATGTAAACCCAACGTCAATCTGTCCTCTAGGGATGGAAATCCAGAATCAGTGAGGGTGAGAAACACCCCAACGCCTCATCACTATGACAATGGTGCCTTGTTGCTACTGCAATCACCAATGACAGATTCCGGTCTTCCTGTTTCAAATGGTTAACAAGCAGACATGGATCCTGGGTGATACCCAGCATCCGCGGCTGGTTTGTTTACATTCAGACGCTTGCCAGGGATCCTGGGTAACGTCATTTACCAAACATGGTCATGACCATATTTGGGCAGTGATATCAGTGGGGGGTCTCTGTTAGCTTATTTGAAACAAGCTAGTAGGAAGTTGCCATTTAGTGGCAGTACTGATACCACCACTAAATTAATGACTTCAGGCTGCATAAGCAGGACATTTGGTGAAGGTGGGCTAACTGCCAAAGATTCATCAAGTTGCAAACAGGCTGAGTTGGGTTCAATCTGGTGTTCACCTGGAGCCCAGATCCCTAATGGCCTGCCAGCTAGGTCACTGTAGTACTTCAGATGCATTTATTCCAAAGAATTCCTATCAGCAATGATGAATAAGGTTCAGACTGGCTGCAACCATGGATTTGCAATGGATCAATCCTGTGGATTCAAAATTTGGGGTCCTGGAAAATGTTTACACCAATTTGTTATCACTTTTTTCAACTACGCTACATTTCCAGTAAGGAGGCTTTTAGATAAGCAGGCCCCCTCAGAGTAAGTTAGTAAAATGTGCTTTACTTTTCTCTGATCATAGAGCAACTTCACTGTGCTGATATACATTAACAGTGATTGGTTTTACTTGTTGGTTGGAGTTTGCTTATTAATGTGGGATCCAGCCCCATATAAATAACAGTACTGAATAAATAGTTCCCCTATATGCCACCCGAAGAAGCTTGTCAGAATGTATGACAAGGAGCTGCCTAGCAACTGTTTTAAAGTGTGGTGGAATCAGGAGTGGAAAGTATAATTTGACAACATTCTCTAGAAGGTGCGTAATCAATTAAATAGAGTAAGCAACTAGCTACCCACCAGAGTATTGGACACATGAAGAATGCACGTCAGCCTGTTCATCTCCATCATACATTGTAGCACACTTTCATAGTGGGTAAATTCTGCCTTTAAAGTATGCTTATCTTGGGACGTGGCCTGCAGCCTTCAATATGTCTCAAAAGATTCTCTTCAGATTGGAAGCTGTTCTAAAGCATATAATCCTATTTTTGAATATATTTATTGCTATCTTACTGTTATTGTTGTTGATTTATAAAAAAACATTCAGAACATTTAATCTTAAATTAAGGTAAAAAAAAGAAATACCAATGCCAAATAAACCTCTCCAAAAGGAGGACTTCCATTTTTTAAAAGGTAGACCTTAAAGTGAATGTCCTGCCCACATGGTTTTCAAATCAATTCAGACATGAATGGTACTCTTTCAAGCCTCCAAGCCTTATCAGGACAGAGCTGGTGGCTTGGACCAACATGGGACATTTTAGAATTATGCACCACAGTTAAATATGTTTAATTCAAAGCATTTATGTAGCAGCACTTGTGTAAAAAAATCATAAATGTAATTCAACAATAACAAAGAAAATGGCATTACTAACAGAACATCAAATCCATAAATCACGCCTGATATTAATAATACACTCTTCCTAATTATGCATGATACAAACGCCTGACATATGAACAGGGACATTTAAGACTAGCACTCTGCAGTGCAGGCATCTACTCTACAAAAGAAGTCTTTAAAATAAATATGCAGTATAACAAGTTTTCTACTTTCCACAGTAAGAGTAAACACATTAATATATTGAACCATGTTGACACATTAACAAAAGATCACACCACGGGTAATGATAGTTACAAAAATACTTTAGGTTAAATTTCTTCATTCAGCTCAATAAACTTTTTTTCAGTTTAGAGTGTCAGTCCAAAAGATTTCTCAAAGTTTTTAAGCTTGCTTTACAGAATAAACAGATGCTATTGCAGTGATAATGCCATCATTCAGTGTCTCTCAACTGTCAATTTGTTGTATTTGGACAATGTAGAGTAATAAAGGGTCTTAAAATCTGTCATCAACATTCACTTGTTCTAGAAATGCTAAATATACCTCTAAATAAACAGAAGTTCACTTTTCCTACATTGGCGAATCTATATTATTGCCAACAACTTGAGTGCTTGAGAAATGTAGATTTGAGCTGTCTCTTCTAAATCAAAATCTTATTCCGCTTTGTTAAAACAGTAAAATGAGTCAATTTTATCAGTTATTAAGTTGACAAGTTTTAATTTTATTGTATATAATTTGTAGGGGAGACAAGCTCAAAAGGTAGTGGCAGCGGTAAACATTGCACAAGACATGGACACTCATAAACAGTTTAAGCAGAATTGTAATGCAGCTTTATAAAACAAGACAGCAAACACTATTTTAAAAAATAATTCCAGGTATGGCTAAGCAAAGCATACTCTGAATGATGCCTGTACCAAGCTGCTGATCTCCTGTGTTCAGTAAGCTGGAGTGCAGTCGCTTGGCATGGGACTAAGAGGCAAGTTAAGATCACTGAAGTAGTAGTGTCTACTTCAGTTATTTCCAGTTTCCAGGGGGATTGGTCAGGTATAGCATATACAGTATATAGTTACATTGGTTTGATATAATATAACTACAGTTTGTGTGGAAATATTCTTTAATGAAGGACAGCTTTGTACAGCAAGTCTATAGCATAGAACAAACAAAAAAGTGTAGTTACAGTGGTAAACCATGCACCAGACAATGACATCCAGAAACAATCTAACTAAACTAAGCACCTCTGAGTGTGGAAGGACCAAGAATTTTTATTAAAACCCCAAGAATGGCCACGTGTGTGTGAAATAAAAAACAATGGGATGTAGATGATGTCCACTGCAGGATAAAACAGCAGGAATCCCCTGTCAACCACTCACATGGGATAGGAAGCTGACATGTACTCATCCAGGATTGCGGTTGAATGTCGCGTGTACAGGGTGACGTCACCAGGAAGAGGAAAGTAATGTGTTTCAGAGCATGCACTATGCGGTGTCCGGGCGTGTGTGCTCCTTTCTCAAGCAAGTGAGAATGTCCATAAGAGCCAGAATATATACCTGATCTACAAAGCCCAGCAGGACCGGAATGTCAGAATTAAAATACATTAAATACATTGTATACAAATTGCTCAACATATAACAATTGATAAAGCAATAGCAATAAAAAGACATAAAAATATAAAAAAATATAGTAAACAATGTAATAAATTAGCAGTAAGTAACCTACAATAATACATTAAATAAATAAAAAATGACAATTGTGTTAAAATTACATAACACATCAATAATATCAAAAATATGAAAACAACTACAACTGTGCTGTCATTCACTGTAGCACAAAACGATCAGTGGGTCCCAGCCAATGATTTATGGCTGGAACCCACCGATCGGCTCAGGGAATGACAGGAGGAAGCTCTGTGTTGGTAAACAACACAGAGCTCTCTTCAGACAGCAGCAATGTGCTGTTTTTTTCCTCCCTGCAAGGCAGGAAGTAAACACTGCCACATTTGTTGGTAAAACACACACACTAAACATTGTTATGCATACATTTAACCCCTTGATTGCCCTAGATGTTAACCCCTTCCCAGCCAGTATATATTATTAGCACTGATTACTGTATTAGTGTCACTGGAGATGGCAATTAGTCAGTTCCTCCCCCCAGCATTAGTTAGTGTCAGAATACCTGCCACACTATCACAGTCCCACTTTAAGTTGCTGATCACTGCCATTACTAGTATAAAAAAAAATAAATAAAAACTCCAGTATCTATACCATAGTTTGTAGACACCATACTTTCATGCAAACCACTCAATATACACTTATTGGGATTTTTTTTGCTAAAACCAAGTAGCAGAATACATTTTTGTACAAAAAATTTTAATATACTTGATCCTTCTAGGTCACAAATTTATTTGTTATCTCTTTAAGTAGGCAACGGGAACATACCACATAGGCAATCATTTAAAAAAACAAAAATTTAAAAATGGAGTTAGCTCAATACCTCTACCCAAATCACTTTTTCAACCATTGTATAAAAGTAAGAAAAATATCAACAGATATCTCTAACATGCAAAATACTACTGGTATTATAATGGTGGCAAAAATTGTGCACACTTTGAAATTTTAATGTTTTGCAACTTTGCAGATTTATAGGAAATGTTATTTGGAACCAAATGCAATTCTTTATAAGTCAATTTAACTGCTTCCTGCCTTCCCACAATGTACTGCAGCAGAGCGGCAGCTACAGGCAAAGCGACATACTCGTACGTCACTCTGGCTGTACTAACACAGGGGGGCACTGCACGCCCGAGTGGAGCGCAGCACTCCCCCTTGTGACTGCTGTGTCCAATGGACACAGTGGAATGAAAATCCCGATGAACGGGACCTGGTGATCATGTGTTCGCTATGCGATCACATGATCACTATGTAGGCAAAGCTGTTATGAATCAGTCTCAATTATAACAGCACTGCTTCTCTTCCTAGTGAGCTGTGATTGTCCCACAGCTGTCACCTAATACATGGGGCTAATCCAGGGGTGGACTGACCATTCGGGCTCTCGGGCATTGCCAGAGGGCCCGGGGTCAGTAGGTGGCCCCATGAGATGCCCCTGGTACCTTTCATAACAGCACCCTGTACCATGTGACCAGATCCAGCCAATCACAGATCACTATCCTGAGCTGTCAAAACTTAACTCATTCATAACAGTTCATGAAAGAGTTAGGCTCTGACAGCAAGCAAGAATTTTTTTTAAGAGTTTTTTTGTAACTACTTGCGGGTGAGCAGCAGCTCTGGGCAAAGCTACATAATCTTGCGTCGCTTCCTATTTTGGGGTGTGAATGCACCTGCGCCCCCACCCGTCAGTCCAAGAAGAGAAGTAAGAACACAGCACAGAGTGAAAGCACCACTACATTTTACACACACACACACGTTAGATTAGCACATTTAACCCTTTGATCACCCCTATTAACCCTTTGATCACCCCGTCACCGAACCAGTGCCATTAGTACAGTGTCAGTATATATAATTTTTCACTGATCACTGCATTCCTGCCACTAGCAACATCAGATAGCGTCAGGGTTAGTTAGCGCCCCTCCCAGCCAGGACCAGCTAGCGTTAGATTGCCCGCACACTATTGCACTCACGCTATAGGTCACGGATCACCACTATTACTAGTTTAGTATTTGTATGAATCAATAAAAGGATCGTGAACAGAACAATACAAGTGCCTCCTTTGTATAGTGTCCCCAAAAACACAGTGATAACAGGATCAGCCTCGTTCGCTGCCAGCATTAGCGTTTAGCCCCTCCGCTGTTTTTCACAGAAGATTTTTACCAATTGATTGTTGGCCAAGGCAATTTATATGCACAACAATACATGGCTGGCCACCCAAATTCAGCTCTTGCCAGACAATTTGCATGGAAACCTATCACGGTTTCTGAATTTAAAACTCTTTTGGGCCTAACCGTCAACATGGGCATTACAGAAAAGAATGAATTGCAATCATATTGATCCACAGAGTCAATTCATCGTATGTCCGTGTTCTCTACTGTTACATATATGCCCAACATGGACCAGCAATGTACTAGTACATCGCTGGACTTTGAGTGGTTATACTGGGATGATGCCTGCAGCTAGAGGCATCATTCTGGTACAGTTTTTTTCAGCAGGTGGTCAGCTTTCATGTAAAAGCAATCCATGTGGCTAACTAGCCGCTGAATTGTTTTTATGAGCAGCGAGAAGGGACACCCCCCCTGCTGCCTTCCACAGTTTTCTTGGGCTCTCCTGTCCCACAGGGGAATCCGAGAATGCAGCTGGCAGTTCCACTGGCTGACCATAGAGCTGATCAGAGACCAGAATGGCTCCAATCATTTCTATGGTCTAATAAACCGGAAGCTACGAGCATTTAATCACTTCAGCTTCGCAGGATATAAACAGTGCCGTTTGTAAATTGGGAAAGCATCTGATCACACCGATCTTGGGGAGATTAGATAACGTAAGGTCAGAGGAGATATCTGGAGTCTGATAGACCCCAGATTTCTCACAAAAGAATATATGACAATGCCCACTGAAGTTATAGGGGATATTTGCATTCCCTGTGATAGCATTAAAAGTGATCAAAAAAAAAAAAAAAAAAAGAAAGGGACAGTGTAAAAATAATTAAAAAAACCTGACCCTTGCCTCCCTACATGCACGCACCTGCTTGCGCAAGTGTTGACCCCGTTGCTGTATGTAAACAGCGGTTGCACCATGCATGTGAGGTATCGCCATGAATGTCAGATTAAGGGCAGTAATTCTAGCACTAGACCTCCTGTGTAAATATAAATTGATGACCTGTAAAGGCATTTAAAGTGTCGTCTATTGATAATAAAAATGTATGTACTTTGTTGCCATTGCACAGGCATGCACAATTTTAAAGCATATCATGCTTGGTATCTATTTACTCAGTGTTACATCATCTTTTATATGTTATCAAACAATGGGGCAATATATTGTGTTTTTGTGCATTAAAATTATAAAAAGTGTATTTTTCCCAAAATATTTGTGTTTGAAAAATCACTGCACAAATACTGTGTGAAATAAAAAATTTCAACACCCACTGTTTTATTCTCTAGAATCTCTGCTTTAAAAAAATGTTTGGGGGTTCAAAGCAATTTTCTAGTAAAAAAACAGCTTTTTCACGTGAACAAATGTGAACAAAAAGTGTCAGCAAAGGCTTGGTCTTCAAGAGTGGGTGTTGTGTGGCATAAGCTTCTAATGTTGGCCCTGAAATGCCAGGATAGTAGAAACAAATCCTCCAAATGACCCCTTTTTGGAAAATAAACACTCCAAGGTATTTGCTAAGAGTCATGGTGAGTGTTTTTCAGATCTCATTTGCTGCCACGTGTTTTTTGAAAACAAAGAAAGAAAACAAAACATTTATTTTTTCTCTTAGTTTCTTTTTCAAAACCCTGTGACAAAAAATTATATCTGTAAAATACTCACTCAAATTCCTTGGGGTGTCTGCTTTCCAAAAAGGGGTCATTTGGGGGGGGGTTGTACTATCCTGGCATTTTAGAGCCTCCGAAACCGTGATAGGCAGTGGGGAAGTGATATGAGGAAATATGCCCTTTGAAAGCCTGGAGGTGGTAATTGGATTATGGGGGCTTGTATGTAGCTAGGCTGCCAAAACGTCTCTCACATGTGATATCCCCATACTCGGAAGAAGTAGGAGAATGTGTTTTGGGGTGTTATTCCACATATACTCATGGCATGCATGAGCAATATATCATTAAAATGACAACTATGTGTAAAAAAATCAAAATAAAAAATTGTCATATTCAAAAAATTAGTGGCAAAAAATAAAATGTTCCATGGACTCAACATGCCTCTCTGCAAAATACTTGGGGTGTCTACTTTCCAAAAAGTGGTCATTTAGGGGGTTTTGTACTGCCCTGGCATTTTAGCACATCAAGAAATGTGATAGGCAGTCAGAAAGTAAAAGCTATGCAAATTCCAATATATATACCATAATTTGTAGACGCTATAACTTTCACACAAACCAATAATTATACATGTATTGAGATTTTTTTTTTTACCAAAGCCATGCAGCAGAATACATTTTAGCCTAAATTTATGACTAACTTTGAGTTTATTTGGATATTTTTTATAACCAAAAAATGAAAAATATCTTTTTTTTCAAAATTTGCGGTCTTTTTTTGTTTATAGCGCAAAAATTAAAAACTGCAAAAGTGATTAAATACCACCAAAGAAATCTCTATTTGTGTGAAACAAAGGACATAAATTTCAATTGTGTACAGCATTGCACAACCGCGCAGTTGAAATAGCTCAGTGCTGAACAGCAAAAAATGGCCTGGCCAGAAATGGGGGTAAATCCTCTGGAGGGCAAGTAGTTAAAGACAATTTAGTGCTGAATTCAATACAAACAACATAATGCAAATTATACTGTAATGCACTCATGGTTTCATTGTACTATCAGTATTTAGTATGGTAGCCTTTATTTTTTACCATTCTTGCACTGACACAAATACCAGTTGAACACAGCTGAACAAAAATTAATCTGCACTACCGCAGATACTGCTCTAAAATCTTCTTTTTTATTATATCTACCACAGTAAAAACATCACAAGTACAGTGGGTTAACACGTTTTGGCTTACCAAGCCTTAGTCATAACCTATGCAGTAACATAAAACATAGAAAATATATATATATATGGTGGCAGGGACACAAGCACCGCCTACCAATTAGCCAATCAAGCAAATAATGATGAAATGCTTCGACAGTATTCTATGCAATACTGTAGAGGGACTACTGATCCAATAATGTACAGATTACTCCAAACTGGCTATTATATTTTTACATTCTTTGATTTTTGCATAACTGGACCACTACTTGTTTAACGCATGTATTTATTTATTTATTTCCTTTATTGTATTGGCTTTAATGTCTTTTTATGAGGTATTTACCGAGCATTTTTGGTTTTTGAGGTAATAATCGCATAAGGTGATAGTAAATTTACATTTTCAGCATCACGAGATATTTGGAAAAAATGTGTCAGGTCACCTAAATACCGCATACAATCTACTTTAGTGAAAGGAGTCCTATGTGTCCCATACTCTGCCAAATGCCTTGTAATTAGTAATGCAGTTTTTTTCTATTGGAATGCAATTGACCACCACTTCTTCTGTGGTGTGTGATTGAACTTGTATGCATCTCTTCAGATCCTCTTGGCCCAGATCACATGCAAAAAGAAAAAAAACTGTATGAAGTTTCTCCGAAATTCTATGTCAGAACCTTTGAGGCTGGTATAAATTTTAAGAGGAACTTCACTCAAAAATAAAAATAAATCTAGAGGGGGAGTTGTCTGAGGCCCCACCTGAACCATACCTGCCACATGCCCTCAACATGGGGGGGGATACATGTTGATGAGGATAAAGGCTTCTTCCCCTCAACCTTGGCCCAGTGTTCAGCACCTACAGTTGATGTCCCAATATCTATGGACCTGACTGTATGTATATATACAGTTGCAAGAAAAAGTATGTGAACCCCTTGGGATTACGTGGAGTTTTGCATGAATTGGGCATAAAATGTGCTCTGAACGTCATCTAAGTCACAACAATAGAAGAACACAGTCTGCTGAACATAATACTACACAAACATTAGATGTTGCCATGGTTTAATTGCACATAACATGTAAACATTCACAGTGCAGGGAGGAAAAAGTATGTGAACCTTTGGACTTAATAACTGGTTGACCCTCCTTTGGCAGCAATAACCTCAACCAAACGTTTCCTGTAGTTGCAGATCAGACCTGCACAACGATCTGGAGTAATTTTGGACCACTCCTCTTCACAAAACTGTTTCAGTGTAGCAATATTCTTGGGATGTCTGCTGTGAATCGCTCTCTTAAGGTCATGCCACAGCATTTCAATCAGGTTGAGGTCAGGACTCTGACTGGGCCACTCCAGAAGGCGTATTCTGTGCTGTTGCAGCCATTGTTTTGTTGAATTACTTGTATGCTTTGGGTCATTGTCCTGTTGCATCACCCATCCTCTGCGGAGCTTCAGTTGGCGGACAGATGGTCGTACGTTTTCCTGCAAAATGTCTTGATAAACTCTGGAATTCATTTTCCCATCAATGACAACAACCCATCCAGGCCCTGAGGCAGCAAAGCAGCCCCAAACCATGATGCTCCCTCCGCCATGTTTCACAGTGGGGATGAGGTTTTGATGTTGGTGTTCTGTGCCTTTTTTTTCTCCACACATAGTGTTGTGTGTTCTTCCCAAACAACCCAATCTTGGTTTCATCTGTCCACAGTATATTTTGCCAGTAGTGATGTGGAACATCCAGGTGCTCTTTTGCAAACTTCAAACGTGCTGCAATCTTCTTTTTGGACAGCAATGGCTTCCTCCGTGGTGTCCTCCCATGTACTCCATTCTTGTTTCATGTTTTCCTTATTGTAGAGGTGTCAACAAAAATGTTAGCATGTGCCAGAGATTTCTGTAGGTCTTTAGGTGACACTCTGGGATTCTTCTTTACCTCATGCAGCATTCTGCGCTGTGGTCTTGCAGTCATTTTTACAGGACGACCACGCCTAGGGAGAGTAGCAACAGTGCTAAACTTTCTCCATTTGTAGACAGTCTGTCTTACCGTGGACACATGAACATCAAGGCTTTTGGAGATACTTTTGTAACCCTTTCCAGCTTCATGCACGTCAACAATTCTTGATGGTAGGTCTTCTGAGAGCTCTTTTCTGCGAGGCATGGTTCACATCAGACAGTGCTTCTTGAAACCAGTAAACCCAAAACAGGTGTGTGTTTTTTAAGGGCAGGACAGCTGTCAGCAACACATCCAATATCATCACACTGATTGGAGTCAAGGTTGGCTCACTCCTGGCTCCAATTAGCTCTGGGAGAGGTCATTAAGCTAGGGCCTCACATACTTTTTCCTCCCTGCACTGTGAATGTTTACATGTTATGTGCAATTAAACCATGGCAACATCTAATGTTTGTGTAGTATTATGTTCAGCAGACTGTGTTCTTCTATTGTTGTGACTTAGATGACGTTCAGAGCACATTTTATGCCCAATTCATGCAAAATTCCACGGAATCCCAAGGGGTTCACATACTTTTTCTTGCAACTGTAGATACTGCTTCTCTATATAAATCTGTGAGGGGTACATAGTAACTCTACTTATTCACAAAAAATGTAAAGTGTGAATTAAGACAAATGTGAGTCATTTTTTATAATTAAAAAAAAGTCCCATGATGTACATTCATCATCAGTCATGTTGTCCAGCAATGTAGATACATGCCAATCATTATACCTGGCACCTGATGACCCATTGAAGGTAAAAAATCCTAACAAATGCTGACACATGTATGGTCCTGTTGCTAGGGAGGCAATGCTATACAGTTGCAGCACATGGAGTAAGAAATGTTTTGTCTGACAAAGCCTTCTTTTTTTCCTTCTCTCAGCTGTAGAGCAGACAATTGGCTGCAACTTCTGCAATACACACTTTTCTTCTTCCTCCTCCCCTTCTGCAAATCCCACCATAGTTCCTCAAACTGGCAGTGAGGTGTCAATGGAATTATTTGATCACATGATCACTGATTAGCTGTAGGAGGATAATCTTGGTCAGTGGGCAAGCATTTTTCATTTCAAATATTGAGTATGAGAAATATAACACCAGGACCGTAAAAGGGAGGGCACATCAGGCAAGATGAGACAAGAGAAAGTAATTTTATAGCAGCTATTGCTTACTGATATTCCCTCCAGCAGTATCCCTCCTAAGGCAAGTTCATCTTCCACAAGATGCTGGAGCAGAAGAAAGAAATCTCCCCAAATAAACAGCATACCCAGTGCTTTAATGGCAGCTTGACAAAACTTCTGGCTTTCCAACTGCTTTCAATCCCAGTTTGCAGATCCAGCCCCCTTCCATGAGTTCATAGCCTGTGTTGCACCAGAGTGGCTAGAAATGCGACGACCAGAATTTTGCCTAGAAGGCCATCTTTTCCCTTCACTATCAAGGCTAGGGTAATGTGCCACTGGACCATGCTGTCAGGCACATGACTAGGGTCATTTGGTTTAGCAAGCATACTGTAGGTAGGGATGCTATACTTCAAGGCACAATGACTCAATCTGCTCTTGTTTGAGAATGATGCAGGATAGCGCACACTGCTGGAGCTAGTTGTATCACTTCACTTCTTGTATGTTGGTGACAGTGCAGCCACCTGTACCTCCTCCATCATCAGAGGCTTTTTGGCCACTTTAGGCTGCACCAGCAGCAGCAGCATACAACCAATGAGTTCCTGTGCAGAATGGTATCAGGACATGTTCTAGAAAACTGAGGTTTTTACATTGTCAGTTGCTCATCATTTAGGATATGTGCAGTGTTTTCTATCTTTTGAAGTGGTGATCCAGAATCATCAGCTTCAACATGGTAGAGATTAGTAATACAATCCCTTTCATGTTATTCCTGGAACATACATCCATACTCAGATAGACAGGCATTGAAGGCAGAGCAGCAGGAGGAAGAAGAGGACTTGAGGTTGGAGTTCTGGTGATGAGGACAAAATGGGGCGGGCTTCAAGGGGAACTCAAGCAAACATATGGAAAAAGTGAGATTGTTGAATACAATGTTGCTACATTGAGAGCTCTGGGTCCGCTGCAGCAGACAATTTGTAGCAAAATGGTTCTTTTATGTGAAAATGCCTGTACAGTTACTTCAGGATCATGGGGCCCTTGCCAAGGGGATCCCAGTGACTTCATTGACCATATATGATCATGCCCATATATCGTCTAGGAGACCCCATCCCTTTTTTCTGCCAGTCCTGTCATTCAGTGGGAGCGAAGGGTTTTTTTTTCTTTTGGTGGGTCGGCGGGCATTGTAATTGCTGTGGATCTACATCACTGAACAATGTGATTGATGATAAATTTACCTTGTGGAACATTTTTTGTGGGTTTTTTTGGCATGCCAGGTTGTTTGGATAAGAGTCCCGTATGGATTTTTGGGGCGACCTATTTTTTTTTTTATTTTTGCGCCTGTAAAATCCATACCGGACCTGAAAAGCCTGGTAAGAATTACAAGGAGAACCTCATGCAATTTTTTTGTGGGGTCCCCCCCATTAACATCTACTGTATATCAGACTCATTTAGGATAAAGGTCTGGAATAGGTGAATGGAATCTCCATGCTTCTCTATTAACAAACAGAATGAAGTGACTGGGATCTGTCATTTTCAATGAGATTCAGATTCAGCAATCAAGCTTTAGCCATTTTTATCAAACCTGCCCCAGATTGAACCCAGGTATGTTCAGCTCATCAATAGTGGCAGGATCCCCTCTCATGATCATTGTGCCTCTGATCCCTGAATGGGGGAGCAGTGATAGTGGTGGCTGCAATGGCTACACTTTTATGGCTTTTTTTAAACCACAGGCAGCACCTGAACCTCAGAATTACATTAGGTCCAGGGCTGATATGGACACTCTTTGAAGTTAGAATTTCATGGACTATTGGGTGTCCAGGCTGGAGCACTGACCAGAACATGCACAGTATGTGCAGGAGCTCCAGGCTTGTCCTGCAGCCGGTGTGCTGTGTATATTAGCCTTCAGTACTTTATTAGGGTTTGTTATGGAGAAAATAATCCTCCTGTCCTCTGACTGGATCACTTTTATTAAGGTAATGGACTAGTCTTGGATTACCAATGAGTACAAAACCCCTGCTACTGATGCTATAGACTAAAACTTTCAGTGTCATCTGACCCCCAAAATGTGATACATATGACCAAAACTATTTCCAGTCACCTCTCCTGGTCTATCCTGGTGTTCTGGCACTGTGTACGGACTTCAGATGCCCAATTTTTCATATTTGCTGCAGGATAAAACCCATGTTGTGCCTGAAGATTTGAAGATTATTTCTCTGTTCCAGCACTGTAGAGGTGGTACACAATGTTCCCAAAGCTTGTTAAATGTCTTCTGCAGGGTAACAACTTATTTTGTGTCTCAATATCTGAAGCCTATTCCTATGCTCCAGCACTGTAAAGGTGCCACACAATGTTTCTGTAGCTGGATCGCAGCTGCCAAATTTCTAATGATTTCTGTAGGGAAAATCCTGCTTTGCACCACAAAGTTTGTAGGCCTATGCTGATGCTCCAGCATTTGAAAATATTTGTGGGTATTGCTTTTGGATAACACATTATAACCACTTCAATACCAGACATCATCATCCCCTCCCTGCCCATGCAATTTGTAAGTTTTCAGAGCTGTCACACTTTGAATGCCAATTGCTTAGTTATGCAACTCACAGGTAGTCAGATCTTTCTTTTGGAGGTATTTAATCACCACTTGGTTAACAACAATTTTTATATTTGTTTCTATTTTAGAAATTTTGCAAATAACTTATCTTTCTTTAGAAATTTAGCCCAAAATGTATTCTGCTACATTTAGTTTGTAAATATAACCCAAATCAGAGTATATTTTTCAGTCTGTGCGAAAGTTATAAAGTCTACAAAGTATGGTATATATATCTGAAAATTTATCTAGCCTGATGTATAGATGGCCTATCTCATTTCTTGAGGCCTCAAAATGCCAGGACAGTACAAATACCCCCAAATGACAAAGATATTTAGTAAGAGGCACGGCAAGTTTTTTGAAGTTGTAATGTTTTGTCAATTTTTTGCAAAAGTAAGAAATTAAAATAAAAATTGTTTGTTTTCACAATACATACAGTGCTGTACAGCATCATCATATGATTGGTGAGGTTGTGATCAAGGATACTGACTGCTGACAGCATGTAAAACTCAATCAATCAACAACTAAATAAATATTTTTTTAAGCAAATTAATTAAACTTTTTTTTACATTTTTTTCTTTTTTTACAATTTTTTTTTTACATACTGCAACCAGAGTGGTGGAGTGTTACCAGAGCGACACTGGTTTTTTACACTGTAATAGCTTGTTACAGTGATGATCACTATAACAGCAATTCTTTTACCTGTTATGAATGGCTTTCATTCATGATAGCTTGTTTTCTATTGTGATGCTGTGATTGGTGACAGCTATCACATGGTACAACGCTGCTGTGAATTGCTCTGTACTATGTGATAACTGTGATCAGTCACAGACATCACAATAGTGAACAAACTGTTATGCATGAAAGACATTCTTGACAGGTTTGTGATTGGTCAGAGCAATCACATGATCCACATGACTCACAGTGGCTGGATACCAAGCACTGTGATTTGTGAGGCACGCAAGCGTGAGGATGTCCCTGGACATTCTCCAAGAACTAGAAAACTATCCCATCCCATAAAATGACTGCATTGGTGGTCAGGAAGTTAACATAAAACCTGCCTTGTCTTTTGCTCCTGCATTGCAACTTTACCAAGCAGCTACATATATACTGTCTAGTCACTGAAAAATATTTGTGGCTATTGTGTCTCAGCAGGGGCGGACTGACCATTTGGAAACTTGGGCACTGCCCAAGGGCCCGGAGGCAGTAGGGGGCCCCATGAGATGCCCCTGGTACCTTTTTAATAGGCTTTTTTGAGTTTGGGCAAGGACACAGAGGCCCCATGATCCCCTATTGCCTGGGGGCCCCATGAGTTGTCAGTCCGCCCCTGTGTCTCAGATAATACACTCTAATGATTATTTTAAGATAAAATCTGCCTGCTTTCTGCCTCTTGCCTTGTGACCTAACCAAGCTGCTTACATTTTGTCAAGGAACCATACAATATTTGTGGCTACTGTTTCTCACATAATACACTCTGATTTTTAATGTAAATCAAAACCTGCCTTGTATCTTTCAATTTGCTGCCCATTCAAGTGATCACACATTGTCCTGGCACTTGCCAATCTCTACTAAACACATAACTGAATTCTATATTCTGAATTGCTGAGAATAATTGGGGATTTAGAAGGGGGCTTGGGGAATGTGGGTTTAAGGATTTAAAATGTTTTTGTGCACTCTATTTTGAAATTTTACTAAACCTTTCAGACCATCCATTGTGGTACTGAGAAACTCTCAGAGAGCTGAGAGATTTCGCTTTATTTTTTTAGAGTAGACTTTTCTATTGATTTTATATCTGTTGTGACTGCTCCATCCACCATTCAGTTTTTCTCCTACTTACTAATGCTAGATAAAAAAGCAGCTGTCACAGTTAACTACCGGTACATAAAATAAAATCCTTCTTTTTAATTTGAAATGACTGGCAGAGTGCTGCTTTATTTAAGCCAAGCTGAATGTTAAAAAATCAATTACTCTTCCAAAACATGTGATGCCAGATTATGAAGTCAGTGACACTGTTTATGAAAAAAACATGTTTCTCTGTAATACCTTCTACGGCTTAAAATGATCTCTCCAGCGAGAAATTTAAAGGACTGGTGCTTTCCAATGTATTCCTATAAATCACATTAAAATAAGGACCTTCTCCCTGCTGTACATTGATTTTTTTTTTTTGTGCTTTTAATGTTCCCCATGGCAGTGCCCAGCTCACTGTACTCAAAACTGACATACCTTACTTATTAGACTTGAGAATGGTCAGAATTTAGTATCGATATTTGCCCGCTGTAGACTTCAATAGGGAATGGGGATTGATACTAAGTGTTTGTTTGTCTGGTGAATTGAACCCTGGCAGGTTTGCCAATCTCTTCACGATGTTTAATTGAAACTTTTGAGCACCAAACCAACTCTCAACAGGGGTTTCTGGCCTGGTGGTTTCTTTTAAGCCTTTGTAAACTTAACTGTAAAACCCCTTTAATAAGAACTCTAATCATACTAGGTTTTTTTGATATCACGCAGAAGACACACAGCACTGTGCATGAGGCAGCAATGTATTGTTTATTCATTGTAATAACTTTTTTTTCCTCCTACAGTTTTCCCTTGGAATTCACTCAGCTTTGATATCTATTTGTTATGTAAAAGAATTCCATTTCTGTTTTATCAACATACTCCATCACAAAGGGGAACATTTGAATATATAACAAGTATAAGTCTGGTTCTAATTATGGAAGAAGGGTGGGTGAGTATTCACAAACCAGAATTTTCTGGGTCTCTGCCATACCCCATACTGTCTGGAAACATTACTGAAATTATTTTTATTAATCTGTTTTGATCGTTAAATAAGTGGAAATCTTATCCATGAATCTTAATCTGTTTTTTGCCTATCACACATATATTACAGAGGTCCACAAGGAAAAGACATTGAAAAATATTTTGACAGATTTGCTGGCAGAATTTCAGATGTTGAAATATCCCATGTCTGCTATTGAGTTGATTACATTTTATTCCTATGCATGTCCCAGCTAAATTATTTTGTTTCTGTATTTGTCTAAAGCAAATTAAACTTTTATAAGAAGGAATTCAAAATCTTGAAACTCGTAATTTTTCATTTGTATTTCGTGGTACTCTAAAATTATGAAGCGCTATCTGAAAATATAGTCACATTAGATATTTACCACAAATGCCAGGGTTTATATTTATTGATACAGTTGGTGGCAGCTATCACAGATAGCAAGGGGTAAACTAAGGAAAATAATCATACTCAAAATGATTGTACTCGTAAATAAATATATTATTGGCTAAATATATGACTTTCCTGGGTCAAATTAAGTAATGTGTGTGTGTGTGTGTGTGTGTGTGTGTAAAAGATCATTTCTGCCTCTTGTAAGCATTTGTATCAATGGTGTAGTTTTCAGACAGAGACTAGACCAGGTATGCAGAACGTGTGGCCTGGAATAGAAGGATGTAGAGCATGTGGTGCCTCCTTACTGTAACAAATGAGGCCTTGTGCATTTTGACATTGGGAGGTACCCTGTAAGGGGGACAGCAAAACCAAAATATAAACCAGCCTCTTGCTAGTTTATAATTTACCAATGTAAACAGACCCCCACTGACTGTAAAGAGTTGCAAGCATAACCATAAGTGCATAATTACCACTATTGTGCATGCTAAGTTGATTTTAGTGTTTTTTTCTGTTCTGAAGTCTATGCACTTGAAAATCACAGATGTTTGATAGCTTTTCAGAACCAAATCTACAATATTCAAGACCTAGTTAGTGCTTTCATGATCCAACACAAGATACTAGCAGCCCAATGAGGCTGAATAGAAATTAGGTGAAGATTTTTTTTTTTTCACTTTTTAAAGTTCAAAGACCTTTCAAGGTAAAGGAAAATCAGTTTGTGATATAAAAAAAACATGCAAACTAAGCAACTTTGGTTATGAAAAAGAACACAAGTAGAAGGATTTAGTATGTACCAGCTATGCAACATATCTAATGTGACATAAATGTGTTAACCGCATGTGCTGTTCTAAAAAGCATGTCAAGAAGTACTATAATTTACCCTTACCCTTGCAGAGCACTGCGGAAGTCCAAAAACCACTAAAAATTCTCAACATCAGCTCAGGCCCCCTTCAAATAAGTTCCTATCACCAAAGAAATTGAGTTACATTGGAACACTGGAGACAGAAAAATATTTTTTAATCAATTTAACATTATGAACAAAACTCACTTTACTAGATTTAAAGTAAACACTGTTTCATTTTAAGTCCTATTCCTGGGTAGGGATAAGCTCCTGGTTTGGTCTGACTCATGTTCAAACTGAATGTTGCTTGTTCAGAGGTTGGAAGAATGGTCAACCAAAAAGGGTGTTTGGTCGAGCCAAACCTCCGGCTAAAGGAAAGTGAAACATTCAGTATTACCATCACTGCTAAATATGACATCTGTGATAGACTGGTTGTTGGACAGCCAGTGGCTGCTGGCATAATAGTAAGAAGTTACATATACCCAACTGCACATTCAGCTGTCAGTCAAGGATTTTCAGCTCCAGATGATTGTAAACAAAGGGTCAGGAAACAGGATCTATAGATGGAGGATGGGCGGGTGATCCTTTTTTCATTCATAGAAGCTGAAGTATGGCTTCTATGAATCTAACAGCTTGACAGAAAGGTTGGACATAGTAGGGCACTCTTGATGAGAACCCATGACTAAGCAGACAGCACCTGAAGATGAGTGATGGGCTGAACACCTCCGTGTGCAGTTCATGGTTGAACATTCTAACCTAAGGAATGTTCGACCGCGAACTTCAAACTCACTGCAAGTCTATGGGTAAATTCAAAAGTGCTAATTTTGAAGGTTTATATGTACGTACTCTTTTTAAAAGGGGCAGTCATTTTTCATTGCTTAAAGTAAAAACAATCCTTTAAATATCATGCCTGTGGGGTCCCCTTAAGCTACTTGCAAATTTGCACTTCTGTACAATGTATAGAAAATTATACTTTTATTTAAAAACAAAAAAACAGCATGGGGTCCCCCCCCAATCCATGCCAGACCCTTCAGTACAGGTAGCAAGGTGAGGAAGGACCCCACAGTAAAAACGAAACAAAAAGTTTGTGGGGCTCCCCCTAAAATGCATACCAGAGCCTTTAGTCCTGGTAGGACTTTTAAGGGAACCCCTCAAAAATGGGGGAAAAAGCATGGGGTCCCCCCTAGATTCCTACCAGAACACAGGAAACGTACAGGAAACATACAGTTTTCAGACTGTAGCAAGGAACTTGCTCATGATGTAGAGCAGTGAGTGTTTAGTCTGACGATGCCTTGAATTTACAGATGTTTTTGTGGAACAGGATCAATTTTTCCTTGCCCCACTTTTAATTATCACAGATATTTATTATTTATTTAGTAAAATTGTGAGTTTTCACGCCCCCAAAATGTCAGTTAAAATCAGGAGATTTAGGAAAAATTTCCCCAGTTAGGGAGTCAAACATGAAGGCTAATTTAAGATGTTTTGTGGTGATTTTTAAGGGTGCAGTAGGTTTTACATAGGTTCTGAGGGCTTGAGAACTTCCTTTTTAACTAACCTGGACCTGTTACTGTACCAAAAAGACTCATCACAAAAAACGATAGCAACAGTACATAGATAACAATCAAATACACAAAAAAAAAGACACAAATAAAAAGACTACTACATTGAATAAATGAACTACACTAAGGGGTCTATATATTTAAAAAAAAATGCATAGCCATCATGGATCCTAGATAGGACTGAGGAGCAATAAATGTAGCCAATGGTTAGGAGATTAACTGTCTCCATTGCCATTGGGTTTCCTAGAGTTAGAGAAAACGCACACCAACCACTGAAACATGAGTCTTAATGTCATCTGAAGTGACCGCAGAGAAAGAGAGTGCAAGCCCAACAGAAAACAAACCACAAAGTGCAATATGCTACCTGCAATCAAATATACAGTACATCTCAAAAGATGCACATTTGAATAGCACAAGGATATATTACAAAACATCAAGCATGCAGAATGTAGCACAGCAAAGTCCCAAAAGAACCTGTATAGTTCTTAGAATGATCATTGGAATGTAGTTAAGAATAGCAGCTTCAATATCTGTGCAGCTGGTAAGGAAGAAGATACGGTCCCAATGATAAATCAAGACACCATGAATGAAAATGCTATCCACTCACTAGAAAAGCTGTAATTGTGCACTTCTAGGGTACCTCTGAAAACTCATGGAGTGCCTCCCCCTTCCTCTCCTGTGGCCAGCAGTAGAGATGTGAAGTGAGAATATCCTGAGAAATCACTGTAATCAGCGTGCTGTGTGTGTAGGTAAATAACACAAGCAAACAGGTAACCCAGCAACCAGAATGTCTGCACACAGTACTTCCAGATTGGTCAAAGCATCACTTGATGCCATGACAATGTTTTGAGGTCTCCATCTCTTTGTCAAGCCAAACAGGAGTACAAGATCAGACAGTCAAATTTGAGATCTCAACCGCTTTGAACAAACTCTCAAATAAGCTGGTAGGCTTGTCTTTAATAGTGTCTGTTTAAGTGCAAGACATCTACATGAGGTCTCCCCTTGACTGGGATGAACAAGTAACTATTATACACGTTATAACATTACCTTGCAGGGATAAAATTATTGTTTTAAGTCAACTTTACTACCACTTTAAAATTGACTCTCCATCAGAGGGTGTAAACAACATAACAAGATAAGATAAGATATGGATTCAGAGTTCATGATATAAAATCTGTGGATTGGGTGCTGCTGTGGTACCTGGTCTCTATGGAAGGTACAAATAGGCTGATGGATGGAGCTCCAACCAGCCCTTCATTGTCTGCACTGAATGATATGGTCTTTATGTATACTAGATTTGCATTAAAGGGAAGACAGGGCCCTTGAAGACTTGGCATGGAGACCACCTTTTGTCTCTGAATAAAGCCATTAGACTGCTTCTGCAGACTGGCTCATGTTCAATTAGCTCACATTTCACTAGACAAGCTCGAATAAAACAATCAACATACTATTCTTGAGGAAGAGGAAAAGTATGATGAGGAGGAAGATCTGGCAATGGGATGGCCATGGCAGTTCAAGCCTTTTTATGCCACCCAGTCCACAAAGAGAACTGTTCTGAAACACTTAGGCTTGACACTCCAAGATTTGTGCCTAGGGTCAGAAAGGAAGAGACCCCTGTTAAATCAGTTGTACAGTTGGACGTATTCCCCCCAAAATCCCTTGGGTCTGTAAGGGACACCTCCTCTCAAAATACATTAGAGCCCAGGGAACAGAACCAGATTTGTCCCCTAAAAGACTTACTTACAATGCAGAAAAAACAGTTCTGAAGAAGTCATTATTCCTGTGGACAGAATTTCCAATGCTCATGTACATCCCATTACTGTACTAATGGACGATTCCCCCAGCCCCTCTCCTAACATTTTGCAGTGGGAAGTTTTTCTGCCCACATCATTTGTGGATAGGTGTTACCTTGATAGGTGTACTTGTCAGTGTCAATTGTGGTTTTTTATTTTGTGGTTAAAAAAAAATGTTCTTTTGGCACCAGATGGGAGAAGTGTGTAGTCCTGGCCGATGTCTCTTTAAGGGTGAAAGGGCCACTTGGTATGGGCACTGTCAATGACACTTGAAAGCTTCCTTATCTCCCACCATGAGATTGGGTTGTCTGGGCAGGAGATGGGATAAGTGGAAAGAGGAGGACCTCTTTGGACTTCTATTGATCACAGCCATGGCTAGACTGACCCCCCGCCCAACATTGCACATAGAAGAGGAGAGGCCACATGGGAGAGAGGCACAGGGTGGCTGTGTGGTAGAACATGGGAAACTAGGTTTTGTTAGGCTGCAAGGAGAAAAGGATCACATAGCTACTTCAGAGTGCTAGGGTACCAGGAGATGAACATTATGGCTGTACTGAAGAATGATGAGCAGAAAGCTGTGAAGGGGAATACTTTGCTGTCAGGATTGGGGAGTGAGCTGTGTTGTGCAATGCCCATGAGAGAGTTTCTGGGAGTAGACCCAGGAAGAGGAAGTGTTCCATGGTTTGCCACTACTATAGGAGAGTGCCAGAGCAACTTAGGCGTTGCCTTGGGGGCAGAACTACATAAATGGGGGGGGGGTTACATATACAGGTTTCTTTGTATAAAGGCATAATTTTACTTTAAGGTTCTATAGTCATGTGCTGATTACTTAATTAGCATGATTTCTAATTTGCCTGGTCTGGTACAAAGTGCATTAATTATTACTTCCATATTTAGGAGAAATTGTACATTTTGATGCTTCTGTAAAGAATCAGATATGCTAATTTTCTTCCATCCGCTTAATCTTTTGTGATTATGAAATCAATTAGCTCTGTTTTTTATTTGTCATAAATGTGAAACAATTATTCACCCTTAATTTACCTATCGGTGAGGACAATGCTTAAATTGTATCATGTATTTAAATTTTATTTTTATATGATTTATGCATTTTATTTGATAAATCTACCTCTTTGTTTAGAATAAATAAATACTCATTATATTGAAAGAAAAACTAACATGCATCTGCAGAGTTGCAAATTGTGGAATGGAAATGTAAAATCTGCCTGCCAATATATAAAAGTTTGTCATTTATTTCTGTAAGTGGTTACTGGCCTGCCAGTCAGCTAGTGTATCACATCTGTGAAATGTTTGCATTTTTGCATTCATGATGCTTTTTCCACTATTATAAGCAAAGAAAAAATTACAGACTTGCATAGCTACTTTTCCATAACTTGAAAAGTCATTATTCTTGAAATATTTTACATTTAAATATCACTAGCTGACAATAAATGTGGAGGAAAATTAAACACTTTATTCCATATGTTATTTGCCATAAAAGCAACAAGGATGAAAGCTGGCATGTTTCTTGCTGTGAATTCCAAATTACCATGCAAATCAATAAAACAGGTGCAGAATTAAGGTATCTGGGAAAAAAATATGACATTACATCTGATTAGATTTAGCTCTGTCATTCTTTGCAGTGGAAGATTCAGATGTATCCCTCTATCATATTTCATATATTTTGTATGCTTCCAGCTAATGCACTCATTACAAATGCAGTGATTTTGTATGTGTTACAAGCACTGTGTATTCAGGTCTGTGCATTGGAGTTGCTGTTGGCTTGGATTTTGTAGCCTAAATCAAAATATGAAATGTTTAATACCAAAAGCAGACAGCACATCTAGGGCTTATTCATCAAGATGATAACACATATAACACGCAAAAAATATGTACTGAGCGATTGTATCACATTATGACACATTATTCATCAAAAAAGGATATGTTGCTGTTAAAACTGTAGACATATTTCTCTTGTAGTGTTTACACCCAATTTGCATTGCTTATTTAAAGCAACTCGAAGGAAACTTTCAAATTCTCCCTTAAAGTGGGGCTGTGTCCTCACTGCAAGGGTTAACTGCTTGTTTAAAGCATGCCATACGTGGATTGGAATTTGGCTAGTTCAGTAGGATACAATTCATGTTTGGGCAAGCTGATTGTACTAAAATCGATCCATCTATCGACTTTGGTACAACCAGCCTGTCAGATTGTTTACATACGATTACTGCTGGCAGCTATAGCTGCTAGCAGTAATCATTGTGCTCTGGCACCTGGGAATGCACCCCCCCCCCAGCAGAACACAATAGCGCAGGGGAGAAATTCCCTCATCAACACCTACTGTGCTGAAGAAAATTTAATTATCTGATCCCCAGCTTCTCCACACTGCTAGATCGATGCCCACAGAAGCTTTCCCTTTATGTTATTGTGGTCTAATAATGGGTGGAGCCTGGGAAGTGACAGAGGTTGCAATGGCGACTTTGCCCATGCTCCTGTGGGTCCATGCAGCCTTCTTGTCCCATTAGGTTTTACATTGTGGGACTCCAGAGAGCCCAGTCCTGAATAGAGGACATGACTTTACCGGCTAGTGAGGTCCTTCTGTACAGTGAGCAGCCGCTCCCGAAAGTTCTCAAACATCCTGAGTGAGGCACGGAGATCAGTGTGTACACTGCATCTTGTCCTCTGTCACTTTCCTCATAGCATCACAGTCACAAGCTGAGTGGCAAAGCCAGGTCAGCCTGGAGGAGGCATCCTGGAATCCCTACAGATGGGATCTACTGATACCTATCTGGCAAAGATTAGGTTACATGTACATGACCTTTATTTGAGATTTATACAGTTGTAGCCATTCCAGAACAGAAAAATCTGAGGATATTACAAATAAGAATGAACTGAATAAACATGGAGGTGACCAGAGTGTGGCAGCCTGTCCACCCCGATTTATCAAAGATTTTAGTAATGTCCAAATAAAGGCATATATACTACTGTATGTTAACTTGGCACATTCAAAAGGCTACTTACTGTACCATTATCATGATACACAATTGCCTATTGGCCAAGACCATCAAAGTGAGAAGGGAACTTATGATCCAGAATGGAGCAAAAGTCCAAAGAACTGAGTGCATCAGTTCACTTGAAGATGTGGAATATGCAGCACCAACTACTGTGAATCAGCCCATTTCTTTTCAAATCTATGTTTGTGGAGGATCAAACCATCACTAAAGATAAATGCTGTCTTTTGATAAGTCAAATGAACTAGGCTGTACAGCAAGGGAGCTTTTCTACTTTTCCATCCTTTACTGTTTATAGCATAATATCTCAATATCCAAGGGTACAAAAGAGTAAAAAACTAGCATTTGATAACAGGAAAAGCTTAATCACTTGACTATCAGCTTGCATATATCCCTTCACTACCATTGCTGTGATAGTTTGAATTACTTGTTCTTGCACTCTGTGCACAAATTAATTTCATATAATTTTTGAGACAGAAGTTTCTTTTAATTTTCTTCTTACTATATAATTGAAATATTCCAAAAATGACAACTTTTTGGAAATTTTACACTCAAAGGTCATATCATTTTTGCCACATTTTTGGAAATTAAGAAGCATGCTGCCATAAAACATGGAACTACTGTAGGCATACTAGATACAGCACACCATTGATATAAAGGTCATACACAGAAGGAAGAGTGGGTGAAGGGGGTAATGTACAGGTCACATACAGTGGAAGGATGAAGATATGGAGTTGATCTGGTTAATGTCTATGAAGACAAGATGTATAATAGTAGTGTAGAAGAGGAAAAAGAGGTGAGAGGGTTAACCCAAAACCAAAACCTCTCTACCTAGAATAAGCTGCTGATTTGGAATGAATGATCTTCCTCCATTGTAAGAAGAAAGGGGGCTCACAGATATACTGTACACACTACACTGTTTACATATGGGATCAGATGACAACTCCCTTCCGCAGCCATTAATGGCCACAATGACTGCCAGGGGAAATATTCTGAAGTGGCGTTTATGAATGGCACTTCAGTTATACAGTAGAGTTCCACCTGCCACCATTTGTTTACATTACATGGGTAGGAAGGTGGTTAAAGAAGTAATTCAGATTAAATAAAAAGCAACATACAATATCCTTGCATGGATATGCTATGAGTATAGGCAAATATAGTGTACGGGAACCTTTTTGTACTTGCTGAGATCTGCCTAAACAGACCTCACAAATGACAGATGCAAGCAGGGCAACCAGAATAATTAACTATCAATATATCTTGTCTTGGTTTCTACCTGGGGTGATAAAGGATGCTATGGGGATTCTCTGTCATTTTTTACATAGTAAAAAAGGGGGTTGGCATGTTTCCTACAACCTGCAAGGGAGGAAACCATGCAGAAATTCAACATGTTTTAAAATATCCACATCACTAAGACTGATAGAGTCATATGAATCTCAGGAATTCTGGAAAGAATGTTTGTCACTACCTTGTCTCTCAGTTCCCCATCAAGCTCCGTCCACCCAGTCATTTCCCAAATATGCGCGTTGTCAAATTTGGGTAATGATATCACCATTATTTTCACCCCTTTTGTTTACAATCTCCCCATTGACAGATGAATAGGTCTAGGGATAGAGCCCCGTCCAGTAAGTTGATTCAGCAATACAGATATGCCCCACTCTGGGTACTTCTGTCCATCAGCTCAGAGCTGGTCTTAATTACCACCAGTTCCCCAATCTGTGAACTGGTGGTTATTCATTAAGATTATGTTGCTACCATAGGGAAATACATGAATTTGTCACTTGTGTTGACAATGTAACATAAATAGGCACAGATGCCTGCCTGAATCAGGTACAGGTAGCGCTAAAGGAAATTACCATCAAAACAAGTGTTGGTGCTGATGTATTGAAGTGCCCTGTAAGTGTTTTCAAACAGATAGGGTTGTATTTTGGTATTTTAGGTAGCAATACTGATTCAAGGACTACTTTCTGCAACAGGAAGAACTCTCTGTTGTGCACCAAGGAGGGTCATTTGGGGGACTGTAAGATTTGTCACTGGAAATAAAACATGAAGGAAAGGAAATCAATACAAATGAAGGAATGAATCCTTTTTCCATTAAACATGCAATACACACAAATATTTGTACTTAAAAAATAAATCTGAGACTGACAATAGTGTCTCTTTAATGTTTTCTTTTCAAACACATTTTGTTAGAAAAAGATAATTATCTAATCCAAAAGTATGCATTTTGTGAGCTATTTATTTACTGCTGACCATCAGTGTTCTCATCCTACCTTTGAATAAGATGTTTTCTAGTTGGACTTTGTGCTGCTAATGTATAAAATAACAACGTTTGTAATTACTGCAGGGCAGCTTTGTGTTTTTTTAAGAGCGAATGTATTGCATTTTGTGCAATGTAAACTACTGAAGATGTTCTTTCCCACAAGGTGATCAGCAACCATCCATGAGCTTGAGGATAACCCCTTCTGTCATGGATCAAAAATCATTCAAATGTTTCCTGATAATATACAACCTGTGAGTGAGCACATTTACTGTAATGACAGTCTCCTATGGCATTAACATTTTCATGAAAGCTAATTTTTATTATGATTTATGTACTACTGATAAAGGTTTCATATAAAATTAGAGAATTATGTTTGTACACATAATTTGTTTGTCATTCTTTGTGGTTGGATTTAAATAAAATAGGCATATGTAACATCTGAATAAGTGCAGGCAAGGTGCTCATGTTTTACTTTGTGCATATCTAGCATTGCTGCTTGAACAACATAATAATGTTTGGTGGTTACACTCTGAGCCAAAGTATGTATAGCCAGCACACCATGGATCTTTGAAATACTGCCTGATAAGTGATACGATCACAATGGTAATGTGCAATGTTTCAAGGCCACGCAGGACCACTTTTTCAGGCATTGATCACATGCCTGATTAAGAGATTCTGCGTGGTCCTGAAAGGTTGTGATGTGATCACCTAATTGGTTTGGACAGCATATCAAAGATCTGTGGTGTGCTGCCAAAATATACTTTGGCTTATAGTACTGGTTTCCAGCTGGCAATTATTACAGTACCCATTTATATCCTGTCAGTTCCAGGAACATGTGCAATGGGAATAATATACGTGGTTGCACTCTAAGGAAGACTTTAAAAAGCACAATCAAATTCCAACTCATGAAATATAAATATACATATGGTGTAACATAAATAGTGGTACTTTTCATGGTCCTAAACAAGGGTTCACAAGCACCCCTGTTTACCCTACTGCAGACATTGTAGAAGCAGCTGATTTGGTCCACTGATGAGAACTAGAAAGCAGTCAATAGTGGCAAGTATGCTCTGTGCAAGTTTAGCAACAACACTATTCATTATGCTAGGCAAATACTTAGTTTGCCCTGTCGATTGGTGAACTGGTGAAAAGTGGTATAAGGGACCATATAATAGTTCATTACTTGCAGAGTAGACACTTTTTCACTCCAAAGAGTCTATTCTGATGGCACTGGCATCCTTCCCCTCGGTGATTGTGGCAGAATTTCACTGACATCTTATTTTTAAAGTCACAAGGAAGTATGGGATGAGGATGCTAGCTTCATAATTCCATGTGGCTTTAAAAGTATGATCCTACTAAATCCCACAGAATAACCAAGCAATGCCCCCAGAGGCCACACAGATGTGTAAATCAGGTTTTCAGAGTAATACAAACTGCTACTGCTATGGAAATACCACATACGTGAGAATTTTTAAAAAATTCTGAGATAGCTGATATATCAGGTTGTTTAGTCGATTAGCAATCTTTCAAATTGTACAGTGTATTATTGAAAACACTAAAGATGTCTGCTATTTTTTGTGGATATCATTTTTTTACTGTGAGGGGATGTATTAAATAGGGTGTTCCTTATGTTAGTGATTTTTCTTTAACTTTTAGACCAATAACTTTCTGGCTTTGTTGCCATAATAGATATTAGACTTCAATGTTCTGAGGTGTTGATTATGATAAAATAATAATAATAATGAGTGAAGGTAGTGTTTAACTTGTGTCAAATGAGAACTGTTTTTTTTTTGAGAATGCAGTTGTTAAGTTCTAGCTGCTCAATAATAGTGAGAGGAGCATCAGTGTCCTGTACCCTCTGCTTTTTTGTTACCACACTCGTCTTGATCAGTTGACCTCATATGAATTCTTTGAATGCGTATTCCCGAGAGTGAAAAGGTCACCAGTGGAGGGTTCATTGAATTCAAAGTATTCTGATAAAGTTTTAGAAGTTTCAGAAACTTTTTTTTGGTAAGGAGAGCAAATGACTATCGTTTTGCCACATAGTGAATTTACCTCCACTGTGGACCCCCCTATCATAAGGGAAATGGGTGCATGACCCAATCAAGATATGGTGTGGATTTCTGAATTAGATACATGTTGTAATAGAACTTTATCTGTAAGCATTAAATCAATT
Organism: Staurois parvus; assembly: GCF_062004578.1. NCBI lineage: Eukaryota > Metazoa > Chordata > Amphibia > Anura > Ranidae > Staurois > Staurois parvus. The sequence goes on from NW_028317844.1 coordinate 19,633,011, forward strand.
CTAGAATATGTGAGATGTGAGTAAGAAAAAAAGGTGAAGTCCTTTTCTGTTTGACATCTCCACACAATTTATAAAGTCGAATATGCCAGAATTCAGTGTAGTGTTACTCTGTGGGGGTTCTTGAGACCTGTAGTAGATACAACCAATGACCTGTCCAGAATTGCATTGAAATTCCCACATATAATCACTGACCCCTAAAATATTTTGTTAGCTTTCTTTCACACTTTGTTAAGAAAAAAAAAGTTCCTTAAAGTTTGGTAAATATTTGGTCAACATTAAAAATCTGCATGTTTCATCAGTATAGTGTGAAATATATACTGCTCAAAACACTTTTTAATCAGAGTATAGTATCAAGTCAATTAAACTCCTGGGATATTGACCTGGTCAGTTAAGTAGCAGAGGGGGTTGTTAATCAGTTTCAGCTGCTTTGGTGTTAATGAAATTACCAACAGATACACTAGATGGGCAACAATGAGACCACCCCCAAAACAGGAATGGTTTTACAGGTGGAGGCCACTGACATTTTTTCCCTACTTATCTTTTCTGACTGTTTTTACTAGTTTTGCATTTGTCTAGGGTCAGTGTCACTACTGGTAGCATGAGACGATACCTGGACCCTACAGAGGTTGCACAGGCAGTCCAACTCCTCCAGGATGGCACATCAATACATGCCATTGCCAGAAGGTTTGCTGTGTCTCCCAGCACAGTCTCAAGAGCATGGAGGAGATTCCAGGAAACAGGCAGGTTCTCTAGGAGAGCTGGACGGGGCTGTAGAAGGTCCTTAACACATCCGCACATCTGCTCCTTTGTGCAAGGAGGAACAGGTGAGCACTACCAGAGCCCTACAAAATGACCTCCAGCAGGTCACTGGTGTGAAGGTCTCTGACCAAACAATCAAAAACATACTTCGTGAGGGTGACCTGAGGAATATCATGTCCAATATTCAGTCCATCTGACTCTGCCAAGTTTCACCTCAGACTGTCCAGGAGCTCAGTGATGCCCTGGTCCAGATCTGGGAGGAAATACCCCAGGGCACCATTTTTCGTCTCATTAGGAGCATGCCCTGATGTTGTCAGGTATGCATACAAGCATGCATACAAGCACATGGGGGCCATACAAACTACTGAGTACCATTTTAAGTTGCTGCAATGAAATTTCAACAAAATGGACTAGCCTGCTGCATCATTTTTTCACTTTGATTTTGGGGGTGTCTTTGAATTCAGTCCTCTGTAGGTTGATAATTTTCATTTCCATCAAATGATGGGGCATCCTTACATACCTAACACATTACCCAGTCCATATCAGTATAGATATCCAGTATTATATTTTTCCTCATTGAGATCTGATGTGTTTTCAGAGTGTTCATTTAATTTGTTTGAGCAGAGTAGTTAAAGTATACAGAGTCTTTCATGGCAGTTAGAGACCCTCTTTTTCATGCTGCATTTGACATGATAATATGTGGAAAGTGTCTATAAGAAACATTAGGAGGTTTCTGAAGGTGGAAATGTGCCTCTTGAAGACATAGGACATCACTATGTAAGTTTATTTCTAGATTATGTATCTTTTTGTGGACTATTAATCCCTTTTACATTCATTGAGGGTACTTCAAAGTGCGAAGGAGACTTGCCTGGGGGAAGAGAACTGAGTGTGAGTTGTAGCATCAATGTCTAGGAAGCCCCAGGATTTAAGAAGTTTCAGATCCTCTTCAAACAAAATAACAGATACGTTTTTCCCATGGTGGTCAGTTTCACTGGGTAGCCCCAGTGATAAGGAATGTGGTGACTTAGGAGCTTAGTAATGGTGGAGAGGTTGCAGTGTTGATGTAAAGTATGTTGCTAGATATTCACAAAGAGGTTAGGCCTGCCATACATGGCAGGACATTATCAGCTTATCAGTGGCAATGTTGTCACTGGTGTGGAAATGATCGGGAATACTGTTGCTGGATTACACTGGCCTGGTAACACTGGTACTGGTATGGCAGCAATCAGGAACCTTGTTGCTGGCATACATTGTTCAGATGACACCAGGACTAGTGTGCCAGTGATCAGGAACACTGTTGCTGACTTAAGCTTATCTGGCAAAACTGGTATTGGTGTGGAGATATTAAGCAATACTGTTGCTGACAGCTGGTTTTGGCCACTGGCACTGGTGTGACAGTGATTAGGAACACTGTTGCTGGCTTACACTGTCTGGTGATACTAGAACTCACGTGGCATGATCAGGAACACTGTTACTGGCTTCACTGATTTGGTGAAACTGGGGCTTGTAGACGGTGATCAGGAACACTAATGCTGGCTGCATTGGTTTGGTGACACTGTTGCTTGTGTGGTGGTGATCAGAAACACTGTTGCTGACCTCAGTCTGGTGACGCAAGCACTGGTGTGGCAGTAATCAGGAGCACTGTTGCTGGCTTACACTGATCTAGTGACTTTGGGACTAGTGTGGTGGTGATTAGGAACACTGTTACTGGCTTACACTGGCCTTGTAATGCTGGGATTTGTAATATATGGCTCATTTGTTTATGTGCTGCCCCTGTGCTGGAAATCCTTGGAGTATGGCTTGAATTTGTTAGTTAAATCCCTCTAAATCTGCTAGTCTAAAACTCCCCTCCCCACAGACTGGCAATGCTGCGATCCAAAAGGTGTCTGCTTTACTACTTCATCCAGAATGCAGACACTCAAAGATAGGAAGTGTGTTACTGGCTGGATCACCAGGGGAAATAAAGGGAAAAAAAGTGAAAATAACTTGCGCAGCCATCACTTCTAAGGACTGGTAAACTGTAATATGTTCCATTTTTGTTTTTGGGTTTAATATTGCTTTAAATTTGAATTAAATCACTGGTTGTCTAGGTTATGCTTGTAAATAAAGTGAAAACATTTATATTGGTAACTGAGGTCTAACGAATTAATTAATAGTGGAGTAATTCTATTTGTTTTTTTACGATTATTGTATACATTATATACTGTTCTAGATTTTCATTTTTTCTAACATTTTACCTTGTAAGGAAATTCTAAACTTATTTTGTGGGTTCTGAGTTGAAGCATTTATCCACCATTTTTAGGTAATCATTTTTACAAACAGAAAAGTGAAAAGATAAAACTGTCTAAAGTTTCCCACTGTGTTATATTTATTATTTTACCTGTCTGCAAGTTTGGCATTTGAAAATTAGACATATCGCATTACATTGTTTTACACCTTTCTTCAAACTTGTGACAGTATTATTTTATTTTGCATTCAAGATTGAAAAGTCATTGTAGAGATGCCTATAGGATTATTCACACATAGATTAGTAAAACAGTTATTAACATAGAAGTGTCTTTCCTCTGACCCTACTGTGACTTTGAACTTGAAAGTTCGAAACATAAACTGAGCACACACATTTTTTTTCTTGTTTTGTTAAAATAATGCCTGGGGGATTATTTTTGTTTGAACACAAGCCAGATGGTTTTCACAGTCTCTCCTTGAATCCCACTGTCTTGACTATCATATCATGGGCAGCCTCACTCCTGCTTACTGGAGGTGCTTGGTTGCCAAAATGTCCATTCCACACACAGCTTGAATAAATATGTGTGCACATCATGTGGAGAGTAATGCCAGTTTAGAATTGTTGCCAGTGCTTTGAAAGGTAGATACATGTAACTCATCACAGCTTCCTGCAAATGAGCTTTGGAGTGAGAATTTACTTCTCTACTGTTTGTTATCACAAACTTTTCCAAATCCCACAACACATATATCAGTTTTAATGCTAGCTAAACACTTCCTTTATTTTTGTTCAGTTTTAGCTCTGCTTTTACATCTGCACATTCCGTTCTCCTAACGACTAGAATCAAATATATTCTTTTTTTTTTTTCCCTTTTTCAAACCTATACATCTGCTAGAAACATTTACTCACATTTTATTGGGTTGTTTGGTATTTTCCAGAGTTTCTATAGTGCAATAATAGCAATAACAGAAGTTGATCACGTTGTGAATCACATGACATTTAACATCTGTATTAAACAATCTGTTATCAAAGTTTCAATACACAAAATTAATTTAGGTATTGATCAGCTACATACCATATCCTGCCCTAGTCTTTCGCCTTTGAACTTTATGAAGTGTCAACCAAACTAATGTCAACTGTTTTCTGAAGCCAGGTATTATTCTGGACTGTTCAGCACTATTGGTCTTTTGGGAATAATTCACTGGTGAAATGGATTGGCTTTAAAGGTCCCATTGTGTATTGTTTATTTTCTACCACTTGGCTCTTTAAATTTGCTACATTCCATGCTTGTTCTGCTTCCCTGGAGACAAAGGTTCAGTCTGTCAAGCACTGGCTAAACCTTTGGACTTTCTGCCACATGAAATCACAAAATGTCAAATGTTTGTTATATTTGGCAAGGGGCAACAAACTGAATAATATGTTCCATTTTGATTTTTGAAATCTGTCAGAAAAACATATATTGTATTAACAAAAATGGATTGAACTTTATCATAAAACATCTGTTATTAGTTATTAGTGTTCATGACATCTAAATAACCATATTTTTAATAAACACAACATATCAGGCATATGTACTAAAGCAAGGTGTACAATGCAACAGTACAAAGCAATCAATTAGTAATTATTATATTTGCCGACAGCCTAAAACATTAAAGGTGAAATCTCACTGGTTTCTATGGGTTATTAAATGAACACATGCATTTCAGAATCTATTTCTAGCACATGGGAAATTCTTTTTCACTTCCATGGCATAGATATATTATGTTTGTAGAAATATCTGTGTTTGCCATTGGATTCATTTACATTTTTACTTACTTACATATAGGACCTAGATAAATTTGATTATGCATCCTGGACCTTTATTTTTGTGTCTGTCTTGTATCCTTCGCTTTCTTCAATCTTTTTTCTAGGAATGTGTTAAGATATTTATGAGCACTTTGTTTCCCTGCTTCCTTATGCTAACTTTTCTTCCCATCTTACCGTGCTGCAGATCTGCCTCTTATCTTGTCTTCTAATAGTCTTTGTCCTATTTTCTCTGTTTGGCCTCAAGCTGGCCATACATGAATACAAATTTGACCGATTCAGCATGGACTGGCCAAATTTTGATCCTTGTATGGGCAAGCTGGTTGTATGGTCTACCAATTGACCTCTGTACAACCAGCCTGTTGGAAAAAGTCCAGCTATAGCTGATAGCTCTGATCAGTATACTCTGAGGGTTAAGAAGTCTCCCTGCTATCAAAACACAATAGCTCGGCCAGAGTGATTCCCCCATCCACCTCGAATGTGTGAATGGAGGAACTGGGTCTTTTTTTTTTTTTGCTTAACCTGCTGGCTGAAAGAAAAAAAATGACTGATGTATGGGCTGCCTTAGCATTGCTTTTCTGGATCTTTTTTCCTACTACTGCTTTTGCTTTTGGTATCTTGTGCCTTCTTGATTTGACCTTTCTACCCTTTCAAGTGTTACTGTACAGCCTGGTGGGTTTTTTTTTTACCAACCTTGCTACATTCACTGGGTCTCCTACTAGTTCCCTGCTTTTTGTTAGTCATTCTGGCCCTCCTCTATGTTTTTATCATAATCAATAATCCAAATGACAAGTAAGTCTCTATGACAGCAATATTCTCTTGTGAACCACAATTCAGTTTCATGGAAATGAATAAAAATTATCTCTGCATAGTTCATCTTGTGAGAAAACCAAAGCTTGAAGGCACTATTCAGCAGAGATTACAGCTTTCAAAGCTTATAAGAAAAGCATCCAGAAGGGTATAGCTTACATGACCTGGAAAGTGATAAAGGTGGTGTGCCAGTGATGTAATAAAAACTGCAGTTGTGCCCACAATTAGACTCTGGTGATACTGCAGGGTAAAGAAAGCAGAACACCTGGACATCTAACCCACTGTGGTTCTGGGAACATCTGGACGGTTGGCTGGTAACCAAAAATGGCGAACTGGTTGTGATGTCATTGACCTTAGGAAGGATCACCACTGCCCAGAACCGGACCTCCTCCTCCTTGGAGGTCCAGTTCTGGGCAACGGCACTCCTTTTAAAAGTAGACATCAAGCTCAGTAATTTTAAAAGTAAACATCATAGAGTCATAAATGTCCAGCTTTTTATTCTACATTTTCCAGGACAATCGACATCAGTGCTGGATCTTGCACAGGTTCTGTATGAGATCTGGCATGGTTTTTTTTTTTTAGGGTAGTCAGGGAGACAGGAGTCGATATCAGCTGAACTGCAGAGGTGCAGAATCAGGAACCAAAACAGAGTCAGAGCCAGGCTGAGGTCAGTATTGTTGGAGCAGGGAAGGTAAAGGCAAAAGTCCATTCAGTTCAACCATAAAAAAAAGTAATAATCCTACACCCACAGTTGATCCAGAGGAAGGCAAAAAACCCAGTATAGCATGGACCAATTTGCTCCTGCAAGGAAAAAAATTCCTTCCTAATCACCCCGAGAGATAATCGGATATTCCCTGGATCAACTTTATCTATAAATGTTAGTAATCAATTATATTCTGTGTATACAAGAAAGAATCTAGGCCTTTTTAAAGCAATCCACTGAGCTGGCCAGAACCAACTCTTGAGGGAGTCTATTCCACATTTTCACAGCTCTTACTTTGAAGAAACTTTCCGTGTTTGGAGATTAAATTTCTTTTCCTCCAGACGTAAAGAGTGTCCTCATCCTCTTTAATGACCTCAAGGTGATACCTCTACACTGAGTTCACTATATGAACCACTGATGTATTTATTCATGTTGATCATATCCCCCTTAATCTCCTCTTCTCAAGAGAGAATAAATTCAGTTCCTCTAATCTTCCCTCATAGCTGAACTCCTCCATGCCTCTTATCAGTTTGGTTGCCCTTCTCTGTATTTTCTCCAATGTTCTTTTTGTGAATTGGTGCCCAAAATTGAACTGCATATTTCAGATGAGGTCTTAATAATGATTTGTACAGGGTTGAAATTATCTCTTTCTCTCTGGATTCTATACCTCTTTTAATACAAGCGAGGATTTTGCTCGCTTTAGAAACCGCAGCTTGGCATTGCATGACATTATTAAGCTTGTGATCTACTAGAACTTCCAGATCCTTCTCCATCATTGATTCCTCCCGTTGTACCCCCCCTAGTGTGTATGAGGCATGCATGTTATTAGCCCGCAAGTGCATAACCTTACGTTTATCAATATTAAACCTCATTTGCCACATAGTTGCCCAATTAAACAGTGCATTGAGGTTGGCTTGTAAGTTGGAGACATCCTGTTAGGACGTTATTCCACTGCACAGCTTGGTGTCATCTGCAAAGACTGAAATGGGATTTTTAATCTAAGACCCTATATCGTTTATAAACATATTAAAAAGTAAGGGTCCCAACACTAAAGCTTAGGATACACCACTAACAACCCTAGACCATTCAGAGTATGAATCATTAACCACTACTCTCTGAATACAATCTTATAGCCAGTTTTCTATCCATTTGCATACAGAGTTTTCCAAGCCTGTAGACTTTACTTTACACATTGGCCATGTGTGGGGAACTGTGTCAAATGCTTTTGCAAAATCCAAGTATGCCACGTCCACCGCCACCCCTCTGTCCAAAGTTTTGCTCACCTCCTCATAAAAAGAAATCAGATTTGTTTGACAAATTCTGTCTTTCATGAATCCATGCTATCTATTGCTTAACCTCCCTGGCGGTATTCCCAAGTGTAGCTCTGGGTAAAGTTTCAGTACCAAAAACAGTATCCCCGAGCTACACTTGGGCTTACCATGCGGCATTGCTCAGGGATTCCCTGCAGCGCTTACCATGTCCTTCGCTCACGCGATGCATCCCCTGCAGCATCCCCGGCCATCTCCTCCGGCTCATGCCGGCATCTGGCTTCCGTGTTCTGGTCCCTGCGAGCGTCGGTACGTACGGGGGCCGGAACCGGCGGCAAATTTAAACATTTAGAAACTGTCATGTTCTAATAAATGAATATGACATAGTAAAACATTACTGTTTCAAAGCATTTCACATACATTTTGTCCGTACTGCTTTGTCCTGTGCCCTGCCTGCATTTTGACTGTTCTTTCTGCCTGGAAACTTAGAAAAGTCCATGGCGTTTGTCACGATCGCAGCGTCAGACCCCAGACCTTCTCACCAAACTCGTGACTGAAGGACTAGCCGATCTAAAACCGCGATGTCATGTGTGTAACAATGCCACACCCAGCTGCACCCTGCACAACAATTTTCCAGCTAATTGGACCACAATCGATGTACCGGCAGCCTGAGCGGTTTTTACTGGGTCAGGTTAATTACGCAATTAACCCTTCACACTGCCACCATCTCCTTTTTGTACTGAGAAAGAGGAAACTCGGTGATGTCAGTTATAACACTATAATGGTTGAGGTAATCGTCTGTATAACACGGTTATACAGAGGGTTAAACAAACACAGTAGCATTATCTTTAGAGGCAGGAATTTGTAAATTGCAATAAAGCGCTATAGAAATAGATATATATATATATATAAACATACAGAGACCAACAGCACAGCAAAGAGATAGAGAGAGGTGAAAGGGTTAAGGTACTTTCCAAAGTCCTGGGTTAGCAGATCCAAGTTTCAGAGCAAAAGGGCACGGGTCTCCTCAGGTGGTATTGATGTTAAAATGGTAGACATCTTCAACTCAGCTCTCTTAGGCCTGACAGCTTATTTTGTAGTTCCCCAGCAGGGGGTGTCTCTGAAGTCAAGGACCAATACCCCGTTTAGGCGTGTAGGTATGGGCGGATACCTCAACTAGAGCCCAAATCTCCCATAACTCATATTTTGGCCCATAACTTTCCATCTGCACAAGTGACATTCCACCCGCGGGTAGATTATTATGCAGACACATCTGAGGATTGATTAGATATGAATTATGAAATTATAAACTGAACGGTTCACGAGATCTATTTTTCAGCCTTCTTATGTATTCGAGATAATGCGAGTGACCTACCAAACTGTTTGCCTTCTCGGGGCCAATCTGACGATATGTACGGTTTTTATGTAAGTCTCTCATATTCCAAGATATGAGACATAGGGGAAAACTGGATTTTAACAAGTGTTAGCTGGTCCCACCTTCCTTGGAATGTCTTGAACTCTGGGGAAAGCTTTCCTTATCTTATACGAGGTGTTATATTTTACAGGTTCTTCAGACAACTAGGTCCCAGCTCCCTTGTGGACTTTATAGCTCCTAGCCCCCCTGCTGGGCCCTGGCCTCCTGTGACACTCCTACACACATACACACTGGCCAAATGTCCTTGGGACTCTCAGAAAGGGAGGGGGAGAATGAGGGGGAAATATGTTGGTCAGGATGGTTAACCCTTTGTCAAGATGGACGTTCTTAACAAAATGGAGGACTACGTCAATCTCTGGGTATACGCTGTTACAGCGTCCAAAAAGCGTATCTGTATGTCAAAAGTGGTTTTAGACCAGCTAGAGAACAGTGATAGTAAATCAGAACCACGTGCAGGATTGAGTGATAATGATTCGTGGGGAAATTCGTCATCATACACTGAAAACGATTCTGTGACTTTGCTCAGCGATGTGCGAACTTGGCGCTATATTTCAAATTTCAGTGTTTTTGGTTTGATTATATTATTGAATTAAATGTATTATTATAGTATTCTTTTTTATGATTATTTATTAAATTATAATTTATGATTTTGTGTTTTAAGTTTTATCATACCCGAGATGTTTACTAGACTCTTGTTCGGACAGATTTCAGTGAGTTATTCCTAATAATTACAGGCCTACAATAAAAAAAAACATATTTCCATGCAAAAAAATGTACCACTTTCAGCACAGAAATATGGACATAATCCTACGGCTAGGGAGGTTAAAATATTTTTTTTACCAGCAAGAACTCATCTATGTGGTCTTTTATTCAACTCTCCAGTATCTTCCCAACTATAGAAGTTAAACTAACAGGTCTATAATTACTTAGTAGAGATTTTGACCCCTTTTTAAATATAAGCACCACATTGGAATTATGACAATCCAGTGGTACTATGCCAGTTATTAAAGAGTCCCTAAAAATTAGAAAAAATGGCTTTGAAATGACAGAGGTAAATTCTTTAAGGACCCGTGGGTGTATGCCATCTGGTCCAGGTGCTTTATTCACCTTTATTCTGTCTAAATATTTCTGGATCATATCAATTGTGAGCCAATGCAGATCATCTGGAGTTGTGTCAATACCATGCCCATTATGGACAAAAGCTCCCACTGCTCCTTTGTATACACAGCTGAAAAAGGTGTTTAATAAATTTGCCTTCTGTTTGTCCCCAGTCACCCACTGTAGATTATTTTGTAAAGGGACTACATGCTCGGACCTGACCTTTTTACTATTATGAAGAATGTGAATGTGCATGTGCACGAACACATGCACAAGTTAGAGCACGTCTAGTTGTCACTTAAGAATTATTATGAGCATGCACACATCTCTGTGTACAACTGTGCAATTTCCCTGACACCGAGTTAGGGTACATCTAGTTGTCACTTGAGAATTATTATGAGCATGTGCAAATCTTTGTGCATATGATTTCCCTGACAGTTACACTTGTGCTTTTTTTGCCTACGTTAATAACAATATTAATAATAATTATTATTATTATTATTATACACATTTTATATAGCTCCTTTAAAAGTAGTTTCTCAAAGAGCTTTACAAAGAAAACACAAAAAATGCACAAGATAAAACATAGGAAAAAAAGAACAGTTAAGGAATTTTTAAGAAAACGTTTTTAGATTTGATTTGAATGTGTTTAGAGAAGATGACTCTCTAATGTTCTTTGGAAGTGAATTCCTGAGTTTTGAAGCATAGCAGAGGTAGGCTCTGTCTCTTATCAAGTGTAGGTGAGTAGGGGGGCAAACAGAAGACCAGAATTTGAGAAGCGGACGTTACAAGGGGGGGAGTAAGTTGATAACGGTTCGGACAGATAATGGGGTGACAAGCCTTGAAGAGCCTTATAGGCGAGCAAGAGGATCTTAAAGTCTATGCAAAACATGACAGATAGCCAGCCAGTGCAAGGTCTCCAGGATAGATGTAATATGGTCACTTGTACCAGACCTAGTGAGGATTCTGGATGCAGAATTTTGTACATATTGTAGTCAATTAATAGTGGATTTAGGCAGATCAGCGAGTAGAGCATTGTAATAGTCAAGTCAGGAGAACACAAATGTATAGATCAGCTTTTAAGCTAAAGTGTATGATAGCATAGGATGCAGCCGAGCTATGTTTCTCAGTGGAAAAAAGATGTTCTGACAATATTATGTACATGTGGATCAAAGGTTAAGCTAGCATCAAATATCATCCCTAGATTTTTCAAATTAGACTGAAGCTCAAGTACAGTGCCATCAATAGATAGGCTACCAGGACTGGCCTTACATAATTAATGGGGGGTTGAATAGGTTAAATTACATGAGCTACAGAAGCAGAGGTGGTTTCATCATATGAGGATTTATTGAATCCTATCCATTGCAATTCTATACATGTCTCTGAGGATGTTTTCATTTTAGCGGTCTCCTTGAAAATGTATAAACATTGTCTCAGTAAGGCTCAGTGTGGTTCAACCAATATCTCAAGTCTTTTCTCCCAATAATCCTATTTAGTACAGCCCTGTATTCTCTCACGTTTTGATGGTCCATAGCTTGATATATGCATATCATTTGTGTACACATGGTTCCTTTTAGCCTTTTCTATAATGATCATATCAATAAAGTAATATTAGGGAGGGCACAGCTCTGTTGGGGGAGAAATGGTTAGAAGGTTGGAGGAGCTTATAAACTGGGATCTTGTGGGAGGGTTGAGAAAATAATATACCACATAGACAGCAAGGTTCAAAGTGGGCACTAGATATAGGGGTGAGTGGAATAGATGGGGAAGGAGGGATTCAAAATATATGGCAGGAAAAAGTATTTTACAGAAAGTGCTGCACAATCTGTATTTCAGGAATGTTCAATTATTAAATATTAAACGATAATACAAAATTAAAAGGTATGTTCACAAATTCAGGTAGCCTGACAAACAAAATTGAAGAGCTAGAATTTCTGTCATTCAAGGAGCATTTTGAATTTTTGGGAGCATTAGAAACCTAGTTAGATAACTCCCATGAATGGGATGCTAATATTTTCGGGAACACGATATTTCAGGATTTTCAGGGACAGGATTGATAGAAGTAATAACTTGTTATGCCTATATGTTAAGAGCGAGCCTTAAGTGAATAGGAGAGGTAATATCACTAACAAGCATTGTAATAGATCAGAGCCATTATGGCTGGAACTTCATTAAAGAGCATCAAATACTAAATTAATTGTGGGATTATGATATAGATACCAAAACATACAGGATGAGAAAGAGATTCAGCTCCTTTCTCAGATTGAAAAGGCTGGGCTATGGGCAATGTTTTCATTTTGGGAGATTTTAATTATCCTGGTATTTGGGAAATATAACTATACACATAACAAATGCCTGTCATTTCTTGAGCTTACTGCATGACAACTTCATGGATTGGACGGTGGAAGCCCAATGAGAACTCTGTTGGATCTATTAACTTCAAATAACATGTAGCTTATTACATATGTGCAAATTAGAGACAAGCTGGGTAATAGTAACCATGGTGTAATTACATTTGCCTAAAGATACAAGAAACACAGGCAAGTTGGTAAGACAAGAATGCCACAGTTTTGAAAGGATACCTTCAATAAGCTGCATACCTTTCTTAATTAGACCAAATATTCCTAACAAACAGGAGACATGGGAATGCTTCAAGGAATTATTAAACAGCTGCATTTGCCAGTGTATTCCAATGGGTAGCAAACTTGTGGCCATATTCTAATATAAAACACAAATAAATGTGAAAAATGGCCTTTCAAATATTCAATTTTGAAGGAGCATCTTTGACATTTCAGAGTTGCAAGGAATGCAACAGGAGACACGACAGAGAAATCAGGGCATCTAAAATAGAATACAGAAAATGTAATGCTACAGTAAGTACCCCCCCCCCCCAAATAAAAATTCTTCAAATAAATCAATAGTAAAAAGGATGGAGCATGTAGATCATATAAAAGATTCCATTCATAAGGAAGAAATGCAAGGATAGCAGGATCGCATTTGTTATTTAAAAAAAGCACACGTGGTGCCCAAAAGACCACCCTGCTAGAGTCTACACCCCCCCTTAATGCAAATAGCATCCCTTCCCAGAACCCACCTTCCCTCCCCTCCCTTTCCAAAAATATCCCCAAGTCCCACCACCACCCAGGCACTAGGGAGCCCACTCACCCCCCAAGAAAAAGGAATCCTCCCCGAAATGTAAGGAAAGATGGTACAATCCCTCCAAGCCCCGCAAGTTACCACCATTGGCAACAAGGAGCCGAGGAGGGCCAGTGTGCACAGTTTTACCAAGATCTCACCACTAGGTAAAGGTCCTAGTCTATATGCATTACCCAGACAGTCCTACCAATCCACCTACAGGTGAAACTCGAAAAATTAGAATATCATGCAAAAGTTCATTTATTACAGTAACGCAACTTAAAAGATGAAACTGATATATGAGATAGACTCATTACATGCAAAGCAAGATAGTTCAAGCCATGATTTGTCATAATTGTGATGATTATGGCTTACAGCTCATGAAAACCCCAAATCCACAATCTCAGAAAATTAGAATATTGTGAAAAGGTGCAATATTCTAGGCTCAAAGTGTCCCACTCTAATCAGCTAACTAAGCCATAACACCTGCAAAGGGTTCCTGAGCCTTTAAATGGTCTCTCAGTCTGGTTCAGTAGGAATCACAATCATGGGAAAGACTGCTGACCTGACAGTTGTGCAGAAAACCATCATTGACACCCTCCATAAGGAGGGAAAGCCTCAAAAGGTAATTGCAAAAGAAGTTGGATGTTCCCAAAGTGCTGTATCAAAGCACATTAATAGAAAGTTATGTGCAAGAGAAAAGTGTGGAAGAAAAAGGTGCACAAGCAGTAAGGATGACCGCAGCCTGGAGAGGATTGTCAGGAAAAGGCCATTCAAAAGGGTTGTGGACTTTCACAACGAGTGGACTGAGGCTGGAGTCAGTGCATCAAGAGTCACCACACACAGACGGATCCTGGACATGGGCTTCAAATGTCGTATTCCTCTTGTCAAGCAGCTCCTGAACAACAAACAATGTCAGAAGCATCTTACCTGGGCTAAAGAGAAACAGACCTGGTCTGTTGCTCAGTGGTCCAAAGTCCTCTTTTCTGATGAGAGCAACTTTTGCATTTCATTTGGAAACCAAGGACCCAGAGTATGGAGGAAGAATGGAGAGGCACACACTGCAAGATGCTTGAAGTCCAGTGTGAAGTTTCCACAGTCTGTGTTGATTTGGGGAGCCATGTCATCTGCTTGTGTTGGTCCACTGTGCTTCATTAAGTCCAGGGTCAACGCAGCCGTCTACCAGGAGATTTTGGAGCACTTCATGCTTCCTTCCGCAGACGAGCTTTATGGGGATGCGGACTTCATTTTCCAGCAGGCTTTGGCACCTGCCCACACTGCCAAAAGCACCAAAACCTGGTTCAATGACCGTGGGATTACTGTGCTTGATTGGCCAGCAAACTCGCCTGACCTGAACTCCATAGATAATCTATGGGGCATTGCCAAGAGAAAGATGAGAGACATGAGACCGAACAATGCAGAAGAGCTGAAGGCCACTATTGAAGCATCCTGGTCTTCCATAACACCTCAGCAGTGCCACAGGCTGATAGCTTCCATGCCACGCCGCATTGAGGCAGTAATTGCTGCAAAAGGGGCCCAAACCAAGTACTGAGTACATATGCATACTTATCTTTTCAGAGGTCCGATATTGTTCTATGTACAATCCTTGTTTTATTGATTGCATGTAATATTCTAATTTTCTGAGATTGTGGATTTGGGGTTTTCATGAGCTGTAAGCCATAATCATCACAATTATGACAAATCACAGCTTAAACTATCTTGCTTTGCATGTAATGAGTCTATCTCATAGATTAGTTTCACCTTTTAAGTTGCATTACTGAAATAAATGAATTTTTTCAAGTTTCATCTGTATAGATGTGACCATCTAGGGTATATATATATATATATATATATATATATATATATATATATATATATATATATATATATATATATATACACACATACACACACACACACACACACACACACACACACACACGAGTCCCATGTGTGCACCTATAGGCAAAAACTATAAAGTCCAAAATCTGAAAACATGAAAACTATGGTCAAGCCAAATCCTATGTGCAGCAGTCTGTGTGATGACCATGATGGATAGGAGCATGGATGGATAGATCAGTTTACAAAAGAGCATATCTGGTATTTTTGTATTCGTTTTGAATCTCCAAATGTTTTTGTTTTGACCATGTTTACAAACACTACAATAGTTGGAGTATATTTACTATGGACAAGGATATCTCCAATAGTTGGTGCTCCCCTGGCAATTAAAATTAGGTTGGGGGCCTACAAATTCTTCAAATACATCCACTGTAAAAAGGATGGAACACGTAGCCCCCATAAAAGATTCCAGGTGTAAGGAAGAAATGCAGGGATAGCAGGACCACATTTGTTACCATCAAACTGTTAACATTATCAAAAAGAATCCCTTTCATCCCCCAATCTTTTTAATTCTCAATCTCCTTAATATATAGTACATGGTTGAACCATCCTGGCTCATTTTCATGTGGTTACAACAATACATGTAAATAAAAATACATGTAAATAATGCACACTTAAAGGCTAAGTTCACCTTTTTAAAAAATAAATGCACATCTTTAAGCAGGTAAAATAATGTGCATTTATTATGTTTTATATTTTACAGAGCCTGTAAAGCATTGCACCTGCCAGGCTGCTGCAGACTGTCAGTGTAGATGTCTGTCCGTACCACATAGGGATAGGCAATTACTGATTTCAAGAAATAATCAATGAACTGCCAGAATGCTCAACAGTGCCCTCATAGTTCATTGAAAACTACAAACTGTCAGCTGCAATGGTTGATGGTAGTTGATGTTCATTCATTTACTCTGTGAATTACTGATGCAAACGGGTGGGCAGGGCCCCGCACAGTATTGCTCTTTTAAAACTATGCCAGCATGTATGGGGGGGGGGGGGGGGGGCTACTGATTTAGGAACATGTTACATGTCACACCCTAAATACGGGTGTGATATGTAACATGTTATGAAAAGTGAATTTATTCTTTAACATTGTAGTCAATATGTTCACTTCTTACACTAATAGTGAAACCTTTAAAATTTTAAGTTATATTAATTGTGGAAGAAATATGTGATATATTCAATTTCATGCACTGCATGCTTGATTCAGCATGTAGGTATTATGATTCATCACATTAGAGTTTGCATTGCAAGCACTATTGTGACTCTATAAATCGCAATTCTAAGCAATTTTAACTTTACAAAAACTTCAAAGAATGCCACGGAGGTGAGATGTCATCAAAGAGGTGACTGTGCCATAAGTTCTTGGAGCAGGAAATATGGTGAATTTTTAAATTGCAGACTAGAACTGTGCATGGACCTAAGCTGCATTTGAGTTTTTGATTTCCAGAGTTCCAGTTTATCTGATTCGGTCCACATTAGAAGGATTGTAGATAACTATGCTGCCTGGGGAAATGACATTGCATTGTGACTAGTTTCTTGTGAGGTTTGAACTATAGGTAACTATATGAATTTTGATGAGAAAACATTGTGACACATTTCTTATGATTTCTGAGCTATAGGTAACCATAAGAATTTTAATATTTTTTGGCCTGTTTACATATCGTTCATTCTTGAAGCTTGACATTTATGCTTGTGTTATATTAGATGTTACTATACTTGCATTCAGTAAGGTACTGTTTGGAGGGCCTTGCAACTTTCGGCACTTCCTGAGCTCTCTCCAATCTCCAGATAACTTCCAACATTAGTTTGTTGAGAAACTGTATTTAGCTGGGTCCTCTCTCATGTACCCTTTCTCATATGTACTTCCTGCTGATAGCCCTGCCTGATGACGATGTTCCTTCCCTTCATTTGAAATGAAGCAAATTATTTGCTTTGCATTAAAATCATCCAGTATAAATAGATGATAGTGAGCGCTCCCCTGTGTAGCAGCTAGTACACTCAGGCAACCAAATGAAACCTTAGAGATACAATAAATAATAAAGTGCAGTGCTAAACTAAATCTAATCGTAGTGGGATCAAACTATAAACCTAAGAACAATCCAGGAATACGCCAATATAGATTATATAGTTGCTGTAGAAAATGGTAGGATTGTGCACTTACCAGATGCGCATAGATTATGCACATAAATAATTCCTCCACAGGAACTAAAATTAGTGATTAGTGAGGTCTAAAAAGTCAATCTCCAGTTTACTGTAGGTGTATGTTAAATTGATATTCAGACTATTATTGTTTAAGGTGCTAAAGAAATTGATCAAGGATTGCTCGTCTCCATTCCATAAGAGAAGGATATCATCAATATACCTTTTGTATAGTAATAGTTCTGGCCAATCCCTAGCATATATAAGATCTTCCTCCCAATAAGCCACAAATAGATTAGCCAAGCTAGGGGCAAACTTGGCCCCCATGGCAGTTCCTTTGATTTGTAGGTAGTATTCCTTATTGAACCAAAAAAAATTTTTTTGCATCGCAAACTCTAGGAGGTTCAAAATAAACTCTCTTTGTGCCATGGGTAAAGTGCTATAGTGCGTAAGGAAGAAATCCGCTGCTTCCATGCCATCCTTATGGCTAATGTTGGTATACAAAGATGCCACATCAGCAGTGACCAAATATGTGGCTGATGATATAGTGACATCTTTAACTACATTAAGGACTTGTTTCGTATCTCGGAGCTAAGACGGTGTCTGTGTAACCAGTGGCTGTAGGTAATAATCAATGTATTCACCTATTTTACAGAACAGTGACCCTATGCCGCTGACTATAGGTATACCTGGTGGTTTTATTGGGTTTTTATGAATTTTTGGTAAAATATAATACCCGGGTAATTTTGGTGCCACTGGACATAAAAAGGCTTTTTCTTTTTTGTTTAAAATCTTATTATTGAAACCAGCTTTGATAATCTGTTTCAGGGCACATTTAAAAGTTGGAAGGGGGTCTTTGGGGAGGAGAGTAGGTAGTTGTATTGCTCAGAATGTTACATACTTCTGAAATAAAGTCACTTTTATTAGGAATAACCACCCCTCCACCCTTGTCAGCTGGTCTAATGACCAAATCCTTCTTCTTGAGAAGGGACTTCATGGCTCTATTGATGCCAACACTATCATATGGCTGCTTAATGGGTATGGTTGATAAATCTTTCAGGACTTTCTCCTTGAAGAGGTTGATATAAGAGTGTGATTGTGGAGGGGAGTTGTAGGTAGATACATAACAAAGATTGGAATATACAAAATGACTAGAGGAAATGTCAGCAGAGATAGGGTTATTGGCAAAATGCCTTTTAAGGGATAATTGTCTCGTAAACTTATGTACGTCTATATAGGCTTGAAATGTATTAAGTTTATTGGCTGGGGCATATTTTAAGCCCTTGTCCAATAAGTTTAGCTCATCCTTAGTAAATTCATCAATGGTCAAATTAAAAATACCCTTACCTGCTTGATTCTCTGTTTTTTTGTTGTGTCTGTTACATCGTCTGCCCCCTCTCTTTCCCCTATGGTGTCGCTCCTCTTTTGGACCCTTCCTTCCCCTAAAATACATTGCTGTGTATTGGGGTTGAAATTGTACTGTATGTTCTCCCTTGGAGTGGAAGGGAGTGCTCTCTGGGTTTGATGTTGAGGTCTATTTGGTGGACCTTTCCTATGGTGGCCATAATAGGGTTGTGGTACCCTTCGTCTATTGTTTGGGGAAGGTTGGTATTGGGCATGAGAAGACTGATATGATGGGGATCCAGAATAAGTATTCTGATGATACAGTCTGTAACTCTGGTATCCAGAAGTAGAATTCCTATTATGTATGGTATTTCTACCTGGATGCCACCTATGGTCTCTGGAACCAATGTTATCATCCTGAAAGTCCCGTAATGGTTCAAACCTATTTGAAACAGGTACGTGAAACTTTTGTCTGTGGCCGTTGTTTCTATTAGATCTGGCTGGGGACCCGTAATAACCATTAGAGTTGTGAGAGATATACTGGGAAGGATGAAGATCTCTTTTATGATTGGGAGGTACTGGAGTATGAATGGAGGGAACTTGAGGTGGTTCCTTGGACTTTTGCCATTTGAACACTAATTGTTCTTGACATCCTTGATGTCCTTTACATCCCTACTATATTTTTTTCTCTTTTTAAACTTTTGCTCCCTTTCAGTGCTTTCCATATGTATTTTTAGTTTGTCAGACTCTTTGTTATAATCATCCTTTCCTTTGAATGGTGTTAACTTATCGCTAACCAAGTTCATTTCTTTATCCAAATAAATAAGTTTCTTTTTCTTCCGTATGACAAGGAATTTCAAAAGGTCTAAACCAGTGTTATTAAAAAATTGATACCACTCTGTGTGGCTATTTATATCATCATTATCTGGGGGAATGTCCCATCTCAGAGGCCTTGGGATCATCTGTTCTTTGACATACTTTCCAAGAACGAGATGTCCCATAATGTTTTTATCTCAGCTGTAGTCAGGTTTTTCAGCTGTAAAAATAAACCTTTCAGGTCATTAGTATTGTTTATCCAATGTGTAGATATCATCTAAAATTACTGCTCTGGACGACCTAAGATCAAAGATATCCCCCATCTTATAATCAATAAATTACTTAAAATCAAGAATGAAGATCACAAATATAAAGGAAAGCAGCTACAAAACTAAAACTGGTTAAAAAACAGACAGTATAAATAGATGATAGTGAGCGCTCCCCTGTGTAGCAGCTAGTACCCTCAGGCAACCAAATGAAACCTTAGAGATACAATAAAAAATAAAGTGCAGCACTAAAGTAAATCTAATCATAGTGGGATCAGTCTATAAACCCAAGAACAATCCAGGAATACGCCAATATAGATGATATAGTTGCTGTAGAAAATGGTAGGATTGTGCACTTACCAGATGCGCATAGATTATGCGCATAAATAATTCCACCACAGGAACTACAAGTAGTGATGTGTGGTAGGTGTCTGTAGGGCATCCATCTGGGAATGGGCAGCTCTGCAGTCAATGGAAGATGTCTGCTTGGCTCCAGAGGTCTCCTTTATAGTAAGGGTCAAAATTCCAAGGTGAGAGCACAGCTTTTGGGGAGCTGATGGCAGTTTTTTCTATCAGCAAGCACACAGCAAATTGATCTTGGATTGCTGATTACTTAGATTTACTTTTTCACAGACTTTGATGTCCCATATTTCCCTTGTGTCACAGAGTTTGGATTGCTTTGGATTTTTCACCACAGAGATGTTTCATATTTCTTTATATAAGAGGTTCAATTTTAAGTCATTCCCACAATTATATTACTGCAGCACTTGTTTTTTGTTAAATTCATTTTAATAAATCATAAAATGTATACACTGGTAGAGACAATAGAAGAAATTATTCAGATTGGGTAGATGTCCCAACTCACAACAGATGAGAGTGAGAGATAGATAATGAAGGCCAACGCATCTTTTGAAGAAGTGGCTTCTGCCCAGGAAGATAAGAACATAAAATACTTAAATGAAGGTAGATTTGTGGGAATAAGAAGATAAAGAGCTGATGTTGGGCCAGCAAAAAAATTATGAAAGTTTGGATTAAGAAAAGTATTGGAAAATAAGAAAGATGTGGTTACCTGCTCTGCAGATAAAAATGGAGGATAGTATTTATCAGTAAAGAAAATTATACAAGAGAGATAGATTGCTGGAGAACAGGAATACATATAAAATCCTTGAGAGGAATCCTTCCATGACCTATAAAAAAATTACAGGTGTAAAAGGTATGAAATAGGACATTTTAAACAAAAAAAAAAAAAGAAGCAAAATATTTAAACCTCTCATCCTGCCAGATTTCAGTCATCTATCATCTACCCAATATACAAGTAGTGTTAAGCCCCCGGAGAGGTCCATTGTAGATGGAATTTATTCTGTATGCTCCAATACATAAATATCATCCAACCAGTGGCCTGTACTAAGAAAGCCTATCTTGGAGAAACAATATAATTTTTACAGATACTGAAGGAGTTTAAATGTGAGAAGCCATGTATATTGGTGACTGCAGATGTCAACTAAATATATACAATAATAAAACACAATGATGCAGTGACATCAGTGATATGGGCTTTGGAAAAAACACCATGTACATGTCTTCTGTTTGGGCTCCAGCATAATTATTTTTGGTATAACAAGACTTTTCTTCAATAGATAACTGGTATTGCCATGGGTGTAAACATATTGTCACGTTGAAAAATTATTTTTGTCAATGTGGCAATCAAAATAGACCCAAACAGCTTACTGTAGATGCTGTAAAAGATTTATAGATGGTGTTTTTATGGTATGGAAGGAAATCTTAAAAAAGTTTATGCAAAAAGTGGACAATAATAAGATTATATTTCTGCCATGGAAAACTGATAGAAAAAATATTCAATTTTGGACCTTGTGTTCACAGTTGAAAAAGGGGGATCTGGGACAAAAAATTTTTTTTAAACCTACTGATCACGATAGTTATATTCCTTACAACACTTGTCACCACGCCTTTTTGCTGACCAACATGCCTAGAGGACAGCAACTGTACTGCAGGAAGATTTCAAACAACAATCGCTGGGGAGAAATTTATAGTGAAGGGGTATGCTAAAGAGTTCATAACCAAGGAAATTAGGAAAGTGAGAGATATGGAGAGGGATCCTTTAATTGCTGATAAAGTGAAAGAAAACTCTCTGAATAATAATACTTTTTGGGTATTCTCTCATTTTGGATCATAATATGCAATATTAAAAAAAAGCGAGTATAATTAAGAGACATGATATACATGTTGGAATGTCCCTTCGGGATGTAATATGTGGGATGCACATAGTTTGAATCATAATATGCAATATAAAAAAAACAGTGAGTATAATTAAGAGACATGGTGTACATGTTGTAATGTGTGGGATGCATATATAAGGCATTAGCAGTTTGATTGCGGGAACACATACGTAATATTAAAAAGGGTGAGAAGAAACACAATAGGTATCTGAGTAGACTTATATTTTAGGATATAGAAAAGGTTGATAGGCACTTGGATGGCAATTTTTTTAGACGACTCAGAAAAAAGGAGTCAAGGTTGATCTATGAATCAAAATTCTTGGACCCCTGGAGATCTAAATATAGAATTTGGTCCAACATTTTTCATCAGTGACCTCTAGGGGAAAGGAGGCTATAGCCCAGTGTTTTGCCTCTATTTTTATTTGTGGAGATTTGAGAGAGGAGACAAAGTTATGTTTCTATGTTTTTGTTTTTGTTTTTAATATCATTTGTTTTATGTATTTATGGGCTCATTAATAAGGTTTAGGTATCTGTGGCAGGGCAGTAATATATTTTAGTAGTAGGTATTATGGTAGACAATATAGTTTTATGGAGATTAAGAGTAAGAACCCTTCAGGACTGATACTGATGTTAATAGGGACCCAACACAAGAAAAACACATCACAGTCCCCCTAAAAACCCACGCCACCATCACCCCTAATCTAAGCATGCAGCCTGGCTGGCTGGAAAAGGGGGAGAGGAGCATGTGTGCCCCCTCCTAAACCCCACCAGGTCACACATGCCCTCAACAACGGAGGGGAGTTACTTTGCTCTGTAACATTACATTCAATTGAAAGCTTATGTATCTCATTACAACCAGCCCCAGCCAGTGAGCCCCCCTTCCCAGCAGAGCACAATCAAAGTGAATGTGTAACAAAGCCTGGAAAAAGATACATTTGTAATGAGCCTATCATAATTGCTATTAGCAGGACATAAACAGGACCTAATGTAATTACTTTAGCTGACAATTAAGAGACTAAATATTCTTTCAGTATTTAAGTAAAGGCTATAACTGGCCATTGTAAAGCCATTTAGCTGTTCCACATTTGGGGTCTGGCAGATTTTAACCTAGAAATACTAATTTCTCAAATCCACACATAATACAGAAATCATGGTGTGATAAACCTACATTAATAACAAGAATATAGCTAAATGTATCGGAATAGACTGGTTACATAGGTACCACGTGCCGTCTTGTGGGGTGCAGAGGGATAATGGGGCACATTACTTTTTCTTAGAAAGGCACATTTCAAAGGTATATCATGTGTGATATTGTTCAAAAGGTCAAAAGGTGCACTTAATTATTAGATTATAGCCTATGACCATAGGAAAATATTGGTACATTTAGGAAAGCCATGTATGAAGATGAGTTTGATAAATACCATGGAACATTTCCACACCCTTCAGCCCTTCCTCAGACCCATCCATTGATCAGATCAATACTGAAAATAAAATTCCTAAATATATTAAACTGAACCCATTTCTGAAAAGTTTCAAACATTTATGCATTAATACATAGCTCAGAAAACAAGAATTACAATATAACAAGAATATGCCATCCATATAGATAAAAACGTGCTGCCCTGTGCTGGTGCTTGCTGGAGGTCTTTCATTACTCCCCTGCTCTACCCTTACATGTTTTAGCAGTTGTAACCTGACAAATAGGCTATAGAAAGAGCTCAGGGCTGGCCATCTCATTTTCACAGGACCCAAAATGTATATAAAGCATCCTAAACAAGAGATCAGTGCAAATTTTTACTGCAAATAATAATGTTCTTCAGCCATAAACGTACAAGCTGTTCAGCTCTTTTATCACCTCAGCTCCTAATGAAGACATTCGTTGGGCAAACGATCTTTGAGCTACAAAACAAACTATCCAAATGTTAAAAAAGAGGTAATAAAAAAAGTAATTCCTGATTCTTTTAAAGTTTAAACAAATAAATAATATTAAAATATATAATATGAATAAAAGTGATATGCATTCAGTGGGAATCAAGAATCACCTTTAGTGCTGTACACAAGTAAATTAGTTGTATTCGGACTTTTAACAAAGAAACTATTTTATTACCACGTGAGCTGAGATAATTATTTTCTATTATGAGCATGTCCAGCACTGTGCCACTGCCACCTTTCCCATCACCCCGTGTATTTTCTAAGTGGGCTAAGATCTAAAACATGACCAGTGTGCCATGGTCCCATAAATAGCCCCAATCGCACATGTTGATGAAGAGTTCAGGATGAGGCATCCCAGGACTAGCTCAAGTAGGACTGTACATCTCCAATCTGGACTGTCCTGTGGCTACCTCAACTCAATTGGTGTCTCCAGCCTGGCCTGAGGAGCCAGTGTCTGTCTGTCCTTACAGCACAGGGACAATCAGAGTATGCTGTGCTTTATGCTTGGCCTACTTTGGTCTGTAGGTGTTGTACTGCCACCAGGTAATTATTTTTTAACCATAACCTTCCTCTGTTGCTGCTAGATTTTCTCACATATTTCTAGTGGCAACAGAAGGCAAAGTAACAGATAGTATAAGAAGGTATAATAAATTAATTTTCTGCCTAACTAGAGTTGTTTAGTCATATTCAAATAATGGCACCCTCTGGATGGTTGTCTTGTTGTGACTAGACACTAGAATACAAGATCCTCTCAGGAAATTCAAATGCTATTTAACCTAACAGTATGTTTTTAGGAATAAAAGAAAACCCACACAAACACAGTGGCTGGAGACAGGGCACAGGAGCTGGAAGCCAACCACCAATTACTTAGCTACCATACTGCTTAAGAATTTCTATAACTAAATAAATATTTTAGTAACTAGTTATTTTCTCAAAGAACCAGATAGATATAAACAAATCTATGGTAGAAGTTTACCTTAGAAAAGTGAATTCAAGGTGACATAAAATCTAAATTATTTAGAAAGGTTTACCTTCAGGTCACCTGGGAGGCAACCACTTAGTGAAACTGAAGTTAAAAATCTAATTGTGTTTCCTGGACATGTTATGAAAGATGAGGCCATGAAATGTAATACTGTTAGCATTTTTGGAAACCTCTCTCAACTAACCTTTGCAGATCCCTGTGCATAGCAATTTAAATGTTTGTTAAGGAAAAAAATCGGAAAAATATCTTCTAGCATCTCCTTTTTCTGTATTCAGGACCCAAAATGGGTTACATTGTTATTTTTTTTTTTATCATAACAAATGCCAAAACATTTAATTTTTTTTTCAAGAGAAGATGAATAAAATGCCAACTTGGCACCTCTATTCTATTTCTTTATTGCCTATATAAGAACTGACAGCTGTTTGTCAGGAAATGATCCCTCCACAATTATTTTCTATAAATCTGACAGTTGATCTTAAAGTGTCATTAACCACACAATATAACCTGCCAGTAAATGCTTGCCATACTCATTATAGAGTAGATGCTTTGTTTTGTTCTCTGTATTCTGTAAAAAGTCTAGTTGATCCTGCCATTCTTTTTCCCTCCCTCTTGTCTGTGTCCCCAATCCAGCTGCAGATTGTTTAGAGCACTGTTGGCAACCTTTGCTTTCTGTAAATTTCGATGCAGGACATTTCCCCCCCTGATTGTATCTGTGCAGGTCAAATGACTATGCAGCAGGGGCGGACTGACCATTTGGAAACTCGGGCACTGCCTGAGGGCCCGGGGTCAATAGGGGGCCCCATGAGATTCCCCTGGTACCTTTTTTCATAGGCCTTTTTTAGTTCGGGCAAGGACACGGGCCCTGTGATCCCCTATTGCCCGGGGGCCCCATGAGTTGTCAGTCCGCCCCTGCAATGCAGTCACACGTGACCGTATACCAGAAGATAAATGAGAGTCCACTCCCTTCCTCCTCCTCCATGCCCACTAATTACTAAAAGACACTGGGGGGGATATTAAATCTTGATTTATGGGAGGCACTGCCTCCCTGTAACACAAAGCAAATAGATGTGATTTCATATATATATATATTTGTATGATTGTTTAACACATAATTGTGATATTAAATGTGTATTTTGATTTAGTATTATGAAACTTTTGTTTGTGGTCATGTGACTGGCACATAGCTAACCTGTTTTGTGCAGAAAAAGGGACATTTGGAAAGTTCAGGCTTCCTCTGCTGATGTATAGAACATACCTCACAGAGGACTAGAAGGATCCTAGGATGTTTCCCTGCACTCGGCCAAGATACTGAAAAGTGTCACTTGACTTCTATATACACACATACAAAAGGGTACTTAAGTTTCTTTTTGAATAATAACTACACTGGCATGTTTAAAATGCATTATCAGAACAAGTAAATTAAGTGGTCTGTGTTTAGTATCACTTTAAGCTTTTTTTTTTATTTTTATTGTAGCTCTGACACAGGCTGTAATAACTACAAAACTGTTACTTGGCTCATTGTTCCAGATCTACAGCAGGTTTACCGTAAACAGGTACCTGCAAATATTGGCAATTTAGTAGCCAATCAGCCATCATCATAGTGCAACAAAATCCACCCCTTCCTCTTACCGAGTTTCTCATAAGTAACAGACTAACTAGTAATTTCAATAATGAAGGCTCCAGCTATGCTGTTATCAGATCATATGTTTTCAGTACCCCACCCCCACCCCCATTAAGGTGTAAGTAATGTTAAATATATATATATATATATATATATATATATATATATATATCCATGCCACATGCCAATTTTTTTGTTGTTGCACACTTATAACAGTGGATTGCAGAAGCAATCAGGCTATATACTGATAAAGCACATTTATTTACTCATTTCTGCTTACAGTTTTATCATTCTTCCTACAGCATACCTTTCAGCATTGCTAAAAGTTAACAATTGCTCATCCATGGCAAAACAACAAGTTCACTAACTTACCTAGCCCAGCAGAACCTTGGAAGAAAAGAAGGAAGCCATGTGTGTGCTTTGGGTAGGAACTTAGAGCTTACAAATAATTGAATATCATCCTGCTATCTGCTTCATCCATCAGAATACCCAAATTTATAGTGATGTAAAGACATTAGTGGATAAAACCATAGTAACACTGTTGAAAGCTTCTTAAGTCTTTCTCTTAAACAAAACATTCTGAAAATCTTCTAAAATTGCTTTTTTACCTCTTTTACTGAGGTCACTCCCACGTTTCCAGAGTTGGGGCAGAGATTACAGAAGAAGAATGGCTATTGTCAATCAAGATTGGGTGCATATTGTCATCCTGTGATGTCATAAGCTAATCATAGAAATAAAGTCATGTCTTGCATTTTCAGGCTTTTTGCTCTAAAAGTCTCCAGCCCACATGAAGTCACTATCTCATACCTGATATAGTAATCACATGACTGGGGCCCACTTTGATTGGTTCCTGATAACAGCTAGGTTTGATAGCTAGCATCTGCACACATTGTCAACTACTAGCTGTCAAAGTGTGAACATAGATTAAAGGAGGAAGTGATGCCAGACGCAAAGCGGAAATGCCATGGTGGCCATTTTGGAAAAGGTTTTCAATGATAATTTTTAATGTAGGCACAATCAAAAGGGTAAGTAAAGTTTTATCTATACTGCTGCACTATGTTCTCTATATTTTTATTTTATATGCCGGATGTTGGAGAAAACATGGAGCAGTGGGAAGAACATTGTTGAGGCATTGTCTGTATGGATTTAAGATTTACGTTTAGTAAAGTGCATGATTTGAAAGGGAGGTGAAGCACACTTTTGGTGATTGAATTCAAGAGCGGTGACATTAATATTTAAGTTATTGCAAAAAAGATTTGATTTATCTAAAGATATACTACACCATATGAGTTTTCTTTTTTGGGGAGCAAGTATCCTTTTAGAAGAAGAAGACATTATGCTATGGCCACGTGGCAAGGAGTGCACATACATGGGAATATTGTGGTGATTAATTTTTGAGTGAGGAAAAGAGTATATACAAAAAAAGGTGGATGGTTTTGATTATCATGTGGTTATTAAATTGTGGCACAGGTCTTAAGGCTTAATGTGAGCACAACATATTTTATATTATTTATTTTAATATTATTTATTTTGAACATACTACACTATGGGGTTAATTTACTAAAGCCCAATAGACTGTGCACTTTGCAAAGTGCATCTGCACTCTGCGAGTGCAGTTGCTGCAGAGCTTAGTAAATGAAGTAAAGCTTCACCTTTCAAAGAATAACCAATCACATGCAAGGAAAATGAAAAAAAAAAACAACAATATTTCTGCTTGCACGTGATTGGATGATGGAAGTCAGCAGAGCTTATGCTCATTTACTAAACTCTGGAGTAACTGCTCTTGCAAAGTGCACATTCTATTTGCCTTTAGTAAATAAACCTCAATATATGCTTTTTGGTTTTTGGTTTGGAGCAAACTGAAGCATGTGGAGACACAGAGAGAACAGAGGAAAGAAAGAGATGATGTACAAGGCTGATTCATTTAAAAATATCTGGTGAGACTTTAAAGAGACTGATACTATCATTGTTTTGGAAAGCTAAAGAAGATCATTATAGTCAAAGAATAGACTGTTTAGAGAGACTTGGAGAAATGATTGAGCACAAAACCTTTATTTATATGATTGTATCTTTCCAGGGGGGTGGTTTTGTTTTAGCTGATTATATTGGGTACCTTTTTGGGGTCGTTGGTTACAGTATAGATTAAAGTTCCCTCAGCTCAAGAAATTTTGTGGGGAAAGATAATCTACAGAGGGGGAGGGGAAAGATAAATAACTCGACAAAACTCTTCCAGTTGATCTGCAAGAGCTGAATAATAAACTGTGTATAGGGGTGGAAGGGGGTGGTTATAACTATAAAGGCTAGTGCTTCCAAGAGTACTCATTATATGTACAGTACTTCAAAATCTGTAAGTCTTAAAACTAAATTACATAAAATTAATAGCATTTTCATAAAAATCAAGTTGTGATATATGTGTAGATGAATTAATAATGTAATATTGCAATTGTGCTAAGGTTTGAAAATCCATGCAATAATCTTTACCTGAATTTTATATAATCCAATGCACTAGGCTTTTATCACATTCCCAAAGGTATTCATGGGTGGAACATCAACCTACTGACAAAGGTTTTAGTACTGTGCAGCTCAGTTCTCCGTCTTTTGGGCAGAGAGGGAATGTCTCCATAATTCTATAGAGTATCAGCAATGAGGTTATTTTAGGTTTTAGATAGTAGTATGGCCTAGTGCTATTTCTGGACAAACACTGCAGCCTTAGGCAATACGTTGTGCATGCATTTTTAAGATTCATTCTCACTGTGAACTAAAGGTTACCTCTAAGTTATATTATTCATTTTGTTTATGCACAGTATAAAAAACAAATGCATACTGGCTTATCCATAATCACAATTCTTAACTGACGTTCCTGAGCCAATTCCAGTGTTTCCAAATGTCTTACATTAATATGACTGCATTTAACCAAAGTATTCTGTGTTTAATGAATATGCCCTCTGCGCAACTTTGTCCATAATACACCTCTTAATCAATGTATATTCTCAGGCAAATAGCCTAGCTCATATATTCTAGTCTAAATTTGATTTCTGTGTGACTGTGTTCTTTAGATAAATAAAGTAACTCTTATTATTCTGTTATCCATAACTAAGAGGAAAAAAATAGAAGACTATGTCTTAAAAAACATCTTTGTTCACCACACATTTTTAAACTAATTAATTCACTTGATCATTTTAAAGGTTGACCTGAAGGTCTATAATTATCAAGGCAAACAACTTTCATTCCCTTTTTATGTCAATCCATTGTATCATGCTAGTCATTAAAGATGATTATACTCACCTGTTGGGTTCGAAATCTTACTTATATCAGGCCAATTCATGGATGACGGGCATCTACTGCAGCTAATCTACCAATGCAGCTCAAAATAAAATAATTTAAAAATGCAATCTCACCCTCGGTTATCAGCACCCAGTAAAGTGGCAATTTGATCATTGACAGGTAGGTATACCAACTTATTTTATTTGGTTCTACTAGGAGCAAATGAGCACCTGTAACCACAATAATCATGACAACATTTTGTTATATAGTTTGTTTTACTTTCAGGGGTTTTTCAGTTTGTTTAATAATATCAGTACACTTCGTGGTGTATTTTTACTACATGAAAAGCAAAGTAACTTATTGCTTTAAGATGACTCTAAAAAAGGTAGAGACAACTTCCAATAAGCAATCTCCCTGGGTTGCAGGTGATAAAAACTCTCTGTCTTGTCCTTTTTTCCAAAGCTGAAAAGCCTTTGACAGAATTTATTGGTTGTTTAAATTGTTTGTACTACAAAAGCTTGGATTGGGGGACAAGATGCATGCTTGGATTAATGCACTCTAGGAGAAACCAATGGCCCAAGTGAAAGTAAACCAGGTTCTTTCACCTCCTTTCACAATCTCTAATGGAACTAGGCAGGGGTGCCCCCTGTCCCCATTGCTATTTATTTTAGTGATGGATGCTTTCTTATATAAGGCCCAACTTAAACCCAGCATCACAGGTGTGAGGTAGGGGCACATGGAATATAAACTTGCCCCATTAGCAGAAGAAAAGCTTTTCTTCATTAGCAACCCTTAGGTAGCCTTACCTATTCTTCTAAAAGAGTTGGGGAGGTTTCAGGACCTTTCCAATTTTAAGATTAACCTACGGAAATTCAAAATCATGCCCCTCAATGTCTCTCAAGGGGATAGGTGTACTATGAAGGGATAATTTTCTTTTAGGTGGAAGAATGGCCCAATTACTTATCTGGGCATCAAATAACCCACCAACATGCATGACATATTTAAAGTAAATTTCCCACCACTCCTACATGCATGAAAGGAGGAAGACTTAAAATCCTGGGTCTGATTCACTTGGTCAGGCAGGATTAATATCCTAAAGATGACAGTCCTTCCTAAATGCTTGTTTTTCTTTCAAATTGTCCCCATAAAACTACTGGTGTATTATTGATTCCCGTCCACCCCAGCGTGTAACTTGTGTGCATATGCCTACCTCCTAAGTGCATTATTTTACATTTTTTACATTGAACCTAGATTGCCATATAGCTTCCCAACGCTCTGTTTATAAAGTTGATATATCCTGTCAGGAAATTATTACCCTGTTTAGTTTTGTATCATCAGCAAACACTGAGACTGTACTACTTATTCCAACCTCTATATCATTTATGAACAAATTAGCTTAAATTGGTCCCAGAACTGAGCCTGGGGCACCCCAATCACAACTCCAGACCATTCAGAAAATATGCCATTAATCACTACCCTCTGGATAGTCTCCTGAAACTTAAAAGCAGCCGTGAAATGTGTTGCCAGTACAGAATTCAGACTTTTGTAATACTGTACTGAAAGGCCCTCTGGACCCGGACTCTTTGAGGACCTGAAATTTGTTTTAGCGCTAGAAAGTAATTTCCTCTAGATAGATAGGGCATTCTAGTATCATGTTATTATAAATGAGTCTTGGAAAAGTTAAACAAAAATGTGTATGAAGGAGGAGATTCTAACAGAGGAGTGAGACCTGTGAGGTAGGCTGTTTGGGGTCCCATGAATTCTAATCTCTGCCTTGGTTTCTCAACTACATAGGCTGAGGGACTCCATGTTTTTGTGTCTTCATGGAGAAAACAAACTGGTTTGTTTTCTCAGAGCCTAACATGTTCTGGTCTGGGTTCTGGACCCTGGAGTTTTTTTTTTAGCTTTAGGTAGGATAAATCCTCCATTCCAAGGTCCACATCTTAGATGGAAGCAAGTCCTTACTGATTTTGCAGGCTCATGGCTCCTCCCTTTCTAGGAGACAGCTGTGAGACAAGGGAGTGCGTGTGTGTACACAGACACAAAAAAGTCTATGCATTTGTACAGGCTAACACCTGCATGGCATAGTCAGTTGTGACAGACTGGAAGGTCTAATCAGATTAGAATAGCCAGGAGGCAACAGCAGATTTTTGTTATTTTAAGTGATAATGGATCCCCTCAGAAACCTTGTTGTAAGGAATGTATTTTTTTTAAATAAACTTGGGCAGAAATATCTGGACTGTAAAGTTGGAGAGTAAAATCCTTGAAGTTGTACCTTTTGAGTAATTTTATCTTATACAGCTTATAATATGGAATGCATTCAGACAATTGTGAATTCAGTGAATCTTCAATTATGAGAGAAATGACAGATGTGGATACCAAACGCCACCAAACTTCTTACTGATAAACCACACAGGACCTTGATGTACAACAGAGGGAGGCTTACCCGAATCATATAACCCCAAATTAAGAGTGGTCAACCAGCACTTATGTATCAATCCAAGATATCCAGCTTTCCTCAAAACCCCATGTCACACTATGGTACGGCTGCGTTAGATCAGATCGCTGTGCATATATACTCAGTTGGACATAGTATCATTTAAAAGAAAAAGACACGCTCTCCATAATGTAATCCAGATTAAAACACATTTAATATGGTAAATACACTTCCAATGAAAAGATGACAACCAGGCACTGCTCAGAGCAGAGACAATACACACAGCAAATATGCATGCGTGATCCCACCACGGCCATCTTGAACTCTGGAACATGAGTTGCTTATATCATATGAAGTGTCTGGTTGTCATCTTTTCATTGTAAGTGCATTTACCACATTAAATTGGTGTTTTAATCACGATTACACTATGGAGAGCCTATCTTTTTCTTTTTCATGATACTACGTCCAACTGAGTATATATGCAGAGCAATTTCATATAATGCAGCAGTATCATATTTTGACATGTGGTTTTGAGGAAAGCTGGATATCTTCGATTGATACACAAGTGCTGGTTGACCACTCTTAATTGGGAGTCATATAATTCTGGTACGCCTCCCTCTGTTGTATACAAAGGATCTGTGTGGTTTATCATTAAGAAGTTTGGTGATGTTTGGTATCCACATTTGTCAATTCTCTCATAAGTGGAGAACCTCTGAATTCAAAGTTTTTGACTTCACATTTGGATTCCTTTGTTTTATTTTTTCAATGTGTGTATATCATAGGAATTTGATATATTTGCATTGCACTATTGTATTGCACATGCATTTTACATTATCCTAGCGCTGCACTATTGTTTTGTGATGTATATCCTGCTATGTATTATGGTATTGTGCATGCTGCTGTTTTTTTTTTAACATCCAACAGAGCTCTAGCAAGTTTATTTCATTCTTATTCAGACAATTGCACACAAAAAAATTAGAATATATACTGTAGTTGTATAATTAAAATTGTGAAATGTAAATATTATAAGAAAAAAAACTGATATAGTTAAATAATTGAAACTGTATATTGAGAAAAAGCACAAATTCAAGTAATTGTTGTATAGATATAGCATGAAAAATAGTTAATGCAACTAAATATTTTAAATAGTTTTTGAAGTTACTATAGGGACATAAAAAGAGTAAGACCACAATAAAACAGATAAAACTTAGGTAAAAATGAGTGAAAAGAAAAATATGGAGAAAGCAAAGGTTAAGGAAAATAAAGAAATAAAACTCATAAATGTGGACCAAATGTGTTATTCCTGCTTATTTTTAACAATAGAAATCAGTGAACAATTAATTTAAGGACCAAATGTGTAAAAGCTTATGACAATTTTTATGAAGGATATGGCTCAGACATTTCAGAATTGTGCACTTATATTAACATTCAGCTGAAATTCTACTTAGTAGGTGGTAATGATTATATGTCAATAAGCAGCTTTTATTTATTTGGCTCTAGGTTGTTTTTGGAGATCGATATCATAAGCTTCAAAGATAGGGAGATTTTGTCTCCATTGGAGGTGGGAGAAAAGCTGTCTTGTCAATTAAATTGTTAATTTAGAACACAAAGAGAAGGCTCTGAAGCTGTGGGGATCATATCTCAAATCCTTTCTTCTTAATGCGTTCCGTTCAATGAAAAAAGTAAGGATAGTGTTTAACCTAAGAGCCTGCCAGTAGAGTAATCATGGCCTTATAAAACCTTGGCTATTGATATGTCTCAGTGTTATTGGATGTTCTGATACTATGAGTCATTATTATCTTTCTCTTAAAGTCATGGGATCTAAATACAATTAGAAAAAGACAGTTTAATCCAATGCTGAAACTTTTTTCTGTCTGTAACTCAACAAATAGATATTTCGTAATAATAAGCTGATGCTACATTCATTAAGCGCAAACGTATACAGATTTTCCATTAAAAGAATTAAACTGAATAAAAAACATATTTCATTGTGTATGTCTTTTGCAAAGTTCCCAAGAAGAATTGAAATGATTTAAAATGTTTTGAACACTTTTCGGTGCTGAAAGGAATTGTAGAGTGGTGAACAAAATGCCAATAATTATTAGTGGGATAATAGATTTCTCTCAGGGAGTCACTGCAGAATGCTAGCAAATGCAGTAGCTGTGGGAGTCTTGCTAAACTGTATGAACTTGTGCCCTCCCCTTCAGCAAATAGAAAGAAGAAAGAATTTAAGTTTGATTGCATGCTTCTTTTTAGTGTGGCAATGTGACCATCATGTTAGATGCCGTAATCCCTTGACCTCACTCGGAGTCTTTGTCTGAAATGTATATTGCCGGATAATACATTCTGTGTTCGGCTGCTTAAAATTAGAGTAATTAGTATGTTAATGAGAGAACTGAATTTCTTAAATACTTTATACACCTCCCAACACAGATTTAATTGCAATTTGTACAGAGTGAAATGTCTCATTCTTAGCCAGTCTGCTTATTTTACAGACACATTTTATGCTAAATTTCATTCAAATAAATCCAAACAGTCTATCTATCTATCTATCTATCTATCTTTATTTTAATTTGTCTAGCTATTTTAAAAGCAACTGTATGAGATTCCTTTGTTTAATTGAAATATGCAGCTCTCAGGTGTAAACAGTAGATCGTTTTCACCACAATAGGTGTTCCCAAGGGAATATTTTCCTTCTATTCCTGTTCTGCTGACAAGTAAGAATTTAGAATATTCACTCATTTCTAGTCCAGGTGACAGTACTGGCCTGGACAAATAAAGAGAGGGTGAATATTCCTAGATGGAAAAGAGGAACATATTTTTCCTAGGTCTCATTTTCCAGTTTTTCCAGTCATTCAAGTCTGAACCAATGATAGTTACTTCACTGTCAAAATAAGGATGATAGTATGAGTTTTATTACTATAGCTGCCATGTACTTGACAGCTCTCTCATAGGTCTGTATTGAGCTTAGATTTGTCTTGTTTTGTTTTTTAATTTAAAGTACAGATTCTGCAACCATTACTGACCCTTAGCAACTACTGGAATAAAGCCTCCAAGTCCCGAAATTATGGGAAGTAGCTTACAAAGCAACCACAGAAAATCTCTTAGTGTCAGCAACCGCATTTTAGAATACCGGTGTAAGCAGAAGTACTACTTATGCCAACATGCAGTAGATAGATGTTGTAGTAGAAAAAGAAGTAGTAGGATTGTGTGTCTATATATATTTTTTTTTACTGCAAAAGTAATTATAATATTCTGTGTCCTACAAATCAGGGAGTATTCTGCCAAACACACTAGAGAAGAATGCCTATTTCTGCAAATCATAACAATAAAGAGTGATATAAGGCTTTTATTAACTTGGTTAACCACTTGCCGCCCAGCCACCGCATATAAACGGTTGCAGGGCGGCACTCGTAGGCAAAACCACGTTTTAAAATGTGGTTCTGCAAAACAGGTAGGGGGCGCACGTGAGGCGCGTGCCTGCCCTGCCTGTCCCGCGGGTGCAGCAGCGGGTCTCCGCCGCTGGGTCCCTTGATGACCGGTGATCGCTGACACAGAGCAGGGCTGCATTGTTTACACACAGCCCTGCTCTGTGACAGTTCCCCGACAAGCTGAAGAGGGAGAGAAGAGTTTCTCTCCCTCGATCAGCTCCCCCCTCCCTCCCCCCGTCCAGTACACACCCCCGCCCCCTAGTAAAACACTCCCCTCACACAGTAAACACTAAATACGTTAACCCCTTCCTCCCCAGTGACATTAGTACAGTGTCAGTGGGTTTTTTTTTCACTGATCACTGTATTGGTGTCACTGGGGATGTCAGTGACCCGAAGTCAGTTCCCCCCCAGTGTCAAAATGTCCGCCGCAGTCCCGCAGTCCCACCATAAGTTGCTGATCGCCGCCATATGTCGCTGATCGCCACCATTATTAGTATAAAAAAAATTAAAAATCCCAGTATCTTTCCTGCCTTTTGTAAACGCTATAACTTTCACGTAAACCAATTAATTTACACGTATTGGGTTTTTCTTTTAGCAAAGACATGTCGCAGAATGCATTTTGGCAGAAATTTATGACTAAATTTGATTTTTGCATTTTTTTTACTGGACATGTTTTATAGCAAAAAGTCCAAAATATCGTTTTTTTTCCTCAAAATTATCAGCCTTTTTTTTTATAGCGCAAAAAATAAAAACCGCACAGGCGATCAAATACCACTGAACGAAAGCTCAATTTGTGGGGAAAAAAAGGATGTAATTTCATTTATGTACCGTATTGCATGACCACGCAATTGTCCGTTAAACTAGTGCAGCGCTGTATAGCAGAAAAATGGCGTAAATTGCAGTATTTATATCATAGTTTGTAGACGCTATAACTTCCACACAAAGCAATCAATATACACTTATTGGGATTTTTTTTTACCAAAAACATGTAGCAGAATACATTTTGGCCTAAATTTATAACCAACTTTGAATTTACTATATATTTTTATAGCTGAAAGTAAAAAATATTGTTTTTCTTCAACATTTTTGGCATTTTTTGTTTATGGCGTGAAAAATAAAAAGCGCACAGGTGATCAAATTACACCAAAAGAAAGCTCTATTTATGTGAAAAAAAGGACGTAAATTTCGTTTGGGTGCAGCATTGCATGACCACGCAATTATCAGTTGAATTAGTGCAGCGCCGAGTAGCAAAAAGAGGCCTGCTCATTAAGGGGGTAAATCCTCTGGAGCTCAAGTGGTTAAATTGATAAACTCATAAGAGCAGTGAATGTTCACTTTGCAAAGTTAAAGTGTGTGTAAGGGTAAAACTTTTTTCAGTTTTTGGAGAGAGAGGGGAATAGTTAGGCCCTCTGTTAAGATTGTATTGCTATCTATATCTCTGCTGGGGAGATTCACTTCTACTATCTTGGGGCCATTAGTGCTCCACCCAACCATCAAGCTCCACAAAAAATAACTGGGCATATGAACCGTAATATACTACTTTAGCATTACAGATTAATATTAGAACTTGGCAAAACAGAATTTTGGTGTAACAAAATCTTGCAGGCATCTGTAGTACAGTGGAGTAGTGCAGAAACATCTGGACCACCCCAGAGTGTGAGACAATTACCAAACAGATGGAGAGTTAAAGGTATTAGATTGAGCCATCCACCAATTTACATAAAGTAACCATGGTTTCTGAATTGCTTGAATCCAGGTATGATCTGCTTGCCAGCAACAGGTACATTTTCATGAAGATGGTGAATGTATAAAATTCTACATTTGAGAGTAGACCACAAAGACAATGCTTTGTGCTGAAGGATATTTGAAAGCCCATTTTATTATGAGTAAATTTGACCACCTACTTCCATTAACCTTGGATCAAGGGCCATGCTTAAAGTAAATGAAAAAAACATTTATTGAGCACTTGGGACACGAGGGACTTGATTAGGCGCATATTTGAATAAGTGTATAGGTGTTAAATAAGACCTATGCATGATATTTAACTGTGTAAGATAACTTAGTAGAGGCCTGCCTGCAGCCTTCCAAGACCTTATCTCAGTCCCCCAAATCCACAACACTCACTTCTGACTTATGTTTGGGTTGTAAGACAGCAAAGTTGCTTAAGGGGTAAGGAGCATCATATAGCAAGTAGAAATCAATAGCGTGGAGTTGGGAAGATTAAACTCCTCTAATACCTTATTTTCCGGCATAAAAGACTACTTTTTATACATAAAAACATACCCCAAAAATCGGGGGTTGTCTTATACACGGGGTATACAGTGTGAACCTTTAGTTCATTTAGGCCAAGCTGGCTCAAAACTAACGTCCTTAATCTGTCAGCCCGCTGGATGTGCAGTAATACTGTTTGTACGGTAGCTTTGGCTACATACAGCATACTGAGCTGAGCCAATCACGATGAGCGATGTATTCTATTAACAACTACAGAGCCTGCTCGGATTGGCTGAGGTTGTGACATCATCAGCCCGTCTCTCTGACTCAGCCAATCCGAGCAGGCTCTGTATTCATTAATAGAATACATTGCTCTCCGTGATTGGCTCAGCGCGGTATACTGTATGTAGCCAAAGCTACCGTATATACAGTATTACTGCACATCCAGCGGGCTGACAGATTACCGTAGGGACGTTAGTTCTGAGCCAGCTTGGCTCAGCGCGGTATACTGTATGTAGCCGAACCTGCCGTACATACAGTATTACCGCACATCCAGCAGGCTAATAGATTAGGGCTGTTCGTTTTTAGCCAGTTTGGCTCAGCGCAGTATACTGTATATATACTGTATGTAGCCGAAGCTACCGTATATACAATATTACCGCACATCCAGAGGGCTGACAGATTAGTGGGTGTATATTTAATCAAATCTGATGTTTATTCAAATCTGATGTTTGTAAATGGTATTGCCTCAGAAAGGGGGTAGTCTTATACAACGAGTATAGCCCAAAACCTATGTTTTAACTGGAAAATTAGGGGGTCGTCTTATACACCCAGTCAACTTATACTCCGACAAATACGGTAACTATTTTAGTTTTTTTATCCCATCCTTTGTCAGTACATGATGCAGAGAGTAAATGCCTTTGGAGGGCCATTGCTCCACATCTAGCACAGTAAGACATTCCAGAATAAGTTCAAACCATGCATGAAGGCTGTTTAATTTCTCAAAGGCAAGATACTATATATGAAGATGTTGATATGATATTGTGGAAGTGCCTAGAGGGATAGTACAATCCTTTAACCCCTGAAACACTGTCATTGCTAAATCCAAGAGATGTTCACTAGTAGAGTAGTAGAGTGCATTTTCTTTGACTTGTCTATGTGATTTAAATGAGATAGCTGAGCTAGTATAATTATTTAAATCAGGCAGCACATTCCCTCCAGTAGAGTTAGGTTTGAAGCAGTGGACATTTTAACTTGTGTTTGATGTCCCAAATCAATGTTTTTTTGGGAAAAAATCCATCAGTTTAAAGTATTTAAGCGGGAAATACACAGGAGATG
Source organism: Staurois parvus (assembly GCF_062004578.1). Lineage (NCBI taxonomy): Eukaryota > Metazoa > Chordata > Amphibia > Anura > Ranidae > Staurois > Staurois parvus. The sequence continues at coordinate 19,672,160 of NW_028317844.1, forward strand.
ATTTTGAGTTCAAAGCCATTCTATCCTGCTTATAATTTCCCAAGGGAGCTATCAAGGAAATCATATGCGTGGTCGTACATGAAGATATGCACATAATATCACTCGAGAGACAACTAGACGTGCCCTAACTTGCTCAAGTGTGCTTGCACTTGCGCATGCATTTTAGAGGGAGTGAGCATGAATACTTGACACCCACTTGCCTATTTAAAGCAGCTTCAGAGACCAGAACGTTTCTGAGTGGTCGTCAGCTTCTATAGTCTGTGACCTAATCGCTTACCAGACCTGTTTTGGACTCTGTTCCTGATATCCCATTGCGGACTCCAGCTAGTGTTCTGACTTTGCCTTCTGTCGCAAACGTGCGCAACTGAGACTGACACAGTCCGACATTTTGTTAAGAATCTCCATTTTCTCTCCTCACTCTCCTTCCCCCCTCCCTCTGAGAGTCACAGTGACAGTGTATGTGTGTGTTAAAATGTCACAGGAGGGTCATAGGAGCTATAAAGCCCCCCCCAGGGAGCCGGGGCCTAGCTGTGGGAGAACCTGTGCCATTTCACACATCAGAAGAGATAAGGCAAGCTTCTCAGGAGTTGAGAGAGATTCCAACCTAATAAAACCTACTCAGCATAGGTGACAGAATCAGATAACACGTCTCAAAATCCGTGTTTCCCCTATGTCTCATATCTTGGAATATGAGAGACTTACATAAAAACTGGACATATCGTCAGATGGACGATGAGCAGGCGAACAGTTTGATGGGTCACTTGCCTTGTCTCGGACACACAGGAAAGCAGAAAAATAGATCTCACGAACCGTTCAGCGTACACTTTCATAATTCATATCTAATCAATCCTCAGACTTGTCTGCATAATAATCTACCCGCGGGTGGAATGTCACTTGTGCAGATGGAAAGTTATAGGCCAAAATATGAGTTATGGGAGATTTTTGCTCTAGTTGAGGCATCCACCCATATCTCCAATGCCCTAAGCGGAGATTGGTCCTTTATTTCAGAGCCACCCCCTGCTGGGGACTACAAAACAGGCTGTCAGGCCTAAGAGTGGGTTGTTGAAGAATTCTCCCATTGACCATCGTAACATAGGGAGATCAAAGTACCCTTCTGCTCTGAAACTTGGATCTGCTAATCCAGGACTTTGGCAAGTACTTTAACCCTTTCACCTCTCTCTGATATCTCTTTGCTGTGTTATGGTTCTTTGTATATGTACAGTTGCAAGAAAAAGTATGTGAACCTCTTAGGATTACGTGGAGTTTTGCATGAATTGGGCATAAAATGTGCTCTGAACGTCATCTAAGTCACAACAATAGAAGAACACAGTCTGCTGAACATAGGACTACACAAACATTAGATGTTGCCATGGTTTAATTGCACATAATATGTAAACATTCACAGTGCAGGGAGGAAAAAGTATGTGAACCTTTGGACTTAATAACTGGTTGACCCTCCTTTGGCAGCAATAACCTCAACCAAACGTTTCCTGTAGTTGCAGATCAGACCTGCACAACGATCTGGAGTAATTTTGGACCACTCCTCTTCACAAAACTGTTTCAATGTAGCAATATTCTTGGGATGTCTGGTGTGAATCGCTCTCTTAAGGTCATGCCACAGCATTTCAATCGGGTTGAGGTCAGGACTCTGACTGGGCCACTCCAGAAGGCGTATTCTGTGCTGTTGCAGCCATTGTTTTGTTGAATTACTTGTATGATTTGGGTCATTGTCCTGTTGCATCACCCATCCTCTGCGGAGCTTTAGTTGGCAGACAGATGGTCGTACGTTTTCTTGCAAAATGTCTTGATAAACTCTGGAATTAATTTTCCCATCAATGACAACAATCCGTCCAGGCCCTGAGGCAGCAAAGCAGCTCCAAACCATGATGCTCCCTCCGCCATGCTTTACAGTGGGGATGAGGTTTTGATGTTGGTGTGCTGTGCCTTTTTTTCTCCACACATAGTGTTGTGTGTTCTTCCCAAACAACTCAATCTTGGTTTCATCTGTCCACAGTATATTTTGCCAGTAGTGCTATGGAACATCCAGGTGCTCTTTTGCAAACTTCAAACGTGCTGCAATATGCTTTTTGGACAGCAATGGCTTCCTCCGTGGTGTCCTCCCATGTACTCCATTCTTGTTTAATGTTTTCCTTATTGTAGATGTGTCAACAAAAATGTTAGCATGTGCCAGAGATTTCTGTAGGTCTTTAGCTGACACTCTGGGATTCTTCTTTACCTCATGCAGCATTCTGCGCTGTGCTCTTGCAGTCATTTTTACAGGACGACCACGCCTAGGGAGAGTAGCAACAGTGCTAAACTTTCTCCATTTGTAGACAGTCTGTCTTACCGTGGGCACATGAACATCAAGGCTTTTGGAGATACTTTTGTAACCCTTTTCCAGCTTCATGCAAGTCAACAATTCATGATCGTAGGTGTTCTGAGAGCTCTTTTCTGCGAGGCATGGTTCACATCAGACAGTGCTTCTTGAAACCTATAAACCCAAAACAGGTGTGTGGTTTTTTAAGGGCAGGACAGCTGTCAGCAACACATCCAATATCATCACACGGATTGGAGTCAAGGTTGGCTCACTCCTGGCTCCAATTAGCTCTGGGAGAAGTCATTAAGCTAGGGCCTCACATACTTTTTCCTCCCTGCACTGTGAATGTTTACATGTTATGTGCAATTAAACCATGGCAACATCTAATGTTTGTGTAGTATTATGTTCAGCAGACTGTGTTCTTCTATTGTTGTGACTTAGATGACGTTCAGAGCACATTTTATGCCCAATTCATGCAAAACTCCACGTAATCCCAAGGGGTTCACATACTTTTTCTTGCAACTGTGTATATATATATATATATATATATATATATATCTCTTAGGTACATCTTTTCTGTAAATATTTTTATTGCACCCGTTTGACCTTTTAGTAATAAATCTTTCCTTCTGAAAGTGTTGAACTGTTTCTATAGCGCTTTATTTCAATTTACGAATTCCTGCCTCTAAAGAGAACGCTACTGTGTTTGTTTAAACCTCTGTATAACCAGCCTGCGGACCGTTTTATACAGACGATTATCTCAATCATTATAGCTGATAATGAAGAGTTTCCTCTTTCTCTGTATAAAAAGGAGGTGGTGGCAGTGTGAAGAGTTAATTGCGTAATTAACCTGACCCAGTAACAATTGCCCAGGCTGCAGGTACATCTGTGGTCCATTAGCTGGAAAATCGTTGTGGAGGGTGCAGCTGAGTGTGGCATTGTTACGCACGTGACATCGCGGTTTTAGATTGGCTAGTCCTTTGGTCATGAGTTTGGTGAGAAGGGCTGGGGTCTGATGCCGCGTTCGTCACATATTGGACGTCACGATCATGGGATCGTCGCATGTTGGTGGCAGCAATCTTGCGATCGTGACACCTTCTGCCTGCTGTTTTGGTACCTCCTCTGCTTGCCTGACACAGACCCTCTGACTATGACTGTTTTGGTTCATAACTGTGCATCCCCACTGCTCAGCTGATACTGACTCTATCCTATCTGACCACCTGAGATCCTGCATCCACCTGCTTGCCAGCTAGCTTGTCGCCTGCTGTTCTGCATCTGCTACAGTACCTCTGCATCTGCCATCTTCCTACCTACCAGCCTGATTTATGCCTACTGTTCAGTACCTGCTACTATGTCTTCCATTGGCCAGCTCACCAGTCTCTCTGCTGTTTGGCACCTGCTGCAAGAATCTTCCAGCCAGATTCTCCTGCAAGGCACTCATGCCACTCTGTGCCCTGTTATATCCTGTCATCACCTTTAGGAGAAACAAGACAAGAGGTGTAAGGGAAAGCCATTTAGTCAGCTCAGCCTCAACCAGGTACATGACAGGAGTACTGGATGGAAATTGCTTAGGGTTTTACAACAACAGCATACAACAAAGAAGATGGTGGAAAACCTTGCTGTGTTCCTTGAAACAGAGGAAGTGCTTATAGACTCAATCATTGGCTATCACCCTAGCTACAGGAGTTTAGTATAGCGATTGCAACCATATTGTAAATTTAGGATTTAATCCATAGTTATGAAGACTTTGCTACAGAAAACACTGATCTAAACAGAAAAAAGCTTAGCAGCATTGAGGCTGACAATCTCTCTAGTGCCTGAGTAATCATATTGGGCCCGGAGATTCATAAATAACCATTCAGTATTAAAGGTTGTGTTTCTGTCTGTCGGGTAGCTAGAGGTTTTGAAAGGATTTTAACATCTATCAGGAGGGGAGAAATAGGCCTATATGATTCAGAAGAATTTTTGAGGATTTTTACCAGTCTTTGGAATTAAATTGATTAGAGTCTCTTTCACTAAGTTAGGCAGAGTAAATGTGGTAAAGACAGAATTAAAACTTCTGATAGGCTTGGGGCAGGAATCTCTAGGTATCAGGATCGGTGCCAATAACGAGCTTTTTCACGTGTACTCGTACTCGTACTCGTGAAAATGCTCAAGATACCTGAAACTGATACTTTATGGTGTGATTTGCGTCAATGGATGCAAATTGCACCGGAAAGAATAGCATGCAATTTGAACAGGAATGCGGTCTAGCCCGTATTGTCATCCCTGCAAGAAGAGGAGAGAAAGTGCAGGGATATCAAATCCCCAAACTTCTCCTTGCAGGGATGACACTTGGAGAGGACACCACAGGCTTATTTTCCAGCCCCCCCCCCCTTCACAAAGAGATCTCCACCGGAGAATACATGGAATGAAGGATGTGGCCTCCCATGCTAGTCGCTGTGTCTGTGCTGCTGGAAGGAGCTGGCTACAAGGGACATGATGTGGTGGCACAGCCAGACCATGCTGGTTAGGATCCAGTACCTGCACTCCAGCACCCTGATCCTGCTCTGAGTGAGACAAAACCATCTCCTCCATGCACCACCCCATCTTCTTTAGGGACAGGGATCCCATCTTTAGACCATGCTTGCTGGCAGGTCATGTGTCTAGAGTACCAGGATGGGGGGGGGGGGAGGTGTTTCCTATGCCACTCCTGTGTGAACTCAGCCTATGACAAGCTTGGGTTCACTCAGGTACAGTGGGGAAACTGAATTCAATTTGGACAGGAATCAAACTGCTTTTCTGTTTAAATTGCATGCCATTTTTATGGTGCAATTTCCGTTTTTCCGTTTTGTATTGATGCAAATCACACCACAAAGTATTGGTGAGTACTTGACCCAAAGTATCGGTACTCGACTCGCCAATCAAAAAGTGTATCGGTGCATCCCTACTAGATATAGTGCATAGAATTCTATGGGAAGGCTATAGGTGCTATAGGTGGACTATAGCCCTTGAAATCTGTACTACAGCTAATTCTCTCTCATTTTAGTGGCACGTCTATTGGTGGCACTTGTTCAAGTGTTAAATGTGGGAATGCAATAGAGTCTAGAAAACCTTCAATTTCAGTATCTGAATACTTCAGTGTAGAAGAGTACAAATTACTAAAGAAGTAACAAAATTCTACAGTGTCCAGATTTTTGTCCCCAGTAATGCCTCCCTCTCCACTTTGTAGGACTATAACAACTGATGTTTTTTCATTATACTGAGCCAGGTAGGTTAGTAATCTGCCACAAAAATTGCCATCTTCAAAAACCTGTTGATTGACAAAAAATAATTGTTTGGCTTTAGCATATTGCAGATGTTTAACGGTCAATGTTTGCAGATGTGTAACATGAAGGGTCTAGCATAAATTCAACTTCAGTTACCTCTAACTGGGATGTTGCCTCTAACTGGGATGTTGCATGCTGCATTGCAAGTTTGGGAGAGCTTTTAAACTTGTAGATATGGGAAGTAAGAGTGATGGGCACCTTATAGCTTCTGTTAAAAAAAGATTCCCATTTGCTCTCAACAGTATCTGGATACGGAAACAAGGTCAACCAAAAAATATTAAGCTGCCAACGAAAGGATGGGTCATTCAGCAGTCCAATGTGGCCCAGCCAGGGAAAAGGTGCAAAAGAAAGTGGGATTAGTAACCCATGTCTCATAATCATGCTAGAAGGCTAGCTGATAAATAAAATCTGTGCAGGACATTGTGTGATGTGAGGCTGAGAAGGAAGAAAAGACTATCTTAGTCGGATACTTGTAGCACTGGGCACCAATTAAATTAGGTACTGATAGTAATTTGCCAAATCTGGTGCAACATGAGAGAAAAAGAGGTAAATTTTATAACAAAAAGACAAGACAGCCATAAGCTTACATTTGGCTTGGAGATCCTAAGTGTTACAACTGATACATTTTAGTACTGCCATGACTTAACCATAGCAACATGTGGAGTATGAGGAGAACCATCTGACCTCCAAGGTAAGCAATAGGTATATTGCAGAATTACCACATATAGCAAATAAGGAAGTAGTGTGGGGCATTTTTCTGGAGAACATGTAAAAACATGCTATATATGCAAATAACAAATTAAACAATTACTAAAGCCCTAACCCATCCAGCTCTACACCAACACCAAGTTGTGTGAGAATAATACACTTTTAAAAGAGGTGAATAATAGCTTGAAGCAGAATACTTCGGACAAGAAAAGCAACACAAGATTCAGGCTAGAGAAGAAAGAAACGCAATTGTAAACACAAAACTAGGGGAGCTATTTTCTACTGAATAGCAATAGAGTGCAAGAGGTGACATGTCAAGCCATGTGTGAGTTCTGTGCACTAACAGAACACTGTCACTCCTGAGAACATCTCTTGAATGGGAATAGAAGAACTGTAGTGGTTTCACAAGTATGGTGTAAACCAAGCAAAATGGAATAAACTTGTAGCCTGAAACAAAGTTTCAGTGAGCTCATGCTTGATGGGGTGTTTTGCTACACTGTATCAAAGTGAATATTTTAGTAAATAAGCCCCAATATCTATGAATACCTGTAACAAAAACTTTCAACTGACAATTCTAGATTGGGAAAAGCTAATCATCTGGATTGGATATTCTTGGCTTCTTAAAAATCTTTTATCCCGCCAAAAAGAAATAAAAGGCATCTGTGTGAGTGAACTTACATATTTTGGCCAAAATACAAATTATGCCTCATGATTTTGTGTGTGTTCTTTTGGGAAATGTGTTATAGCTGTATACAAATAGAGAGAAATGGCACTGGAGGAGTATATAGATAACTAAAAACAGTTCATAAAAAGTCCAATGAATGATAATTGCAGCATCAGTGGCAACACCCTTAGAGTGAGGTTGAGACTCTGTAACGAGGAGAAAGGGAAACAGAGGGGTGGTAGACTAAGTACAGCATAAAAGACTTGGGTTTATTAATCATGCAATTAGAAACTCACAAATGCATGGAGAAGTAAGGCATGCCAGTACATCCACAGATCCCTCCTAGGCAAAGTCAGCCAGTATGATAGCCACAATGCAGTCTGGCGGTGAGTGATAGACTCCAGGGAGTGGCCAGCTGCCGCAGTGACCAGTATGGAACGCAAGATGGTGTTGAGCCAGAAGTGACGTCAGTACGGAGACGTGATGCCGTGGATATTGGCGGTAACGCATTTCAAAATTCCGCTTTTTCGTCAGACTCCCCCAGGGTGAATGATGCAAAAGGAAAGAGAAAAATAATTGCAAAGATCATACAAGCAAATGGCTGCTCCCCAGTCTGTCCTGCACAGAAATCTGGTTCCAGGTTGAACCCCACTGACAGCTGAAACAATAAAGAATATTTTTAGTAGCTGTGCGGTATCTTACTGCATAATCAGAAGCGGTAAGATACCTTTTAGTGAATTGTCCCCTCTGTTCGAAGTTCACGGTCAAACTTTCGTTGTGTTTGAATGTTCGGCCGTGAACCAAACAGGGGGGTGTTCAACCCATCACTATATAGGATGTACATTACTGTCCAGAAATCCAGGTGAAAACAGAGTGAAAAAGCCTAAAAAAAGAAAACTAATGGGGAAGTCACCCCACCATCAGAACACAAAATTACAGTTGGAGGATTCCCCCAATTATGTTGAATGTTGATTTTTTTTTTCATTCAACAAATGTATGGCCAGCTTAACAGTAACATACTCATTGTACAAAAACAGTCCATGTATTAATGCTCAAAATCAGCCTTTTATTGTTGCATGTACTATTTATTAAAAAGGTGAGTAGGTAGTCATCTTCAATGCATTCTTTAAAGGGGGGGGGGGGGTGTTAGATGGACTAGCACATTTAGATACACAGAAAATTGAAACTCCAGCTAACACTTTATAATCAGTTACAGAAGTTTATTTCCTTTTGGGCTAAAAGTTATACATAAATAAATAAAAACTGTTCATTGTAAGCTAATGTTAATTGGTTTGTCTGCACCCTGTAACTGATACATCTGCAGGACAGCTTGTTCTTTTGAAAAAAACAACATATTTACTGACTGAATCACCAGATGATAATAAAAGACAGAAAGCTTTAAAAAATAAATCAAATACAGTCATCACATCTAACAATTGGTAAGCTGAAATAAAATAAATGTTTGCTTTCTGGTTGAATACTGATTTAAAGAGTAAAACTTTTAATTCTGTAACTGTAATCATTTCAGCAAACTTTAAGCTGCTGAAATGTTTGCATTTTGAAACTTTAAATGCATAGAGGCAGTCCAGCCTATCTGTTTAGGAAATCTGGTATTGTTTGGGTTAATTTTTACAGGCATTCGAGTCAAATGATGGATTTTCCATTTGAACATATGCAGCTGCATTCAAACGGCAAACACAGTATTTGACAAAAGAGGCTGCATTCGACCTGTTGTGCCTGCAGTTCAAATGCACGCTTGCAATGAGAAAAAAACCTTACGTGCTACTATGAATCAAAAAGATAAATAAAAAAAATATGAAAGTAGCTGCTAATGCACCAAACCCGTTTCATGAATGGGCAAAAATATATAATATATTATATGTGTGTATAATATCTGTGCAGCGCTACACAACAAGAATAAGTGTCAATTATGTGAATATACTAATCACAAGAGAAAAAAAAAGAAAGAAAAACCAAGAAAAACAAAAACAAAAGTCCCAATATAAAAACAAACAAAGAAACAGCGAGCACTCAGGGATTCAATTAAATCAGCCGCAAATGCACTAAAAAGGAACCCTAGACCTTACATATAATACAAACAGAAACCAGTGCAGCGCTAAAAAATGACATGCAGTAAGACTGAAAAGTGATAGTGATAATAAATAAATAATTGATATTGGTGATAGAAAATATAAGTGGATGCAGCACTATGATTGGCACAATGAAATAGGTGCAACTGTGAAAGTCTTAAAGCAAAGAGTGTTCATAAGGTGGTGAAGGCATGACACAATCGGGTCAGCATACAGTGTGGCAAACAGGTCCTTTTGCACAGGTGGTGTCAAATAATCTCATGTGGCTTTATCCGTGTGGGAGATTGATAAAAATGCGCACTCACCAGATGCGCACAGTTAAAGTGCAATGTGTTGAACGGTATATTAACCAAGAATATGCAGGAAGCCCCCTTTAATATTTTTTTCAGTCTTACTGTATGTCATAGCGCTGCACTGGTTTCTGTTTGTATTAAAAGTTCCAATATATTTCTTCGTAAACAATTCTTCTTCCTGTGACCACCAGGTGCAGCTAACACAAAAACGGTGCACTATTCCTCCACTATTCCAATATCTGCTCACCTCCAGTAGTGTGACCTCACAACATATAATGTTTAGTCTAACCGCACTTTTGGTATCAATATTTGGACTCAAGATCAATTTGTGTGCAGGCTAGGCTGATAGGACGTGATTTGAACAAAGACACACAGATCAACAAAAAGCAGGTCAAATGCATCCTCTGAACTGTCATGCATACTGCTCAATTAAAGTTAATGAGATCTGGCTGACCTGCATTTGATATGTGTTCCAAATGCATCAAAACAATGCTTGTGAACATGTACCACTCCATTCCAACCTTTTCTGTTGATAATCTTGTGATCCTAGAATGTGCCTGTTACAGGGGCGGACTGATCATTTGGAAACTCGGGCATTGCCCGAGGGCCCGGGGTCAGTAGGGGGCCCAATGAGATGCCCCTGGTACCTTTCTCATAGGCTTTTTTGAGTTTGGGCAAGGACACAGGAGCCCCATGATCCCCTATTGCCCGGGGGCCCCATGAGTTGTCAGTCCGCCCCTGGCCTGTTGTGAACTGGAACATACACTGCTAACTATAAGATGCTTATTACACACAAAAAAAATGTCAGTACTAATGAGTTTTTCAAAGCCATGTATTCATATTAAGACCCCATTCATACTATGCACATGCAGATGCACATTTTCAACATATTGCCATCACATAGACAATAAAAATGTTTTTGGATGAGACTAGTTTACACCATTACATTGCATTGCAGTGCACTAAAAAAGAATGCATTTTTAAGCATAACAACGCAACATGATTCTGTAAAAAAGATAAAACATTCAAAATAATGAAAACTATTTAAAAAAAATGCATATTTATATGGGGCAGCACAGTGGATAAATGGTTAGCATTTATGCCTGCCAGTACTAGGGTCGTTGGTTTGAATCCCAACCATGTCACCACCTACCTGGAGTTTGCATGTACTACCTGTGTTTCCTCCAGGTACTCCGGTTTCCTCCCACACTCAGGTTAATTGGATACTGTATAAATTGTCCCTAGTATATGTATGTATGAATGTAAATTAGAGACCTTAGATTGTACTACCCTTGAGGGTTAGGGACAGATGTGAATGTACAATATATATATGTATAACACTGCATAAAGTGATGGTGCTATATAAGTACCTGTAATAATAAATGGAAAAAAATAATACTATAAAAACATGCTCTCATTAAGGCTAAGAAAACACAAAGTTTGTGCTGTGAACAGGCCCTCAAACCTGCCCTGAAAGCCTTCATGTGATCAGTAATGCAGGAAGCATAATGAGAGAGAGAAAATTACATAGCATAGGCTTCAGACATACACAGTTGAGTTTACTATATAATTGGTAGCTAGATTCAAGTAGTATTTGAAAAAGTTGGGAAACTGTCAGGCTAAGCCAAGCCATACACATATAGAATTTTTCCATTCAGCCTGTACAAATCCTAATAGATTCTTCCATCCACACTACACAAGTTATTGTATTTTGACAGCTGACCCTGCATCTAATTAGTCTAATCAATGAGTGGCAATTTGTCAGCTGAAAAACACCTGCATTTAATTGGATGCAGGTGTATTTCAGCTGACAAATTGCCACTCATCGCCCTTTTCAATCAAGGCATGTCTGGTAGGAGGTGGCTGACAAGGTCACCCACTGGGTGAATTTCAATTGGTTTGTCAGAAGTCAAAATTCACTCCATTTATGGCCAGTCCTTTTGTGATGTATATTCACTATGTATGCTCTGCCAATGTACAGTATTCAAAGTGAGTTCTACCATCATCCACACAATGTTCTCACCTGATTATATTGACCTATCAGATAAAATTGGTCACTTTGCGTATTCCCCTTTAAGGGGTCTCATTCACTTCTTTAGGATGCCACTGGATTTTTGCCCTTGGATTACCTCCTTGTCTCAACTCTTGTTAATGGGAACAGCCACAAACCGCACTATCCAAAAAGAAATTCCTCAGCCACCTCTCTCCTCTCCTGTTGTTGACACTGTAATTTCTCTTTTTCTTTAAACAGGTTTTGTTCCTACTAACTAGAGTTGAGAAATAGCTTTGTTGTTACATATTTGAAAAACATACTATAACTAATTTTTGGACATACAGCAGTTACTAAAATGTCCATCTTACCCATACATCGATCTTAACCTCTTCGAGAGGGATTACATGGATTCCCACTCTCTTAGGAGCCTGAAATGTAAAGAACATTTACCATGCAGCCAGAAGATCCATTCCTGAAAACATTTTTATATAAAATGAAGGGGCGAGACCTTTAAAGTGATTTAAAGGCTTACATTAAAAAAAAAGAAAATAGCAAACATGTCTATACTTGCCTGCTTTTTGAAGTGGTTTTGCACATAGCAGCCTGGATCCTCCTCTTCTCGGGTGCCCCGTCGGCGCAATTACATGTTAAATGCAAGTGGAAAACTTTATACATGTAGGCTCTGCCATTGCAGAGGTGACAGAACTGACTCCCAAGTAAGACAAACATGCTGCTCAGGAAAACTGTTAATATTGATTTAAAAGTGTGTGGTATCATCAATTTTTCTATTGACGTATTCCCTTTAATGAGTTAGCAGTGGCCAAGCACAACAGAAGAATAGGACCAGTTTATCACTTACCTACAGCTTTAACTATTTCTTATATTGTATTTTGACTGTGAATTATAATTCTCATTTTGTAAGATTGAGAGTGAGTGCGGAACATTTGGAGTTAAAATGATACTCTTTATTGGCTAACTTAAGTTATTAAAGCTTTTGGGATGACTTAGATCCCTTCTTCAGGCGTTATGCAATTCTTCTACTGCTAAGATATTGAGCCAATTTCTGCTTTCAGAAAGTGCTAGTCTAAGAAGAGTACAGCGAATCCGATCTAACTGGCAGGCTTAGTATATCATCTGACAAAACAATACCTACCATAAATGTAATATCAGTAAAGTTGCAAGTTGAACGCTGAAGTATTGATGTGTAGATATTACATTTTTATGGATTTTTTACGGGGGGAAAAACATGTGATGATGGATAACAGAGCTTTTGTCTGGCCATTTTCAAAGCCTATAAAACTGTGCTAAAAATTCAATAAAATCTCAGTTCATGAGATTAATTTGTTTTGCAGTAACATCTTATCCTTTAGACTGCAACAGCTTCCATGCTCCTCCCAGACTCCAACTTCTGTCTGTAATAGGCAGTAATAAGTAGAAAGCTGCAAGTCTCAGCGTACTCCCATCAAATATCTCAATACAGACAAAATTAACACTTCTCTAGGTCACTGAGTGCCACAGCCTAGAGAATGATTTTTTTTTCATTCCTTTCAGACCTAGTTGTAAAAGGAACAGTAAAGAAATATAAAAATGTTTGGGTTTAACATACACTAAGCCTATAGAGTTACATTGTGGGTAATATAATGTAAGAAATTCTCTAGTTTAAAGTGGAATTTTGGTTCACTTTATTTGTATTTTTCAGAGTATGAGATTTTTTGTTTTACAAATGCAATACATGATTAACAATCTTACCTAGCATACAGTATGTACATTGCTTAGAATTCCAATTGAAATTTTTAAAGCAGTCAGGCTCTCTCACCTCAAGAGTCCTGTAGTTTTCTAATTTCCCTGCCATGGAGAAGGCAATCAAACGGACTACTGTATATAGCCATGAGTCACAATTGGTGCAAAGAAGTGCAAGCCTCATTTAAGTATAGCTAATTTTGAAGTCACTTCAGAATAAATGTATTATACAGGTAAGCTGGAATGCATCATAAAACAGATTAATAACAGGTTTTTATATGTCGCCTATGTTTCATTTGGGCACAGGTGTCAGTCTTCTGTGGCAGCAAAGATGATTTTGATTACATGTTGTAATCAGAAACCAGTCACAGAAAATTAATTGCAGGACCCAATGTTAAGTTACAGCTATATTTATAAATACAGATAAGGATCTTTGGGATATTTATTTTCCCAATAAGAAAAAGGTTTGCATTATTTGAGTGAGGCCATAATCAAAGGCGAGCAACTTTTCTTAAATTGTCATTGGTTTGGTTGATCCACTTCAGCAATCCTTTTCACTGGGTTCACATTCTAGTCTGAGACTGAAAACCTTTCAAATTACAAAGCATAAAAAAATATATCCAAGGCAAAAGGATCTTACAAAGACTTCTAGGTTATAGAGACTTTTAATGCATTCAAATTGTTACATATACCTGCTTGTTTAAAGCACCTTTCATAAGGATTCTGTATCATAAAGCTAAACTGACATCCTATAAAGAAAAGCTAAATTGTTAAGTTATTACTTATCCCCTTATTAATTTTATATGGGCTATCAAAGACCTCAGATCAATAGTCACCCTATTCCTGTAGCTATAGCCTAAGGCCATGCTTCATTTTTCCTTGGACTGATTTTGTGCTTTGTTGCACATGTCTGTCCTTTGTAGCTTGTAGTATGAAATACCGGTAATTGTCTGATCAGAGGTCTCTAATAGTGCATATTAGTGAGAGAGAGGCAGTTTAGGATTCTATAGTATTGTTATCCTAGTTAATTCAGAGGAAGTCAAATAAACCCTTATAAAACAATATCCAATTAGCTACAGTATAGCAGGGTAAACATTCCTTTCAACTCCTGAAAGGCAATCTAATATTTTCATAAATCTACATTCTATTATACACTGTTAAAAAAAATTAAAGGAACACATTGAAAACACATCAGATCTCAATGGGGAAAAATATCATGCTGGATATCTGTACTGATATGGACTGTGTAATGTGTTAGGAAAGTAAGGATGCCCCATCGTTTGATGGAAATGAAAAGTATCAACCTACAGAGGACTGAATTCAAAGACCCCTGAAAATCAAAGTGAAAAAATGATGTAACAAGCAAGTCCTTTTTGCTGAAATTTCATTGCAGCAACTCAAAATGGTACTCATTAGTTTGTATGGCCCCGACTTGCTTCCATGCATGCCTGACAATGTCAGAGCATGCTCCTAATAAGATGACGGATGGTGTCCTGGGGTATTTCCTCCAAGATCTGGACCAGGCCATCACTGAGCTCCTGGACAAACTGAGGTGCAACCTGAAGGTGTTGGATGGACCGAAACATGATATCCCATAATATCACATAAAATGAATTTTAGTGCACAGAAACACAATATAATACCCAATGCTTTGGTAAAATATAAAAGATGGTGTTGCATCAAGTAAATGGATACCAAACATGTCAAGTCTTAAAACTGCATGTGTCTGATGTTGTGAAAACAATGATACTTAAAAATCTCTGTGGGCAACACTTTAAAATCCTTCACGCGTCAGGGTTTTTTCCTTTCTTTTTTGTGTGGTTTCATATTCTTGTATTAGGAATTCTCTTGTAAGAATACTGTCAGAGCAATATTCTTTTTAGAAATCATGTATTTAATATTATAATGGAAATGTGTATGTAATAAAGTTGATACAAATCTTCTTTTTAACCAAATGTCTCTTTCAGTATATGTATGATCCTGTTGCTGCATTAAAGTCCCACAAAGGGGAATTAATATGATTGCTCCAGATACCAATTAGGCAATAAAAACCTGCCAATAGTTCTAACTCCTCAACAACTTATGCAAACTTAAAAAAATGTTTGACTTTAAATGCACTTTAAACCTTTCAGATAAAACAGAGTCTATGGCATTGCCAAAATGACAAAAAAGTGAATCACTGAATTTACAGTAGTTTGTAATTTGTGTGTATGATAAAGGCTGAAGATTTTATATTAATTCAGATGTGCAATATTTAAAAAAAATATATTCTTGCAATTCAGGGTGATCTCTTTTAACTCTAGATGTAATCCATTTGGTTGACCATTGTTACTTATGAACACAATACAAACAACTTTGCTTGTTTGGACATACATTCAATTGCCCAAAATTTTAATTTTTACCAATTTGCAAGAGCCAAAAATCATATATAGTACTGCTATATATGCCACTACTATACATGAAAAATTCCTTCTTCTCAAGGGCTGTTAAGGAAGTAGTGGGTGTCAGCACCCTCTGCATCCATAGCAAACAGTGACATCACCCAGGTCCCTTTATTATTGGCCAAGACTCCCCTACAATGTAAACAAAGGGGAGCTGTGGCTGACATCACTGACAAAATATAATCCTGGAAGCCACCCCTCCCCACCTCTTTGTTTGCATTCACCATGAAAGCTCATGGAGCTGTCATTTAAGGTGAAGAATGCAAGAGTATGGTAGTTTTTTCCTTCAGCGATTGGTGGGAATAATTTATCATGATTAGATTTGATCAAAAATTGTGCTGCACTGCTGCCTTAACGCAATCATTTAAATTTGCTAATTTAATGTCCATCAAAATTCCTAAAGTGTGATAAATCCAATCTCCAAGTTGCCTCCTTTTACATTGTGATAATAAAGTCACACTGCTAGTATGCTCCTTTGGGGTAATGATTACACAATCCCGATGCCACAGTTAATACTCTTCCCAACCTGTGCATACACCCATCCAGTGGCAGTGGTAGTGTTCTCACGTTAATGCTGTGACCTATAATTGTAATATAGGTATAAATGGGCTGCTCCCACACTGGGGAATTATATCAGGTGCCCCTCAGTTTTGTCAGGTACTCAAAGCTCCCATGGTGGATTCCAGGTAGCTGCCCTGTTTACTCAGTAGTGTTGTTCTGTCTCTGTATAAAATCAACTCAGAGCCACAAAGATGCTGCCATTGTATAGCAATTTAAACACATATAAACTTTATTTAAAATTCTACACATTTACTGTATGTAGTTTAAAAAGGCATAAATAGTATCTAGCATGCTCTCCTCACATTCAGTCCTCCTCCTCTAGTGTCACCTAGCTCTGTCCCATGTGTATTGTCACTGGTCATCTGACTTCATCAAGGTAGCAAATCTATTAATTGTTAATGGGGGACACACACTTTTAGTGATTGCAGCATCTGTATAAATATACAAGTTTTCAGTGCACAAGAGATTTTGATTTTACATTTATCATGATCTACAAGGATGTGCATTGTTAAATGAGATGATTATCATTCAAAAAAGTCTTAACTGTATTTTTTGGCATTTTGTGGTATTTCTCTAGAACTCTCAAGAACTTCCTACACTTAATTAAGGCAAACATTACCAACACATATGGCAAATTCAGGTGTCATGGTCGGGAGTCAGGCTCAGAGGCCAGTGCCTGTAGCAGTTGAGAGATTCACAAGTAGTCAGCTGGATGAATACACACACAGATCCACTAGCAGATTATGGAGGCTCATCCAAGGCGTAGGGTCTAAGCACCATCTAGTCTTCACCAGAGCTCCTGATGGTGGAGATTGGTGTTTCTCCATGCCAATGCCAGGTCATGGCCCTTAGGATTGCCCCAGAGGGATTTTCCAGGGAGCTGTTCAGCATCCCAGATGGCTCAGCAAGAAGAGACATCACCAGACATAGCAAAGGGCACAGGTTTAGACCTGGGTCCTGACAACAGGTAGTTTTTACTACTGCCACTTGCCAACCTGTCACAAATTCTAATAATGAATTACCACTATTTTTTCTGATTAAGAATTAATACCAACTCTGAACTGACATACCGAGGTATGCCAGTACTCAGAGAGGGCTGTGCCTGTGCTGGGAAGCTGTCATGTATGTGAGAGCTTCCTGCACAGTGCTGTATCCCTGAGGATCCAAAAGCCACTCTTGGACTGTATAGTGGCTCTTGGCTTGCCATTGCCATGCACTGTTGATCAAAAGTAAAGCAGAATTGATGGGAAACTAGTCTCTCAGTTCCCTATCAGACTTAACCCATTCAAGGATAGAACTCCTCGGCCATACTCCTGTCAATGTGATCAGTACAGTGGCTGGGGAGGGAGGGAGTGAGTGAGTATACTGAGGAAGAAGTGTGCAGTGTGGACACTCCTTCCTCAATCCAGACATGGAAAGATTAATGAATCGGTCACAAACACTGACAGTTTCAGTGCTGCACCCTGATAAAATTCTCTTGGGTGTTTACCCTTTTTGAATTCCCCCATATATGTTTTAACACTTGTACTCTACCCTATTATACATTTTTTTCAGGAAAGATAGGTCATTCGTTTTTTAACAAGTATGGATACATATACAGTATTTTCATGGCTTTTGTAAAATAAATAAATAAACACAGTGTTTAAGTAATTTGCACCCCCTCCCATATATTTACTGTAAAATATAATCAACTGTCTGCTAATTAAATGATATATTAATTTGACTTTTGTGTAATATTAAATAATAATATACAATTATATATCAATATTTATTCACTTATTGATTTTTGTATTACATGCTTTTTTTTTGGGGGGGGACTTCTGAATACTGTCAGTGGAGAATGGATGGAGACCCCTATACAGCTGTGCAGCAGTAAATCTCTAATATTATTGATCTACTGCAGGCTAGCAGTGATCAAATGCTGTAAAGAGAGTCTGGATGAATCTTTGCCTGAGTATTTATACACAGTATTGGTGGCAGGAAGTGCTGTGACATCACTTGTAATGTCACTACACTCATAATATAAACACAATAGCCATTGTCTCTGCACCATTTTAAAATGGTGCCCAGGACGAAAGTCTAAATGACAAAGCCAAAGCTTGCAGCAACTTTGGGTTTCTATCACAGTGTACATACATAGATCCATAGAATCTTACAAAATTTTTGGCATGATAAATTTTATCAATTTCCTCAAGTCAGTTTTGAAAATACAAACTCTTCAATCCGCATGAACAAAAAGATAACTTTTGGAACTGAATATAAATGTGAATTCTTGTACACAGTGTGTATAGCAAACATATTTATCCACTGCAACTATAAAGCTTGTAAAACTTTCTGCTGTACCTGTAGAAATGAGGTCTGTGACATTCCAAAAGCTATTGCTTGGGGAAAAAGACCAGAGAAAAGCTAATATGATAACGCATTGCTGCCTGAATATTAATTTGATGTCGCACATAATCATGGATTAAATTTAATCCTCTAAATAATATGAGATGGGAATTGAGAGCACACAAAAACTTACAATCATGGAAACTCGCAAGGGTCACAGTAGCTATTTATACATAAGCTCCTACTTCCCTTAGTGAGTCACATTATGTGGTGACTTTTGTGTCACTTAATTATCCAACCCATATGTTCCTCAACAGGGAAGAAAAACAAATAGCAATGCAATCTAATGGCAAAGTATTACCAACTACACTTAATAAATCACAAGTGAAACTTATAAGTTGATCCCATATTCATTAATTGAAAAGTTTTAAAGTTTGTTCTTTTCAAAGGACAAACAAGCTGCAGTAATTCATCTGCAGTAAATAAAAGAGGTGAACAAATGAGAAAAGATAGTCTTTAACTTCCCATAGATATTGTACCCCACTGATAGGCTGGTTTCATACTTTTCCTCTCCACCCCAACCCCTTCCTCTACATTTATATAAACTTGGTATAGATGCAAAATTTGATTTAGAAATTCTACTCTTTTTTTTATTTGCTATGTGTGTACCGTCTCGATAAGGGACTAGTATGAATTTTAAGAGAAATAGATTTTTTAATATTTCTTATATTTTTGTTTCCCCTTTAAATTCATACCACACTCTTATCCAGTCATGCAGCCTGGGTGGCCAGCAAAGGAATGGCAGTTAACATGGAGTCCTTCATTTCTGTACTATACCAAGTCATATGCCTTTGAACTGTGGTTGAGTACCATGCAAAGCCTCCCCCTTACCATGCATATTGAGGGACAAGGACCCCCCACATCCTGTACCCAAAAAGGGATGTGGGGCTTTGTGAGCTTTTAGAATTCTGAAAACTCCCTTTAATAAAGGTCCCCCCAAAAAAGTGCAAAAGTAAAAAAATACAAAGTCCATTATAAAATGTAAATAAGGTCCCCTAATGTAAATCCAGCATCATTTTCTATCATACAGCATAATGTTGCTCCATCACCAAGATGACCGACAATGTTGCCTCACCACACTACTGCCACTAAAAGGACAGAATCCCAGGAGCTGCTGGAATGTGAACAAGAGCTTTGGGGATCCTGGTCAATGTCATTGATCAGATATGATCATGACCATGTTTGGTCATTGACATTATCTGAAATGTTTGAAAGTAAACTGAGCAGTAGGGTGTTCAGGGAGACAAAATGGCCAAAAGATATATTGCTCACCAGTTTATTGATTCATTTAGTGGTTTGTTCTAATACATTAGCAAGAATCTCTATATATACCTACAAGTGTTCTTAACTAAGCAACAATCTATCACCAAAATAATTAAATATTCACTTGAAGGTATTCTGTTTCCTATCTAAAGAGCGATGAACAGGAATGAAGGAATGTGCCCAGTACAGTTTGCAGAAGCCCATTAAATTCTGTTGAAGTGCAGAATTTCCAAACTTAAAACTAAACCCCAGTCTATAGAGGAGCAAGTCTTAAAATACATTCTGGAGCAAGTCTTAAAATACATTCTGGCTATTTTCAGGGTTATTAGGCAAGGGAATGTCAAAAAAAGCACCTGGGTAACACATACCAATAAAACTAAATATTTGTAAACATACCATACAGCATGAAAGAAGTGTCCTTTTTTAATTGTTTTCTTGGGATTTATTAAATAAATCTAATGGTGAATTTAAATACGAGGCATGCACTATGCTTAGCTATAGTCTTGTCCATATTTAATAACAGGATGTTTATGAAGAAAATTTAATGAATGGTGTAGTGTGGATTGTTGTCAACTATCTCCAAGCCGAACCTCTGCTATCCAATCGTCAGCAAGCCCAATTGACTTAATATTTAGCCCATATAGGTTGCCAAACAATAATAAAACAATATTAAAACAATATAAACGTGGCCAAACAATATTATGTGTGTGGTAGAAATATCAAGATCTTTAAAATAGAGGGTAATATGCGAGCAGCCTTTTGTTTCTATAAACTTGCTAGTGCTAGTTTCACCTACATAAAGTACACGTATTAAAGGTCTGTGTGTTTCGGAAGCTAGGATTCACTTGCTGTCTCTAATACTGCCAGTATCAGATATGGGGGGCAGAAGGTGTGAGTGACAGAAGAGATCAGCTTGAAGACATTGTCCCTAACAGGGAAAAGCAATTTGCAGCTCCACCATATTTAGAAAGCCAATGTAGCCACAGTCTATCCAACAAAGTGGGGGTTGTTGTTGGGGAAAGTTTGCTGGTAGTCTCTGGGGGTATAATACCATCTATGCAATAGTTGGTCCACTGATTCCCAATGAAATAGGTATCTGGCTTTAGTGGGCCATCATACATCATAATGCCACTGTTGCTTGATAGGTGTAATTGTTAAATCAGCACCTAATTTGTCTATGATAGGCAGTTTCTCTGATTGGGTCCAGTTTGAAAGAAAGTCGTAGATAATTGCAGGCCTGTTCTGATTAGGAATGAGATAATTGTAAAATGAAAATTGGGTTTTGAGGAGTAGATTGTTGCTGAGATGTATAGAGTCTAGGAATTGTTGGATCCTTAAGGTATTTAAAAAAGTCTGTAGGAAAAATGGCATAGGTGGTGGAAAGGTTATCAAAGCTTTTAAGAACTGTGCCTGTGTAAAGCTGTCCTATTAATTGTACTTCTAGACTGTTCTGGGTATTCAACATTATTGTTGAATACCTGTTGTGTTGCATACCTGTTTTTCCACCAAGCAATGTGGAAAAAATTTTTATATATATATATATATATATATATATACATATATACATATATACATACATACATACATACACCCAAAAGGTGTGTGTGGGTGTGTGTGTGTGTGTGTGTGTATATATATATATATACACACACACCCAAAGGTGTTCTGTTGGATTGAGGTCAGGACTCTGTGCAGGCCAGTCAAGTTCCTCCAACCCAACATGCTTATTCATGTCTTTATGGACCTTGCTTTGTGCACTGGTGTGCAGTCATGTTGGAACAGGAAGGGGCCATCCCCAAACTGTTACCACAAAGTTGGGAGAATGCAATTTTCCAATATATCTTGGTATGCTGATGCCTTAAGAGTTCCCTTCATTGGAACTTAGGGGCTAAGCCCAACCCCTTCAGAAACAAGCCCACACCATAATCTCTCCTCCACCAAACTTTACTCTTGGCACACTGCAGTCAGGAAAGTGCCGTTCTCCTGGCAACCAACAAACCCAGACACATCCATTGACAGATAGAGAAGCGTGATTTGTCACTCCAGAGAACACGTTTCCAATGCTCTAGAGTCAAGTGGTGGTATGCTTTACACCACTGCATCAAACGCTTTGCATTGCACTTAGTGATGTAAGGCTTGGATTCCGCTTCTTGGCCATGGAAACACATTCCATGAAGCTCTCTAATTTGAAGGTCACATGAAGTTTGAAGATCTTTAGCTATTGCCTCTGCAGACAGTTGGCGACTTGTGCGCTTCAGCATGCGCTGACCCCACTCTGTCGTTCTATGTGACCTACCACTTTGCAGCTGAGTTGCTGTTTTTCCCAGCTGCTTTCACATTGTTTTAATACCACTAAAAGTTGACCGTGGAACATTTAATAGCAAGGAAATGTCACAGATGGACTTATTGCACAGGTGGCAACCTATCATGGTACCACGTTTGAATTCACTGAGCTCCTGAAAGAACCATTCTTTCACAAATGTTTGTAGAAGCAGTCTGCATGCCTATGTGCTTGCGTTTACACAGCTGTGGCCATGGAGGTGATTGGAACACCAATGATTTGGAGGGGTGTCCCAATACTTCTGCCAATATAGTGTGTGTGTGTGTATGTATATATATATATATTCATATATATTCAACAGTGGATGGCCCTGGTGTTATGAAAATACATCTAGACTTTAACAGCCTAGTTATACTTTGACACTAACCACTAAACCTTAAAAGATCACTATGTGAAATGTATATTTTGTTTAAAGTATTACAAAGTAAAGGGCGGTCTAGCAACAGTTTAATTTCATACAATTTATCATGTTCTAAAGTCTAGTGTCTACAGATTTTTTTTCTCATTTTGTCTCTCATAGTTGAGGTCTACCTATGATGCCAATTACAGGCCTCTCTCATCTTTTTAAGTGGGAGAACTTGCACAATTGGCGGCTGACTAAATACTTTTTTGCCCCATTGTACATAGTCTTAGGCTATACAAAAAGTTACTGTCATATGTACTGCATAACAAAAGCACAATGTAACACCACTTATATTGCATAGAAAGAGTTATTTAACCACATGCCGCCCAGCCACTGTAGAAATACGTTGGCAGGGCGGCACGGCTGGGCAAAACCACGTTTTAAAACGTGTGTTTGCAAAACAGGTAGGGGGCCCGCATGAGGCATGCCACCGCCCTACCTGTCTGTCAAGGTCCTACCTTTCTTCAGAGCTTGTGCATCTCCATGAGCTGGCATCCATCTTGGTTTTCTGCAAAGCATGGTGGGAACCTTTATGCCTTCAGGCTTCTGCGGCTCCTCCTCAGAAGGGTGTGGTTGAGCACATTTAAACCTGCTGTCTGCAAGTGTGCTCTGCACTTGTGTCCTGTATGTTGCCCTGTTGCAAGCTCTTGTGTTGTTCCCATTGCTCTCCTGGTAACCGACTCGGCTTTGACAAGACTATTCTCTGTGTTAACCCTTTACCTGACCTCCCGTTGCTGAACCCGGCCCGTGACCTGAGTATTCTTTGCCTACCGTCTAGTACTGTCTGCTCCGTTGTTATTGACCCGGCTTGTCTGACTACTCTACTCGTGTTCCCATCTAGCTCCCACCAGCTGTACGCCATTGGCGGCAGTCATTATCGCAGCTGGGGTCACTCGGGGGCCGCGACCTGGTCTCAGGCTGCGTCAAGTCCATCCCCACCATCAGGGGCCCTGGTGAAGGGTAGCCTGGGGCTTAGACTCCGCTCCCTGAGGGACTCCGGTCTGTGGGTAGTGGCTATCATCAGTCGCAGCGTGACCGTACCATAGGCCTGCCTGCCCGTTCCAGCCCTGACACTGTCCCACCGATCACGGCCGCGGATGTCAGTCGTTACCGGCTGTGTCCCGCCGATTAGCGGCAATCACTGACAGAGAGCAGGGCTGCAGTAGCTCTGTTTTCTGTCAGTTCCCTGTCAGCTCCTGACATGCTGAGCCGGAGAGAAGAGATTATCTCTCCCGATCAGCTGTCCCCCCAGTACACACCCCCGCCCCCTAGTAAAACACTCCCCTCACACAGTTAACCCTTTCAGTAAATAAAAAAGTTAACCCCTTCCTCCCCAGTGCCATTAGTACAGTGTCAGTGTTATTTTGCACTGATCACTGTATTGGTGTCACTGGGGATGTCAGTGACCCCAAGTCAGTTCCCCCCCAGTGTCAGAATGTCCGCCGCAGTCCCACCATAAGTCGCTGATCCCCGCCATAAGTCACTGATCGCCGCCATTATTAGTATAATAAAAAATTTAAAATCCCAGTATCTTTACAGCCATTTGTAAATGCTATAACTTTCACGTAAACCAATTAATTTACACGTATTGGGTTTTTTTTTAGCAAAGACATGTCGCAGAATACATTTTGGCCGAAATTTATGACGAAATTTGATTTTTAAATTTTTTCTACTGTACATGTTTTATAGCAAAAAGTCCAAAATATTGTTTTTTTTTCTCAAAATTGCCAGCCTTTTTTTTTATAGCGCAAAAAATAAAAAACGCACAGGAGATCAAATACCACCGAAAGAAAGCTCTATTTGTGTGATACAAAGGACATAAATTTCATTTATGTACCATATTGCATTACCGCACAATTGTCCGTTAAACTAGCGCTGCGCTGCATAGCAAAAAAATGGCGTAAATTGCAGTATCTATACCATAGTTTGTAGACGCTATAACTTTCACACAAAGCAATCAATATACACTTATTGGGATTTTTTTACCAAAAACATGTATCAGAATACATTTTGGCCTAAATTTATAACTAACTTTGAGTTTACTATATATTTTTTATAGCTGAAAGTAAAAAATATCGTTTTTCTTAAAAATTTTTGGTCTTTTTTTGTTTATAGCGTGAAAAATAAAGAGCGCACAGGTGATCAAATACCACTGAAAGAAAGCTCTATTTGTGTGAATAAAATGACGTAAATTTTGTTTGGGTGCAGCATTGCATGACCACGCAATTATCAGTTGAATTAGTGCAGCGCCGAGTAGCAAAAAGAGGCCTGGTCATTAAGGGGGGTAAATCCTTAGGAGGGCAAGTGGTTAATCATTGTCACAAAATAAAAGGAAAGCCCTAAATATGGATTTCTTTTGAATTGATTAAGGTATACATTTTGTCTCATATTTCTTGATAGCCTTATTTTAAGGAAATGTTACAATTAAACAAATACCATTTTTTCATCACAGGGTAACTAAGAAGATGTCAGAAACACTAAATGAGGCATGAAAAGTTTTTTTTATGTGTAAACTACATCTCCCATGTAGGTAACACAGAGCAAACAAATCATATGCTGACAGCTTGCCACTGTTCTTTATCTGTAGACATGAATATTTCTTCCATTTCAGACTCATAGCTTTAAAAACAAGCAACTACTGTATATACTCGAGTATAAGCCGAGTTTTTCAGCACATTTTTTGTGCTGAAAAATGGCCCCCTTGGCTTATACTCGAGTCAACGTCTGCAGATGTCTAGCAGGGGGCGCTTCTTCTAAAGCAGCGGTTCTCAACCTGTGGGTCGCGACCCCTTTGGGGGTCGAACGACACTTTCACAGGGGTCGCCTAAGACCATCGGAAAACACATATTTCCGATTGCCTTAGGAACCGAGACACCGCCCCTCTATCCGTCTCCAGGTGTGGGCGGGATGACATGCCGTCCCTGTCATCTGGAGCCGAGCGGCACCGCGAAGATCGAGCGAGTGAAGAGGAGGAGAGCGGCCGGAGAAGGAAGACATCTGACAGGTAAGTGTGTACCATGGGAGAGGGAGGGAGCGAGCGAGCCCAGGCTGGAGCAGGGGTCAGCAAGGTAAGTATCATTGGTGTAAGTGGGAGGAATAGTGCCCAATCATTGGTGTCACTAATACCAACGATGGGGCACTATTCCTCCCCCCACTGACACCAACGATGGGGCACTATTCCTCCCCCCACTGACACCAACGATGGGGCACTATTCCTCCCCCCACTGACACCAACGATGGGGCACTATTCCTCCCCCCACTGACACCAACGATGGGGCACTATTCCTCCCCCCACTGACACCAACGATGGGGCACTATTCCTCCCCCCACTGACACCAACGATGGGGCACTATTCCTCCCCCCACTGACACCAACGATGGGGCACTATTCCTCCCCCCACTGACACCAACGATGGGGCACTATTCCTCCCCCCACTGACACCAACGATGGGGCACTATTCCTCCCCCCACTGACACCAACGATGGGGCACTATTCCTCCCCCCACTGACACCAACGATGGGGCACTATTCCTCCCCCCACTGACACCAACGATGGGGCACTATTCCTCCCTCCACTGACACCAACGATGGGGCACTATTCCTCCCCCCACTGACACCAACGATGGGGCACTATTCCTCCCCCCCCACTGACACCAACGATGGAGCACTATTCCTCCCCCCCACTGACACCAACGATGGGGCACTATTCCTCCCCCCACTGACACCAACGATGGGGCACTATTCCTCCCCCCACTGACACCAACGATGGGGCACTATTCCTCCCTCCACTGACACCAACGATGGGGCACTATTCCTCCCCCCACTGACACCAACGATGGGGCACTATTCCTCCCCCCCACTGACACCAACGATGGAGCACTATTCCTCCCCCCACTGACACCAACGATGGGGCACTATTCCTCCCCCCACTGACACCAACGATGGGGCACTATTCCTCCCCCCACTGACACCACCGGCTTATACTCGAGTCAATAGTTTTTCCCAGTAAAATTAGGTACCTCGGCTTATATTCGGGTCGGCTTATACTCGAGTATATACGGTAGTAAAAATACATAACACACAAATGTGCATTAGTAAGTGAGGATGGGCAGCGTAAAAATAATTACAGTATCATAATATTGATAAAATAAATGCAGGCATTAACATTTTTGATGCTCTGTAGATACAACATAAAAAAACAAAATCAAAAAATGTTTTTTTTATTAACTTGTTTATATTTCCATCCAAAGGAACACATGCACTGTTAGAACTGTATTAACTAACCAGTGAGGAATAGCTCAGTCTGAGTTTTTCACATACAGTATTTGCAAATTTACTTTTGTATTGAAAAATTACATGGGCCTCTACGTCTATTATCATATTTTACATGCTAGGTTGTTGGTCTATATGGTTTATAGGATGATTTCTTTGGTGCTTTGGTGAGTTCACAATTTAGTTAGTAAACCTACAGACCAAATAAGATAAATAAGTTGCAAACGGCTGAATCCAAATTCACTTTAGCTCAGACACAGCCATCACTGATCAGGGTAACGAGCCAATGATGTTGTCTCTTTACCATGTGATAAGCTGTGTCCAATCACAGCTGATCACTTATAAACAAATGCCGTTTATCGGCATTTCCTTTCCTCAGCAATGTCACTGTCTGAGGAAAGGAAAGCTGATAACTGGCTTTCCTCTGACAGGGGACACTTAAACTGATAATTAGGGTACTGATCTTTAGTGCCCTGATTATCAGTGCAGTCCCATCAGTGCAGCATATCAGTGCCAATCAGTGCAGTCCCATCAGTGCAGCATATCAGGACTCATCAGTATCCATCAGTACAGCATATCAGTGCCAAATCAGTGCAGCATATCCATGCCCATCAGTGCAGACTTATCAGTGCAGCGTATCAATGCCCATCAGTGCTGCCTATAAGTACCCATCAGTTCCACCTTAACATTGCAGCCTCATCAGTGTCTCTTCATCAGTGGCCATCAGTGCCCATTAGTGCTGTCTCATCAGTGGCCATCAGTGCAGCCCATCAGTGCCCATGAGTGCAGTCTACAGTGCCCATCAGTGCAGCCTCATCAGCACACATCAGTGAAGAATAAAAATTACTTATATGCTAAACTGTATAACAAAAACAAAGAAAAAGGTTTATTTTACACAAATGTTGGTATTTTTTTCATTTGTTTAGCAAAAAAAAAAACTGTGTTGATTAAATGACACCAAAAGAAAGCTCTGTCTAAAAAAATGATAAAAACTAATTTGGGTTCAGTGTTGCATGACCACGCAATTGTCATTCAAAGTGCAACAGCATTGAATGCTGAAATTTGGCCTGGGCAGGAAAGTGCCCAGTATTAAAGTGGTAAAAAACAACAACATTGAGTCCCTAGAAAGGCTAGGGTTGATAGCAAGAGTTTTGGCTTTATGTTCACAAATAACAGAGGTACTTAAAGTGTTGCCAAACCCAGGACCATGCATTCACTATATCTGGTCTTCCGCAGTATACAGCACATGGAAATGCAATTATTTTAGTAAATATAAACTGCTAAATACCTTTTCTCATCAGCAGTTAGAGCAGTCTTGTGACTTATATCAGTGTCCAGCAGAGCACATATTAAAGCTTGTAGGAGGGGTTTTCTTTCTGCTCTAGGAGGATTCAAAACCCCTGACCTCTGTCTGGACAGTGCTTATTGGCTCTGTGCTGATCACATGCACTCTCCCTTCTTTGCAGACAAACACCTAAACCGCCATGGGGTTGATTTACTTAAACTGGAGAATACAAAATCTGGTGCAGCTGTGCATGGTTGCCAATCAGCTTCTAACTTCAGCTTGTTCAATTAAGCTTTGACAAAAAAAAACTGGAATCTGATTAGTTTCTATACAGAGCTGCACCAGATTTTGCATTCTCCAGTTTTAGTAACTCAAAAGAAAAAAAATAGAGACAAGAAGGATGGAATCGAAAGAAATTGGGGAAAGAGACAGAGAAGAAGAAAAAAGAAAAAAAGGGGGGGGAGAGTGGAGGGATAAAAAAAAAACAACCTACAGTGGTCACCTTCCGGTTTCTCTTGCATTACATTACTCAAAATCAGAGAGGGGCGGGAGGGGGGGTTCCACCAAGTCCCGTTACTGAAACTCAGTAAACTTAGGAAACCAATACCAAAAATTCTGAGCATATAGCAGGAGCACCCACAACAATTTACAAATGGGATCTGTATTTGGCAAATGTCTTAAACTCCATCCAGCAGTCCCAAGTGGTGGTAAAACTAGACATCCTGCCTTGTGTAATGTGAATCAGTTCCTCTATCTCCTCCAATTATTGATTCTGTGGAACCATTCCCACATTGTAGGAGTATTGTTGTTTCATCAATGACAAGCTATACATTGTTTAGTAGCATTAACCATGCTCATTGCCAAAGATTTGGTATATTCTTTCTTAGTGAGTGAAATGTGATGATCAAACGTTGCGCTGGGGAGAACTCCAATGTAAAAGATGTCACTCTGGTAATAATATCATGAACCTGAATCCAGAATGGTTGTGAGCGAGTACACGTCCACCATATATGGAGCATTGACCCCACGGCTTCTACACATCGCCAACAAAGACAGGAAACCGAGGGATAAAATGTATGCAATAAAGAGGGTGTACGGTACTATCTGGATAGAACCGTACACCTGTTTTCCTGAAGTGCAAAGTTCAACAAACCTTTGTGGATATATGTGCAAGTGATCTCGCAGTCTTCATCAGAAAGGGATAGGTCTCTAGTCCGAGACTTATAGGCCGAGGTTGAGAACGCAGAAGAAGTGTCTTAAAGAGGAGTATGTAGGGTAGAAATAACGTGCCGTTGAGGTAGTTTGTGGATGAAAAGGATTTCTGGGTTGTCAATGATCTGGTCCACATAGCCCTGGAACCCCAAGTAGTCGAGAAGTGATAGTTTTGGAGGTAGGACCACTGTCAAATGAGGCCAGTTTGGCACTGAGAGTTTCCCTAGATAAGAGAACACCCCTATGGAAAAAATGCATAGCTATAACATCTCTGCCTGGCCAACTCTGACTTAGGAAAGAAGTTGATATACCAGATGGAAAAGAGGGATTAAAACGTAAGGGTATCAAGGGTCCAACCAGGGGCGGACTGACAACTCATGGGGCCCCTGGGCAATAGGGGATCATGGATGGGGCCCCTGTGTCCTTGCCCAAACTCAAAGCCTATGAAAAAGGTACCAGAGGCATCTCATAGGGCCCCCTACTGACCTCGGGCAGTGCCCGAGTTTCCAAATGGTCAGTCTGCCCCTGGGTCCAACATTAGACATCCCTTGGGATGGGAGGAGAATTCCGTGAAAGATTTGAATGGACAGGCCAATAAGGGGGTGATCTTTGGCCTTAGAAGGAACCTGAGTTGGGTGTATCTAGGGCAATAGATGCAGCGGTAACGAGGTCAGAGTGCTCCAAAGAGACCCAATTCTTGGAAGATACATGTACATTCCAGTCCATCAAAGGGCTAGTAAGCAAGCCTTATAGTAGTCACAACGATCTGGCAGGCCTATGCTTCCCTTGTGCTTTGGACTTGTCAGGCAGGCATATTTAATCCTTGGGGGTCTATGGCACCAAATGAAAAGGATGCTCTCTCTCTTACAGTATATGTGGAGAAGAAAGTGGGTTGAAACAGAATCAGAATTGTTTGCATAAAATATAGAATGCAAGAAAGGAGGGAAATTTTAACAGAGCTGCCTACCAAACTAAGGCACATTCAGAGAGCCCCAAGCTCACATATCCCTGCGCATTTCCTCTAAAATGGTTTGGTGGTTTCAGCAAAAGAGCTCGGAGAGGCATTGGGGTATTTGGATGACCACGTACGTCATGGCCTCAGAACACCAAGAAAAGAGAAAATTAGATTGGCAATGTCCCATTTCATCATCCAAAAAGAGTGATGTTCAATGCTTGTGATTTGGATTAATTTTAAGATTAGAGAGTCTTAAACAGTTCCAAATCCTGATGTAAATTTGGCAGGGATAAGTGGGGTTCCGTCAGGAAAAGCAACAAATCGTCCATGAAAGTGGCTACTTTATATATAGTGCCATGAACTTCTATCACGTGGATGTTGGGATTCACCCGCACTCTATTCAGGAATGGCTCAAAAGAGAGAGCATATAAAAGGGGGACAAAGGACATCCCTGCCACGTGCCATTGTTCAAATGAAAGTGGTCTGACAGTTGGCAATTCACACGTACCCTCACAGGTGGATTAGCCTATAAGGCCTAAGCAAGCATCTTGGGTGAAATGCCAATTGCTTTTAGGGTTGCTGCTAAATAATCTCAGTTGGCCAAAATCTTTGGAGAAAGCTTCACATCCACATTCAGGAGTGAAATAGGAAACATGGCCTCAAAATATCCTGAAAGGTCTTATAACATTAAAGAGTCAGCTCATCTGGGCCAAGACTTTTACCTGGTTTTATTTCTTTTACTGCTATCCAGTTCATCTCCAGTAATAGGAGCTTCAAGTTTCAAAGCATCTGCATGAGAGATAGGGGCAGGACTATATTTTTGTAAGAACTCTGCAATGCACTTCTTCCTGGAGGAAGAATCTGGAGAAGCAGTTGAGAAGGGTTGTGGTGTGTTCAAAAGGTTGTATAAGGATGTATAAAACTCTTTAAATTGCTTAGCTATGGCCTCATTCCAACAATGTTTACCTCCCAACAGATCTTTGATATAATGCACTGATTTTTTTGCCCTTCTTAGCTTGAACTGCTCTAGCGAATAACCGGCCGCATTTATTTCCTTGCTCATAAAATACTTTTTGGTGCAATACATACTGACGCCTATCTCTCTAACCTAACTCCTCCAAAAGTTGTCATCCAATAGGTCTCCAGAATATCTGCCATATTAGTGAGTTTGTGCATTGTTTCCAGCTGTCTGATGCATGCAGAGATTGCACTAAAGCTTGATGTGCCTTTTTGGAGGTAGCAGACAGGAAGGTAGGAATTGACCCCTGAGTCAAAGAGTTAATACCTGGGGTGTCATTAAGAACAAAAAATTCTTGCAAGCCTACCCTAAGTCTGTCAACATTGGCCTTGTCCTTAAGTAGGGAAGGGTTTACTTCTGAAGCTCAATTCGGGAAACTGCAAAGCAAGTGTTATAGGGTGATGATCTGATAGTACCATAGACTCTATAGTGGTGTAACTAAGAAGAAAAAGGTTGTCCTGTGACAGAAATAAGTAATCAAGTCTGGAGTACTTGGCGTGGGTGCCAAAAAAAAGTGTAGTCTTTATCTTTAGGGTGTAATATCATGAAGTTTATGATTCTAGAGCTGTAAATTAGGGCAATACAGAGGTGCCCATCAAGGAGTCTATGAGCAGTTGTAGGGAAATGTTAAAATCCACTCCCAGAATTAGCATGCCTGTCATAAATCTATTATAGCCCTTCAAAATTATAAGACCTCAGGGTGTATTTTGGAGTCAGTAAGCTGAAATGCGGTTGTCACAATATAGGTGCTCTGCCAAATATTAATTTGTGCTTTAATCCCCACATTGGTCCCTTGTGCCCAAATGAAGAACATCCTTAATACATCCCTTACTGTCTTGTGCCAGATATTCCCAAATTCAATTAATGTATGTCCTCCGTGTCACCCTGCCAAATGTTACCAAATTCAATTAGCGTATTTCCTCCTCCATGTCACCCTGCTAAATGTCCCAAATTCCATTAACGTATTTCCTCCTCCATGTCCTCTTGCCAAATGTCCCCAAATTCCATTGTCACATGGCCCCCCACTGTTATCCCCTGTCTCCGACTGCATTTCTCTCTGTGCAGCTGAATGACCCCCCTCCACCTATCATCCTGCCACGCAGGACGAGAGGTGCGGCTTTCACCACCCCTGTCACTATCTTCTCCTCCGGCGCAGCCGGAGAGGGGAAGGTAGCGAGGTTCACACCTCTCCGTGGATGTCTGGGATGCTGCCCTGGAATCTGTTTCAGGAATTTCTCTTTTTTCCTCTCATAAATTGTCTCAATTGCTTATTCTTCATCAAGCATATAGGACCCCAATGCAACTGTATCGGTGGGGCAGGTGGGATTCACCTGATTGTCTGAGGTGTAGGGTCCAACAGGGTGATTTCATTCATACGCAATGGCGTTGCCCCAAGTTACATAAATATTGGAGTGAGGTCCTCCAACTTATTTCTCTAGTATCACAATATACTGTTCCCCAGGATCCCTTGCATTGTCTTTTTGGGGCACTGGACCAAGAACTGTTCCAACAGGAGGGTATATTATGGTATCTAGACTTTTATATCTGGCTTGATAGCAAGGTACTGTTATCATCGGCTCCTCCGACTAGTAAGCAATGGATAGATTATGTTAATTCTTTAATCCCACAGGAGAAACTCCCGTACCAACATCACAATGCTTATCGTAAGTTCCAGCAGGTATGGCAGGGTTGGATGGATACACCTGGGCTCACCCCTCCTTAATTGATAGTGGATCAACTTCTGCAGGTGTGATATTTTATATCAGGTGTGTGACTCCATTCCACCCCTGGTGAAGTTCATGTGCATCTCCCATTCTTTTTGATGAGACGTCTCTGGTGAACCAAAGGTTGTTGTTGATGTGATTTTTTTTTATTGTTTGAAGACATTTTTGGCTTTGTTCCTTTCCCCCATTTCTGGTCGGGAAGGAATAAGACGTAAAAAGGAAAAAGCAAGATATTGTCAAGAAAGTTTTGGATTCTTGTGGTCTCCGTTTTGTTTGATTACCATTTATGTTATTCTGTTTGTTATGGGATCTGCATATCCACGCTCTATTTATGTGTAATCCTGCTGTTGCAGTAATGTCATTGTGGATTCTGTAAGTACTGTTCCATTTTCTCTATTATCTTGACAATAAAAATTGTTTGGATTAAAAAAAAATATTGACTGGTCAAGCAGGACAAGGACATATACTGCTAGAAGAACAAAACAGGAGGCACCTAAAAATAATGTCAGAAAAGAATTACATGAAAGTGGAGAACAAATTTCCGAAATAGGGACACAGACAAAAAAACACAATAGAAGTTCTAACTTTTTCATGACCATCAAAACAGTGTTTCCTTTGCTGTTTGTGTCCTTATTTATTTATTTCAGGTACTTATATAGCGCTGTCAATTTACGCAGCGCTTTACACATATATATTGAACATTCACATCGGTCCCTAACCCTCAAGGGGTGTACAATCTAAGGTCCCTAACTCACATACACATATTAGGGCCAATTTAGAAAGGATCCAATTAACCTACCAGCATGTCTTTGGAGTGTGGGAGGAAACCGGAGTACCCGGAGGAAACCCACGCCAGCACAGGGAACCCATGACCCATTTACTGCAAGGCAGACGTGCTAACCACTAAGCCACTGTGCCGCCCATTCTAACCACTTCTTGTCATAGTTGCTTTAGCAATCAGACCAAGCCCGTAAAGGCTAAAAATAAG
This sequence comes from Staurois parvus, assembly GCF_062004578.1. Taxonomy (NCBI): domain Eukaryota; kingdom Metazoa; phylum Chordata; class Amphibia; order Anura; family Ranidae; genus Staurois; species Staurois parvus. The sequence goes on from NW_028317844.1 coordinate 19,706,123, forward strand.
CATTGAAATGATTTAGTGATCCAGTACTGTTGTGCTCTTCTTTAACCAGAATATGTACTGGTCCATCTATAAGTTCTCTGTCTTTTTGATTATAGAGTTCAGGGAAAGAAATAAAGACAAACCTTTTTTTTTTTTCATTTTTGATGGTGTAAGGCGGGTGTCGGCAACCCGCGGCTCTTTTTCACCTTTCCTGCGGCTCCGGAGCACACTGCCCACCAGGTGACAGGCAATAGGGTCGGCAAGCCGCGGCTCTTTTAATGTAGATCTTCTGTGTGCCGGGCGCCCGCTGGCAAACATTGGCTGTCAGGATGTAGGCGGGGCAGCCCGGATGTAGGCGGGGCAGCGTGACGAACTCCTCTCCTCTCACAGTCCGCCCTGAAGACCAGAATGGTGCGGGAACCCAGCGAGAGGAACGCGCGGAGCAAAGGTAAGTGAATTCACACAATATGGGGAATGAATTACTATGGGGGATGAATTACTATAGGGGGGATGAATTACTATAGGGGGGATGAATTACTACAGGGGGGATGAATTACTACAGGGGGGATGAATTACTATAGGGGGGATGAATTACTATAGGGGGGATGAATTACTATAGGGGGGATGAATTACTATATGAGGGATGAATTACTATATGAGGGATGAATTACTATATGGGATGAATTACTATGGGGGATGAATTACTATGGGGGATGAATTACTATGGGGGATGAATTACTATATGGGGGATGAATTACTATAGGGGGGATGAATTACTATGGGGGATGAATTACTACGGGGGATGAATTACTATATGGGGGATGAATTACTATAGGGGGGATGAATTACTATAGGGGGGATGAATTACTATGGGGGATGAATTACTATATGGGGGATGAATTACTATAGGGGGGATGAATTACTATGGGGGATGAATTACTATATGAGGGATGAATTACTATATGGGGGATGAATTACTATGGGGGATGAATTACTATGGGGGATGAATTACTATATGGGGGATGAATTACTATATGGGGGATGTATTTTCAGTTTTAAAAATGTTTCTCTCAAAATAAATTTCAATCGTGGTTTTGGCGAGATTTGGCTCAGTCGAAAAAAAAGGTTGCCCACCACTGACCTAAGGCTATGATTGTGATTATGACGATACACTGTGGCCCTGATTAACTCTTTGCTTACTGGGCCCTTAAACCCCCTTCATGACCAGAGCGTTTTTTGCAATATATGCAGTGTCAGATTTGTTTTAAATGTTGCAATGGTTTTGCGGCTCCCAGTCTTTTTTTCCCTCTCGGAAATGGGTCCAAGTGGCTCTTTATGTCTTAAAGGTTGCAGACCCCTGGTGTAAGGGAATGTTATAACCCCTGTAATTTTTCATTATATTTTTTCATTTGTGTTCCACTGGGGAGATTTCCCTTCACTTCCTGTCCCATAGACAATCAGGAAGCTAGGAAATTCCTGATTGTCACCAGGGTAACCAGATCTAGTGCCCCCCCATAGGAGAATTGCTTCTCTATTGCTAATCTGGTGACAACCAAAAATTGGGATTTAAGTTTACTTTCATTCTCAATGATAACAGTAAACAGAACACATACAGAGAGTGAATCTCCTTAACATGGGAACAGATGACAATACACGCTGACAAGTGTTCTAATCCCTCTCTACTCTACCCAAGAGTAAAAAAAAAAAAATGTACCTTTAGTTATACTTTAAACAAAAGTATAATGGCCAATGCAGAAAAATGGCCATGTCTTCATTTAATGGGTTTGGAAGATTCTGGTGTTTTTAGTAAGCATTGGATTTCATTGTTGGATGGAAATGGCTTTCAGTCTGTGCATGCCAACAGATTGTAGGATGTCAAGTTTTTATCACTGCCTGTGTTATCTATTTAAGATGGCATTATATTAGGGTACAGAACATTAACCATTACAGCATGTCATCTGCAAGGCCATCAAACGACAATAGATAATATACTCCATAATGTACCATTATATGTATATCAGTAACTCATATATTTATTGTATCAAATTAGTTGTACTTTGTAAACACTTTGTTTACTTTGTAAATGCTATTATTCACTCTCAATGTTATCATATATCGTAAATTATTTCTAACTGAGCACATAAGAGTTAACTATTTCCAGTTATTACAAAACAACTACTCAATAGCTATATAGAAATTGGTGTATTATTAGAACCCTGAAAGTTGAGCTTG